>NW_012267259.1:4617445-4848837 GCF_000151885.1 Dipodomys ordii | reverse complement strand
CAAGGCTAGCGCTCTACCACTTGAGCCACAGCGCCACTTCCGGCTTTTTTCTTTTTGCTTATGTGGTGCTGGGAATTGAACCCAAGGCCTCAGGCATGCAAAGCAAGCGCTCTACCATTGAGCCACCTTCCTAGCCCCCAAAGCCATTGATTTTTGAGGGTTAATTTTATGCTCTGCTACTTTGCCAAAGTTTTGAATCAGCTTGAGTAATTTGGGAGTGGAATCTATGGGATTCTCTAAATACAAGATCATGTCATCTGCAAAGAGGGAGAGTTTTACTTCTTCTTTCCCTATTTGGATCCCTTTATGTTTGTATCTTGTCTTATTGCTGCAGCGAGGCATTCTAATACTAGATTGGAGAGAAGTGGAGAGAGTGGACATTCCTGAGTTAAGAGGAAATGGCTTTAGTTTTTCACCATTAAGTATAATCCTGGCTGTAGGTTTGTCATATACAGCCTTTATTGTATTGAGGAATGTTCCATGGATTCCTATTTTTTCCAGAACCTTCATCATAAAGGGGTGTTGGATCTTGTCAAATGCTTTTTCTGCATCTATTGAGATAACCATGTGGTTCTTCTCCTTGCTCCTGTGGATGTGATGAATTATGTTAATTGATTTGCGTATATTGAGCCAGCTTTGCATCCCTGAAATGAATCCTGTTTGATTGTGGTGTATGATTTTTTGGATGAATTGTTGAAGTCAATTGGCCAGAATTTTGTTGAGAAGTTTTGCATCAATGTTCATCAAAGAAATGGGTCTATAGTTCTCTTTCTTTGATGAGTCGCTGCATGGTTTTGGGATGAGGGTTATGATGGCTTCATGGAATGAGTTCAGTAGTGAACTTTCTCTCTCAATTTCATTGAATAGTTGGAGGAGTATTGGTGTGAGCTCTGCTTTGAAGGCCTTGTAGAATTCCGCTGTAAAGCCATCTGGTCTTGGGCTTTTCTTAGCTGGGAGTCTCTTATTGCTGTTTCTATTTCAATACTTGATATGGGCTTGTTAAGATGGTTTAACTCATCTTGGTTAGTTTAGGCATGTCAATATTTGCTAGGAAAAGGTCTATTTCTCCCAAGTTCTCAAACTTATTAGCATAAAGTTTTGAGAAGTATTCCCTTATAATGTTGTGAATCTTGGTTGTTTCTGTGGTGATGTTTCCATTCTCATCTCTGACTTTATTTATTTGTGTGTGTTCTTTTCTTTTTCTGATAAGATTTGCTAAGGGTCTGTCAATTTTGTTAATTTTTTTGAAGAACCAACTCTTTGTTTTGTTGATTCTTTCTATGGTTTTTTTGGATTCTAATTCATTTAATTCTTATTTAATTATTTCTTTCCATCTACTGGATTGGGGCTTAGCTTGCTGCTCTTTTTCAAGGAGGCTCAGATGTCTCATTAAATTGTTGGTTTCAGATCTCTCGAATTTGTTGATGTAGGAACTCAGAGCTATAAACGTGCCCCTGAGTACTGCCTTTGCTGTGTCCCAGAGGAGCTGATAATTTATGTGTTCATTTTTATTGAATATCATGAACATTTGAATTTCCTTTCTAATCTCTTCCATGACCCACTCATGATTCAGCAGTGTGTTGTTCAGCCTCCATGTGTTACCGGACTTTCTTTGGTGGCTTTTGGTGTTGAGTTCTAATTTTATTCCATTGTGGTCTGAGAGAATGCAAGGTATAACTTCAGTGTTTCTGAATTTGGACAAGTTTGCTTTGTGGCCTAAATGTGGTCTATTTTGGAAACTATCCCATGTGCCACTGAGAAAAACATGTATTCTGATGCTGCTGGGTGAAATATTTGGTAGATGTCTGTTAAATCTAGTTCATCTATGCAGTTGTTTAGATCTGCGGTTTCTCTGTTGAATTTTTGCCGAGTTGATCTATCTAGTGGGGAAAGTGGTGTATTAAAGTCCCTAACAATTAATGTCTTTGGATCTATGTGGGATTTGAGGGAAAGTAGTGTTTCTTGGATAAATTTGGGTGCTCCGTTGTTTGGCGAATAGATATTTAGAATTGTAATATCCTCCTGAAGGAGAGATCCCTTAATTATTATATAGTGGCCTTCTTTATCTCTTCTCACGAATTTTAATTTGAAGTCTATTTTATCTGATATTAGGATTGCAACTCCCGCCTGTTTATGGGGGCCATTTGCTTGGCAGATTTTGTTCCAGTCTTTCACATTGAAAATGTGTTTGTTTTTATGGGCAAGATGTGACTCCTGAAGGCAGCAGATAGAAGGATCTTGCTTTTTAATCCAACTAGCCAGTCTATGTCGCTTAATTGGAGAGTTAACTCTGTTAATGTTGAGAGATAGGACTGAGAGGTATTTGGGAGTTCCTACCATTTTATCCACCTTCTTGGGGCTGCGAAAACTGGGTTCTTCCTATGGTTCTTGGATTCTCAGTTTGGGTGTGGTTTCTTGGCCTTTATTGTGGTCTTGTTGGTTTTCTATGTGTAGGACATCTTTAAGAATCTTTTGTAGGGCTGGTTTGGTTGAGATGTATTGTTTCAATTTTTCTTTGCTATGGAAGGTTTTTATTTGACCTTCAGTTATGAAGGACAGCTTAGCTGGGTACAGAATTCTTGGTTGATAATTGTTTGTCTTTAGGGCATGGCATCATTCCAGGCTCTTCTTGCTTTGATTGTCTCTGCTGAGAAATCTGAGGTGATTCTAATTGGTGATTGCTCTTTTTTCCTTGACAGCTTTAAGGATCTTTTCCTTGGTCTGAATTGATCCTGTGTGGATTATAATGTGACGGTGGGATGTCCTATTCTGGTCTGGTCTATTTGGAATTCTAAAAGCTTCTTGTATCTGAATAGGCCTATCTTTTTGCATGTTTGGGAAGTTCTCTGCTAGGATCCTGTTAAACAATTTTCCTAGACCATTAACTTCTGTCTCTAGGTGCTCCTCTACACTCATTATCCTCAGCTTAGGCCTTCTGATGATGTCTTCCAAGTGTTGAATAGATCTATCATATTTCTTGGATTTGTCTTGGATGGTTATATGTTCTTTCTCTATAATATCTAGGCTGTCTTCAATCCCCAAAATTCGATCTTCTGCATGGTCTAACCTACTATCAAGACTTTCTACTTTGTTTTTTTATTTCTTTTCCTTCTAGTTGGTCCGCTTTGATGGCTTCAAATTCTTTGTTGGAGCTTTGTTTTAGATCTTGTATGAACTTCTTTACTTCCTTAATTTGGTGTTCAGTGTTTATTCTCAAATCACTTAGTTGATTGGTTATGGTTTCCTTGGACTCCCATTCCTTCTGTTGGGTTCCATTCAGCATTCCCTTTGTGGTCTCCCTGACTTCTTTCAGCTCTCTGTTTATGGATCCCATGAATGCCTTTAGTGATCTTTCTCTATTCTCATCCCTCTCTCTCAATTCCTGAATTACTCTTTGATTAGCTTCTTCACATTCATGCGGTTCCTGTAGTTCTCTTTGAGTGTTCTCAGCCTGCTCATGCCATTCCTTTATTTCTCTTTGAGCTGGTCACGCAATTCCTGTATCAATCTTTGAGTAGCTTCCTCATGCTCATGATATTCCTGTATTAACCTTTGTTTTGCCTCCTTTTTCTTCCTATCATAAAATATGGAACGCTTCACCAATTTGTGTGTCATCCTTGTGCAGGGGCCATGCTAATCTTCTCTGTATTGTTCCAATTTTAGTATATGTGTTGCCGAAGCGAACACTCATTTTGACCTTTTTGTGTCTGTTAAATTCCAGGTCTCACAAGATTTAAGTATACAATATATATTTAAGAATATATTCATATTTAAGTATGTAATATATTTTTTATATGCTATGTATGTATACACATAACTTTGGCTTCTCCCACATTGAACATTCTATGAACTAAATTCCTACCTATTTCTTTCTGAGTCTCCTTTACTTTTAAAGGTTATGCTGACTGCTACTGATAAAAACTGGGGCCATTCCACCATGGAACACCTGCTGTGTTTACCTTCATTGGTTTTGGGCTTTGGCTGCCCACTTGGGAGCAATTTCTAGATCCTCATATAAAGCACAGAAAGATGGCAACCAAGGCATTCACCTACTACCATTGCCAAGTAACTTTGAGAACATTTTTGTTGAGAAATTGTCCTCATATTCAAAGAAAGAGGATATTTAGAGTTTGGTAAGAAATAAAATTTACTTAAACTCCAAAATTACAACATCACACCATTTTATGTATTTTTTGGTCTAGTACTCTATTTGAGCAATGTAAGAAACCACAAGCAATTCAAACAACATAAGAAATACACAATGAAAATCAAGTTTTCCAACTCGAGGTCTCTATTTCCTGAGGGGTGGCCATTCTATATAGTTTCTTATATATTATCAGAAATGGTTTATAGAAAAGAACACACATGCATAATTTGATGATATATATTACAGAAACAGATTATATATTTTAAAATAAAATATGATGGGGAACCTGTATTATCCACATTTTTGCATGTGTTCTGTTTTTTTAAACTTCCACTTTCTATAATTCATCCTTCCGATGTACAGAACTGTGAGTAGTGGCAAATAGACTCATAGAAACAACAAAATAAAAATACAGAACAATTCAATCATCCTGTCCCCGAGAATATTCCCCAGGCTGACTTGTGCCATCATATCCTCTATCAGCTTTTAATTTTTAGTTCTCAATAATGTTCTTCCTTGTAGCAGTTCCTCTCCCAGAGTGTCGGCTAAATGAAATCACAGAGAATCTATCCTTTTAGGAATGAGATTATTAAAGGATATCCTTGGTTTTTACAATGCCTTGTGTTATGAGCTGAATTGTGTTCTCCCCAAATTCATATATCAAAGCCTTCACCCCGCAGCATCTTTGCTAAGATGATTAAATTAAAATAAGGCCCTATGAGCAAGGCATAATTTAATAGAGTCTAGCTTTGATAAGCAGAGATTAAAATGCACACACACACACACACACACACCCATGAGGTAACGTTATGACAACACCATAAGCAAGAGAAATAAAGCTGACTGGCATCCTGACTTTGGAATTTTAATTTGTAAAACTGTGAGAAAATAAATGTGTGTTATTTCAGCTATCTATACTTTAAAAATAAAATACTGTAACCTTAGCTACTATAATTTGTCACCATGTGCGCCTTCTCTTCCTGATGTCAACTGGAAAATCTCAGTCGGAGCCTCTGCTCTGGGTAATACTGCCTCAAGTGAAATCGGTGATCTCCCAGGCTATAATGTAATGCTTAGCAATGAATACTAACAGATTATAAACTTCTACATATGAAGCTGAAGAATAGACCACTTACCTTCATTTCCAGTTAGGTCATGCTTATAAATATGCTTATCAACATTTATTGGATCATTGATAAAGGAATCATGAGCCAAGACATAGGGACTCCCATCTCCATAAGTTAGTGTGTATCCTTATAGGATAGTTGTCCAAAGATGCTAATTTAATAATCACTAGAAAATGTTGATCTATGCACCATAGGGTGGGTATGTGGGGGCACATCAAACAGTATTTGTGAGGAAGGGATGGAGTGGAGCAGAGCTGAGAATGCTCCTTTGAGAAATCAGTTCTCTAGCAGAGAGTGAAAGACAAAGAAGCAATGAATTGGCGCCTACGTGGAGAGGGATGTGTCTAGAGAGAATATGGACAAAGGCATGACCAACACAACCACGACAGCTTCAAGGTACTGCACATTGTTTGGCCACACTGCAAGATAGATGGCGGGTGGGAAGGAGGGGGCAAGGTGAGGTGATTTGGAGAAGTTGGTGAGCTGTACTGAAGATTTCTAGTTCTTTGATGGAGAAATAGGTGTCAAGGAAGAGTTTTAATGGGGGAAAATTCTCTGCCAGTGGTGTTGAGGATAAGATGGAAATGGTCAGGACTAGAGGCAAGGAGGCTAGCTATGGAGTCATTTCAGTAACTCAGAAAGGAAGTGATACCCGGACGTAAGGAAGAAATGAGAGAGAGGAGGAAAGAGAAATTTTGGAGCATTAACTCCAGTCAGTTGCTGCTGTCTATAAGTAGTGCTATTTTGAGGTATTATGTAGTAGTGAAATCAGGAGCAGCAGGAAAGCATATTGTGATTTTTGAATCTGTATGGGAAGGCAGGGCAATAGAAGCAGGTAACTCTGTGATTTTTTTTAACCCTTGGTTGGCATGATTTTCAAAGAGAAAAAACCAGAAACTTTACAGAAATAATTAGATGTGATAAGAAAATGTTAAAATTGACTCAGATTTCTAACTTGAGTTCCCAAATAAGCTGTAATGAATCCTACTGACATAAGAGGAGAGAAATATTCTCTTTTTTGTCTATAACAGTCTCTTTCCCTTTCTCTTTCTCTCTGTCTCTCTCCGTGTGTGTGTGTGTGTGTGTGTGTGTGTGTGTGTGTGTGTGTGTGTTGGGAGATAGTTTCCTTTTGATTGTATTAAGGCAGAACTCCCTAGGTGTTGGGAAGATGGCTCAGTGATAGAGTGTTTGTTTTGTAGGCATGAAGCCCTGGGTTAGATTTGTCAGCACCACATAAGCAGAAAAATCCAGAAGTAGCACTCTGGCTCAAGTGATACAGCACTAGCCTTGAGCTGAAGAGCTGAGGGACAGCGCCCAGACCCAAAGTTCAGGCCCTATGACCTATCAAAAAACCAAAACAACAACAACAACAAAAAGAACTCCCCGTAGCTCCCTGTAAGACCTTCAGGAGGTAAAGGTGTAATTCACTCTAATCAATTTGTTTGTCATACAAATGTGTCTGTAAAGGACAGTTGGATAATCACTGCTCAATAGTGATTAGCTCATTGGTGCTGGTTTTAAAAGGTCAGGATATTAAAAAAACAACAACAGCAACAACAAACTCCACAAAATAAGCACCAGGAAATGGATAGTTATGGGGGGAAGAAGGGAACGGAGAGAATGTGTGTGTGTGTGTGTGTGTGTGTGTGTGTGTGTGTGAAAGGGGGGGGATGGAGGAGGGTGGGAGGGGGGAATGAAAGGTAGAAGGGAGAGAATACAGTCAATAATTCATTTTATATGCCACAAAATTAAGAAAAATAAAGGGAAAGATGAGTAGAAAGGGGATGAAAGTTGAAAGGGGTGACACAGATCAAGATGCATTGTACTTACAAACTGCTTTGTTAAATGTCAAAAAATTTAATACATATCCTATAAAATTAAGAAAATTGGGGGAGGAGGTGGGTTGGGGGATGGGAGAGAATGACCGAAGGAGTGACATTGATCAAGACACATGTTCATACACTGCTGTGTGGAGTGGCAGCTCCTTTGCACAACTACTTAAAGATAATAAAATATTTTTAAAAAGAAAGAAAAACAGCATAAAAGACAGCATGAAAAATGTTGACAATATGCCAAGCTTCCATATATTTTTAAAAATAATAAAGAATAGAAATTAAATATGTAGTCTATTTCTATCCTCTGATATTCTCCAGAAAGATTATTAACTTTTTGGGCACAATATTTCTATGTGCCAGATGGAAAGAGTCTAACGTGTTATACTTTAATCTTGAGTCAGATCATTACTTTGCCTAATCCTTAAATTAATATCTTTTCATTCATGTCAATTTTTCCTATAAAGTGAATATATATACATACATACATACATACATGTTATACATGTTTCTACCAGTTCAAGCATTGTTTTGAAGTATTTTTTCAGTTTCAAATATACCTATCATTTCAATCAACAATCAAGACAACCAAATCAGTCTTCTTCAAGAAAAAGATAGAAACTGGGTACTTTTCCTACCAGACCTCCCAATCTCTTAATATTATTCTCCATCTCTCTCTCCCCTCTCTTCCTCTTCCCCCAATCCTGGGCTTGAATTCAGGGCCTGCGTACTGTCCTTGAGCCTCTGTGCTCAAGGCCAGCGCCCTACCACTTGATCCACAGAGCCACTCTAATATTCTTCTCAAGATAGGACTCTCTCTTTTCTATGATTAGATGTCCTTTCATTAAGGATCATGTCTGACATGTCCTGAGTCAGTTGCCTTATTCCTATCTATCTTTTCATCCTGCCTGTGTTATCTCCAGAATTTCATCTCTTCTAGGATTTCGGAACCTTTCTCATCAATTATTCCAGTCTCATCTTCACAGAGAATGTGTTTTTATTAGCAGTGAGAGATAGCCAAGAAAATTATCTTCAGTTCTGACAGAAGTAGCCTGGTTTTATATTTTGTTATTTATTTTATATTTGAAGAAATTTTTGTGTTCATGATTTCTCACCATTTCGGATTCTATAGCACTGATTATATAGAAGCAGTGCATTTATCTGATTTTTAATACTAAGCAGGTTTTAAAAGCATGTCAAAGTAAGAATTATTTATGTTGTCAGGTAGTATAAATCTTGACAAGGAATGGAGTCTAATGAACACTTACTTGATTAATTATAAAGATGAGTAATAAATTAATAAATGTGAATTAGTGTGATTTAAGGTTTTAACATAAGAGAAAAATGCCTGAGATTAAATATACAAATGTTAATGAGAGCATCATTAGTTACAGATTCTGGGGTGTGAGTATGTGGATACTGTAATCTTGAGAATCGATCACTTCAGAATGGAAGGGGATTGAAAGACTCTCATGTATGGAAAATTTAGTCTATAAATTTGTTCTTTGAGGAATCACTCCTTTAAATAAGCTATAAAGACAGAACTGTTTAATTGTACCTATAGCTGACACCTAAAGAATTATTTGTCTTGAGATCATAAATGAATAGCAGAGCCATAAATAAGAGATTAAGGAAATGATCGCAGATAAGAAGGCATATACTTTTGTTTTTTATTCTTTTGTTGTTATTTGTTTTTCTTTTATTGTGGTGCTAAGAACCAAAGCCAAGGCCTTCCATATGGACTGTTAGATAGTAATCTCTTACTGAGCTATATCTCTGTCTCTGGCTCAATATTTCTAATCCCATGGAAGATATTGTAAAAAAAAAATTGATCACAGTAGCATGACTGTTCCGGAACAATGAGGGCTTTAATAAAGACGGTTTCATGTTTTCTTGAAGAAATTAACTGCATTTTCTTAATATGTGAAGCTATCAAATTACCTTGAATTACTTTTGAAGGTGATAATTCCTGAAAGGTTATCCATTAAAAAAATGTTAGAAAGTGACAATCTAAGAAATTTTCAGTTCGGCCTTAACTGGAGTGCTAAAGTTTCAGTCAAGTCTTATTCATTCATCCTGACTGACATCAGCCATCCTCACAGGGTCTTTGGAAAGTGGCTGATGGAGTCACTAGTAGAAAAAGCTATTGCCCTAAATCACTATACTCCAGGCAAGTCTCAAGGAATCAGAACCTGCTCTTACTACTTTCTTTAATTTGATCAAGTGATCCCAACATGAAACCTGGGTTACTAAGCACCATAGCAAAGGGATACAAATTCTGCTTGTCTATGTTATAAAATATGACTGCTATTTGTTGTAAATAGTTGATGTGAATGTGTGTATATTTCTGTATCTTCACGTATAAGATAATTGACTTTGGGGTATTTTTATATCCAATATAAGCATGGAATATTTGTTGAATTAAAGAAAGTCAGCTAAGTGTTTAACCCTATATTAAATACTAGCAATAATACTATGTTACATATTAGTAACAAACAGGAAAGGGGTTGTGCTTAGGGCTTTTTTTTTACAATTAATATTGTAAGGAAAAGAGATCTAAATCAAGTATAGTCCTCCAAACATATGACATAGCTGATTTATAAAACTGGATAAATTGTAGTTACTTTTTCTGATGAAAAACTGGAAAAAAGGTTGAAACAAGAAAACAGTTTATTTTGACCATGTTTACTTTGATGTTTCTCTGAGTTATTGAAAAGGGATTTCAAGTTGGCATTCAGATTGGCAGTCTGTAACAGAGAAAAGAAGCTTAGACTGAAAATAAGTATTTATGAGTTGCCTGTTGGTAAACAGTAATTAAATGTGCAAACAAATGAGATTTCCCAGGCACAGAGCATTGAGTGAAAAGATATGAGAACTCAAGGTTAGGTCTCAATGAATTTCAGTATTTAATAGCCTAAGCTGAAGAGAAGCAGCATCTAAATTTGGCAAAGACAATCAGAGTGCTAAAAAACAAAGTCTGCAAACTATTTAGCAAGGAATCCTCCAAAAGTTAATTTTAATTATGAAGCAATACTCAATCCACCCTGAAGGATGATTAGAAGTGAAGTAAGATGAGAACTAGGGGAAAATCCCTAGTCTTTCATTATCTGGAGATTGTTGATAATCCTCAAACTAAGGGAACTAGGAAGATGAATGAGCCACAAGTCAGGATGTGAACTAATTGAAGATCACATAGGTGAGGAAATGGTAGAACAAGGTGAATGTTTGACAAGTGTGGTCCTGATAGGAATCTCCTGCCACCAATCACAGTCCCCACTGAGCTCCAGGGTTTCCACAGTGTACAGGATGGCTTTTCCTGGGGAAGTCCACTACAATTGTGAGGTCAGGCCTTCTTGAGAGGAAACATGTTCATCCACAATATGGACCCCAAACTTGGTACTAGGTACACATCACCAATCTTCATTTTTACCTTAAGTCTGCAGACCATCCTCTCCATCTTGACTCACTCAACAATAGAGAGCCGGGGGCTGGTGGTTCACGCCTGTAATCCTAGCTACTCAGGAGGCTGGATCTGAAGATGACAGTTCAAATCCAGTCGGGGCAGAAAAGTACCTGTGAGACTCTTATCTCCAATGAACCACTCAAAAACAGGAAATGGTACTGTGGCTCAAATGGTAGAGCACTAGCCTTGGGCACAAAAAGGCTCAGGGACAGTTCCCAGGCCCCAGAGTTCAAGCCCCACAACCAGCAAACAGACAAACAATAGAAAACTTATTACGTCCAAAATCCAAAACTATTACAAGACACTTGATAACACCAACCCATCAGAACTTTGAAAGTGACCCCATTTCCTTTGAGAAAAAAATATGATCGACATCTACACCACCTTATTACATTCTAGACTATTTCCTAAAATTTTATTTACTTTTTGTTTTGGCAATACTTTTCCCTCAGGCCTGTCTAGACCTATAATCCTCCACCTTAGATAGTACCCATCATAGATAGCTAGGATGTCAGATGCGTGTCACCCTGTCCAGCCTTTCTTGTTGAGATGGATCTTGGGAACTTTCTGGGCAAAATAGCTTCAAACCAGGATCCTTCCAATTTCTACTTCCCTGGTGCTAGGATGATATTCACACACCACCAGCACAGCCCTAAATTAATGATTTTGAATCCTTAAACAGTTAATTTCTTTATACTTTTCTAAAGCATTTTTTTATTTTCTTGTGTCTTTTGTAATATCCAAAGTTTTCTGAGTGTTCTCCTTAATATTAAAGTTTGATATTTCATTTTATTATTTAAACTTTGGCTTTTTCCAGCATATTACAGATTTTATTTACACAAAATAAAACCCTTCCTGGGTATTAATTTTCATCAAAGAATTTTTTTTAAAAACCAAGGAACCAGATCTGAATATTGGTATTTGCAAGTTTGACTATAGAATGGCATGTTTCTTCCACTAGAAAGCTTTTCTTTCAATGTGCCAATACCTATAGTTAGCTGCTCTAAATTATTCATTAAAATATTTTATTCAAGGTATTTCATAAATGTCACTTTCAAGTATTTAATCTGTAGGTTTTACAGGTTTGTTTTTGCATAGGTAGAGCAAGAAAATTTAGTAGTATTTTTAATATTCTTCATTCCAGGTTCAAATTCTGCCAAAGTAATACTGGTAGACCAAATAAATTTAGTAACATTTTTAGTTATCCATTCCAGGATTCAAGAGACAGTGCCAAACCAATACATCAGGTGACTGTTTATCTTGTCATTGACATTGCTTTAATAACTAATAGGACAACAGGCTTCTCAGGGATTAAAAAAAAATCCTGGCTTTCCTGAAGTGTGAGCACCATCTGAACACCATCTGAATAGCTTTTGATTTTTTGTCCCCTCCAGCTACAGAAAAATTAAAAAAAATGTCACAGTTACAACCAGATTTGTGATTGTTCTTAAAACACAAGGAAAAGGTGAATTCTTTAGAAGTGAAGTTCACTGTTATACACCCAAATAAAAACAGCAGATGGGAAATGTTTTTAAGCAAGAGGTGGAGGAAATGCCAGTGGTACTTAAAATGGGTATCTTTAATAGCTTTGTTATTCTTAACCCTGCATTCTTTCCCGGTATTAGATTGTAAAAACATTTTTAACTTCTTTCTTAGGGCTTAAAGGAATAGGGTTACAGTATGTTTGCTTTCTCTTGTCACTTGTGGTCTTATTTGTGGTCTTTTCTCCCAAGAAATGATAAATAAGTTCCATTTTAAATGACAGAAACAATTGGAGAAGACTCTTCTTGAATTTCAACCTAACATTAAACACAGCTGTTACCAGGGCTAGCCTGGTGACAAGAATCAGAAATTATGTCTTTTCAAGCTAGCTACCATTATATAGACCAGCTGGATGTACAGAAGTATAATTTTAATTCATTCTGATATTATAATTACAGAGTGGCATCCTAATACCATCAGACATGCTCACTGAAGGCTAGATCAACAAGATAAAATATATTCTGCCTTTAAGAAACATTTTGGGTGGTTGCTACAACAGGCTTGAAAACAGAATCTCTGAAAACAACAGCCAAGAAATCTTCTCAAGGATTGCACCTCAGTTGTCACTCCAGCTCTGAAAAGCTTGATTTTCTGTGATTTCCACTAACTCAGGCCATCTGTACCTTATCTATCTCTTCTCAGTCTCATTTGGCAAGTTAATATGTCTTGGGTTTGGCATTTCAAGAGCATTTTTATGCGTGTGTTTATAAAAAATACTACATATTTATTCAGTCAATAGACCATAAGCTTGTTCTTATAGATAGACAGATGGCAAGTTTTTGAAAAGTTCATGGAACTTCAACAGAATGGACGACACTGAATGAAGCATGTTTCCTCCACACTTTTCATTCTGGAAAAGTATTTTGTATAGGCCATTCTAGATGATGTCGTAATACAATCAATCATCTATTCCCTTCTCTGGTTTCATTTAGTTTGCAGGGAATGGATCTTGTCAAAGAGAACCTTCATTCATTTGCTCCTCTGTTGGGAAGAAAATTGGATACACTTTCACAGAAAGCAATTCCGTTTTCTCTTTTTCTCTTTGTTTTTATGAGGTTTTGACTTGTGACTTCCAGTAGGAACCCAATCTGAAACCAACACTTCAAAGGGATTTGTCCTTGGGCACTTTTTGATTGTGTCCTACTTAGAGTAAATAAGTGAACACTTCTAGGAAATGTATTTCCTTTCAGTGGTATAGATTTCACACTATATTATGAGATAAACTGGAGCTTTACAGGAAATATAAACGATAATGGCAAAGAGTATTGGTGCATTTAGAAAAGAAGAAAGACTTCAAATTGGTAAAAATATACACTATCCTCTTCTGCTCTTGTTTAAATTTTATTTAAATGCACCTTTCTGATCTTTGGGATTATTTCAAAAATGAGTTAAAATGCAAAGCTTATTCTGACTCATATTCACAGAGCCAGTTCAGAATTTTCTTCCTACATGACTTCCCTTTGCTTATTTAGATTATTGGTGATTATATAGATCATTATTGGGTTTTGTTGGGTTATTCCTGAGGGAATTAACCTGCTGTCCCATGCTTTAGGCAAAATTCCTTCCAGTATGTTGCAACTCTGAGAATCAATGTTGTTTCTAAATTCTTACTACTCTGCCTTGCCCATTTTTCCATCTGGAAATGCTCTGGAAATGCTAGGACATGATCACTTGGATGGTCACCTTTGCTATGTATGCCATACTTCATATACTCAGAATCATCAGCTAACACAAGGTGTAGGGGTATGTGTCCATAATCCAAGTTCTCAGGAAGTTAACACAGAAAATCAAAAGCCTGAAGCCAGCCTGGATCCAGGGTAAGATAATTCCTCAAACAAATAAACCTCAACTTAACTCACACACCTCACTTAAAGCAAACACAATAAGATAAAATCAGGAATTTCACCTGACTGTTTTTTCGCCAACTTCAGTTAAGGATGGTGGAGCCTGTCATTTTCATTACATGCAACAGTATAAAGCTAATTGTAAACTTCATTAAGCAAAAGTCATTACATTACCATAATAGAAATGGGACCTTTGTGAAATGTTGGAGCACATTAGAATTTTGATACACAAATCAGAGGAACAGCGTGGTCTACTCTACTATCACTCATCAGGCAAAATTGGAAACAATTTATAGACATGTGAATAAAATCACTCTGAAAAGTAGCAGTCTTAGCATTAGCTTGTATCTTGATAGTATCTTCTTCGACATATTGAGACAAGCTATCTGATCTTGGGACTCCAAAAAGAAATGGCACAGAGCATCCTCAAGGGTGTTCTTGACCCTTGTCATATATACATGTGGAGTTTAGCTGCTTTTCCTTTTGATATTAGGTCATGCTTCATCCTGGGCAGATTTACAGATGCTCACAGATGAAATAGTTTTCCAATTTAGCACAGTGCTGTCTTTTACAAAGCCACTTGCTCTACTCTTTTCTTTTTAATTACGTTTTTTTATTATAACAATATTTTACAGAGGGGTTACAGTTACATGAGCAAGGTAATGAGTACATTTCCTATCAAGCATTGTTACCTCCTCCTTTGTTTTTCCCCTATCCTCCCTTCCCTCCCACCTCAACTATATTCCCCTCTCCCCCTCCCTGCCTCCCTGCCTAAATTGTAAAGTTCATTGTTCAACATAATGTCTTGTACTCTTTCAGTCAGTAGATGTCCTCATGGACAGCTTTCCTTGTTTTACAATGCATACACAAATAACCCTATAGCCTTTAAGAATTAGAGTGAGTCATTGTTGAATTTCCAGCGTTAGAAATGCATGGCTGCGACTGGGAGGACCAAGGCTCAAAGCCAGCTCATACTCACAGGATTGCTTTCCTAAGCCTGGCAAGCAGGCAATTCTTCTTTGCCTTTCCATTCTAGGGACTTCCCGCTCCATATCTCATGGAAAATACAGTTCTACCTTACATTATATGAAGCCTTAGAAACAGGTGTTTTTCAGAAGTCAGCAATTTTAGAAAAGCAATATAATACATCAATCACATATATTTTACATATTATAATATTATTAGCAAGGACTGAAGAAATATTCAGAAATCGAGATAATAGTTTGCAGTGAAAATTATGTTCAGTCACACTAGGCTTACAAATAGCTTCAGTCCAATTTAGGGTAGATTTTAATATGATAAAATGCCATACAAAAATAGCAATATAATAAAATTGTGTTCCCGGGGTCTTTTAGCAAAATGTCTTCTCACACCACCCTGCTTGTAAACTGGCTTTCGGCAATCAGCCAGTTGCTAATAGCAGCTGCATACATCATTTCGTGATGTAAGCCCAAGTAACAACTCTCTGGCCAATGATCTTTATGGATCTCACCCTCTAGGAATGCAGAGCTAATCATGGGTACAGTCCAGGTGACTGTAAGTATAGTGGGGAAGGATAATCCACCCCAGTTCCTGAATGTCATCAACCATTACAAAACTGAGATACAATTTCAGAGGAACATATTTTACCTTTCTTCAAAATCTCTCTCTCTCTCCTCTCTCTCTCCCCCTTCTCTCTTTTGACAGTTTCTAGTGCAGACCCTGGGCCAATAAATGTCTCTTTGCCTCTTTGATAATCTTACATTTATCAAAAATAAAAGTTATGGTTGAGTTTTGCTGATCATCTAAATAACCCAGAAAATAAAATGCCAACTTCCCTTATCTTTATACTCACATCAGCTCTATGTATTTCTTGTGAGAGAGGTGCTTACCAGTGTGCCTGATTTTATGAACTACCACATCCATTTAAGGGTAATGGAAAAAAACCACAGGGGAAGCATGTTGCTTGCACAAATCCCTCAATAATTTTTTGACATAACCAATATTAGTTTAACATTTATATGCATGATAGAGGAGAGGCATTAGACTGAGTATTCAGGGTAAGTCTGACTTTTAGTCTCATTTCTGCCAGCAATAGTCTATTGTTCTGAAACATATGCTTCTCATTCTTTGTGCATTAAATACAATCTCTTGAGTTTGTTTTCCTAACCTTCATCAGATGAGCTTCAAGTAGTCTGTAAACTATTCTTTTAAACCTAAAGTAAGTGTGTGTGTGTGTGTGAGAGAGAGAGAGAGAGTATGAGCCTTGAGAATGAAACAATATAGCTTCCAAGAAATTCTAGAGAAGATGCATTCATTTATCTTAAAACTTTCATTTGATAAATTTTAGTATATTGGGGATTCTTAAAACAAGTTATACCTGCAAATTTGTGGTGTCCTTATATGAATTGTGAATTCTTGAGTCACTGGGAGCCCAGACAAATGTACATTACAAACTCAGTGTCGTTTGGTGAATGTTTAACATGGAATAATTTACAAATTTGTTTGTATGGTAAAGGAAAACAAGGACTAATGCAGCATTCTTAGGCTTCTAATGAGGACAAAGCGCTCATTACTATGTTCAGGCTTAAGGAAGAAATGAGGAGGAGTCATTACTATATTTTCAAGGACACCATCATGAACTTCAAAGAAACAGTAACATTTGGGACAAGGTTCCATCTATTTCTACGTGACCCTTCAAGAAGAGAACTGGGGATCTATCTGTCTATCTGTCTATCTGTCTATCTATCTATCTATCTATCTAAATATATATATATAGAGAGAGAGAGATGTATATAATCATTCCTAATCTCCTCTCTCCATTAAATTCTCTGGTCCTCAGCAAAAGCCAAATTCAAATGCCAGCTAGTGTCAAGAAAGTTTATTAAAAGAGGGGAGTCTTCCGGGCAGAAGAGAAAGGCTGTGGGCCAACAGAAGCTATGCAGCCCAGCAAGAGACAGTATATCAGACAGGAGCTGTAAGAACCTGGAGATACGATCAGTCTTCTTCCTGCTGTTTGACCCAGACCTTCCATGGTGGCTCTATTTCTTATCTGTCACCTAACGGTGGTGACACAAACCTACCTTGGAGAGTTGTTTGCTAAAATGACCAATAAAAATAGAAATAAAACATTGTGAAGACATAAAGTGCCATATGGATGCTCAACATTTGCAGTTGTAGGTTTTAAATTCTAGAGGGAGGAAAAGCAGAAAGGAGGGGTGATCATTTCATTAGGATGATTGGCCCCACATTTTAAGGACTCTGAAGGACACACTGGCCACCTGGTGGACATTTCTCATGGGAGAAAACCTGTTCTTTACATTGAGCAGACAGTGCATAATATTGCCTGTGGATTACTAAAATCTCTCATTGATTAAATAGCATTCCCAATAAATGACTGATCACATCAACTATTTACATTTCCCCATTTCAAAATTTAGCCTTTCAACCAATGCATTATTACCCGTGATGCTCATGATTGCCTAAGACAAAAACATACATTTCTGAGCCATCACCATGGAGATTCTAACGCTGCTTCTCAGGCACAGATTCTGATAACGCTTCAACAAACTTCTTCAGTGATCCATTTTCAAATCTGACCAGAGCCTGAGTTAAAAGTTCCTAGGAGCTTGCTTGCATAGTTAAAGCTGTAATGTTCAAGCCCTTTGAAAGCCCCTCAGCAAACAGGATGTCAGGGAAGGGCCAAGTGACAATGAAAAACAAAATGGCATTGTAAAGAAATGAAGTCTTAAGCTAGGTAACTGATAGGAAGACAGTGAAAGTCAGGGGAAGTCTGGGAACACTGCACAGCCCATCATCCACTCACCCAGTGAGGAGCCAAGGCCTACTACCTAGAAAATGGATAAAGTGCTGGCTGTGACTGCTCTGGGTGTTCCGCACTACCAAACACTCGACCTTGCAGGCCCACCCTTAACACCCTACCTTGCTTTCCTTGTACGTCTTGTCTCTGAGTCCATCCTTTGAGCTTGGATGGAGGAGAGTGTTTCTCACATACCTAAAATGATGGGTTTGTTTGGTTGAGAAGGAGTCCTGGACTGGCCTTAAACTACAGTCCTCCATATCTCAGCCTACTAAGTAGCTAGGTTTACAGTTGTGAGATAGTGGCCCCTGGCTTCCTTCCTTTTTTTATGCTGAAATGCAATGGTGATCTCTGAGCCAACAAAGAGCACTACAAAGGTCATTGAGTGGTAATCAGAAAACCTAGGTCTAGGACTTAATATTCTCATCTTCTTGCTTTTCTCTCAAGCCTTGGATTCTTTCTTTATAAAAAAAAAAAGGAAAGGGATGAAGCTTAGTGAATATCTGGACATTTACTCAGAAGTGTAATTCTTTTGTCAACTAAAACTTTCCAAAGTCTACAGCATGCCAAATAAATAAAAGGTTGAGTTGTTTCAACTTTAAAGGTGACTAAGGACTTGAGGAAAAGCCTATTCTCCCTTGTCTTTTACCCCTCAAATTTCCACTGTGATTCTTTCTGCCATATGATTTAGAAAATCATTTTAAAGTAGTGGACTCTGAGCCCTGCTCATTTAGAAAGTCTTCCAATTCCAAGTGGAATTGACCATTAACAATTACTTTTTGAGCCGTCAATTAAAATTGGATTCTCAGAAAAAAAAGTATTATTTAAAAATATTTGGAGGCATTTAACAAAGCTATTTTAATAAATCATCAGAATTAGGAGACTTAGGACTTGAAGAGAAGGACCTAAATAAGGAGTTGGATTAAAGAGAACAAACCTCCTGAAAAGGGAAGAATAGGTAAGGTTGGTGATTTTTGTCAAAGGGAAAAAATTCTAAGCCTAGCCAGGATTAAATAGTATTCAAATTCTAATACTATCAATGATATGATATGTTGGTTGGGATTGCTAAAAGTTTCATCGCTTTCTATACATGCAGGACGGGCTGGACATCTCTCTACCGGTTTCTTTAGAGTTGCTGAGTTTCAGTACTGTTGATATGTGGACCAGGTTGTCTTAGCTGTGGTTACCATGCTGCCCATTGCAAAGTGCGAGCCGCAGGCCTGGTCTGTGCACACGAGATACCAGCAAACTCACTACCAAGTTGTCACAACCATTGGCTCCAAATATTGGCAAATGTCCCCTTTCATTTCCAAAAATGAACATTTCTGGTTCACATAAAATAACAGATTTGTAGGAAGCGCTGAGATTTGACTGAAATCTAGCAGCTGCCATGTTGTTTATTCCAAATTCCAGGGTCTCTCTTTGTGTAATAGGATTCAAACAGAACTGTGTGTTCTTATTCTAGTGATAGCTCTCATTCCGGCAACAGTGATCTCACCAGACTTTTCATACCCTTTCCACCAAAATAAATATTTGAGACTTGTTTACTTCCACACAGAGAGAGTGTGGGAGAGAGACAGAGACAGAGAGACAGAGAGATAGAGAGACAGAGGCAGAGACAGAGAGAGATAGAGCTCTGTCAGCCAAGGTACATTTGAGGCAAGGATAGAAAGGATAGAGTTCGACATATACTGACCTAACACTCTTTGTTTGAAGAATTATTGTTAGAGAATTGAGCCCAGGGCTTTTTGAGGATGCTAGACTTACTTGACAGTTGATGTATTTATAAGCAACTATTCTTTTGTTCAGTATTAATTCAGCTGTTTACAAGATTCAATATCATCTTATGTTATCTCTTGAATTTTTTTTGTTGAATCGCTAATAGCCATTTGGAGAAATTAGCCATTAGTTACAAAAACCTCATCATAGTAATGAATTTCTAAACCCAGAAACTTATATCATGGCCTATAATTTTGAACCTTGATCAGACTGGTATTGGAAAAGGAATTTATTGTTTTGAAGAGTTATAGGATCAATACACTTGGAATAACGTGTTCAGTAACCATGCCAACACAACTTACATACAAAGCTGGAGGGCAAAGTAGTTTTAAAATAATTGACAGAAAGATAATTAAGTCTAGTGTGACAAGACATAAGATAAATGATGATTCGCTCCAAGCCCTCTGGTATTTCTTTATATGAAAAAAAAATCCAGTATCGTAAACAACAACTCTAATAAACGATTCACCAAACAAAGACTATTCCCAGACTATTTCTCTAAGGAGAATTTTCCCTGATTTTATGTTTTCCCTTCTACATCTGAGATTATTTTATCAAATTCTTCTCAAAGACTGCAATAGTTTCACTTGTTTTTATGTTTAGGAGTTCCAAATGAATAATTGTAAGAGAAACTTGCACCTATCTTATTCAAACATGGTACATCTGTGATAATTATTGAAATTTCCTTTAATGGAACTTCTTCTTTCTTGGTACCTACCTCCTTTTTGAACCATTTCACATTTGGTTTTGGTCTTCAGCCAATACCAACCATTCTTAACAACAAAAATGGGCAGAATAACCTCTTAGGTTATACCTTATGAAGCAGTTCAAACTGAGGAATCCTTATGTCTGGGTATACTTGAGGCCCCTCTTTAGGGTACCCTGATGTTAGTAGTGTTAACAGAATCCATTTTTAGCACTTCAATTTCCCTATGTCTTCTCTTCTAAAATGTATTTGTACTAGTGCCTCGAGTTGAAGTGTCAATCATCTGTCCATCTCCACATTCCTTTTCCTTTCCTATGGACCTACCCACCCCTCTTTTACTAGCACATACTCCTAATACTAAATGATTCTCAAATAAAAGCACAACTTGAAATGCTGATGTCTGGGGAAATTTCCTACATTCATGATATTAAAGTCCTTACTTCCACTCATATCACTAAGGGAAGTAATTCTGCAGAACATCTACCCAATTTCTAAGTTCTACAGTATTACTTTTTTTCCTGTTTTGGGGCTTGAACTCAAGGCCTGGGAGCTGTCCCAGAGCTTCTTTTGCTCAAGGCTAGTGCTCTACCACTTGAGCCATAGTGCCACTTGCAGCTTTTTTGGAGTAGTTTATTAAAGATAAGAGTCTCTTGGACTTTCCTGCCTAAGCTGGCTTCGAACCACAACCCTCAGCTCTCAGCCTCCTGACTAGCTAGGATTATAGGCATTACTGCACCCAGCAATTTGTTTTAATTTTTAAAGGTATAAAATATTTGTAAATTTTGGTGTTTTTTTAGTGAATTATGAAATCATCCCCTGCCATAGTTGGTTATTCATTCTTGAAGAAAGTCTTGGAGTTGTACTAAAGAAAGTAGCGAGAGATCATGAATGAAAAAGTTGTCTGCAACATACTGTGATATTTAGCCATTTTATATGTGTCCATGTAACGTGGAAACAAATGGAGCCACTCAAATATAACTAGTGGCTTTCAGTCACTTAATGGCATATGCAAACAACTGATATAATGAAGAAGATGACAATGCCTATTTTTCTTATTCTCTCAATATGTTTTCACTCTGTATAGAAGGTAGTAGATGTCTTTAATTTTATTTTCAGCAATAAATTCTCCCCCTTTTTATAATCTGTGCCCTGAAACATTAAAACTGTTACTGAGTTGGCTCTAAATTCTAAGTTTCTATGACTTTTGAAAACATTGCCTGTAGGATTTTTTTGAAATACAGAGTGACTTATGAAAATAACTCAGTAGACTCTGAGCTACCACAACAAAGGCAGCATCTTATACATCTTTGTGTTCCTAGTGCTTCACTTAGTACAAATGTGGAAGTAGGTAACTAATGAAAATTGTTCTTGCTTTCCTGAATCAACATGTTCATTACCAGGGCCATTTTGTTTGTTTTTGTTTTTGCCAATCCTGAGACTTGAACTCAGGGCTTGGGTGCTGTCCCTAAGCCTCTTCATGCTCAAGGCTAGCTCTCTACTACTTAAACCACAGCACCATTTCTGGATTTTTCTGAGTAGTTTATTGGAGATAAGAGTCCCATGGACTTTTCTGCTGGGATGTCTTCAAACCATGATCCTCAGATCTCAGCCTCCTGAGTAGCTAGAATTACAGGCACGAGCCACCAGTGTCCAGCTACAAGAGCCAATTTTAAAGCACTGAATGTACATTTATTGAAACATGCACTACACAAATAGTTGATGAAATTACCATAATTATTCATGTAATGCCTCTAAGGCTTCAGTTTTGGTCTTGCTACGTAGATTCAACCCCTGAGTTTAGAATTACTACAAAATAACTTACAGCTCTTTAATTTTTAAAGTGCTTAGTGATATTTATTTATGTGGCAAATTATTCTGAGGCAATACTAATAAAATGTATTAAGATTTTAAGCCTTAACATTGTCCCTGGCAATTTGAAATGAGGTTGTATTTCCAGAAAGCCTGAAGCAATTATGTATAGATTGAAGCTGCTTTTTGTCTTAGCCCTTGTTTATTTCTAGAGAAGAAACAAAACAAAACAAAACATTTATACAGTGTGAGATCTAAGCTTTGAGGTGATTGGACGACAGACAAGTATTATAGAATGTCTATTCTCCTGAGGAATGTTCGCTACTTGTTTTTATGTTGTTATTGATACAGTTAGATTTTTTCCTTTCTTCTTGTGTTTATAATCTCTGGTTTGTTGAAACATACTTTGTTGAGTCCTGTAATAAATTATGCTATATTATGGTTTTAGTTCCAAGTTCAATCTGGAAACAGTATGCTCACAGCTGGCGATCTGTTATGTCTTGCTTCTGGCTTGTAGGATTTCATTTTATTTAAGAATATCATCAGTGCTGAGCTGTGGCTCCACACAGACCCGACACACTTGCTACACGAAGTCCATAAACCTACAGCGTGGACTCTAACTAGAAGCTGAAGGGTGCAGCACACCCTCCACCTATGGACACATGTTTTCTTTCAGCCACTTCTTCAACTTAATGTTAAGTCAGTAGCACTATCAAATCTAAGTGTCGTTTATTTCATCCTTATTCAGACAAAACTAATTGCCTCTGTGTAAATAATAAGCCCAACCAAATGCCTGTGTGAAGTTCTTGGTTTTGTTAGGGACTCGGGATGAGAGGTATTGAGGAGAAGGGTCACAGTGCTCAAGAACGAGAACCTGGAAGAAGCTCCGGACTCATTGTCTTGAAAGGAATGAGGATATGGATGAATATCGTCTCAGATGACACTCAAAGTGTAACTAGGGTGTAATGCTATACAAAACTAGTGTGCAAAACAGTATAAGATGTCCAAGACACTATGTTGAAAATGAACTTCACAACTTGGGGAGGGAGGAGGAGTGGAGGAGGTGGGAGGGAAGGGATGGAAGTGGATAAACAAAGGAAGAGGTAACAACACTCAATAGGAAATGTGCTCATTATCTTACTCATGTAACTGCAACCCCTCTGTACAGTATTTTTACAATAAAAACCATAAAAAACAGTATAAGAGGAATTTTGGGCGTCACAGGTAACACTCAATGTGTGTTACAATGGGTACTGAGTGATACAATGGGTACATGGAGAAAATTGCTTCCTCAGATTACTAGGAAAGTAACTTATTTTGGGAGATGTGTGTTCCAGTATTTAGAATTGAAATATCATGATGTCTGAAACATACTTTTGAATAGTGCAGAAAAAATATGTTCTGTGTCATATAGCAAAATATGTCATATAGTAAAAATATGTTCTGTGTCATACAGTAAAATGTAAACCAAGTTTCATTTGAAGCAGTAGTATATCAGTAGTCCATTGCACTGTTCTTTTTTCTTTTCTTTGTGTCAAACATCACAATGAAAAGCTGGGAGAATGACTTCTGGGGCTTCACAGCCAGTGCCGACACATAGCCCTGAAATGTATATTAAATCAGAGAAAAGATTTTGTTTACTCATTTAGCAACTGGTGAATCTTATAGATTCACACATCAGTATGAGACTTAAATGCAATGAAATTTCTACTTTTTTATTGCAATGTGAAATGTATGGGTAATGTCAGCCATCCTGAGTGGCCACGTGGTGAAAGAGAACCTCCCCAGAATGGTTTCTTCACAGCAGGGCGCTGACTTCAATCAATCTCAGCTGCATGGTTCATCCATGCCTGAGAAGGATGGTAGAGGGGGTCATCCTGTGAGGAGCTAAAGAGAAAAGGAAAAGGAAAAAGAGTGGGTATTGTCAAAGGAGCTATAGGAGGTATGTGTTCACTTTTGTGGTGTTCTGAGATGAAAGCTAGATCATTAGTTGATAACTCAGGAAATACTTATCTAGGCCCATGAACGAACTAAAAGCACAAGAAAAGCTTGACATCTCTGCCTACATTTTGTGTCTGTCATTGCCCTAAACCATCCTTTCTGCAATCACTTTGTAATCACTGTGGGATTCAGGAAGGACAAGCCTTATTGATGGCACGTTTATAATCAGGGATGGAGAAAACTGCCTCCCAGGCAAGAAAGAGCAGAGGTCCATAGCACAGATCACCCACTAGGCAATGATGATTTCTTTATCCTAGCCAGCAATGGAAGTACAAGAAACTTCTAAGAACCCCTTCATAGTGATCAAGCAGACCACACTTTGACCAGGAGTGTATAATAATTATGCATCTTTCTCCTTTCTTTCCTCAGTTCTTTGTCTACTTCAGCCTAATGCTTATGTCTCTACCACAAAGATTGCAACAGAATTGAAGTGCTTTCTTTGCCTCTTTCCATGGCTGTGCCTTGCAACAGACCTCCTTTCTCTGTCTGTCTTCATAGGTCTGAAATACTGTGATGAACGGTTAGACCTGACATGCGAAATTCTAAGAATTTGGGCCTAGAACCTAAAAGTCTGCTGTCACCCTCACCGTGTGCAATCTATTCTCAGTTACTAAGGATCTAATGCCAATGAGAGAATCATGGTTAATATGCACACAGTACTTGAGAAAAAATATGAAATCACATGTAATATACACATATATCTCTTACAGAAAATAATTGAACGCCATGTTTGCTGTCTTACTCCCTCCAGACTTCCACTGCCTTTTTGCCTCTTCCATCTTTCATAATAATTAAAGCTTACTGAACTATTTGATCTCAACTACTAGATATGAGATTATTCTTCTACAATCCTTCCTACAGTGCCTGGTAGCCAGTAGAGAAACAAGATTTGTTGAAAGATGTCACAGGGCTATGAAAAGCTTAGAATTGCTTTAAGAGATTAGAAAGTTATTAAATAACATAATAAATCCAAATAACCTGATTTATTTTTTTAAATAAATTTATATAATCAGAGGAAAATCATAATGCCTTAGAACTTTCCAATTTATAGTGTAGGAGTCAGTATTTTTTTTTCTCGTGAAATAACTGGGAGACATAGATGAAATGATTGGCCTCAACCCACCCACTAGTAAAGCTGAAGGAAAAAGAACCTGCTTTCTGCAATGTATCCATTCCATCAACCTAATTTGTAATTGCAAATCCAGGTTAGGGGTCGACTTGGCTGGTGGTAAAGTGGAGAACTCACACTTCACAATCATAGATCCTCTTCACCTTAAACCTCCTCAGTGGGATGAGATGGCCGGGTGTATTTTTCAGGTTGTAAATGGCTCTTTGATTCTGCAAAAAAAAAAAAAATCTATTTCCATCTTCTTTGGCTTTAATGATGGTTGATGATTCACATTGTTTTCATTTTACATGAGATCAGTAGTAATTTCCTGTTGACAACACTTGAATACGAAACACCTTAATGCACTGTGGTATACTGGGAAGGCTTTTTTGCCTTTGTTTGCTTCTGAGCCTTCACAGAATCCTTGTCCCGTCAAGCTAGCTGGCTTCATTACATGTTTCAAGGAACTCTTAAAGGTGTCCAAGGGCTCTTCAGTTTGCGATATCATTTTTTCTACATTTGCTGGGCTGTATTTGTGTATTAATACCAGCAGTCCGGGACATCTACAAGGGTTCCCTGAGTAGAACTTACAACTCAGGGCTGTTTCCCTGCTTGTTGGTTCAGTTCTTTGTGTCACTGTTACTTCAATTTATAGCTGTATTATCATTTTTATTTATTTATTTATTTATTTATATTTGTTTTGCTGGTCGTGCAGCTTGAACTCAGGGCCTGGGTGCTATCCCTGAGCCTCTTTGAGCTCAAGGCTAGTGCTCTACCACTTGAGCCACAGCTCCACTTCTGGCTTTTTCTGAGTAGTTTATTGGAGATAAGAGTCTCATGGGTACTTTTCTGCCCCTGCTGGCTTCAAACCATAATGCTCAGATCTCACCCTCCTGAGCCACAGGTGTCCAGCTATTTATGGCTGTTTTTGCATTGAACACTTGGGGCAATTAACTAATAATCCTAGAATGGAAACGAAATGAAGCTTTTCCATCTTTTCTTGCCTAAAGAAACAGTGATTTCCCAGAAAAAGAGCTCTACAACAGGGGAAGGCCGGTGATCCTCTGCCTGAGGGACATTCGCTTTATTCAGTTATTTACTCTGAGCCACCCCTGGTTTGTGTGCATGTGTCCACGTCTTTGAGTGTGAGTATGTGTCCTCTACTTTACCCATGGCTACGGCTTTCTTCTTTTGCCCTCTCTCTGTGGCCTCCCACTCAAAGAGTTCCACTTATATATTTATATAATTTTTAATTATGGTCTTTACACAACAGGACAAAAGGAATATGATTCAACACACTCGTTTGGGAGTACAATGCATCTCTTGATTCCTTTGATTATTCTCCCTCATCTTTCCCAACACACCCACGCCATCATGTCACGTGGCTCCTTCTTACCTGTATACACCGAATATAATTACTGTATTCACCAACCTTCCTCTCTGCCCTTATCTCCTCCCTCCCTTTGGCCATACTCACTCTTAGGGGAAAAAACCCCACATTTAAGTGCTTTGTTTAAATGGTTTATTAGTCCACTAGAGGACTTACAGCATTGTAATCTTAGCATTTTTAGGGTTTCTATGAGAGCAATGCATCACTTGCCTCAAGTTCTAGTTATGTGTGTGTTTTTTTAATCTGTGTTCTTCCACTGAACGATGGCATGATAGAAGCAAAGACATCATGATCTCCTCTATGTAGTGGGTGTGCAGCACATTCTATATCTTTATAAATATTTAGCACATTCTATATCCTTATAAATGTTTACAATGAGGAAGATGAACAAACGAATGGAGAAAAGAAAGAGCTGAGCATGGAAGAGTGTAAGAAGGGGATGCAAGGCAAAATCTCCTGAGACACATCCAAGGCCTGAATTATTCTTCAGTGACAAAGCTTGAACCTGAGTATTATGCAATGAGGATAGCCACTAGCTCCCTCCAGCCCTCCGTCATGGCTGATCTCTCTGTCTCAGGACTGGGCCCCAGATTCATGTCTCATAATATCTGTAATTGTTGGGAAATGTAGGACTGGAAAATGAACATGGGAGAAAAGTCTTTATGAGCTATTACAATTATGCTTGCAATTATGTATACCATAGAGGAATGGTACTATAGGACTGAAAACGATAAGAGAGAAACATAACGGCTGAGCTGCTTTGCTCTAAAGTCAAGAAATGGCTTTATAAAGGTGGCAGCAAATAAATCAAGTTGGATACCATGTTTTTCACAGTTTAGGAGATGAAGAAGTGTGCTGTAGGCACTGTGCTAAAGACAGACTTTATCAGCACAGTGATTACAAGGGGCTGACTTAATGTGACAATATCTGCTAGCATCAGACAGAGTCTGACTATAGTTTGAAAGAAAGACACGGAGCAAGGGAAAGCACTTAAGTGTGAAATTGAGTAGTTTTAGAAGATGTGGTCTCCCATTATGAGAAGCTAAATATAGGTATTAACGGCGTAGGAGCTGTCAACTTACCCACTTACATCAATTGAGTTCTTTTTCAAGTTTCCTAAGATACTCAAAGACCCCTTCAGGAGATCCCATGGGATCAGTCATAATTGTTCGAGCAGCCAAATGAACCCTAAACCAAAGGTGATATGAAGCCAGTAAAAAACTGCTCATGGAAATGTAGCAAAGAGAACTCATTTTCCCCCCAGTTAGGTTTTGAGTTACCATTTCCTTGAACTTCTTGTCTCTGCAGTACAGAATCAATAATTGATCATCCAAATCCATGGTGGCAAATAGGCTTCACCTTGGTTGTTAATTCACCCCCAAATTTGTAGAAACAGCCTAGGACCTTGCAAAAGATAATAGATTGATACCACATCTCAGCTAACCAATACAGAACCCTGAGATCTATGAAGAATACGTGCTTTGAGCCATGTGGACCATGTTGCCAATCCTCCCCTATTTCCTGGATATTTAAAAAAAAATTCCAGGCAGAGAAATAGATTATTTTTCATATCATTTCTGTGGTAAGAGTAAAATGAAGTATGTAAAATTTCACTCAGAAATTCTCATATTTCAGGTGCTTTGTTGAAATCATCTGTGAGTCACAGAAAATAAAATACTACCAGGTCACGATCGCTCTACTTGTGATGATCCATTTGGGAAACCATCTACAACCTATGGACTCATGCCTGTGCTTTTCTCCTCAGTCTCGCTTCCTCCACTAACACAGGCCTTGTCACATCAGTTGTGAAGTAGTCTGAATGACCTGTTTGAAGTACAGCTAAATTCTTCCTGAGCCTGATTTTTTATGCTCTCCACAATAAAATTACTATTTTAACATACATCTTGGTCTTTTTCAAATTCTCTCCATGTATTCCAATTTCCTTAGCTTATATCTTTGAAGTTATTAAGTAAAATGGGAGCCCAGGCACAGATTTTTTTTATGGTTAAAAAAAACCTATAACAAATCATCCAACTGAATAAGCCATGATCTTGTGTAAACTCATCTAGTTTCAGTTAATATTAAATTCCTTCATAGTTTAGCATGGCTAAGTTTTAATTATCCCTGTGTTTTGGTTGATTTTTAAAATGAGTTCCTTTTGGTGGTTAAGAGATAAGATTTGACAAAGCCTTATCCTGAAGAATATTTTGAATCCAGAACATTGCAATAACCCTATGTATTTGCATTAATTATTACTTAGATATGTTCTCATTTCAATTTTATTTCAGATTATCTTCCTATCCCTTGGTTTCCCTTCCCTCATATTATAGAAGAAGAAATAATGAAGCCAAATATGGAAACATGGAGGATGATAAAAATGGAGATAAGAATGAATAAAACATTAAAACATCTTTTGTTCTTTGAAAATATCCATAATTGAGTGTGTTTAGCACATTAAAACTGAGAAGTGGGTATCAATGGCCCCTGTTTGTACCATTTTCTTAATGTAAGTAAATACTGTAGAATGATCTTGTATATGTTTCAATAGAAAATGATACGTTATCTACATCATCAACTTCCAGGACTTCTGATTTTACTCCTGCATGTTTTGTTTGAAATATTTTTTGCAATTATTTATTACTTTCAGATGTCTGGTTAATTTCTAACTGCTGGTCTGTTTTAGAGTGATTTTTATTTTTAATTTCTTTTCTGTGCCAGTCCTGCTTACTGGGAACTCAGGACCTGGGTACTGTCTCTGAGTTCTTGTTGAGCCACAGCTCCACTTCTGGCCCTTTTTTGGTGATTAATTGGACATAAGAGTCTCATAGACTTTCATTCCTGGGCTGGTTTCCAATCACAATCCTCAGATCTCAGTCTCCTGAGCAGCTAGGATTACAGATGTGAGCCACTGTCACCTGGCTTCAGTAGTGATTTTATTTGGACCACCTCACTTTTGTAAATCAAAATTAGCATTCCTTTACTTCATGTGAATTTGTGTTAGTTTCATTTTCTTTTAACAAGTAACACTATTAGTTTGGTTCATTTATAGTAAATGAGTAAATGAGTAAAATACAATCTTTAACACATATTAATCTTTATATCTTTATGAGATCACGATTTTAATATTTTCTGGAAGCTTCTTAATTTTTTTTTTGCTAAGTCTATGATGTGAACTTGGGGCCTTGTGTTCTCATTTAGCTTACTTGCTCATGCTTGATGCTCTACCACTTGAATGATGTCTCCAGTCTGACTTTTTGCTGATTTATTTAAGATGAAAAAAAAATTCTACCTGGGCTGTATTTGAATTGCACTCCTCCAAGTCTCAGCCTCATGATTAGCTAAGATGACAGACATAAGCCACAGGTGCTGGGCCTGGAAACACCTTTTAATATCATATTTATAGGAATAGTTACCTCTGGTTGTATGTTACTTTTGATGTGCTACAAATAAGATTGATAACTCTTCTGATGTTGACAAGACAGATTTTTCTGCAGTTAGAATTTTAGTATTTATTTCAGATCTTACTATTATCCATTTCTCCTCCTTCTTATCATCTCTTCTTTTATTAATACAATCAGTTAAGTTGGACAGATGTTGTTAATGTAGTGACAATGTTAGAACCCAAAAGAGTGGTTTGTGCGAGAGGGCACCCCAATACATAATAAAAAAACCCCTCACATCTCTGTTGGATTACCACAGAAAATATGGAATTTTTACATTGCAAAGTTAAACATAATGTTCATGTCAGATTAAAGCGTTAAATCATCTTGACTGGTGACAAGTCAGCCAGATTTACCTGTTGGGTCCATGCCAGTCTCTTCACACAAACTCTCCCAGGAGAAACTAAGCAGAAGGTTTCGTTAAGAGGGGAGGGAGAAAGACTTCTGAGTTTAGTTCTAAAATGTTACTTATGAAAAAAAATGAAATGCCTTTGTAGTAGTAGAGAATAGACAAGATACTATTTAACTTAACCAGAACAAAGGAATAGGTCCCTGCCTCCAGTTACCTTGTTTCCTCAAGGAAGTAATTCAATACTGTTCTTTTCATTGATTCTCACAGTTTTTCCTTCCTTCCTTCCTCGTCCTCCTCCTCCTCCTCTTCTTCTTTGTCTGGTGTTGGATGGTGGCTTTAAACTCAGGGACTGGGTCCCTGAGTTTTTGTGCTCAAGTCTAAAGCTCTAGCACTTGAGCCACAGCTTGCAACTCCCAGCTATTTTGGTAGTTAATTGGAGAAAAGAGTTTCATGGAACCAGGCACTGGTGGTTTATGCCTGTAATCCTACTTAGGAGGCGGACATCTGAGGATTGCAGTTTGAAGCCAGCCAAGGCAGGAAAGTTTGTGAGATTCCTATCTCACAGCCCCAGGAAATGAGATATTCTTACCTCATTAACCACAGGAAACTTTAAGTTGAAAATAAAGAACAAAATATTTTTGTTTCTGTTTATGCTTTTTTCTCCTGGTACCAAGGCTTGAATACAGGGCTTTGTACTTATGCTTACCTTTATTTTTTCTATTCATGCCTGGTTCTCAACTATTTGAGCCAAGTCTCCATTCCAGGTTTTGCTGGTCAATTGGAGATAAGGGCTTCCTGGACTTTTCTGCCTAGTCAGGCTCTGGACCATGATACTCAAAATGTAGCCTCCTGATTACGATTGCAGGTGTGAGTCATTTTTTAATGCTGTGGGTAGTCATAAATCTACTATAAAGTTGTAAATTCATGATTTAACTAACCAAACATTTATTTAATTCATATAATGATGGTTTAGACCATGAATATATAGCAATGAAAGTTGTACTGCCCTTGAGTAGGAACAATTCAGTAACCATAACTTAAAAAAAATACTACAGTTAGCCAGGCACCAAAGGCTCACATCTATAATCCTAGCTATTCAGGAAGCTGAGATTTGAGGCTCATGGTTCAAAGCCAGTCCAGGCAGGTAAGTTCATGAGACCCTTATCTCCCACTAACTATGAAGAAATAGAACTGTGACTCAAATGGTAGAGTTAGCTTTGAGTAAGCAAAACTCAGGGACAGCACTCAGGTACTGAGTTAAAGCCCCAAGACCAGTAACACACACACACACACACAACTAGCGCTAGAAAAGATTTTGGATTTTTTAATTGTTTGTTCTTCTTTTATTCAACATTTCTTAAAATTATAGTGGTATACCTACACCATAGTGTGTGTTTTTTTTCCATTTCTTTATTGAGATTAAGTAATTACATACATTTTACAGTCTTGTGATACTTAGTGATACTTAGCTAAAGTTAAAAACATATTTTAACAGTACACAGGGTAGATTGTCATTCTCTTGGTAGATAAAGCTTATGAACTCTATGAACTTTGACAATACAACCATCTCTTCCAAATTGGGTGACTTGTACATTTCTTTCCTTTTGCTTAGTGTAAGCTGCTCCCTCTTTCTCTCTCTTTCCCTCTCTCCCATTGCTGCCCTTAAGTTGCTTGGTTCACTTTCATCACTGTCCAGTGCAGCTGATGGGTCCCGCTGCTGTATTTTCCTCTGATTCTGTGCCCTTCCTCTACCTACCTTCCCTCTTACATGGACATGTATATATTATATGTAGGGTCAAGAACAGAGTCATCTAAAAACCATGCGACAAATTAAGAAGAAGTCCTTTGTTTCTTGAGACCTGTTTACTGTCATATTTCATTGCGTTTTGAATTGAACATCTGCATCCGCAGAATAGTATGTTTTAAAATTTTTTAGAGGGTTTAAACTCATGTATTTTACCTCTGAACCAGGCTTCTAGCCCTTCTTGCTCTTTTTTGAACTGGTTATGTTTTGAAAAGGTCTTCTTTCCTATCTGGGTATACACCTGAACCAGTCTTCCTATTGCATGCTTCCCAATGTAAGTATGATCACTGAAGCACAGCACACCACCAAACTATCATTTAAGAAGTCTCATGAACTTTTCTGCCTCTACTGGTCTCCAATCATGATTCTCCTGCCCAGAGTGTATAATAACTCTCCTTTCTCTGATTGTCATTCCTACTTTTTTCTTTGTTTGGCTTAGTATAGCCAGGGGCTAGAGCTGATGTGTTAGAAACCTGGACTGTGTCCTATAACTCCTGATAACAGCAACTATTATCTGCAATTTGAAGATTCACAAAAGAACAATGAACAAACATTCTGAGCCCTGCTAGGATGAGATACCCACGAAAGACTACAGATGAAGGACACTTTTGCAAATTTTGAAATACAGCAATTTGAAATTGCAGAGGAGGAATGGATATAACAAATACACTAAGTTAAGATTATTTCTGTGATCACTTCTGTTAGGTTTAGAGTGCCACATCCAGTCAAGAAAGAAGACTTAAAAAGACATTGCTCACTGGGCACTGGTGGCTCACACCTATAATCCTAGCTACTCAGGAGGCTGAGATCTAAGGATCATAGTTCAAAGATAGCTTTAGCAGAAACTGTGAGACTCTTTAAAAAAAAAAAAAAACAGTCCTTGGTCTTAAACTCAGGGCCTGAGCATTGTCCCTGAGCTGCTTTTTGTTCAAGGCTGGCACTCTATCACTTGGGCCACAATGCCACTGTCAGCCTTTTCTATTTATGTAGTACTTAGGAATTGAACCCAAGGCTTCATGAATGCTAGGCAAGCACTCTACCACTAAGCCACACTCCCAGCCCCTGTGAGACTCCTATACCCAATTAACCACTCAAAAAAACCCAAAGTTGCCAGGCGCTGGTGGCTCATGCCTGTAATCCTAGCTACTCAGGAGGCTGAGATCTGAGGATTGCAGTTCAAAGCCAGCCCGGGCAGGAGAGACCGTGAGACTCCTATCTCCAATACCACCAGAAAACTGGAAGTGGCGCTGTAGCTCAAGTGGTAGAGCGCTAGCCTTGAGCTGAAGAGCTGAGGGACAGCGCCCAGGCCCAGAGTTCAAGCCCCACGACCAACCAAAAAAAAACCAACAAAAACAAAACCCAAAGTTGCTATAGAGCTCACAGTGGTAGAGTGTTAGCCTTAAGCAAAACAGCTCAACTACAGTGTCTAGATCCTGAGTTCAAGAACCATGACCAGGAAAAGAAAGAAAGAAAGAGAGAGAGAGAGAGAAGAAAGAACAGAAAGCAGACATGACTCAATGACCACACAAAGTACAGATTCATATTTCCCACTCTGAGAGACCCCCACTAGAACTTAGCAAATGCAAACTTGAAAACACAGAAATAGTGATGTTTAAATCTGTCCATAGTCAATCCAGAAGAACTAGATTCGGGCAAGGAGGGAGGCTATTAGGGACAAGCAGACCTGAGGCTGAGTACAGAGCAAGGTTCCAGATGAATTCCAAGTCCTTGCCCATCCCTCATGGCACACAGTATTGTAATGTAATTAAACAAGTAATAGAGGCCTCTCATTTTAGAGAGAAAATACTTAATCGGGAATGTGAGACATGTTAAAGAAGAGAATTAGCTCATAGATAAGGGAAATTGTTATCAGTTTCCTTAGATCTCGAAGTGATTTGTTTATTCAGAATCTGGTATATCCAATTTCTCCTGTGATAAGGAAATTAAATTTATGACCAAATAAACTAGTTAACAGGGCAATGAGGTTAAAATAAAGTTTTTTTTTTTTAAAAAAAAATAAGCTTAGATGTATGCTGTGTTCTCTGTGATGATTTTTAGGTTTCTATAAGTAATTTCCCTTTCTGTACCATCCTGGGGCTTGAACTTTGGGCTTGGACACTATCCCTGAACTCCTTTAAAAAATTTTTTTTAATTTAAATTTTATGGTAAGGGTGGTATACGGGGGGGGGGGGTTGCAGTTACATAAGTCAGGTAATGAGTACCTTTCTTTTTGAACAGTGTTATGCCCTAGCTCATTTTCTTCCACATGCTCCCCAACTAACACCCCTCCCCCAGAGTTGTAAAGTTGATTTCCAGCATAGTGTCTAGTGAGTGTCACTACTGAATTGGTTCACCCTTTGTCTCACAATTTCTGTGATTCCTCCTTCCTTCCCCAAATCAGATAAACTTATATACAAGACTAAGGGTGTTTGGGGCTGGGAAGGTGGCTCAGTGGTAGAGTGCTTGCCTTGCATGCCTGAGGCCCTGGGTTCCATTCCTCAGCACCACATGAGCAAAAAGAAAAAAGCCGGAAGTGGCGCTGTGGCTCTGGTAGAGCGCTAGCCTTGAGCTGAAGAGCTGAGAGACAGCGCCCAGGGCCAGAGTTCAGCTCCCACGACTGGACCCAAAAAAAAAAAAAAGAGTGCAAACATCAAAAACAGAGACAACAGGGAATAAACTAAAAGAATAAAAAGAAAGGAAAAAGAAACAACTGCAAGCAGTTCAATAAAAAAGCTCTTATTTCCATTTCTTGGAGTTCATTTCAATAAACATCATTTTATATTCATATACACATAGCTATTAAGCTATTGCAATCCTCTCCTAAGATTGTCCCCCTTTGTTCTCACTGTCCCCCTTTGTTACATATTTGTGTAAATGCTTAGAGTACTGTTTAGTTAATTGCAGCCAATAGACACATGAGAAATGTTCAACATAAAAGAAATGCAAATCCAAACAACACTGAGATTCTACCTCATCCTAGTTAGAATGGCCATTATCAAGAAAACTAATAATAACAGATGCTGGCAGGAATGTCATCTAAAGGGAATAGCACTACTACACTCTTGGTGGTAATGCAAACTTGTTCCACCACTCTGGAAAGCAGTATGGAGGTTCCTCAAAAGACTCCACACAGAGCTCCCCTAGGACTCAGCAATCCCACTTGTGGGCATTTACCTAAATGATCACAAACCAGTCTACTTTAATGCCACCAGTACAACCATGTTCATTGCAGTATTATTTACCATAGATATGGAATCAACCCAAATGCCTCTCAGTGGATGAATGGATTAAGAAAATGTGGTATATATACACAATGGAATTTTATGCTTCCATCAGAAAGAATGGCATTGCCCCATTTGTAAGGAAATGGAAAGACGTGTAAAAAATTTATTAAGCAAAGTAAGACAGATCCAAAGATACATAGGCTACATAGTTTTCCTCATTCATAATAACTAGAATATGTCTACAAATCTACACGTTAACCCTGAGCATTTTTTTGCTCAAAGCTAGTGCTCTACCACTTAAGCCACAGCTCAACTTCACTACTTTTCCTGTGATGGAGGATAAGAGTCTTATGGGCTTTTCTGCTCAGGCGGGCTTCAAACTGTGATCCTTAGATCTCAGCTTCCCAAGTAGAGGATTATAACAGCAACTGTTTTGATTGCTCATATTGCTATTCATATTGTTCCTCGGGGATATATACAATGTCAATTTGAACAAGAAATATAAAAATGTTACATTTTATTTCTCTTTCCTCATGATTTAGAAACCAACTCCTCAGGATGAAGAAATGAGATATACACTTAAAATAAACTTTTGTCAACACCCTCTCTTCCTGAAATTGCATTGACAATATTATTTTGGAATAATTAGATTTCATAGAGTGTTCTCTGTTGCTATAACAAAAGACTTAAGATTTGGCTTATTATTAAGAAAATAAGTTTATTTGCCTGGGAAGTGCAATGTGGGAGCAGCATTTGTTATGTTTCTGGTGCAGACCTCATGGTGGAAGAGAAAGAGGATGCATGCAGAAGAGAGAAAATACAAGGAGGAGCAGCTGTGTATGGTGAAGCTCTCTTGGTAACTAATCGTGTACAATCTTAGTAACTTAATCACCTTTAAAAGGCTCCATTGTAAAACACTACTATGCTGTTACACACTAAGTTTCATAGGAAACATGATATATTCAAACTATAACATGAGGTGTGTTTCCTCACTGAGAGAGAAGGGGGGAGAAAGAGAGGGAAAGAAAGAGAGAGAGAATATCTGAACTTTCCCATTGAAGGAACCCAGGTCGAGTTTACCAAACACAATTTTCCTCTTAAAACAAATGAACAAACAAAGGCATGTTGGAATAATGTCAGATTCTTGAGGTCTGGGACAAGCATTCAGAGATGCCAGGCTCTGGTGGCTCATGCCTGTAATCCTATCTATTTAGGGGGCTGAGATCTGAGAATGTCAGTTCAAAGCCAGTCCAAGCAGGAAAAGTCCATGAGATCTTTATCTCTAATTAACAACCAAAAAAGCTGGAAGTGGAGCTGCAGTTCAAGTGATAGAGCACTAGTCTTGAGCAAAAATGCTCAGAGACAGTGCCCAGGCCTGAACTTCAAGTGCCAGGACCAGCATATACACACACATATACTGTGCATAGAGGATAAACACTGGTGATAAATCTATAAAGGAAAGGAAGCAAGTAATTACTTTAAAAGCCACATTGGCTGTGACTCTTCATTAAGAGAGGTAGTGATTGGCTTCCAGGGAAGAATGGCACTTCTTCTCACTGAGGTAGTGGTGGCTGTGTATTTTAAAAAGTAATAATTCACTAAACTCTAGTTTGATTTTTACTTTCTTGAATCTGTATTATATTTTGCAATAGAAAAGGTTAAATGACAATTGCATGATTCATTAATATTTGAGAGAAGGGAAGTTCTAGATTTGAGGCTACATGTCCAAAAGCAGTGCTAAGATTGTATGGCATAACTATCTGATAGAGAAGTATTCATACCCATATGAAGGACTTCATATAGAGATTTCATACATGCTGCCTGGAACTCAGGCTTGGGGCAGCTAGAAATCCCACTGGCACCAATGCAAAATATACATTAGGAGCTTGGTCTTGTAAGCTAGTTCCTACTAGTTGTGGTATCCAGATACCAATCAGTGGATCGTGCACCCCAACCTCCCCCCAAAAGCAAGCCAGAACAATGGTCTCTTTACAGGTCCTTTATACTCCTGATGCATAATTGCATGTTGAAATTCCTTGGGGGTAGTCCTAATGATGAAGCTTCAGGTTTGGGGAGGGGAATCATGCTTGATAAATTATTGATGGATGAGAAAACATAACTTCTTTGTTTTCTGAAAGGGAAAGTGTTGTCTGTTTATTTTACTTGCTTTTTTTTTACCATTATCTTTATCTTCAACTTTACAAAATGCTGAAGTATATATTGACAACATCAAGGATTTCATGTTCACCATCCAATTAGTACATTAATATCTTAGTATTATATCTTTAAATAGTTTACTTATGAAAAGTGTAAAACGAAACACTTGTGTCCTTTATTCATCCTCAACTTCCAAAGTCTCCGCTTTGTGAGGCACCATTCCGAGAGATTTAGCCTATGCATGCAAAGCACAGGAGCAAGAATTTTACCAGGGGCTACAATCAGAAGGAATGTTTTTGGTTTGCACCTTTATAGTTATAGGGAAATGTCTTGTTAACGTGATGCATTATTGTTTAAAGTTCCTGCCTTTTCCATCTCCCTGCATGCTCGACATATTTAGACTTCTCTGTGTATGCCAAAGTGATGCTTGTTAAGTAGGATTCTTCAACTTGCATGTTTCTGATGTTTATTTTAGCAGAGACTTTTTGTTTCATTTTTAAGAGCAACCTGCACGTCAGCTTAAATTGATACACAGATGTAGAAACAAGCCATAACACAGAAGGCACATTCATTCTGTTCACCTGCTTACTTACCAACAAGTGAAATATCTACTGTGATCACGATGGTCAACACATATTGAGTGAGTTGTTATCTCAATGTGAGCTGGTTCTCAGGACTTCCTTCTCTCTGAAATGGAGGATTAGAACATGATAAGCACATGTCTCTCATTGTGAGTACTAAACTTCTATGTCAATGCTTGGAATGGAGCTCCACCTCCATCCTGGTAGTCCCTAGGCACAGTCAAGTCAGGGGCACCAAGGGTCCTTCAAGCTCCGATTCTAGATATAGGTCAAGGCACAGCCCAGCTATAACACATACCTTTTGTAACTGATACCTGAACAATCTCTCCTGAAGGCTTTGCATTAACTACTCTTAATTTATGCTACATTAAATGCATGGTGATTTGTACCTAGCCTCCTCCCCAACCTGTTAATTTATTTGTTTGAATAGAAAAGTCATTTTTTACCAGCAAAGGTATTAGGACTTTATGGAAAATAAACAAACTAAGGATCAGGCCATTTTTGCAGTTTCTGGGAAATGTTAAAAACTAAGGCTAAATCAACATGCGTTATTTTTAGCTGATTAGAAACAAAGGGTGTTTGGAATTAAAACACCCAAAATGATTCTTTTGCCACTCCCTAGATCTAAGTCACATAAGTAATTCTTTAGAGTGTAGGTTACCTTATCTGTAAGATAAAGGCAATACTATCTATCTCTCAAGATTGTGATAAAGAAGCTATGAAATCAATTGAAATAACAGATTGCAAATGTAGTTTATAAAATATGTGACCACAAAATAGAAATAGTATAACCTGAAGAAAAACCAGAGTAATGAGTGCTATAACCCAGTTTTTCTACACATTTATCTTCTGTCTTTGGGTAAGAAAGATAGAGTGTAGCTCCCCAGGACTTTAAACTCTGTGGGAAATAAACTTTTTAATGAGTCTCTCTTTCTCTGGATAAGCCAGATGGGAACCCAAAAGGAAAGAAGAAACTCTTTGAGTGTTTTATTAAGTCTCCCCTGCACCCTTGCTCTTCTTTCTACTACAATTTCATTTTCTTTCTCATCAATAACCCAGTAACTTCACAGAGGGCAGAAAGATATTCTCAAAGAGAAAAACGTAGCTGATCTGGGTTAAAAGGAATTTTCCCCAATTGCTGGATAACCTGCATATGTCAATTGAACAGTTTATTTGATAGTGGTTTGGAAAAAGATGATTTTCAAGATTAATGAAGATTGAGACAGGTGACAGCTAGGACTTGCCATGGTCTCCTGGCCATTTGCATGTGTGCCAGGGAGAGTTACACCGAAGAGCTTTATTAAGCCAGTAGTTATTAAATACTACACTCTAATTGTTTTTATTTATTTTCTTATGTTTCATGTGGTAAAGTATATGAAATTTAAAACTACCACTTTCATAAATTTTGAGTTCAATAATTTTAAATATATTTACCTTGTACTTCAGCCAGTCTCTAAAACTCTTTTCATATTGTACAACTGAAACTATACTGGTTTATCCTCTCTATTCTGATTATATTAGAATGTTATGCTCTTCAATTGCTTTTCACTGGATATAAACATATCCTATGCCTTATTTTTATTTAAATATGTCATTCTCGGATGTGATATATAAGCCACAGGGTAGAATGCTGAAAAGACCTAGTCCAAAGATTAAATCATACACAATTAGTCTTAGAAATGACCCAGTAACAACATCAAGAAATCTCAATCACAAATTCACTTTAAAAAGTGAATCTCATCACAGAGGATGAAGGAGAGAGAGGGGAAATGAAGACAAGAATCCAATATATATCGTGCAAAATTAAGAAGAGTGAGGGTAAAGGTAGGTAGGGGAGGGATGGATGAGAAAGTTTACAGAGTGGCATTGATCAGGATATTAGTATTCATAAACTGCTTTGTTAAATGGAGAAGAAGAAGGAGGAGGAGGAGGAGGAAGAAGAAGAAGAAGAAGAAGAAGAAGAGGAGGAGGAGGAGGAGGAGGAGGAGAAGAGAAGAGGAGGAGGAGGAGAAGAGAAGAGGAGGAGGAGGAAGAGGAGGAGGGGAAGGAGGAGGAGGAGGAGGGGAAGGAGGAGGGGGAGGAAGAGAAATAAGAGGAGAAAAAGAAGGAGGAGGAGAGAAAGAAGAAGGAGGAGGAGCAGTAGAGAAAAAGGAGGAGAAGGAGAAGGAGAGGAGGAGGGGTAGGAGGAGGGGGAGGAGGAGAGGGAGGGGGAGGCAGAGGAGGAGAGGGAGGCAGAGAAGGAGGGGAAGGGGGAAGAGGAATAACAGGAGAAGTAAAAACAACAGACAAACCATGCCAAGGCCAGGAGTACTAGTGCTAAGGCTGTGAAGGCTCTTGTAAAGAGGCCACATCCAAGGAATCAATGGACATCAGCCTTGAGTTTGACCAGTTTGCCTCGATTGCCCACCTCAAGCTTGAGTAGCCTGCTTATGTCCACATCATTAGTGGTCTCAGGCTCTGCCAGCTGAAGGCTGAGGCTCAGTCAAACCAAGTCTCTGGCTGTGGCTGTGGCTGTCTCTTCAGCATCAGTTCTTCAGTTCCTAAAGGTCCGAGGCCCTCCGCTAGGTTCCAGTATACAGATCTCTGCCAGCCAATGTGAGCACAGGGACTAGTGTGATCTCTGGGCTGCTCTGAGCACAAGGTGGTTTCTTCCTCTGCTACTAGTACAAATTAATGCCATGTAGGCTCTGAAAACAAGCACAAAGGAGAGAGTAGGCACTGGTCCACAGCGTTTACACTTTGTGCTTACAACGACCAAAAGATAATTAAAAAAACATTTAAACAAGTAGGAAAGCATGCCATAGGATTTAAACATCTAAGAACCAAATTTGAGAATCAAAATTCCCACCAAAGCATTCCTGTCATTTATTGGAAATGCATCATTTGATGGAAGTAAACATTTGAAGAAAAGGAATGAGTTGAAACAGTGGAGAACAGATTTGGTATAATACTGTTCAAACAAGGTACTTCCTTGAGATTGTCACAAAAAAAAGGTTGTTGTACCAGGTACTAGTGGCTTATAGCTGTAATCCTAGCTATTCAGGAGGCTGAAATCTGAAAGTTGAGGTTCAAAGACCAGCCTGGGCACAAAAGTCCAGGAGACTCTGATCTCCAGTTAACTACCAAATATCCGAAAATGGAGTGTGGCTCAAATGTGAGAGCACTAGCTTTGAGCAAAAAGAGCTCAGGGACAGCATTAAGGCCCTGAGCTCAAGAACTCTCCCCCCACTCAAAAAACTGGTTGGTTCATAGATAGATATCTATGGAAAATTATTGAATGAAAAACATTTGGAGGTTCAATAAGAAGTGACCTACACTAATGCTTATTCATTAGTAAATTATATTAATCTGTTGAAAAACATGATGATATAACATCCTGCCAATTTCACTGAAAAAATATGCACTGGTACAACAGAGATAAGAACTCCTGCCAAGCAGTTATTGGGAATAAATAATTAGATCCAGATAAATATTTGGGAAAAAAGGAATCAAAGAATTGAGCTCCTAGACCCAATTTCCATCATTTACTTATCATGTGCTATATGCCTTGGAAAATATTACATTTAATATATTGATTAGGATATAGGCAAAAGAGTACTTTACCACTTATAGAAGCTAAATTGTTTTGATAATATCATTTGTGATGTTACTATTTATGCCAAGAGATTTAGAAATTCACTAATACAATTCTATCAACCAAATGAAGAACATATAAAGTCTGTATATAAACAGTCTGCTATGAGAAGGGAGCTATTAGCATCACTGTGCTTTGTTGTAGAGATATAGCACAGTTGGAGGAGTGGAAAACTTGATGGTAGGGGGAAAAATGGCAGGCAGCAGACATGACCGCCCGGGATACTATGGTCATCATGAAGCTGAGGGAGGCCAACTGGAAGAGTCATTACATATCATTGGAGAGGGGGTACTTCCTCATGTTGGTCTTCATTTGTAAGCAAGGACAAAGCTAAGATTTCTGTTACTAACCAAGTCTCACCTATTTGACTCTGATTGTTACAGACTTTATTCTTCGACTTCCTCACTAACTGGTAAAAGATTACTAGCTCCCTGCTTTTAATGAACTATCAGGCTTTCTACAACCTGGCTGTGTGGATACTAGCTGGCTCCCATGACAATTTGCTGAAGATTATGAGTTACTTCTATTCCTCATAGGTTCTGGTCATTGTTGGCTTGTATGTTCAACTTCTCAAAACAAATCAGTGTGGAAGACACAAGTGTATAGGACAAGTAAAAACACAATTTTTATCTAGGCTATTGTCTAGACAAGGTTCACTGGTAACAGCTATGCCACCAAAAAAGGGACAAATGTTGAGTTTTTTAATCTACAGCAAGTAGACAAAGAATTCTTGCAGAAGCCTAGAAAGAAGAGATTAGTTTCCAGTTACCTGTCTGCCCAAGCTGGTTTGAGAAGAGGTATCTTAAGGCCTGCTAAATGTGGCAGAATAAAACTAAACTATCACTAGCCACACATAATGTCTTCAATAATTCTTGATGTCAGTTATGGGCAATAATTTTTATTATTATTGATAAACGATTGCTTGTAATATTATGAAAATTTCATTTACAATGTGATTGTTTTGGAGGACTTGGAGTTTTGTCAAAGCAATCTGAATTGGAAACTATTCATTTCTTCACAGAATGCTGTCAACTCCTCCATGAAACCTACCATGGATTGGGGGAGGAGAGTTTATCAATCTAACATAAAAATAAAGTTTAAGAACAGCTATTACTTTTATTCTTCCCAGAGCAAGGACTTGGTCCAGAGATAGAATAGTTGCCTGAGGAGGTAGTGAGTTGTACATCCGTGGGATTGTTCAAGCATCTGAGAGTCATTTGGATTGATGATAGGCCAAGTTGATTTTTAAAAAGCTCTTTCCTTTCCACTCTATGAGTTTCACATTTCTAAGCGACTTTGTAGCTTGAATGCCGGCTACATGCCAAGTTAAGGGTAAATAGATGTGAGCTGTTAGCAAAGTAAGCAGTGAAGTGGAATATTGTTTTTGCAGTGAAGATTTGTCAAGGGTAATCTGCTTTAGGGGAACTGAGAGCCAGTTCTACTAATGTTCATTATTCTTCTTTGCAGAATTCCATCTGTCTGTTTACTTTCTGTGTTACATTTTCAAAAAGAATATAAGACCAGAACCCAGGGAGGTGATAATGTCTGTCTAGACTCTAGACTCTTAGAACCTGTAACATAAATAAGATAATGGTATTAATGAACCATTTGAAAAATTAGTTGGACCCACCTTCTTCCATTCCACAGGTGATTACTGTATGTTGTCCTCTCCTCTTATCATTTCCTTGTCCAATCTGTCATGTATTCTTCACCAGATGAGGAAATTAACGTAATTGTGACTCTTCCAAGGTCTCCAAGGGAATCCATAGGGAAGATATTATCATATATGTCAAGAGGGAAACATCAATAACAAACCAAGCAAAGGCGATGCATCACAGTCCCGTCTTTGGTGCTGACATTTGGCCTCATGTTTAACCTCTCTACATGTCAAGCACCGTAGTCAGTAAAAATAGAAAAACAACAGATGCTCACATATTTAGAGAATATCTAAATACATCTCATAGTAAAAGTCAAATTTGTAGTAGAAGGCACTGAACTTTTGCTTAAAAATTCAAACCTTACTTCATCAAGAATAAATTCTCTAATAATATTTTCTCAATGTTTTTCTTTAAGGAAGGGCAGGAACTCCAACAAATTTTCAGTGAGTTTTATATATTGGATATAAATCAGAAGTGTTCATGGATGTAAATGATGCATCTCAACTATATTGGTTAAGGGCTAGTAGTTCACTTTTTACTCCATTTTCTGAGCTATAGAAGTTTTCAGTTTTTACCCTAGGAAACTAATTTTATTTTAGAATATTTGAAAACAAATGCTTGATTATGTCTGTCTTTTATGTGAATATACAAGATAGAATAGCAAGTTCTTTCTAGAGGAGACAATGGTATTTAATGAATGTCTGCACTGCTATAAGCACTAGCATGGGCACTTGATATATAGAAGCTAGCCTCAAAGACATTTGTCTCTTGGAAGAATGCCTGGCTTGTAAGAGTTTGTGTTTCTTAGAACACCAACATTATCAGTTTTGATTTTTAAACCATTTCTACTTTTAAATTTGGATTAATATCGTTATATTGGCAAAAAGAACTCAACAGCTCTTTTCTCCCTGGCTTCCTAGAACAGCAGAAAATCCAAGCTCTGAAAATATCTTGATGGGAATCTATGTCAATATTTTCCTTGAGTAGGACACCTATGTTTTGCTTCAAAACTTCCTATGGGTCATCACCATTTTCTACATTCCCAGACTTTCTTAGCCTTCTTAAATTTACATGCACTTTTATAGGAGTATTATTTCTAAACATGTGAACAACTTTTAACATAAAGAATGCCCAGCAATCTGGGCGCTGATGGCACACACCTGTAATCCTAGCTACATAGGAGGCTGAGATCTGAGGATCGTGGTTCAAAGTCAGCCAGGTCAGGAAAGTTTGTGAGACTCTTATCTCCAACAAACCACTAGAAAACTGGAAATGGTGCTGTGGCTCAAGTGGTAGATTACTCGCCCTGAGCTGAAGAGCTCATGGACAGCACCCAGGCCTAGAGTTTGAGCCCCATGACTGACAAAAAAGAAAAAGAAAAAGAAAAAAAGAATACGCAACAAAACATCCAGTAGATCAATAGCAAGGAGGAGAACACAGAGTTCACATTTAATTTCTACTAACTTTCTTACAAGTCCTTATAAGAGCAGTAATAATACATACAGGCTGATTCACTTATAGGAAACCAGAGAAAAATAGGAAATTTGTAGTTTTTTTCTTTTTAAGAAGACTGTGTTCTTCTTACTACTATCAAGTAATTTAAGTTTGCCTTTTCTTCTCTGGCCCAGAAGTGAATATTTCAGCATGCTGCAAATCAACTCAGTGTTTTGTGCCACAATAAGAGTGAAGGCAATGATAAGTAATTCAGTGGGTTTGCCAGTGTTTTCAAACTTTGAGTTCCTAGATCATCCGGGGCTTGTGTTGAGAAGTAGATTAAAATTCAGGGTGTGGGGGTGATCACGCTTTTGTATCCGCTCTGTCCAATTCTGTGGCCCCTGGTCATGTGTGGCTACTGAGCACCTGAAGTATGCATAGTGGAATGAAAATTAAAATTAAATTAAATTGAACTCAAACGAGTTCTTCATATGGAACAGACCATGCTTAGACCATTGGGAAAAGTTAGATGACTAATAACTCAGTGACAATCTTTAAGACTTATATTTTCTATTTAGTTCCTTTTTTAAGAGACTCCCTTGCTTTTCCCATTTGATTATCATCTAAGCGCTATGGTAGACTATTTGAAGAGCATATGTCATTAAGAGGAGTGACCTTATGTAACTATATCTGAAGAAAGTCAAGTCAATTAACTTTGACGTTTTGTTGACTTTTCCATGAGAAGAATTTCCAACAACATACAGATCAATGGTGCATTAAAATGCTCAGTGACAGATAACACACTACATGCACTCACTAGAAAATATTTCCGGGCATCTCGTACTAGGATAAGACATCATTTTGAATATATATATATATATATATATATTTTTTTTTAAGTTAAAATGCTAAGTCTTCTTTGTTCTGTTACATGGGAATGTAAGAGGAAAAGATTGAATTTAAAATTATGATTAGCTGGGCACCGGTGGCCATGTTTGTCCTTAGAGTTCGTGTGCTGTTGGTTTAGCACTAAATGGTAGGTTTTCTCTACTTTCAACATACTTCGAGAATCAAGAACAATGAATTAGCAGTCTCTGCTGCTGACAGTAAGGCTTTGCCACCAGTCTAGTTTTCCTCATGGCCAATCCAATGTACATTTTTTTTTTCTGTTCCAGTATAGACATGCTTTGGTAGTTGGTTCCTGTAGCTGTCTCATACTATTTCACTTGTGGCTGTTTGAGGCAGTACCTTCCAGGTAAGCTCCCTTATTTTCTTTAAATTCATACTGGTAGATCATAGAAGAAAAAGGTAGTTGAATTCAGTTTATTAATTTTTATATGTTGTTTCCTATTTGATTCACTTCGTGTTCTCAATATGTGACTTGAGAGAGTTTATTTGCCTTTTAACAGTAATGCCACCACATAAAATAGTGTGTTGAATCTTTTTTTAAACTTCTTATGTGCTTGCATTTGAGGTTAACAACCACATGACCTGTTTTAAAATGAAATTGAGCTTTCGAGAATGCTTGAAGTGACTTAGAACAATGTCTATGCAATAAGATGAATGATTAACAGTTGTTATTTTGAGGTCAAGAAGTAGTGTTGACATCCAACTATGACACCATGTGGTAGGGGCATGAAGATGCTGCCAGTCACTCTTAGGCTGACAATAATGCTACCTACCAAAGCTTCTTGCAAGCCACTATATTACAGAATTAATTCATAATATCTTTTTTAATCTGTATATTATTTTCCACAATTAAGCTGAAAATATTAATGCTTAAAAACAGCCATATAAGAAACTAAATTTGGGATAGAATAAGATACATCTCTCTTTGCTATGACAGAAATGTATTTCCCAAAGGACTTTAATCACCATGAATAAAGAACAGAGTGAATGGAGCAAATCTATGATTTATGACGATGTTTATCTGAATAATAGGTTTGTACAAAGAGGACCCATATCCCTTATAGTCTAATAACTTTCCAAATTCAAGTGCAAATTGCCAAGGATAGAGGTTCACGATTAGCCAAAAGAGAGTATTTGTTCTTTTAAGTGGAACTTAAAATATGAGCTATTAAATTGAAGAAAATGCAATCAAATGCAATGTCTTTTAATATTTATAGCTCCTGCAATGCAAATATTTTAGAAATTTTAATAATTGTTATGTCATGTAGAAATTCAATGCATAATGAAGTCAGACCTTTTATATATGCGTTCTTGACAACAAACTGGTAAGTCAAATCAATAGTAAACATGGTAAAAGCCTGAAAGTTCAGGCCTGTATATTTGTAGTGGCTGCCTGTGTTGCATACCTTATCTGCAGCTTCAGCAATTTTGCTGTGAAGTGGTATTACTGAACACATCATGGAAATGATGTGAGTGAGTCTGGAAACGCATGTGTCCAAGCCCCCACAGTGATGACAGGCAAAGGAAGACTTCAGTCTCATGCCAGGAATATTTCAAAGTCAGAGCTCTTTCATCCTTCCTTATGGCCAAGACTATCAGCCATATCCTTCCAAACTTACTTCTCTTAACACAGAGCATGTGTAGCTGGGAGCCAATGGCCGGCTCATGCCTGTAGCTCCTCTGGAGGCTGAGAGCTGAGCTTGAAGCTAGCCCAGGCTGCAAAGTCCACAGGATGCTTATCTCTAATTAACCACCAAAAAATAAACAAGCTGGAAGTGGAGGAAGTGGCTCAACTGTGGCTCAACTGCTCAAGTGGTAGAGCCCCACCCTTGAGCAAAAATGCTACATACAGTAAGGGACAATGATCAGGCCTCGAGTTCAAGCATGCGTGCGTGTGCACACACACACACACACACACACACCAAACAAAACAATCAAAAATAGAGTATAGAGAAATAATATCTTTGTGCATAGGAGTGTATCTCTAGGATAAACTCTCAGGAATCACAGACATTATTTATTTTGTCTAAAATGGTTTATCGTGTCAGCAGGAGCCCATCTCTTCCTTGCTCTTCTGAGCGTCTGCTGCTGGTGAGCCTCTGCCAGTGAGGGACGGAACACTCAGGCATTTTCATCAGCCACTACAAGCAACAGCATTGTGCTCTGTTTTCCTCTCAGGCTGGACATCTGGTCAAAAACCAACAAGCAAGCAAACAACACAGCTGATGGTAGGAAGAAGGAAGAGAGCCAAGTTCTAGCCAGACCTGTTTTCTTCCATGAAAAACCACAGAAGTTTCCTGGGAAATGCCCAGCACACTCTCATGTATGTGTCATGATTGAAAATTGTGTTGAATGGGCAGCTCTATTTGGAAGGGATGCTGTTTCAAGGTGTGTGTGTGTGTGTGTGTGTGTGCGTGTGTGTGTGTGTGTGTGTGTGTGTGTGTGAGAGAGAGAGAGAGAGAGAGAGAGAGCGAGAGAAAGGGGGGAGCCATTTCAGCTGTGAGACCTCAGCTCTAATTGCCCCTAGTGAATCCTACGCTAGGGTACCTGGTTCAGCCTTGGGATGGGCACTGGTGGGCAGTGAGTCCTCTTCCAAACTTGGTTCTGGAAAGATCTGATGACTTACAGTTAGTTCTGCATGAGAAAGGACACCAGTAATATACGCTCGCTGTTTGTTTTCTTCCTCTGAATCCCAAACTTTGCCTAGAAAACCCCAGTTTAATTTGTGGAATATCACGTAGGAAAGAAATATTTAATGTAATGCCCTGAAGGCAGAAAAGCTAATGCTGGAAAAGAACATGCTTAACTGTCCAAATGGGAAGTCATTGATTTGACTGTAACAGCTCATATTCTTTTCTCTTGTGTCGTATCGATGTACACAGTGATTTTCACTGTGCATTTTCTACAGTGTAGCAGACTGTTTGGGAGAGTGAGATTACCAATGGCAGCGTGTCAGAGAACAGTATCTATATTTGTGTGACAGCAGAACCAGATTACCTTGAGCCCTCCAAGAGAGGACAGTGGCCTGACCTGACTTGTCCCTTGGCTGCCCTAGCTTGGCCTTAACGCTGGGCCAGTGGCTTTTTTGCAATTACACTCCAGAGGGCCCCTGAGGACTCCTTGCAACAAGCGCTAAGCCCATTAGAGAACGAATCGCAAAAATGACAAATCTCTATTCAATTTATAGCGTTTTTATTGCTGGCTGTGGTGGCAAAGGATTTATCTAGGGTTAAATTCCCTAATGGCGTCAACCAGCTCCCCTACACAGCCCAATTTAGAGGCGATGTTTACAAATTGCGAGACTCTTGGAAACAAAATCAGAAAAGATTGGTTCTGTGGTTATAAATTCAGTTAGTTCCTAGGCACTAAATGCATGGATTTTAAGAGAGTCATACGGCTTAAACAAAATGAAGCAAGACAATCCTTGCCCAACAAATTGCATTGAAAAATGTCTTGGCTTAAATGAACAACCTTAGGGCTTGATCAAGTTTTCACGCCCATTGTTTTCCGACAATACTGTCTTCCTGTGAAGTTCTATTTGAAATATTTATGCCAATGCTCTAGTGGCTCTTTTAATAGGGTTTCAACACTGAGAAGTAGGGAGTAAGCGGCACAGATGGTGCTTCTTATTTGAGCTATGGTCTCTGAACAAAACCAGATAATTTACTTTCTACTTCTCCTGTCTGGAGAATTCCTCCTTCCTCATTACTAAGCCGTGGCACAGAACACCTGTGGCCAGACAATGCTTGTTTCTCTTTCAGGAACTATGGAGGAAAGCATTAAGCTGAGGCCCACAAGAAGCAGAGTAGGTTATTATTAAATTATGCATTTCTTGCATAAATATCCATATACATCCCTAGAATAAGAGGATTATAGCATTTCAGGATTGGAAAAAAATCAGGAAGCATATAAAAATCCCCAAATTTCCCCTTTGAAAGAGAGTCCTATGGAGAAACAACTTACATGATACATATTTTAAAAAATCACTTGGCCTGAGATGCTTTAAATTTTAGAGAAATGTAAAATTTAAGATCCGTTTGATGTGATTAGGCAGAATTTTCTTGGCAAGCATGCACTCCAGTTGGTGTATGTCACGGGTCAGCTGAAACCTGGATGTTATATTAAATATTTATGATTTAAAAGTTAAAACAAATTAGTTTTGTAGAAACACTAGAATGTGAGCCTCTAAAAAAAAAAACCTATTGTCTCATTGGAACTGGTAAGCATCATTCTTTTGTTTTTACTATGAACTTGATTCGAGAATGGAGAAAATCTTATTTAGGTTTTAGCCATACAGAGTCAAACATTTTTCAACAAATATTATTGAATGCCTAAATACTAAGCCTACTCTAGTCACTGGAAACAAACCAACCCAGACCCATGGAATTTATGTTCCACTGGGAAAAACAAAACAAACACAGATGGAAAATAAGATGAATAGTAAATACAATAATGTAGTAGAAGTAAAAAAGTAGTATGGAAAAGAAAAAGAAAGAAAGGAAAACAAAAAGGATAGACAAGCAATTTCTAATGGTAAGGACAATTTTTAAAAGATGGGCTGGGAATGTGGCTTGCCTAGCATGCATGAGGCCCTGGGTTCAATTGCTCATTACCACGTAAACAGAAAAGGCCAGAAGTGGCGTTGTAGCTCAAGTGGTAGAGTGCTGGTCTTGAGCATAATTCTTAGGTACAGTGCCCAGGCCCTGAGCTCAAGCCCCAGGACTGGCAAAAAATTTTTTTAAAAAAAGATGGTGTAGGAAGTTCTCCCTGACAAGATAATATTTAAGCCAAGGACTGGAAGAATTGAAGCTGTGTAAAATCTGAGGGTAGAACACTACTAGGACATGTATACAATAGACAAAGTCCCCAGAATAGGATCCACTGAAGGATCAGCGAGAGAATCAATTGCAATAGAATTTGGTCAGGAATGAATGTGGGAAAAGCCAGGAAAGTTGTGGATACTGGCTCTTATAGACCACTGTGGGATATTCAATGTCTTTAAGAGCCATTGGACATTTGTTTTTTGTTTTGTTTTGTCTTTTTTCTGTAGGTCGTGGGTCCTGAACTCTAAGCCTGGGCACTGTCCCTCAGCTCTTCAGCTCAAGGCTAGCACTCTACCATTTGAGCTATGGGGCCACTTCCGGCTTTTTCTGCTTATGTGGTGCTGAGGAATCGAACCCAGGGCGTCATGCATGCAAAGCAAGCACTCTACCACTGAGCCACCTTCCCAGCCCCCACCACTGGACATTTGTGAGTAGAGGAAAGACATGAATTGCTTCATGTTAAAGAAAAGCACTTTTTTCACTTTATTTTATTTTAAAAGTATTTTTATTATCATTAAATAGTTGTGCAAAGGAATCGCCCCTTACCAACACCACCCCTTTCAACATGTTCACCGGTCCCTCCCAACCCAACCCTTCCCTCACTTTTCTTAATTTTGTAGGTTATGCATTCTCCCCATTTGTCTTCAATCTTCCACCTACCTTACCCCTTTCAAGTACCTATTTCCTGATGTTTATTTTGTTGAACTTTGATTTAGCGTTTCTAAGGATTTACACTGTTTGATTTCTTCTATGCATCAACTAGATTTTAGGGAACACATTTGTGTACAGTTTTATAAAACCCCTATTTATTCTGGCTGCCATGTATGAGAGAACATACACAACCTCTGTCTCTCTGGCCTGACTTCACCTAACATAATATTTTGCCAGGTCTTTCCATTTTTTTTTTTTGCAAATGATGCAATATCATTCTTTCTAATGCCTGTGTAAAATCCCATTGCATCTGTATTATATATATGTATATATATAATATTACATTTTCTTGATCCATTGCTTTTCTGAGAGAGTAAGCCATAGCTAGAGAATCATGAAAGCCAATGGAGATCACCATAACAAGCGTGAGAAAGAGGGGCTGGGAAGGTGGCTCAGTGGTAGAGCGCTTGCCTTGCATGCATGAGGCCCTGGGTTCGATTCCTCAGCACCACATAAGCAGAAAAAGCTGGAAGTGGCGCTGTGGCTCAAGTGGTAGAGTGCTAGCCTTGAGCTGAAGAGCTGAGGGACAGCACCCAGGCCCAGAGTTCCGGCCTCATGACAGACAAAAAAAAAAAAGAAAATGTGAGAAAGAGATAGCTTAGGAAAAAAGAGATTGTCAAATTTTGGCTATATTGTACTGAACTTGGGGCCTTATACTTGCTGGTGGTACCATTTGTGCCACTGTGTTAGCCCTTTTGTGTTTGTTATTGTTTTAAATAAGGTCTCACTTTATGCCTGGGTGACCCTGGACCACAGTTTTCCTATCGGTGCTTCCCGTGTAGCTGCTGTAACAGGTGTACAGCACTGTGCCCTGCATTGTGCTTCTCCTTGGCTGGGATGATTAGGCATGCACGAGGCTCCACAATAAATAGGCATTGTTTGAGATTGAGAGATTGAGGCCCAAGATCTCTCCCCCCCCTTCCCTTGGGTCATGATCCTTTGACCTCTGGCTCCCCAGTAGCTAGGATTACAAACTCAAGCCACTACATCTGGCTGTCTCTACAGTACTTTAAAGGCAGTATACTTATGTGAGTGTTGTGCTCTCCTGTAGTTGTCCAGCAAAGGAGTACGCGAGGAGCTGGAATGTCACAATACATGGTATCAAGCCCAGTCGTAAGCTGGTGAAAGGTCCTTGGAGTCTGGTGGTTAGGCAGCAATGTACAGTTAATGCACACTTAGAGTTAATGAGTCAGGAAAAGCTTCTGCAGAAAAAAAAGCATTAAATGAGATCTGAAAGAGGAGTGGAAAATAGACCTGTACAGACAGAGAGGAAAACTATTTTAGGCAATTTAAAACAATCTGTGTGAGAGAAATAAAACACCTCTGTAATTGAGAAAATGTAAGAAGCCCAGTTTTCTTGGAGAGAGTATAAAGTTGAAGGCTGGTGGCAAAAGAAACACTGACAATATTCCATGTTTATAGAGTAAAAGTAAGTCTGGCCGTGCTGGGAAGGTGGCTCAGTGGTAGAGTGCTTGCCTTGCATACATAAGGCTCTGGGTTCGATTCCTCAAAACCACATAAGCAGAAAAAGCTGGAAGTGGCACTGTGACTCAAGTGGTAGAGCACTAGTCTTGAGCTGAATAGCTGAGGGACAGCACCCAAGCCTAGAGTCAGGCCCACGGCTGACAAAAAAAGTAAGTCTGGGGCCATGGCTCAAGGGGTAAAGCATCTGTCTAAAAGGAAGAAACTATGAGTTCATACTCTAGTACTAAAAAACAGGGCAGGGAAAGCGAAAGCAAAATAAAAACAAAAAAACTGAAAAACAAGAAACAACAAAATCCTGAATGTTTTATCCATTCAATGTCAAAAACTAATATGAGAGACTTTTCCCACTTAAATAGACATGTTTCTTTTCTGAACAACTCTTTGAATGAAAGCACTGTCAATGAATTATTTTGTATACATGTACATTAGAATACATCACTCATTCACTAATTTTCAATTCACATTTTGGTACACACATAGAAAACATCTTTGAATCCTTGCAAAAGCCAAACTCATGTTTATTCGGATTGCTGAGAAATCATCCCTGTGATATTTCAGACAGCTTTAGATCAGAAAAAACACCAAAAAAATAAACAAACAACAACAACAAAAATGGAACCAAGTGCCTTAGATTAGTGCTACACCTGTTGTACATGTGGGGTTTGAAAAATGAAACAAGGTTTAAACATTTCAGACAGCTCAGTTTCCAGCCATCTGTTAATAGCAATTATTGGAGCATACAGTCAAAATTGAGTATCCAGTAACTTAATGACAGTTGAAGATAACCTCAGGAGGGCTTTTCCAGATTTGGGTTGAGTGGAATTGTTTAAAAGGCCAAGTGGGTTGAAGAGGACTAAACCGTGAAGTAAGCCTTGAAGCAAATGTGGAAGTTCATATCACCTATGAAAAGTTGGGAAATGGACTCAGAATAGGAAAGGTTGATAAATAACTTTGAATCAAAGGCTAAGACAGTAAAATTCTGTTATAAGAAGCTGGCAAGAAACAGAGAGCTGACTGCTAATGTAAAACTAAATAGTTTAGATTACCTTTCAAAGCAAATTTATCAAGACTCCTTCACATTCAGCCATGGGTAAAGACAAATGTAACCCATGGTGGCAAGCTACTAATGTCCTTCTAGGTAACTTAAATGTTCCAAAACATTTAAGTAAGTAGAGGAATTTGATTTTACTTACTAGTAAATACTTGGATTCAGAGATAATCATCTATTTTAAGATCAAATCAGCTGTGAGCAAAAATTGACATTACTTCATTCAACATGAAAGTGAAATTCATTTCCCAAATTGAAGATGATAGGGTCAAACATTTATACACAACATTTCTGTTATAAAAACAGAACAGGAAACTTTTTTTTTATTTAGTCTAGTTTGCTTGTTCTAACTTCTAGATTTAATGCTCCATTCTTTTATTAGTTTTTATGGTACAGTTCAATGAATGCTTTTTAAAAACATTTGGGAGAAATTAAGATGGTCTGAAATTTGTACTTTTCTAAGAGAATCACGGAGGTATTTTTTTTTAAATACTAAGGACAAAAGTGGTTATCCAAAAGAAAAAAGAAAAAAGAAGTGTTTATCCAAGAGGTTTAAAATAGGCATCTTCATAGGAAACAGTGCATAAAATTTTGGCTGCCCTACATTTTAAGCAAAATATTATATTTGTGGGCATGTTATAATTCTTTAGATTTTAAAACTAGCAAAGAGAATTGGGTAATAGGCAGGTTGGTCATAGGAAGAAGAAATAATGTCAGACCAATCTATTTTTTTTTTAATGACAGAGTGACCAGGTTTATAGACTGGAAAAGCAATAGGTGTAATATATCTTTTCTTCAGAGAGGCTTTGGCATTGCTCTCCAAGATATACTCATAAACAAGCCAGAAAATGTAGTATTTTATTTATGTCAGATGTCAGAGATGTGGAGATCCATGAGATCAGTTATCAGTGATTCAGAGTCAACATATCAGAACCCATTTAGGGAGCTCTTCAGGTTCAGCTACTGTTCTCAACAGGGAACAATGGCATATCCCATGTTCTTAAAATTCAAAATGATTTGCTGATAATTTAGGGAAAAAAAAGTTTGACCTAAAACTCAGTTGAACAACTTTGAGTAGGATGAATTCATTTAATTTTGGAATAATAGTTGTACAAAGAAAAATGACAGGTAAATTTGTGAGTAAAATTATGTCTCCTTCCTTAAAAAAAATATGTTCTGGCTTCCTGTATCTGTGAGTCAGACCTTATATAGGATTTTAATCTTGGCAGTTACAAAATTAGAGTCAGTCAACAAGGTAAGCCCTAATTTAACATGACTATTGTCATGCAAAATGCCATGTAATACTGGGGAGAAAGCTATTTGATAACAGATGCTGAGACTAGAGAGAAGCAACTATAAAGAATGTTTAGAATTAATATTCACCACCAGAGGCTAAAAAGAAGCAAGGAAGAATTCTGCCCAGAGTCTGAAAGGAACATCTTGACTTCAGATTCTTGTCTTTGCTTCTGTCCAAGAAAGTATTTTTTGTTGTTTTAAGTTACCGAATGTGTGGTACATTTTTAACAACTGCACTAAGAAGTTCATGCAAGAGTCAGCAATATTTCCTGTATGTTCTCTTCTAGTAAATTTACAGTTTCTAGTTTGACATGTAAGTCTTCAATTCATTTTGAGTTGAGTTTTGTAACTGATAAGAGAGATGGGATGTGTGATTTCATTCTTATGCAAAGAGATACCCATTGTTCCTATTATTGGTTCTTGAAAGTCTTGTCTTTTCTTTAACATATGGTTTTGGAAACTTTGGTTGCAAATCAATCTGTTGTAGATGTGTGTGCTAGCTTCTAGGCTGGAATTTTGTGTTTTGCTATATTCAACATGTTTGTACCCTCATTATGTCTTCCTAGTATGGTATATATCCATTTTAATTTAATACATTTATTTCCTAATTTTTCATTGATCCCTTGGTTAGTCAGAAGCAAGTGAGTTTTGTATTATTTGCTTATTTGTATTTGCCTAAACTTTGGTTTTATGCCAACAAATTGCTAGTATATTTTGACATCAGATAGTATAAGGCCTTTAACTTTGCTGTTTTTTGCTCAGTATTGCTTTGATTATTAAATGATTTTGATGTTTAAGTTACTTGTTATACAGATTGTTTTTCTTAGTTTTATGAAGGATATCCTTAGAATTTTCTGAGCAATGTATTAAATATGTATATAAATTTGATTAGTATAAATAGTCTAATAAAATTGATTTTTTTAATCCATGAACGTAAGATGACTTTTCTTTTTACCTTTTCAATTTCTTTTATTAATAGTTTACAGTTTTGTTGTAAAAAAATATTTTACATCATTTCTTATTTCTAGGATTTTCTTTGCAGCTACTATAAATTGGATTGCTTTCTTTTTTCTTTTCATGCTTAATGTATTTATTTATTTATTGTGAGAATAACATACAGAGGAGTTACAATTACATGGGCAAGATAACGAGTACATTTCTTATCAAGCATTGTTGCCTCCTCTTTGTTTCCCTTTCCCATCCCTTCCCATCCTCCTCCCCTTTCCCCACCAAAGTTGTTAAGTTTGTTTTTTGACATAACTACTTGTACATTGCATTGTTGCAATGGGTCCACCTGTATCCCTAGTTAAACCATTTGGGTTTTTTTTTCCCTTCCCCTCCACAAATTATACCAACATCTAATACAGTGAAAGTATGGGTTATATTGTAGGGGAGGGACATACAAAGCAACAAAGAAATTATCTTATAAATATGTTAGAAACAATTGCATGAAAGGAAAAAAACAAAAAAAACATTTGAATATTTATCTTGGGGTTCATTCCACTAACATCAACTTATCTGACCTTGGATTGCTTTCTTGATTTGTAATTCTGATTATTTTCTATTAGCATGTAGCAATATAATAATTATTATTAATTTTTGTATGTTGATTTAGTATCTTGAAAATTTATTAACTGCATGTATTGGTTGTAATAACTTTTGGTGAATTCTCTGAGGCTTTGTATATAGGACCATGACATTAGTAAATAGTGAAAATTTGATGTCCCAGTTAGGATATCCTTTTTTTCCTCTTGCCTGTTTGATGTGGCTATAGTTCCTAGTACTGTGTTAAGTAAAAGTGGTGAAAGTGGCCATTCCCACCTTGTTCCAGATTTTATAGAGAAAGCTCCTCAGATTTTTCACTTTCAGTATTATGTTAACTGTTGACCTTTTATATATAGCCTTTATTATATTTAGGCATACTTCTTGGACACTTCATATATTGGAAATTTTTATCATAAATGAATGTTGAATACTACCAAATGCCTTCTCTGCCTATATTGAGCTGGTCATATAGTTTTTGTCCCTTATTCTATTTTAAATATATCATACTTATTGATAGGTGTTAGTGAACCATCCTTGTATCCATGTGGCAATTATCATTTGATCATCATGAATAATCTTTTAATTGTGCTATTGGCAGTCAGTAATAAACATGTCCTACCATAAATCAAATGAGAAATAAATGCAGAAAAAGAATAAAGGAAATGAGTTAAGAGAAGGAAGAGACTTGTGAACTTGTGTATTCTGATTGTTTGTAATGTCCAAGACATAACAAGAAGATATGTGCAGTAATTTCATTGGGGAAATAGGATAGCTACAAATACTGGCATCACCATTATTGTTTTAATGTGTATAATGTATTTCTGGATCAGCATCAAAAGGGAGCTTTAGAAAGAGGCTTAGGAGTTATCAGTGGGGATGATGAGAATACAAACTCACTCCTGAAGTCCTTCCAAACTGCCACCTGCATAAGGAAACTCATTACATTCTCAAAGCTCACAAAGCCCAAACCATAGGAGCAAAGATTACACAGATAACTCAATGGAGTCCTATTCAGAACACCTTCTATGGTTACAGTCAATTTCCTTCCATATGATGTTTATTCCTTTGTCAGATATTTATGGTCCTAATACCAAAAGTCCATTGGGCATCCACCAATGATACAGTAACATAAAGTAGATTTATATATTCTGCCTGTCTAATACTCAATGGGGAAGGGAAGGAATTGCTCAACTTAATAGCCTCCTTTTAAAAGAGATATTCATTTTAAAAGGTTGTCTTATAAATACAAGATGGGTTGAGACTTGTGTGAGCTAAATATTTTAAGGGATTTATGTTTCCATTAACTCTCTTTTTAATCAAACTTCAATGCATTGCTAACACTACAGGAGTTTCAGAGAGGGGAAAAAACTACTTTTCTGCTTCTAAAGTTAAAAGTTTGCTATCAAAGAAAGTCAGAAAAGTTCTTACAAAAGGGTACTACAGATATATTGTCAAAACTTCTAATTAGGCATAAAAAATACGTTAAATGGTAGTGTGGAGGTTTTTTAAAAACCTTTTTAAAACTATCTTTTTCTTGAACCGTTTTATGAAAATATTTCAAAGTTATGTGGCTACATTTGGAATGATAAAATATTCAATATCATCCTAATTCAGCATCGATCTGCATACATTTTCTTTTTATTTGATATTTTCAGTTTCTAAAATATCAACAATGTCTACAAGGAGTAGAACACTTGGAAAACATTATAACTGGATCTTTCTCAGTTGATCTTTTCGCCCTCAATCCATGCTGGCTTCCCATTTTCTGGGATTTCTTTGGAATTAGAGAACTATTTTCTGTCTATCCAAAATTTTGTTTACCAGTAGATCTTAAATACATTCCTAAGAGTTCATAAAGTCATTAAAATATTTTTCGCTTCTTTAAGACTGCCTTTCCCAGTCCCACTGGGATTGATTACAAACTGCAACTCCTTTCAGAGAATTGGTAAGCCTTTCTAGTAGAAACCCTGAGTATCTCAAACCTCCAAGAGCATCTAAAATATTCAAATGTCTTCTCCAAAAACTGAGCACCCCCTGCTATTGAGCTACTGAGGAAAAACACTGAAAGATTGAAAACATTGTTGTATTCATTTGAATATCTAAAGGATAAACTTCAGTCTACTTATCAGAAAACAAATACTCTCTGAAGCCTGCAGAGTAAAGAAGAGTAACTTGACATTTTCGGCAAGAGCAAAAGAGAAATGAATGACTTTTAAGCTCACAGTGAGTGACTATTGCTTTGTGGCCACCATAAAGAAGAGTGTCTGAGCTGGAATTCATAAAGTATTTTCTTAAGAATCTCAAACTGATAATTGATACATTCCATAAAACAGAAAAGCTAGATAAATTACAATATGAAGACAATAACATAGATCAAATGAAAAAAATAGACAATGAACATTTTGAAAAATCTTCAAAAAATGTCTCTCCACAAATGCTTATTGCTTTGGATCATGTATTTATACTATATTAATGGGTAAACAGGGCTGGGAAGGTGGCTCAGTGGTAGAGTGCTTGCCTAGTACACATGAAGCCCTGGCTTCAATTCCTCAGCACCACATAAGCAGGAAAAAAAAAAGGCAGAAGTGGCGCTGTGGCTAGCCTTGAGCTGAAGAGCTGAGGGATGGCGCCCAAGCCCAGAGTTCAGGCCCCACGACTGGACCAAAAAATGAAATGAAATAAAGTTTTAAAAAGGGATGAACAGATAATTTAAAAGAAAGAAAGCAAGCAAAATTGGTTGGACTAATGAATAGGATTTGTTGAGTAACTCAAGAAATGTTAAATCTAAGTTCAGAAAGTTTTAAGCTCTGTTAAAAAAGAAAAGTCAATCACAAGTCCTTCCTTCTCTTCCTATCAGGTAGTACTCAGAATACCTGTCTGTCCAGAGCAATGATGTCAAGACAAATGTCAGGTTTTAAACAAGGAATTTGTGAACCAGAACAATGTAAAGGTCAGAAAAATCAGCATCTACATAGGTTCTCGGAGGAGCAGGAGATTAACAGAACCAAGGAGGAAGCTCATTGACTTTTAGGAATCCAGAGATGGAAAGCCTGTACTAAGGAGCTGATGTCAGTCCAGCTACTGCTTATGCTTAGATGTTGGTCTCTGACTTCTCACCCAAACCTTTTTTTTTTTTGGGTCTGGTCGTGAGGCCTGAACTCTGGGCATGGGTGCTGTCCCTCAGCTCTTCAGCTCAAGGCTAGCGCTCTACCACTTGAGCCACAGCGCCACTTCCAGCTTTTTTTTTCTTATGTGGTGCTGAGGAATCGAACCCAGGGCCTCAAGCATGCAAGGCAAGTGCTCTACCACTGAGCCACCTTCCCAGTCCCTCACCCAAACCTTTTGAGCCAGATTATTGTCCAGATTTTATGGCCAGGAAGGGCTGTTCCATATATGGCTTTCATGAGTGTCCTAAATCCACTCACCAGAATGGAAATCTATATTTCACATCAAAATGTTCTAACTGTACTTACTTAAATTTTGTATATGATTATTTGTTATCCAGTCATCATGGGACCATTATTATAGTAATTGTATTTTCCTATTTTCCATATTGTTGGTAGCTTTGGCATTTGGGAGCTTTAGAGATTCAGGGACAGACTCCTCCCAGGATTAGCTAATTCCTAAAGGTAGCAAATTTGCCTAAGAGATCAAGGCTATGTGAATGAACCTATTGCCGACTCCAGACAAGTATTTTCCTTGCCCTAAATTGTCTCCTGAGCCAAGTATCAGACAACTGTACATTCAACTATTTTTATACATTCAACTATTTTTAACCTATAAATTCATTTATTTTTTTGAGTTAAAATAAATTTAAACAGGTCTATATTCTACTAAAAGTATCATACACCCCCAACATTAGGCCTATGCCACCTAGTATATAGGTTTGCTCTTTAAAGTAACCCTTACACTCAATAATTTCTTCAGAATGGGGCCCAAATGATCAAGACTTTGTCAATCTCTGCCATCTCCCTTGTTCACTTTCTGCTCTTGTTTCCAGTTCATAACCAATCAGAGAAAGCTAAACATGATGTTTTGCTTTTAGTTAACCTGACTTTAAGTGATTCTAGAGTTGACCAGTCAGTGACCTAAACGGAAACATGCCTTGGTCCTTTCCTTTTGTATGCTATACAGCTTTCTTTGTTTGGTTCACAGTGTCAGAGGATTTCAATCTTTGATCATTTGGCAATTTTGCCTTGTTCTATTAGGAGGCATGGTGGAAGGATGAGATGAAGGAAAGCTGCTTATCTTATGTTGGCCAAACAGATACACACACACACACACACACACACACACACACACACACACACACACACACCTATATGTATGTATATACATTCATATATATGTATATGTATATATATATACACACACACATATGTATGTATGAACGTGATGGAAGAGAAAAAGAGGAGAGAGAGCAAGGAGAAAAGGAGGAGGGAGAGGCAGAGAATTAACAGCTACAGCTAATGTCTTAATAGCCTACTTCCAGGTCCTGGCCCCTAATGACCTCACTTCCTTCTAGTAGTCTCTACTTCCTAAAAGTCACACATTACTTCTCAGAAGCTCTGCTTACTAGCAACTAGCAACCAAGTCTATAGCTTTGGAACTTGATTCCAACCTTAAAAATCCCCCTTTGGATTTTTTAAAAAGAATGATTTCTTTCCACTAGAATAGACCAATCTTACTTATTTTCTAAATAAAAAAAATTTTGGTGTTGGTCATGGGACTTGAACTCTGGGCCTGAGTACTGTCCCTGAGCTCTTCAGCATAAGGCAAGTGCTCTACACTTGAGCCACAGTGCTATTTCCAGTTTTCTGGTGGTAAATTGGAGATAAGAGTCTTATGGACTTAGACGCCCAGGCTGGCTTTGAACTGCAATCCTCAGGCCTCAGCCTTCTGAGTAGCTAGGATTACAGGTGTGAGCCACCAGTGCCCAGAAGATTTTTTGTTTTTGTGCTGCTCTCTCCAACTAAATGTTTACATTGGAAACAGACATGGTTGGTTCTCATTTTGTTAATATTATCTTTAAAAGAAATGCAAGGTAAAAAATTAAGAAGAGGAAAGTGGAACCAAATGTAGATTAGCAGAGAACAGTTACATTACCTAGAAGAACCTGGTTTCAGATCTTCCCACCCCAGATCTCTCAGTGATTTTTACATCCTCTGAAGTTTGAGAATCATTGCTCTTAGCCATGGAGGAGGCTTGAAATTCTCAGCAGATTACTTCCCTCTTGTATACATTTTCTTTATGAATTCTTTGCTTCCAATTTAAAAAAACACTTTGGGGAACAAATTACTAATTCTTTCTCTGAAGAAAGAAAAAAATGGTCTGCTATTAAGTAATTGTGAATTACATAAGAAAGGAATTGGATTCTAGTTTTCACAAAGAATTGAAGACATATGAGATTTAAAAAAGTTAAGAAGAAAGGAAATGAATGCTGGACTAGGCGAATGGAGAGAGACAATGTGCAACCTTCACACCTCTGCTTAACATGGCTGGTCCACACTGTATGTCATAGACCCTAAGTTTTAGTTCCAGGATCTGTCCCTTCGACATTGTTGTTTATGGGCAAAACTTATTAAGTCAGCTGGTTAATAGCTTTCTTGTCACTAAACAAATTCTTTATTCTGTCGGAAACTTCATTTTCCTATCGGGCAAATGAGAATGAGAATAAAAACATTTACTTCAGTGTAAATTGAAATTGAGATCACTTACTTAATGTTTTCTTTCCTGGAAATAATAGCTGGAAAGACAAGAATAAGCTATTAAATTGCATTTTCCTCTTATGGTAATGTAGCATGCTTTGAGAACTGTAATAACTTTTTTTTGCAGGTTATTCTGGGACTATTGTAAGTTTTGAGTTCATACCAATGAGTAGTAACCAGATTTACTCAGTGCTAGGTGCCTCTTCTAAGCAGTCTATCTTTGATATTTGTTGTCATGGAGTAAGTGATATTTGAGCTTACCAAAGGCTATTATCCGTATCACTGATACGTTCATCTGAGGGTGCTGATACTCCAGCCTGAGATAAAAATCACTGCCCAAAGGCACAGATTTCTTGTGCTGGGGGTACCATGGGAGTGGCTGAAGAAACAGTCACTAATGTCATTCCAATGTTACCTTCATATCCACCATTACCGATAACTTACATTCCAAAGGTCACAAACAAATGATTAAGAAAAATGGGCTTTTCTTTTCTTTTCGCATTTTATTGACATTCCCTATGTTGTGTATTAGATCATGGAGCTAGGAATAGTTGCACTGGTGTGCTGTTTTTTTGATCATCTCATCTTATCAGCACTGCCCAATTATCGCCATACTGTGTGCATGTCATTTAATGGGGGATTCATTCTTCATCCGTAAAGTAACAGGCTCTGTGGGGTGCTACTCACAGAGTATTTTAGCATTCTGAACTTGTCCAGGAAATTTTAAGTTGCAGACTGAACAGCTTAAGCTTGACTTGACACATCTGGACATGTATTCATGGAAACAAATGTGTATTTGAAGACAGTTCTAAAGCACAAAGCATTACATTAGAACTGCAACAGTAATCCATCGTTATAGTCCTTCATCTTGCTGTGGTAGACTGATTCTAAGGAGGTTCCCATGATTTCCACTTCCTGGTGTTCATGCTTTTGTATAATACAAATCTCCTGACTTGTTTTAACAGAAGAATATCAAAGATGATAAGCAGCTATTCCCTTAATTTTTACATTTCATGACTCTTGCTTGTTAAAATATCCACGATTATGATTTTTTTCTTTCATGGGTTTTGAATGGCAAGCCAACATGAAGTAAGAGCCATTCTGAGAATCCCATCTGATAAAGGACCATAGGAGCTGACAATGGCCTCTAGCAAGAAGTTAAGGGAATGTTTCTACAAATGCTGGAGTCCTCCCCACTTGAGTCTCGATGACATTACATCCAAGAAGAGTCTACACTGCAGCCCAGTGAAGCCCAGAGGATAGAGCTACCCCTTGCCCAATGCCTGACCTACAAACTATAAGGTAATAAGCATGCTGTTTTAAGTTTCTCAGTTTGTGGTACCATGTTTCATTGCAAAAGAAACCCTACTCTACCAGATTAAAGACAAAATACAAAGGGAATCATTTCACTACGATCCCTTATAATGCTTACTTAATTTTCTGAGATAACTTTTAGCCTCATTTTTATGTCCATCTATTTCTATGGCTAATGAGCAGTATGGTTTGCTTTATTACCATTTCCATTCTAGAAACAATTAGCAGTTTATGTTTAATGGAATTATAATGATTTGTTTTAAGGCATATGATTTTACAGTAGAGATTTAGGGACTTCCAGTTCAATATGCTTAAATGCCCACATGTTTTTATGTCTGCTTAATCAAGATATTTTCCAAAATAGTAATAAAAGATAAAGCATAACTCCACTGGAGAGAAAGGAGGAAAAAAGGTGTTAACATTACATAGATGCTTCTAATGTAAAGCTTTGATAGTGAGAATGCAGTCATTTTGGTATTGCAGCATGTTGCAAGTTAACTGATTTAAGAGAGTCAATGAGTTTACATTTAACTGCCTATGAAATAGAAAGTCCCAGGTCTCAATGTGGAGCAGTTAGTCATCTGATGTCTTTACTTCAAGTTATTAACCAACAATGTGCACCTTAGGTGTGTGGGACTTGGGGATACAGCATCTGAAGACATAAAGATACTTAGTCCATTCCAATCAATATGTGAGGCATGGAACTGTATATATGAATTCCAAGCCATGCAGGAAACAGAGTATTATAGTATAAGGCAAAAAATATATGACCCTGAAAATATCTAAAGCAAAAAGGGCTTAAACTTGCATGCGTGAGACCCTGGGTTCAATTCCTCAGCACCACATAAGCAGAAAAAGCCGGAAGTGGCGCTGTGGCTCAAGTGGAAAAGCGCTAACCTTGAGCTGAAGAGCTGAGGGACAGCGCCCAGGCCCAGAATTCAGGTACCACAATCAGCAAAAAATAAAAAAAAAATAAAAAATTTAAAAAAGGGGCTTAAAGTATGGCTTAAGTGTTATACTGCTTGACTAGTACTAGTACTGCCGAAGAGTCAAATAAATAAATATATAGAAAAGGAAAGGAAATTTGGAATATATATGGAATATATAGAGAATATATGGAGTATAGTGGAATATTTGGAATATATTGGAATATTTGGAATATATATGGAATATATAGAATACATAGAATTTATATATATTGAATTTTCATATATATATGACTGGAGAATATTTCTACAAAACTTATTCGTATCTTAGGGATGAAATACTATACTTCACTCACAAAAATAAAAGACTATGTACTAAGAAGGTAAGTTTGGAAATTGACAAGATACTTTCAATTGCAAATTTTCTAGCAAATGTATTTTAAAGAAAAATGGGAGATATGTTGGAGAATGAACACATCTTCAAAATTAGAAAAGGAGAAAGTGAAATGGCAAATAAGATGACGGACTAAAAATTTCCTCCGTGGGATTCTGTGGGTAAGAAGAAGTATGTGAGAAAGGACAGGCTAAAATTGGATAACCAAAAGAAAGGTAAGGCATCAAAGGAAGAAATGCCCGGATGGTTAAAGGAATGAGGGAAACAAAGGTTCATGCGTAGAAAAATGTTAAAAGGTCATTCTAATGATCCAGCTCTGGCTCTCTGGAGGTGAGGGCAAACACCAGGTAAGCCAGGCAGGCCTGCTAACAGGTAGCTGAAGGTACTGGCAGAAGGAGAAATCCGTAGTTATTGCAAATCCCCAGCATGGGGATTTGGTAATAGTGATTCCGCCTGTGCCTATGTGGCTATGGAGTAGAAATCCAGTGCAACCGCACTGTAGCTTTAAAGGGGGTCTAGAAACCTGTGTAGGGGGCAGAGAATCACAAGTCAGAGCTTCTGCAGAAACCTGACCTATGATCAGACCCTGACCCACCATGAAGTTTAGGCATGGAAGCTGGCAGAAGGATCAGTGGATCCAAATTCTGAAGTGAAAAGTGAGGCTCCACTACTTGTGGATTACCCGGGAGACTAGGGGCTCTGAGCCTTGGGCCAGCAGATCATTGACCATCCCCTGCTTCTTCCCTTCCACACATGGGAATATGCTGACATCAGCAGCAAAAAAAAACAGGTTTCTCCAGTTTTGCCTTTCTAGTTCAAAACTAGGGTATTCAGCATTCTTCACTCTTATTCAACAGAGTATTTGAATTCTTAACCAGGAAAGAATGACAAGAGAGGACAATAAAATGGAGGGGAAAGAAACAAGTTGAATTATCTCTATATTAAGATGATATGATCTCATACTTTAAATATCTTAGTCAACAAGAAGGCTCTAAGACCTGTAAACACTTTCAGAGATATAGCAAGATACAATACCAATATCCCCAAACAGCAGCTTTTCTATAATCCATATAGCCAGCATTCTGAGAAAGAAATATGCAAAACAACCCTACTCAGAATAGCCTCAAATAAATACTTAAGAAGAAAACTAATTAACAAGGTGAAAGACATCTAAAATAAAACCAGCAGAAAAAAGACACTGAAGAAGAAATTAGGAGATGTGAAGTCCTCCCATATCCATGAAGCTGCAAATTGATATTGCAAAAATAACTATTTTATGGGAAGCAATTTCAGGATTCAATGCAACCCCCATCAAAATTCCAGCATTATTCTTCACAGAGATTGAAAAATAATTCTAAAATTCATATGCAAAGCATCAAAGAGCTCAAATATCCAAAGCTACCATATGAATGAAGCTAGAAGTTGATAATACCTGATTTCAAACTTCATTCCTGAAAAATCATAACAAAAGCATTATGATAACCAACAGAAAACATATGTCAACCAATGAAATAGAGACTTAAAAATAATCACTTACAGCTACTTCTAGCCATTATCTTACAATGAAGAAGGGACATCATCAACAAGGAGTGCTGAGAAATTAGATTTACATGTAGAAGAGTAAAACTAAATTTTTATTTCTTACTCTGTACTAAAATCAATTCAAAATAAATAAGAGCCTAATGTTAAACCTGAAACTGAAACTACTACAACAAAACACCTCAAGATTTGGACATGGACAATGACTTTCTGAAAAGGACTCCAACAGTTCAAGAAATAAGAGAATTGATAAATGGGATGCATCAAACTAAAAAACTTCTTCATGAGCCAGGTGCCGGTGGCTCATGCCTGTCATCCTAGCTATTCAGGAGGCTGAGATCTGAGGATCACGGTTCAAAGCCAGCCCAGGCAGGAAAGTCCATGAAACTCTTATCTCTAATAAACCACCAGAAAACCAGAAGTGGTGTTGTAGCTCAAGTGGTAGAGCACTAGCCTTGAGTTGAAGAGCGCAGGGACAGCACTCAAGCCCAGAGTTCAAGCCCCACGACCGACAAAAAAAAAAACACAAAACAAAAAAACTTCTTCATAGCAAAGTAAACAATTACCAAAGTGAGGAGACAGCCTGAAGAAAAGGAGAGAAATCTTTGCCAACTATTTATCTCATAGGGAATTAATATTCAAAATATGAAGACCTGAAAATTAAACAGTACACAATCCAATCCATAAACAGGCACATAAATTGAAGAGACAATTCTGAAGTACAAAGGACCAATAAATACACAGAAAAATGTTCAACATTGTTAGACATCATGGAAATGTAAAATAAAACAACATTCAGTATCATATCATATCTCCTGCTAGAATGGCATGTAAAAGAAAACAACAAATGTTGATGATGATGCAAAGAAAAGCTAACTTTTTTTGGTACTGAGGCTTGAAATCAGAAACTGGGTCCTGTCCATGAGCCCTTTGGCTTAAGGCAAGTGGGGGGTAGGGGTGGGGGTGAGGGTGGCTTTTTGTGGTTAATTGAAATTAGAAGTCTCATGACTTTTCTTCTGAGTCTTTAAACCATTATCTTCAGAACTCAGGCTCCAGAGTAAGTAAGATTACAAGTGTGAGTAAACAACACCCAGTGTAAAGCTAACTTTTATCCACTATGAGTTAGTAGGAGTATACATTAGTGCTGCCACTTGGAAACCATTATAGAGTTTTCTCACAAAACTTAACCTATCATGTGACCCATCTATACACTGGTCAGACTACATCCATCAGGATGTAAGTTGGCACACAGTGGAGATAGCCTCATACCTATACTTACAGTATCCCTATTTACAATAGTTAAGTATGGAATAGGCCCTAGATGTGCATTAAGAAATGAACAGATAAGAACATTTTTGTGTCTATGTCTCACAGACAAACACATGCATGCACATCGTTAAGTGTTATTTAGGCATAAAGTGGGATAAAATGTTTTCGGGAAAATGAATAGAACTGAATTTCAAAATGTTAAGCAAAATAAGCCAGAATCTTAAAGACAAATGATGCACAATCTAGGTTTTTAAAAAAATGAAAGCACAAACGTTGACTATGGGAAAATGACCAGTGAGAGGGAGAAGAAGGTCAAGACAGAGGAATGAGGGGTTGAATTTGATCACAGCATATTAAATGCAAGTAAGAAAATGCTACCTAGAAATCGGATTCGCAGACAATTAATGTCCACTAATAAAAAATAGAATGAAAGAAAAGATAAAAAATTAGAAGGGAAAGATAGTGTAGGGTTTGTCTTGTGATAGGTAATATATAAATTGGAGTTGTGCTACATTTTGTCTCTTTAATATTAGAAGCTATGGTTTTTCCATCTTCTAAACAGGAAAATTAATACGGTAAGCCACATTATTTTTAACCAACTCAATAGCACATGTGGGAGTGTGAGAAAGTTTTCATAAGTCAATATCCCCTCCTTGAACTCTGTCTCTTCACTGCCTCAACTAGAATTTCCAGATGTTTCCAAATTAAGTATGTTTTAAAATTCACTCTGATTTATTTTATACATAGAAATGTATGATTCTTCTGAAATGCAATTTTCACTAAATAATGTTATAAAAATGTGTATTTAAACTCACATATATCTGTAAAAGAGTTGATGAGTCATTTTTCCCTCAAAATACACTTAGGGGAATAGAATTAAATGTTAGGAGCAGGAGCATTAAAACCATATGTAAATTACTTAATAAAAGGCTTATAAGCCTCAGTTACCCCATCTATAAAGCAAGAGCATCTGACTCTAATATTAAGTGATTTAGCACCGTGGCTGTCAGCTAATACCTGCTAGCTATTATAATATTATTATCATCATTTTTCCACACTGAATTGAGCTGACATAATTCTATGCCAAAGCAGGAAAATTTTTAAAGGTTCTATGACAGAAGCCTGTTCTTAGTAACTGTTCAGTTTCAGTTTCCCTTGTTCAAATAATGAAAATAGATTCACTAATTCATTAGTGTAAAATCACTACTAATCTGAATAAGCCAGCTTGCAAAATTAAGAGAGTAAGAAAGTCTTAAAAGCTGCTTTAAAATTTATGGTTAAGAGAATTATGTCAGAGTTGCTCCTTATTTTTATTATCCCATTTAAACCAAATACAATGTTCTCCTAAAGCTGAAATACATTCAGTAAAATCTTGAGCAATAGTAGTGTTACTTTGTTTGTGATACAAATTGTGTGATTTTCGTATAACGCTAGAATCATTTTCCATTTTGTAATACTCAAATGATGTATGTAAAATATGGGAAAATGACTACTTCTGATTTGGAACTTGGATGCTAGGTAGTCTACCAAGGTCCTTGTGAATAAGTTTTTACAAGCGATTATTTTTCAAAGCCTCCAGTAAACTGCAAAGAAAGGAGAAGATTCAATCAGTCATGGAGATAAATGCCAGGAGGAGAGAATGACTTAAAATGGAAATAGAATTTTGGAGGAAAGAACTTAACAGAGTCTTTTAATAATGCTATTTTAGAGGCTGGAGTTTGTATTTCCTATTTTCCACCCTAATCTACCCTTTTGAGTCCTCCAAATACTAACTGATGTACCAATGTTCTGAAACTTATCATCCTCCCTTTTCCAGTCATTTTGTGTTGAGGAATCGCTTCTGTGATTTTATTTTACTGTGAGAGAGACTTGCTCCAGAGCCATGAGAACACATGGCTGCAATGGCTAAAGCAAAGTCAGACAATTACCAGTCCTGGACCAGCCAGCGCTATGAAGTCTCTCTCAGGCAAAAGCTTTTAATAACAAAAGGAAATTCTCAAAGAAAAGCACTTTTATTGTATAGAGTTATGTGATTTTTAGTCTTTTTGCCATCTGGTGGTATTGACTGTAATTGCAGCCATTAAACAAGCACTACGATAGATACACCATACACTTTGAGAGAGGAAATCTTGTGATCTTAAGGAGAAAAAGAGGCAAGAACACATATTTATCTTTCTTAGCAACCTGCTTCCCTGGGAGGAGGTGTGAAAGGAATGTGTAAGGGGAATCTTGATGTCCTATTTTGATCCAGATTTCCTACAGGAAATCTTGTAAGACTGAAATACACGTGTGTTACCAAATAACCAGAGGCAAGCTAGACACAGCTCCCCACCTCTCCTTTTTTAGGGGGTTGGGGGAGGTGCCTGTGTCTAAGAATGTGCAATGAATATTTTTGTGTGGCAAAACTCTAGCCTGAGAAAGATCTCTGATTTATACTGGGAGCAGGCTGAACAATGGGAATAATCAAGACTATTTCTTTATGGGTCTAGAGATGAATATCCATGTCAGCATGCCTGTATCTGAGCTATGAGTGAATTATCCAGAAAGACACCATTGGTGTCTACTTTTCCACAGGGGTTCTTGGAAATGTTAAGTTATGGTTAAAAGGGAGCTTAGCTCACTTGAGTTTATATCTTAGAGATTCATAGATTAAGTGATCTTTTGTTTCACCTTATTAACTTTGGTGTAATACCATAAAATAGACTTCAGTAAATTAGAAATGTGCATTACCTCCTGGTGTTTTATGAATTAAAAATTCTGATCCTGGGGTCTAATGACCATCATCATACAGAGTGAAAAATGTAGGTTTGAATCCTAGAATTCCTCTGGGCTCCCTCAAAATAATTTCTTCCTTTAACCTATGAAGAGTCTTTCCTTAACAGAACTATCCTTCAGAATTGGAAAAGGATTCATTACCTACCACCTACAGTGCTTAAAATCCTCCCATTTGCAATTCTAAGAGCACAGTTTGCCTGGAAGGAGGAACTTCACATCTATACACACGTGCTTGTGTGTGTAAGAAGGAAGGCCAGTAGGGCAGAACATCAAAGATAATGATGATCATTTGTTCTCAACCTGCAAATGACTGATGATGAGATAGATCCTGGATGGTAACCTCCCAATGCTATATTCTAACATTGAGACTTACACAGATTGGAATCACCCTGAACTAAGGAGAGCCTCCATCCAGATAATTCCAGACATGTTTCTCTTATTTTCCAGGCTAGTGGTAGAGGCCACAGAAACTAGTGCCATAGTCACTGAATATATCAGATTATCTGATATTCTATTTAGGAATTAATATCCCTTCTCCTACCCCCATTTACTTTTTAATTCTTGCTTGTATCCCCAAGTTTTTCAGTGTGTTTTGCTAAAGAGACTTGTATATAATTGTGTCTACATAGCACCTCATACTAGTTTTGGAGGCCAACAAACTATGTCCTTTTGGGAAAATATTCCATGTGCCTTATATCTGTAAGGTAATTACAAGGAACAAAAATGATAGAAGCCATCTCTTGTAGGCTATCCTGGATGATACAGCAGAAAGGATCTGATACTTGTTTAAGCTTAGAAATCAAGAGGGAATGTCGATCATTCATGTTTGGGAAATGTCAGCCGCCATATTATCTCGCATATGAAGAGAGCCAGCCTGCTTTCAGAGAATCTGAGGCTCTAGAGAGCAGTGGTGAGCTTTTCAGCTTTTCTATCTTGGACTTTCCTTGATCCTAAGGTAATAGAAGTTCTGGCCATTGCAAAAGATACTGCTAATTTATTTTACATATTTTACTCTTTAGAATATGCTTTTTCTTTTATGGTTCATGTAGGAAAACTTATGTTGATAACCTGAGGAGCTAAAAGTCTTCATTGACACACAGATATCCCATCAACATGGTTTGGTTCTATTCTTGCATCTTTACCACAGACATACCTTGTAGAAAAAAAATAGTTAAGTCTATAGCTTCTGACCATGTATGCACAGTTCTCGTTTTCTTCCGTTGGGGTTAGAGAAAACCTAAGAACATTGGAGGAAGAATGCAGGGGAAGGAGGAAAGAAGTAGTTACACCAAAGCAATAGTGAGAAGGTCATCAGACAGGGCTACTTCCTGCTTGACTTCCAGAGTCGTCTTTTCCCGCCATAATCAGGTGTAATGTGCCCAAGGTTTCTTTTCTTCAACTTATTTGAGAATGCGGTTTGTTTGTCAGAATGATGACATGTATTCATTCCCTTTCATTACTGGAGGTTCATTTCTATTTGTAAAGTAGGTTTAGGCTTCAGCTTTATTAAGACTTAGATTCTCATCTGATAGAAATGTCCCCAAAGAGAGTGGAAATAATTTCCCGTATATCACATTTGTGAGAAAATTCAGATGTAATTCACAGTAAATCTATGCAAGTTCTTTGTTTTTTTTTCTTTTCTTGTATGAGAAACAAATTGTGCCCAAATTGCTCATTTAACATTTACTATTAAATAATGTGATTTTGTTCTTTGTATGATGACTCAGTACTTTCCTAGGGAAAGATTGAGTTAGTTGACCTTCTGAATGTGAAAAATTCAATTGGTGGCAAAACATAGTCTCTAATTAGAGAATATGCTAGAATAGGCTCCTAAGGGTCCTCTGCACTGGGGAAATTGGCTATCTCTATGAATTTATAAGAAAATCTCATTACAGAAACTATTGCAGAAACAAATGGATCAGGTGAATACATTTGGAACATTTTTCCCCCATTCAATTGAGGGTATACAACCTCAAGTATATTACCTACTGCTTAAACACGTATTTTGGAGCCTCTGCAGAAAGGGCTAAGCTTGGAAATTCAGGGACCCAGCTGGGCACCAGTAACTCATAGTTACAATCTTAACTACTCAGGAGGCTGAGATCTGAGAATTACGGTTCAAAGCCAGCCTGGGCAGGAAAGTCCGTGAGACTCTTATCTTCAAATAATCACAGAAAAAGCCATAAGTGGTGCTGTGGCTCAAGCAGTAGAGTACTAGCTTTGAACATAAAAGAGTTTAGGAACAGCACCCAAGCCCAGAGTTCCAGCCCCAGGATTAGAAAAAGAAAGAAAAGAGAAGAAAAGAATAGAAAAGAATGACAACAGTTCTTCTTGCAACAAGATTTCCCTCCCACCTATTTTGCTAGTTTGAGCCCATTTCTCCTTGTAAGTCCTTTATTGCTATAACTTGTTTCATTTCTGTGTCATTTATGGCATTTCTACTGATTTTCTGGCCACATTATAAAGCCCATCCTTTTATGGGTTTAATTATGGATTTAAATACAGCTGCACTGGGATGGTATCAGTCTAGTGCAGGTCTCTAACAAAATCACCGCCTTGCAATAAAAAGCAATGTGCTTGATTCTGACAAATACCTATTGCATCTATGCTTATCTTACAAATGTGCATAATTTGGGGAATGAAAGCCATCACTACTTTCACACTGGAACAAGGGGCCAGATTCAAGTTTTGTCAGGAATAAAGGACATAAGATTGCCCAAGTTTAGGAACTGTGATTTTTGTTATACTTTACAGAATATAGAAATGTGGGGTGCACTTCTTGGCTTGTTAAATATTTCCTTCTCTGAAAACTGGCCTTATCTTGGAGAATCCTGTCCTTGCCCCTGCTATGATGAGTGGTGGTAGAGATGGGGAAAGCCTCATTTTTATCCTGGGAAAAACTAGAACTGAAGTAGAGACAGCATCAGACCACAGTGGACCAGGAACTTAAATGGGGATTTTGAGATCCTCCTTCCAGTCTTGATATCTTATGCTGAAAAATTATGGAAACCAACTCCATAATGACCAAGGGAATGCAGACATAGGAAAATTGTTTCCGGGAAGAAAAAAGATTGAGAAAAAACATGAAGAATGAAGCAAATGCCTCTTCAGAGAAGATGCAGATGAAAATTGGTTGGAGTTGTAGCTTTTCCTGGTTCTGAGTTTCATGGTGTACCTCGGAATATTATGCATGTAAACATCCTCACAATGAAGTCATATTTTGGGCTAAGATAGTTGATGTTGTCCCTCTAGCTTGAAACCTAATATTTCCAATGAAGGTATACATTAGTTTAAGAAATTCTCTTCCTCTATACCCCTATGAATTCTGTGAAACTTGGTTAAGCTTTGGTCTCTGTAATGAATTTTAATTTACTTTAATTTTAATTTTAATATAAGGAAATTAAAAATCCTTATTAAAAGTAAATATGCTTTAATTTCCTCCTGGAATTTGAACACCAATTAAAATATGCCTTATTTTTGAATTGACATATAATTAGCCTTGATGGAAGTAACAGTACCAGAAATCTAATTTTCGATCTGGTTTGCTTTGCTTCAGAGCTCTGCTGACATATTCCTTCCAGACAAAACATGCACCAGGTAAGAAGGCAGTTGGAATAGCCTCCCTACTTTTTTTCTTTTTTCTTTTTGTTCATTACTCCTTTGAGCCAAAATTGTTCTTTCTGGTTTTATCAATTCCTTTACGATTCTGAGCATTTGCTAAAATTCAAGGAGACCAAGTTCTCAAAATTTAAGTTAAAAATGAGAAAAAACAAGAAAGTCCACCACTTTCTACCTTAAACAGGATGGATAAATTGTACCCATGAATGAAAATGCCCTTGTTTATGTAGACAATAGATCTTCAATATTAAAGTGACTATCTGGATCCAGAGGGGAGTCTCTGGGGAACATGTGTTTCTTGGGTGAAGCAGATCCACCAGAAAACAAAATCCTTGGATACTTGAGTTCTTTATATAAAAATGAACTATTTGCATATAACCTACCAACATATTCGGGTGTGTTTTAAACCATGTCTATATTAGTTATGTAAGTAATGTTAATGCTTTGCATGTAGACATTTTACTGTATACTTTAAGAAATGATGGTACATTTTTGTTTGGTTTTCTTGGAGTGCTAGATGCTTAGATGCAGATTAAACCCAGGGCCTTAAAAAGTAGGCTAATACTGTATCACTGAGTTATATCCTCAGTCTGAAAATAATGACAGGTGAAACTGTAGATATTCAGTAGGGACAGAACATTTTTGGGGATAAGTTCAACCTATTTTAGTTAAAACCTCAAATACAGAACCTGTAAATATGGACAGTTGATTGTAAAATGGTCTTCTATAGGGATTTGTCTTGCTAGAGTTACAAAGAGTATCACCAACTGTAACACAGTATTTACTTAAAACATCACATTCCATTTTCTTATTTAATGATTATTCCTACCTTTTACCATCTGTCCCATAGTTAAAGAAAGTGGAATCATCTGTGAATATTAGAAGTGGTGCTACTTAGTCAAGGGTTCCACTGTCTATAGGTTAGCTAAGGATTTCTTTTATTTTACAGTTGTAAACTGTAACTTTATATACTTTAACCAGTCTACTCCCAGTACAAAAGAGCATGAAAGAATGGAATGTCAGACCAACAAAATCAGATGAACACTAAGTTTTCAGTTTAGAAAGTTTGTATGACTTGATGACGTCCATTGAAACGAATATCAACTTTAGTAACAAGTAAATTTCTTGCCAATCTTCATATTATGTTTCCCAATATTTAAAGGAACAACTTAGAATTCTAATTATGGGGATACTCTATTTCATGCACTTAAATATTCAGCAGATTGCGGCTAATCAATCCTGTCTGACTTTAAATACATGCTAAGTGAATGTTTTTGTAAAATTATAGGCCTTCTGCAATAAAATATTAAAAACAGAGCCCTTTAAGTTGCATCTTTAAATGTTGACTTTTTTTCAAAAGGGAGGCTGTTACCAGTCAGAATTCAAGGCTCAGTCAGAGATATATGTTAATAGGCTTATTTCAAAGAATGGGTCACATGCTGTGGTTCTGGCCATCGAAACTTGAAATCTATAGGTTTAGAATAGTCAATGGAGGCTGGAACTTTTGGGCATGGAATAAAGTCTATCCACAATCCTAATTTCTACCTCTTCAGGAAAATGTCAGTTTTACTTTTATTGTTGTATCAGACTCACTCTTATTAAAGTCAACTGATTATAGATTTTAATCACATTTTTAAAAACCTTCAAACAGGACCTTGATTGCTGCAAAACAAAACAACAACAAGCAAAACTCATCACAGATATGCAGATGCTATTCATCCTACAAAGTAAATCTAAGGTTTTAGGGATGAACATAATTTGGTGAACTCTTAAAAAAAATCAATGGTCCAATTCTAATAGAACAAATTAAGGAGACACATTTTATTTAGCTCTTTGTGAAATTTGTGAAAAAATGTGTTACATAGGTGATGAAGAAAACATTCTCAAAGATGCTTAATCTGTACTTTTAAATAAGCATCTTTTTTTTGCCTTGTCTGTACTTTAAAATAAGCATCTCTTTTTTTTTGCCTTTTTGAGTTAAAAAAATCTCTTTTTATCTGAACCCTAATCTAACATCTGGTTACCATTATCCTGTACAAATGTTCTATTTTGTTGGCATTATCTCTAAATGATGATCCAGGGATAGACCCGGGAATGCGTTCTAAATGGCCACTTTTCTCCCTATGTTTCAGAGACCTTGGAAATTTTATTGGAACATGTCAGGGATCAATGAAAGCATATCTCTTATGTCACATTTAAACACAGAGAGATATGAGAGGAAAGTAAACGAACTCATGATAAATAGCATGCACTAAGGCTCTAGTCTGAATTGAAAATGGTGGATTTCCAATAAATTCACCATGGGAAATGTTTTATTGGTCGAGGGGGAATATTATGCTTTATATACAAAAAAAGATGACATTCCTCCCTGGTGATAATAAATTCTATCCATTTCAGACATTCTTGTGGCCAAATGCTGTTGATTTTTTTTTTTTGCAGGTCAGCATTTAAAAATTATAACAAGCGGATACTTGTTTCTGCCTCCTGAAATCGGACTGATTGACATATCAGAGATTTTTCACATCTGATAACCCTGAAGCTTCTTAGTTCTTTCCTGTATATATTAACTTTCTAATTATTTGAAGTATAAAAGCGAACTATTGTGACATTTATAAGATTTTGCTACTTATTGACATTGATGATATGACAAATCTGTTCTCTTTGTGTCCTTCCTTCCTAGTTCAGAGTATTTGTATTACATGTTATAATTGTCATATCTCTGCATGGCAGAAAGATGGATCATATTTTTATTTATTTTTATTTTATTATAATTCTTTTTATTCTATAATGTAGTATAATATTAACAACACCAAAAAATGGTTATCTGCCTTTTGTCATTTGTCATTTGCCACACACTATGCTAGGAACTTCACATATTCTCTTCCAATTCTTTCCTTATCACCCAATTGAGATTGTCCTCATTTTACAGATGAGGAAACTAAGTCTTTTTTCCCATTTTTTATTCTTTATATTATTGTCAAGGTGATGTACAGAGGGGTTACAGTTGCTAAGTAAGGTAGTGATTACATTTCTTGTCTAACTTGTTATCCCTTTACACATTTTTCTCCCTTTTTCCCTCCCCCCAATCCTTTTCCCCAAGTTGTACAAGTCATTTCCAACATATTGTCTTGTGAGTGGATATTTTTCTTTTTAAGAGAAGGTCTCAAGCCCAGTGCTTGAGTGGCTCATGCCTGTAATTGTATCTACTTAGGAGGCTGAGATCCAAGGATCACATTTTAACAGGAAACGCCATGAAACTGATTTCCAATTAACCACCAAAAAAGCCAGAAATAGAGCTCTGGCTCAAGTGGTAGAACATTCACCTTGGGTGAAAAAAGGCTAAGGGACAGTACCCAGAGCCCGAGTTCAAGCCTCAATAACCAGCATGCACACATACAAGGTCTTACTATATATGGCTCAGGCTGGCCTCAAAAATCACGTGTTATACCTCTACCTGTTGACTGTTGCAATGACATTATGGCCAACACTCCTGGCTTAATGGTATTATTTTTTAAAACACTTCAAGTTGATAAAGGCACCAGAAGACTTAAGAATGAACTGAAGTTAATAGGAAAGAAAGATTAGATTAGATTAGATTAGATTAGAGTGAGATCCTATGTAATCAGATTGAAAGAAAAAAGATCAGAGTTTAATGTTGTAATCCCACAAATTTACAAAAACACATATTCATATTAATGATTTATATAATAGATACTTAATCTATACTAAGTATAATTGGCATAGAAAGAAGACTATCATGTGTGAAAGGAATTATTCTGACTTAATAGAAAATGATAGCATGTGAGGTTTTGTATTTTGGTGGTACTGGGGTTTGAATTTAGGGCCTTGTATTTGCTCACTCAACAGATGAAGAAATTAAGACTTTAGGAAAATAAACACCTGGTTTATAATCACACAGATTCCTTCATCTGAACTAGCTACATGTTTCTAAATATGAATTCTCACTACCTCATTTATTAGTCTGATATATTATTTGTCTATATAAAAATGTAGATCCCAGGAGAATGTGATTCTCAAAGCAGGCAATCTTAAGAAGTCATCTTTTCTTCAGATGAACAGTCACGTGCAGAAACTACTCATACAATGTATAGGGAAATATGAACAAAAACACCATAAGCCTTTTAAAATACTGTTTTGAGGTCTTCAACAACTGTATATAAGATCTTTTAAATGAAATAAAATCCAGTTTTGTACTATGCATGTATTTAGAATCAAATGATGTCTATGGAAATTAATTGCACAATTAAGACTGTAGGGCAAATGTTTAGCCTATTTTGTAGGACTGGCTGATTTAAAGCACCATAGAAGGACCATTAACATGTAAATAATTGCTGTGCTTCTTTGAAAGAGGTCTACTTATTATCCATTCATTAAGGCCAATGATCAAAGAATTCTGCTTGATAATAATTCATTAACCTTCTTCAAGTTTCTATATTTACTTGAAAGCCATTAACCTGAACTCTTTTACAAATATTATGTAAGTGCTTCAGTTTCATATTCATAATGGTTATTTTCTCCAAGTGTCCCTAATCAGTGGTTTTATCTATATCTAGAATATGCTTAGGTAATATGCAGTGCTTATTTATTATTGCTTCCAGGAGAATATCTTATTGAGATACCTAAATATAAAAAAATGCTGGTTTTTTTTTGGTTTTTGATACCTGACTTTATGGTTATCAATGACTCCTGGAGATTTGGGGCTACTTATAGACATCACAATTCAAACCAAGTTTATTATAGCTAGATATTGTGATTATCCTAATTAAAACAAAAGCCATGAAATAAGTGAGGATAAAAAAAAACCATGGTAACTCACACTCATCTCTGAAGTCTTTGTTACCATATTAAAAATGTAATTATTACATAAGAACATTCTAATTTTACCCTAATTTTTCATAATTTACTTCCAAACACCATCCTCTTGCCACTACAAAACAGATTCACATGCAATCACTTGGTGAACAAGAGAGCAGAGCCTGCAAGAGATAAGTTAGGTAGAAGATCTGTTCTATTCCCTTTCTAATACCTGGGAATCCATCCATGGGCAGAGACGCATATCTCAGTAATGGCAGCATGGCTTGGAATCATCTTCATGCCCAAGTGCTCACCTAAATGACACAGACTCTATGTGCACTGTACAGCTGATAATCATTTGTAGACAATAGAGTAAACTCCCACAAGAGGTAAGAAGGTTAACAGGTTCATCTATTAAAGTAGGAGAATGTGGAGCTGATAGTAAAGCAAGTTGGCAGGAAGTTGGAAGGGGCTTCCAGTGAAGGACACGGAGAGAGAAATTTTTAATGCCATATTAAGTATAAAAGACAACATAGCTGTATAGATCCAAATTATGTATTCAACTTGCTTCCCCCCCCAAACCAATATTTGTATATAGATGCTTCCTTGAAGTACCTTGGTGTTTTTTATGGTTGGACATGTAGTATACAATAGTACTCTGCTTTGAGATGCATTTCAATGAGCTATAAGTTGCTATTGTGTGTGTGTATATAGTAAATATGTATGTATATTGTAATCTCTGTGATTTCTGATCACTGTTATTGTCATTGAATGTCTCAATGTCATTTTCAAAGTAAATAGCATTGAACTTGTTATTGCTCCCTTTTTTCACCATCGATTAAATATTCATTTCTGGATTTGGTTTTAACATGACACTGGGCTTGTTCATATTTGTGTTTTATAAATATATTAAAGGAATATTAGCTCTGAAAAAATTATTGTGACTCAAAGAGAAGGTGTCTGAGAGTATACATTGATTACAAACATCTCATAATGTTAAAGTATGGAATTAGGTTACCTCTTTGTAAGGATAAGCCATTTAGATGAAAGTCTATGATAAAGCAAAAAGTATTTTAGTCAGAGAGCTGATTTTTTTGACAGCATCACGTTAACTAACTGGTTTTCTGTAAGTCATAATTCTGTTACTAATCCTATCATTATATATCTTGAGAGTTCTGACAGTAACATTTTCTTCTCCTTCCTTATTACATGTAACTACTTCAGTAGTTGATCTTTGGGAAACTTCTGCCATATGTCTCTGAGAACCTAAGAAATAGCAAAAATAGTATCAAAATTTGAAGATAACTCCAGGAGATTACAAGAATCTCCTTTAAAAATTTTTTGTTCTTATTAAGGTGATGTACAGAGAATTAGCATTTCCTAAGTCTGACAATGAGTGCATTTCTTTTTTTGGGGTGGGGGGTCGGTCGTGGGGCGTGAACTCTGGGCCTGGGCACTGTCTCTGTGTTCTTCAGCTCAAGGCAAGTGCTCAAGGCTTGAGCCACAGCACCACTTCTGGTTTTCTAGTGGCTTATTGGAGATAAGAGTCTCATAGTCTTTCCTGCCCCGGCTGGCTTTGAACCGCAATCCTCAGATCTCAACCTCCTGAGTAGCTAGAATTACAGGCATGAGCCACCGGCGCCCCACTTGAGTGCATTTCTTTTCAGGCAAAAAAAAATGTACTTCTTTTTCTTCCACTTTCTCCTAGTTTCCCTCCCCACCTACAAGTTGTGTAGTTCATTTTCAATAATGTCTAGTGAGTACCACTGCTACATTTATTCACCCGTTGTCCCCTGCATTTCTGTACTTCTCTGTCCTACCAAATGACAGAAAAATGAACAAACAAGACAAAAATAAAACAAGGGGGGGGGGAAATACCGAAAAGCTACAACAGACAAAAAGCAAAAACAAGCTCCTCTTTTAATCCCTTTACAATAGAGACATAATCTCAGTGGAAAGATCTTGGACCTTATCCTAAAAGCATTTAGTTTTTGAGTCCCTCTCAATCTAGTTTGTGTTCACTGAATTTGATTTATACTCTGAATAGAATGTGGTTCTTATGTATTTGTTGAACTGACCATCAAACAAATAAGGTGGGGTTATTTTTACCTGTCCCTTGCCAAAACAACTACATTTAAAGAAAATGATATGGTGACTTCTGAAACAGAATAGAATCCAGACATAGGTAAAACAAGTTTCAGTAAAAGGGACTAATGTCAATCAGTAAGGAAAGTATATTTGCTTCACAAATGTGCTGTAAGAATTGGATATTCATATGGGAAAAAAGTTAACCTAACCACTACTCACACAAGTCATACAAATCACCCTTAGGTGAAGGATAGAACTAAAAAAAGGAAGCTACAACAATAAAATTCCTAGAAGAAAACACAGGTGAAAATACTTGCAGATTTGGAGAAGAAACAATTTATTAGGACACATAGTACATAAAAGAATTACAAAGCACACTGATAAGTTAGATTTACATGAATTAAAAATTTTTGGTTTCCCTTGGGGGCTGGGAAGTTGGCTCAGTGATAGAGTGCTTGCCTTGCATGCGAGGCCCTGGGTTCGATTCCTCAGCACCACATAAGCAGAAAAAAAAAACCAGAAGTGGCGCTGTGGCTCAAGTGGTAGAGCGCTAGCCTTGACCTGAAGAGCTGAGGGACAGCGCCCAGGCCCAGAGTTCAGGCCCCATGACCGGACCAAAAAAAAAAAATTTTTTTTTTTTTGGTTTCCCAAGAACAAATGAAAAATAAAATGCAAAGCTACCAAGTGGGAGAAATTATGCTGCTACAGGTATGAAGAAAAATATACTTGTATCAAGAATTTATTTTTAAAATTCTTAACCTATTAAAAAGAACATAAACAGCCATATTGAATAAATTAGTAAAGAGTTGGTCAAACAGGGCCCTCATAGAAGATAAGTGTCACCTGTTAATGCTTCAATCAAATGCATTGCATATGGCACACATTTATTTACCACATGAGCCATCTGACCCTATGTTTCTAGATAATTTTTAACACACACAAGATGTCTTCACGCAAAGATTTCTAGGATGTTTATCCATAGTATGCCATACTGCAAGCAACACCAATGTGCATCAAAGGCTAACTATGGCAGCCCCTGTCTATGGAGACTATGTTCTAAGACATGCAGGAGATGCATGAAACCGTGGACAGCACTGAGCTTCATGTGTGATGTTTAATGAATCTATATCTACAACTCCAATTGAAATTGACAAATTTGGCAGATAAGAAAGTAACAATAACTAGGTAAGCAGAGCAGCATGGTTTGATGGCTTAGCACAGTGGCATTTATATTTTTACAGTTCAGGATTGTGGACATGTGGAATCAAGCTACCACCTCATCCTGCTGGGCCCTGCTCCTTTGGTGATTCTGAGAAAGAACCCTTCCTTGCTTCTTCCTTAGCAGTTCCTTGGTTGGTGGCAACATAACACTCCACTACTTTCTTCACATGGCCTTTTCCTTCCTGTATCCATATCCAAATGTTCATCCCATAAGGGTTTACCACATTTTAAAGACCTTATTTCAGTCCAGATTACATTCAGAGACTGAGTAGAGAAAGGTTTTGGAGAAGGGGTTGGGGCATAGGGTTTGGAACCTAATTACTTCAGTGAAGCAATTTACCTCATCAAATTGAGTTAAAAAGAAGAAAAAAGTCTCATTTAAAAAAATTACCACCACATGCACGAACTTAATCAGGTACATTTTGTGTGTGTGTGTGTGTGTGTGTGTGAGAGAGAGAGAGAGAGAGAGAGAGAGAGAGAGAGAAGACAGACAGACAGACAGACAGACAGACAGACAGACAGACAGACAGACAGACAGACAGACAGAGACAGAGAGAAGGGGCAGTTAGGGCTTAAACTCAGGCCCTGGGAGTTGTCCTTGGGCTTTTTGCTCAAAGCTAGCACTCCACTATTTGAGCCACAGCTCCATATCTGCTTTTTTGGTGGTTAATTGGAGGAGATAAGTATTTCACAGGACTTTCCTTCACAGGAACTTTGAACTGTGATCATCAGAACTCAATCTCCTAAGTATCTAGGATAATAGGCATGAGCCACTAATGCCTGGTCCAGATATTTATTTTTTTGAGGCAAAATGATTATCACTTGTTACAGGAAAATATTTGGATTCTCGAATTGCTAACCACATTGTCTGATTCAAGCAATGAGTTGAACTGAGCTACTAATGAAACTCATGTCTAATAAGTCAACAGGCCAGTGATTCATGGAGTTCAAGTCTATTCTGTTTACTGCCTATGAATGGCCACTTTTTTGATAGGAGCATAGCCGACTCTTGATTATATCTCAATCCATGTAGAGCCACTGAGAAGCTTCATAGACTTTCTTGACCGAGGGGCAGCAAGGAGACACAGCTGTGGAAAGGTCAAGTAGGGGCATATCAACAGAGTTAATGGTAAGTTTAATAGAGCCCTCAGGTGTCTCGCTCTGCTTCCTGGCTGTGGCTGAGTGCCGTCCCCCCCTCCCATCCTTCTCTACATTTTCTGCATGACCTCATAGAGAAATTCTGCCTGAGTAACTTGGCTCATGGCTGCTTAGCAGAAGGCATAAGACCAGAGGACAGTTGTTCAAATCCCACAAAACAAATTACTTGCACGATGGGCTAAGAGGGGAGCAATAAAACTCAGAGTGAGTCAGCTCCTACAAGGAAGATGTTGAAGCATTCTAGTCACTTCTCTGCTTACAGCACAGACACAAGGTAGATTTTTCTATTTATAAGTGACACACAGGGAAGAGTGGGAAGAGAAGGTGAATACTTCAGAAGTATAAAGTGGTATATTGACAATCATATCAGACCAGTAATGAGCATGACATTCTGCAACTTAAGCATTGCTTTGTAGTCTTAAAAGACATGCTTGCAATAAATCCATGAGTTCGCAGAGTCTATGGCTGCATTTTGGAGGGAAAGAAGGTGAGAAAAGCGACTAGATAACAGTAGTGAAGACCCCTCTGATTGTGCCGAATAACTTGATTACTGTTATTGCTAAGATTATGATGGTCCCCCTGCTGGTTATTAAGTCATCTCCCACTGAGGACCTCCTCAAGAAATGTTTAAATGAATGTATGGATTGTCAACGGTATTCGCAATATTCTTTCTTCATTAAAACAGCATTTCTGTCAGGAAGCCCTGGTGAGGGAAGTCAAGCTTTGCTTATGTGTCATGTAGATGACATTTATGCTAATAGCTTAGCAAATGCTTTTGAAATGAGTGGATATTGTTTTCAATCCACCTTTCAGAGAAACAGTTTCAAAGGTAGATGACTGAAGAGAGGAACCAGGGGAGAATGGGCTCATGGAAAGCAATGCCTGTCCTATAAAATTAAGAAACTGGAGGGGAGGAGGGGGAGGGTTGGGAAGGATGAGGCCTTGTATTCATAAACTGCTTTGTTGAATAGCAATTCCTTTGTGAAAAAGCTTAAAACTAATAAAAATACTTGAGAAAGAGCAGATGAACAAGGATATGACATGTAGTTTTTTTTAATGTTCTTCCATTCTAACACCAAAACACAAATTTAAAACTTTGCCCAGGTGATACTTTCTTCAGTGTTTCCTTCCCAGCGTGGATATGAGAACTGCTACGCTTAATACAGAACTCGTCTCCTAGGTCTCCGTCTACTTACATTTTGAAAAATCCAATTTGACTAAATCTGGATGAAATCCAATGAACAGAAGTTTCATAGATTCAAAAAAAAATGTCTATCTCAAGTGATCAAGCAAACCCAAGCAATGGGCAACTAATAAATAATGTCTGAAATCTCCCAGGGATGTTAAAATGTGCAACTATTTATGGGGTGAGTATGGCATTCTGGGGAATAAGTTACAAACAACTATTGGAAATTACTGAACACAAACTTCCCCTAGCAAGACTGTTTGAATCCTGAAGAAGAAATCTTGGACACAGAGAGCCTCAAAGCATATTGTACTTGTCTTGACAGAAGGTGCTGCTTTTGAATGTGATTTTGGAGGCTCATAGCATGCGGTGAAAATGGTTTTTGTGCTACCATAACAAAATGCCTGAGAGGATTAATTTACCAAAAAGAAAATGTTCATTTGGTTTTGAGGTTCTTGAGTTTTAGTGGAAGACCCATTCATTACTTGAGATTTTTGTTTGAGGACAGAGCATCAGGGTAGGAGCATATTGGGGAACAGATTGTTTCTTTCGCGAGTCAGGAAACAGTAAGAAATCAGAAGAGCAAGGCCCAAGATCTCTGGATATCTTTTTTTTTTTTGTCAGTGGTAGGGCTTGAACCCTGGTCCTGGGCACTGTCCCTCAGCTCTTCAGCTCAAGGAGAGGGCTCTACCACTTGAGCCACAGCGCCCCTTCCAGTTTTCTAGTGGTTTTATTGGACATAAGAATCTCATAGACTTTCCTGCCTGGGCTGGCTTGTTAACTCCCTTCCCTCCAGGCTGGTGTTGAAACCTGATCCTCTCCATCTCTACCTCTCAACTCAACTGGATTTTTTTTCTTGAAGGTTCAATTTTATATCTTTGTGACACAAGGCTTTAACTCTGAAAATGGCAATGTTGGCAATGTTGATTATTTTCTGGCAGAAGGCTTACTTCTAGAAAGACAACATAGAATACATCCCTGTGCATTCACATTTTGTTCTCCTCTTCCTTCTCTACTCTGTAACTGAGCCCACTCCAAATACTGTTCTGATTGTAATTGTCAACCAAGCACAAGACTTGCTTCAGATTGGGTCAATTATTACTCTATGCATCTGCTCCCAGCATTGTGTCCAAATAAGGTCTCATGCCTTAGGTTAAACTCTCCCAGGGGTTGCATAGACCTGGTCCAGTGCCCTGGACCCACTAGCAATAGGCAAGTTCCAACTGTCCCAACGGGCAGGCTGAGGAATGCTTTTCACACAAGTATGCCTGGTTCATAGTGTTATTAATATCTGATTGTATGTGAACTAATAATTTAATGACATTGCTCAAGTTTTATATTGATTCCTTGGCACTAGCAGAGACCCTATTAGACTGTTGATAGAAGTCTTAGAAGATAAATGAACTCTCTTTGGGTCTTCAAGAAAATTGGTCTACAATTAGAGTTCAAAGCCACTTCATCTTGTTCCATTTTATCCTTTGCATTTCACGTGTCAACATCAGAGCTTATTTTTAACCTTTTTGCCATTCTATTTTGGATGAAATTTGTTTTTTGCATGATGAAGCAGCCAGGTACAGAATGTGAATAGGTACAGCAGAAGGAATGAGGGTGAAGGATGTTTGACAGCTAAGTGTAGACTGAGTATTCTGTGCCATGAATGTTCTAGATTCCAAGCTCAGAAAGATCTGGAAAATAGATTGCATTTTCAACTTCCAGTGGCTTAGATTTTAATGGCTTACAATCTGATATTCATGTGTATTCAAAGTAATTATCTAATATGGTCTCCCTAGCATATTACTGCATTTACTATTAACACTACAGTAACTTTATTAAACAAGCAAACTAGCTAACAAACTCTCTTGTTTTCATATCTTGGAGTTCATTTAGAAAGCATCATTTTTATGGTCATATATACATAGCTAATTGAGCTATTGTGATCCTCTGCTAGACATATCCTAGACATATACTAATTATTACAGATGAGGGAAATCATGGAGTCTATGATTCTTTGTGTCTGGCTTACTTAATATGATTTTTTTCCCCAAGTCTTTCCATTTCCTTACAAATAGGGAAGGATCATGCTTTCTGATGGAAGCACAGAATTCCATTGTGTGTGTGATATTTTTTGTTGTTGTTGTTGTCGGTCATGGAGCTTGAACTGTGGGCCTAGGCTTGAGCTTTTCAGCTCAAGGACAGCACTGTACCACTTGAGCCACAGCGCCACTTCCAATATATACCACATTTTCTTGATCTATTCATCTACTGAGGGGCATCTATGAGCCAGTGCAACCGCGATATTCCGAAGGCACTATGTTGTAAATGAACTTTACAACTTGCAGGGGGTAGGGAGGAGAGGAAGTGGGAGAAAAATGAGGAAGGGGGTACTAATGTTTAACAAGAAATGTACTCATTACCTTATATATGTAACTGTAACCCCCCTGTATCATCTTTACAATAAAATTAAATTAAATTTAAAATAACTATAAATTAGAAGGTGAAATTTACATACCTAGTATTCTGTACTACTGTGGATACATACATTCATATTTTATGTCTGTAGCCTAGTCTTATGAACTATTTTAAATAACATGTATTAATATTTGATTAAATACTTATATAAAAACAAATTCACAGAAAAGATAATCATCAGATATTCTCTCCTCTATGAGATATCTTGGGATGAGTTCCAGAACACTTAGCTTTTATTCTATATCTGAGTTCATGTTAGGGCTGGAAGGAAAAACACTAATTGATAATTAGCTCTCTTCCATGTGTGAAAAATTAATATTCCCCCAGTCTCTGGTACAAGATGGAATTGCAGAGCAAGGGGAATATTTAGCAATCAGTCATTAAAAAAAGAAAAATAGGACAACAAAAAGCAGTAAAATATATTGTTATATGTACAATAATAGTAAGGAAACTGATTTACTGATTTGTCTCAGGATGAATAACTTCTAAGAGAAGTACCTTGATATACTTTGCATTCTGAAGCACGTTATAGGTAAAAGAGCTGCAGAAATCAAATTGGCTCCTTTTGGGTTGTTATCTAAACACATAATTTTGGAGTCTAATATACCCTTTGAGATCAAAAGAGTCATTAAGAAACCATTTATCTACAAGAATTATCAGCAAGAAAGCAGTGACTCCAGATGGTTATAAAGTTTTATTTCAGGAAATATTTAGTGATAAAGTATATCCAATTTTAAATGAGACTTGCGAAGAGGCAGTAAAGTTCTTTCGTCTTAATTTAGTAAACAATTCCTTCTTAAAGCAGAAGCAAAACCTCCCAGATATGTATTTCCAAAAAGCTTACTTGATAATTTAGTCTAGAAAACTTCACAGGAAATAGTTTCTTAAAACATTTTTTAAAGCAACAGAGAATTGTCCAGGAGAAGACTTCGCAGTTTTCTGCCTCCTGCACGGGATAAAACTAGTCAAGAATATAATAAAATGTATCTACTTGAGACATAAAAAATGTAAAAAAAATACCAGTTGTTTTATGGAATAATATGCCTGAGTGTACAGAATTGAGAGCGGTGACTCACCATCAAATATCTTTGCTCAGATCAGGACATGTTTTCAGCTGTCTGATTTTGGTAAGTTCTTGATATAATTTATTCTTCGGAACTGTTCATTTTATCTTAGGGGAGTCTGGTGTAACTCTGCCACCCATTTCTCTTACCTTCTGGTGGTGAACCCACAGCTCCTACCTCTATTCTATTTTCATTCCCTAGGTTCAATAGAAGAATGAGAGGACAGTCTAAGGGAATAACCAATCACAACTATTATCACCGTGACTGAGACAGCCGTGGAGCCATAATCCACATTTATCCAGCTGGGGCCTATGGGTTCCGTTTCTGGAGTATATTTCCCATTATCTGGGAAATAGATTTCTTTCATTGGAGCTTCCCTAGCACCCTGAGAATGTAGATACATCTGAAACAAATCCAGTCCTGTGTTGTTCAGGTACCAATATGATCCCTTTGGAATTGCATTTTTTCAGACAGTGCAGCAGACTTTTTTTCCTAATGACAGACTATAGGCAAACAGAAATTAAATGGGAAGCTTGTTAAAATCCAGATTCTCAGACCACCTCAAGACCATTTGAACCAATATCATCTAGAATAGAGGCACAAGATTTGATACCTTAACAAGAGTTCCAGGCAGTTTTGATAAGCACGCAAGTTTTGAGAATTAATTAATTAAGAATTAATTAAGACTACCAGTTGCCTACTGCCCAAAGTGGTGATAAAAAATATCTATTTTAGATCTGACAGAGTAGATTCAAGGCCTAGCTTTATACCTACTAGCTTGGTGACATTTGGCAAGGCACTTAACTGGGTCTGGTTTCAGTTTTTTTCCTCCATAAACTCACAACTGTGCTTTATATGTCAGAAGATTTTGCATAGTAGATCATTTATGCAGGGCCCTTAAAACAACATGTTGTACATGAAGTACGTGAGTACTTCATCACATTGGTTCTTATTATTTTATTGATTTGATTATTAGAACAAGTTAATCTTTCCTGAAACATTTGGAAAAGAGTTCACAATGAAGACGCTTTACTCATGGTCTCACAATTGTAAATAAATCAAGTAATGTACTGTACACAGCATTGCTTAATTTATTCTTAATAATCATTACTATTGCCAAATACTTAACCCTTATAATACAACTGTAAATGTAATTAAGTTCTATTCCCTCAACAAATTAATTCAGTCATTTCCCCTTGGTGTATAAAAGGAAATGTTTATATTGGAAAGGCCCAAAATTGAGTCCAGCAAGGATCACCCTTTGTTACTGCATTGAAAAAAATTCTATTTGATCCAAGGAAATCCTGATGAAGAAGAAATGCTGCTGTTACCTACTCTAAAGTGTTCATAAAGGTCTTTCCTCTTGTTTCGCTAGATAAAGGTGGGAAGAGAATACTGGCTAAAGTCTTCATTTAGTGTGACTGTGTAGAGAGACACACACGGTAGCTGTTGTCCACCAATGCCTTCTCTCAACAAAACAATCTTTGGACAGAGAGCAACTTAATGAAATACTTGGCTTACGAAGTGAAGTGAGAGCCTAAAGCATTGGGTGTCAGCTGTAGGCTGAATGACAATCCAAACCGTGATTCTTTCCTGAAAGCATAACATATATTTGTATTTTTGAGATGGTCCCTGGAGGAACAGAACAAAACACAGACACAATAAAGGGATCAGAAAGAAGCAGGCACATCTCATTGTGAAAGAATAAGTTTCCAGGTTTTATGGCATTTTCCTTCCTAGAAAGTGACTTAATAGTGTTTATTTATTTATCTACTTAATTTTGCAGTCATGAGGACTGAATGCACGGCCCTGGACTTGCCTGGAATGTGCCTGACTTCAGCCAGGTCCCAGCCTTTTTGTTTTGTTTTTGAGATTGAATCATGTGACCATTGCTCAGGCTGGACAAGAACTCAAAATCCTTCTACATGAACCATCTGCCCCTCAATCCCCGAATCTGGGTTTATAGGTATGTACAAAAGATTCCTAGCTGGTATTTAAAAAATACCTGGGGTATTTTAAAATAGGCATATTTACATTGCTGCAGTTAGTAGAAAACATTCATAGGACCTAGTTCTCTGTTTAGAATTCATCCCAGTTTTTCACTTAGTCATTTATTTATTTTGTACTTGTCCTGGGCTTGAATTTAGGGCTTTGGCACTGTCCCTGAGCTTTTTCTTGCTCAAGGCTAACACTCTACTATTGGAGCCACAGCTCCACTTCCAGTTTTTTGGTGGTTAATTAGGGTGGTGAAGAGTCTCATGGACTTTCCTGCCCTGATTGAGTTTGAACCTTGATCCTCAGGTTTTAGTCTCTTTAGTAGCCAGGATTACAGGTGTGAGCCACTGGTGCCTGGCACATTTGTTTATTTTTAATAGAAAACAAGTGAGTAAATGAAGCACTCAACAAGAATCTGACTTCCCAGAAGCAAGAACTTGAGCTGATAATTCTACCTCAACCTTCAGAAGTATACAGAATTCTTAGGGAGGGCTATATACCCTCATCCAGTGTGGAACTGCTTGGAGAATCTCCAGAAAACCCTCCCTCCTGTGGGAAGAGTGGCTTACAGCTTTCTGGTATGTATTCTGACAATGTCATGATTGTGTTGTAAGCTATAAAGCAGCCCTTTGTAACATATAAAGTGCTTTTATATGTGCTATCGGATTCATCCACATAAGAAATCTGCAAAGTGTGCAAGCCAGATTTTACTGCCCTTGTGTTACAGATGAAAAGAAAGTGAATGAAGGGGAGGTAAAAGGGAAATTGGACCATCTGCCCAAGGCCCAGGGATTACTAATTGCCAGGCCAGCTTTAGTGACTGGAAACCCCAGCATCTTCCCCAGGGACGTTGTTTTATTTGCCAAATCTGAAGGGTCCACAAAATCCCAGGACTGTGAGCTGATCTTTCAAGACACTACTCCAGGATCGCCATCTCCTCTCCACCCACATTGTAATATGAATTGAGGCGCATTTGTGAAATAGCTCTGAAAACCACGACTCTGTCTCCTCATTGCCACAAAGACATACCCTCTAGAATCTTGCATTTGGGTCTTAATCCTTTCTCTTCATGATATTGAAGACTTCATCATCCTGGGTGGATTGAGCTTTCTTCATTCCTGGCATATTCATTTGTTGTAGCTGTTATAGTCCCATTTTACTGATTACATGTAGTATCTTAAAAACAACAGAAATGTCCAAGGTCTCCTGGCATGTGGTTCCAACATCCATTTCTACCTCCACAGTCCCATTGCTTCTTCCTCTTATGTCACTGTGTCAGACCTCCTGCTTCGCCCATAAGTTTATTTTAGTTCATGTCATCCAGATACACCAAGATAACCACTCACGCTCATCATTAATTAAATCATACAATAATCAAACACTGTTTCCCCATTACAAATAAAATGACGGGCACAGACTTTAGGGATTCGAAGTCGATATCTTTGTGTGCCATTGTCAGCCTCCAACACCTCGGTTCTCTTGAATGAGTACATTAAGCATCCTTCTGCTTGCAGACCCTGGCAGGTTTCATTGTCTGCTTCAAAGTGGGGCTGCCTTCCCCTTCACACTGCATTGCCTGGAGTGTTTGGTAATTGTGCCTAGCCTGAAGGTATTTTCCTTAAACCACATGACTGTTTTCTCTGAGATTCTATGCAGTAGATAAATTTGACTTGGGAATTTCTGGTTGCCAAAAGTAACATTGTGAGCAAACTTAAAGTTCATCCCCCAAGAATCTAAAAATCTATTTATCCTTTCATTTACTTTTATGTTCTTCTACTGGTTTTTTCATTGTTTATCTTCTCCAAAAGGCAAAGGTACAGTATATTTATTTCATCTTTGACCATTCTAATCTGCCTGAAAACTTCAGCCTTTGCCATAACTTCTCCTGTTTTGTTCGCCAAAGGCCAACATGGCTGTATAAATGATCATTTAAAGGAAGACTCTGATAGAAACTAGTACTGACTGCACTTAGCAATGTCAAAAACACGGGGACTGTCCCAGGAAAACCAGAGGGTGCCCGAAAACACCGTGACAAGTGAGGACCCTGGTTATTCTAGCATGTTCTCACTAGGCTGCTATGAGATTAAGCTGAGAGCCAGGGAATTGTCATGGACAAGGGAAAAAGAGACTCCTATTTTTATTGTGTTGGCCCTGGGGCTTGAACTCAGGGCCTGACTGCTGTCCCTGAGGTTATTTTGCTCAAGGTTAGGACTCTTAACATTTGAGCCACAGCTAAACTTCCAGTAGTTTTGAGGAGTTTATTGGAGATAAAGATGGACTTTCCTGCCTTGGCTGACTTTGAACCAGCCTTAGATTTCAGCTTCTTGAGTAGCTACGATAACAGGTGTGAGCTACCAGCACTCCAACTAAAACAAAATTTCATAATAAATAATCAAACTGGTGACCAGGTGCAGGAAAAAGTTGAAACACATATTATGTTAATGGTTCTATAGAAAGAATAAGATATGGCCAAGTGACTAGGAGGCTCACAAGGCGCTTCTCTACTGAAAGAAAAAAGATCCTTAGCAGGAGGCTACAATGCTTGATAAGAAATGTACTCATGGTGGGGGGAGAGGGAGCGGGGAGGAGGATTGGGTAGGGGAGCAGGGGGAGGATGGGAAGAGATGGGAAGGGGAAAAAAAGGAGGAGGCTACAATGCTCAATAAGAAATATACTCATTATCTCACCCATGTAATTGTAAACCCTCTGTACAGTATTTTCACAATAAAAAAAGAGAAATGTACTCATTATCTTGCCCATGTAATTGTAACTCCTCTGTGCAGTATTTTCACAAAAAAAAAGATCCTGAGCAGTATCTTAGCTGTAACATTGGTGGTGAAATTACCAGTGAGGAGACGGGTTAAAGATGACTACTTTGGCTTCCATGAGGATCTCTAGGTGGACAAGCACATTTTGAGAAACATGTGTGCTTTCTCAGAAGCCAACTTGAGGGTAAGGACTTTGTAGTGAGAAATGAGCTGTGAAGCTCAAGACTTTACCCAAAATGGACTCCCATAACAGAAAGAGGCTGAGGGACTTAAGAAAAACCTAAAAGAAAATATCTTGCTTCTGCAATATTATTTACCCCATCATGCAACAGAGTTGATCATTGTGAGCAAGATAAGAGTAATTATATGCAATAAAGAATGCTACATAATTTTACATACTGGAGTAGCATGTATATTTTTTATCTTGATATGCAGGGGTTACACGTGAATTCTCAGATCTGCCAAATGCCTCCTGTTTTATGGACTATAGACAGCATTATGAGATTCAGCATGAACTGCTCCAATTTTAACACTCTACGCTCTCTCATTCCATCCTCTTCACACCTTGTACAATGAAGCACAGCTATGCTAACCATCTGTTTCTTCCTTAGATAAGTCGCGCTCTTTTCTTGCCCAAGCATGCTTTCTCTTTCTTCTGGAATGATCTACATTTCTAATATTTGCCTAGATGATTCCTTGTATTATCCCCTGGTTTCAGTTTAAATATGGCTCATAAATTTTTTTTAATTTACTCAAATTAAATGCCTTTATTCTCCAATGGTAATGGTTAACAGTCTTTAAAGATAAGACATTTCTATATTGTAATTTTACATTTTAGGACTCATTACAACCACAATTATTGCACTGGCCTGGCCACCTGTCTGTTCTTGGTGTCTACAAATGATCAACTTCACAAGGTGGTAGGAATTGTACCCACATTGATGATTTCTTTACAGTATCAATTTGGTCCTTGGTTCACTGTAACTATTCTACAGACATTTGTGAATTAACGAATAAGACTTTTATGTTCAGTGGTTACTTGTTTTTGACATAGTTAAATACTTTAGATGGCTTTACAAACCTCCTCTGAGTTTCCCAAATGTACTTCATGGTTTGTTTTCCCTTACATACATACACTTGGTTCAAAAACATCCCATATGTTCACTACTGTAGTATTTGTCTCATAACTTCTAGCCTATGTATCTTTCTGCTCCCATAACTTCCCTTACCTGAATTACCTTTTTATAACTTCAAAGGTTTTCAACTTAGTTACTATTAAAAGCCTTTTACCAATACCAATTTCCCTACGAGTCTTTCAAGAACTCTGATTTGATGGTGGTGGAATTTTCTCCTTCCTGTCTGAAAATACCCACCTCCCATTCGAAATGTGTTCAATATACACACATATGTGGGTTGTGCATAAAGATTGAAGATGTAGTGGTCTATGGTAGCCCACTGATAACCCAGCACAGTGCCTTGCATAGGAATAAAAGACACTAAATAATGGTTAGGGGTACTTTTAAAAGGCAAGATATTATAGTATAATATCAATCTCTTTGAATCTGTTTCTTTAATCTGCCTATGTGTTGAAAATTATATGTATATAATTAGAGCCAGGCCCAGGACATATCTGTATTTTTAAACGTGTGAAAAGATTCATAAACATCAGTGGGGAGATTGTGAGTGTAGACGCAAAAGAAGAGACGTAGAATTAATTAAGGCTTTGTGCTCAGAACCAGCAATTCTACAGAGGGCTTTATATACATGGTTGAATTTAAATTCAAGTCTACAAAACCCCATGAAGTATACGTTAGAGTTAATTTTTTGAAGCATCCTATTTGGGAAGAAATAGGAATAATTCATGACAAATGACTCACACCAACAAAACTGAAATGGTACTATTGTTAAGAAAGCTCCACACCAGAACAATTTTAGCTTGAATAAAAAGAAAAAGAAAGTAGCTCAGGAAACCCAATACAGACTCAAAGAATAGTGCAAGAATTAAAACCTTAAGAAATATTAAGAAGGTGAAAAATTGTTCTACTAACTGGTATTTTGTCAAACTTACATAGCCAGAATAGATATTAACAAAGACAGGGAAATTAAAGAACTGTCATTAATTTATAAAGAGGAATGTTAATTAAAACCTGAAAGGAGTCTTGGAGAAATTACTTCTGTTATTTATTTCAAGAAACCTTTTGAACTGCTAATGAGAACATTTGGATTATCTCAGGAATAATTGCTTTGGTATTTATTGAATCAAATTATGAATTTCTGAAGTTGGGGTGAAAGAGATTAGTTGCAAATGAAAGAGAAAAGTATAAAAACTAGCAATTGGTAAATAAGCACAGATTAAGTTTAGGCTTAGGCAAATAGAAAGTAGGATAAAAATTACTTTAAAAAATATGTAGAATTCAACAATCACATTGTCTTGTGTCAAAGTCCACCCCAATTTCCCATTAAAACACTGATATATTTTGACAATATAGCAGAAGAAAGATGGCAGTTGGGGGAAGAGAAGAAATAATTTCTGAAAAGCATACTCTCTCTGAAGAATTCACAAATGTTTTTATTGTCTTTGTTCATATCAATATTCTGCCTGTAGATACTTGAATTTTTTCCACTTTTTTCTTAGATATTGCCAATAAAATCCCTGTATAAAATGAGTATCAGAACATCTGTGTCTCAGAAGCAGAATTACAAGATTATATGGTAGTCTATGTTTTAGGACTGTGTGTTATATCCACAGAAATTAAAATAGTTTAATAACAATGAACAAGGGTTCTAATGTCTTCACATCAATAGAGATTTTGAAACATATTTTTAACTTTTTTTTTTCAGTATTGAGTTTTGAATACAGGGGCTTTGCAAGTCTACTATTTGAGCCACTCTCTCAATTCTTTTTGCTGTTAGTATTCTTCTAATGGGGTCTCACTTTTTGCCATTTTGAGTCATTATCTTACTATTTATACTTTTTTGTGTGTATGTGGAATGTCAGAAGCATACTACTGTGTGAGATGAGATGTAATTAATTAATTTTTCTGGCCTGTAATCATGATTCTTCTACTTTTAGTGTCCTAAGTAGCTAATATTATAGGTATGACTCATGCACATGGCTTAAACACACTTTTTTCATATAGAATGATAACACATTGATGAAAACGTAAGTGCCATCTGACCCTCGAAACAAGAACTGAGTAGAATTCTTTACCTAGAAGATAACTTGTTTACCCCAAAGACTAAAACTTGTGATACTATATGACTTTTCTTAAAAATAGGTTAGACGTCCAAGTTCATCTTTCAATAGTCAAATCTATAGATTACACAACACATATATGTTCCCACGTCCCTACGTCATTGTGAGAATGAGATATCTGAGATATGGCAATTCATAGATTTACCATTGGAGGTTGGGATGAATATCAATGGTTTTTGTCTTAGATGAATTTTCTAGAAACAAACTCCAACAAGTAGGTGTCTGGGAAAGTGATTTGTTGTAAAGTGCGCCCATTTGAAACCTTTAGGGGAAGGACGTAAGAGGAGAAGGAAAAGGTCAGTCAAGTTTGGTCTGTGTTCTCATGGCTACAACATTGTGGAGCATTATCTCCTGAGAGTGAATTTGGCTCAACCTTTCAGGAGTGTACTGGTATTAAACTGGAATTTTTCTGAAGAGTTGTTGCCATCAGGAACAAATAGGCTGAAACTGTCTAGCTGCTGTGGATAAGGTAGAATCAACCACTTCCAGGTCTCTATGCAGGCACACAAAACAAGTTCTGGCAGCCCTAGGCAGTGCTCCAATAAAAGGATGTGGGTATTGACTGATAGAATTGAAAATATATTTGGGAGTGTGCAGAAAATGAGCAAAAGGATCCAAGGGGAACATGATGGAATACGGAGCCTTCTATCACACATATGAATACAAGGCAATATATATCTTTCAGATAAGGACAGACCAGCTAAATGTTGGTGCTGATTGTGGGGTAGAATCAGTCAGTTGCTATAAATAATGTGAAAGAATAATTTTGTATCAAAACTTTATTTATTAAACAAAAATGCACCATTGGAATAACATTTCTATAAAAAATGGATATGGGACTGTTCTACAGTGATTACAAAACCCCTTTTTCCTTGTGTAGTAGTATACAAGATCGTGTGTAGAAACAGTCATTGTTTTAAACTGTAAGCAAGTTTCCTTTTTCATAGAACAAGATTTACACTTAAATATTGCAATCACTAGTCTAATTTGGTTAACAATGCTAGAGTCTGACAAGGTAAAGAAACTCTTTGTGGGATCAGAATACCTTTGAGTTAAAGGTATTTTGAAACAACAAAAATGTTCTTTTCTTTTTCCACTAAGGCTAGTTAAAGCTGTAGTATACCCATTTCTACCATATAAACATACCACTATCACACTAACAATTGTCTTGAATTGCAAAGCCCTTGAGAGAATCTGAAAATGCTATCCAAATTATTTTAGGTTTGGTGTTCATCTTCTTTGAATAGCCCTAGAAAGGGAGAAGGCATTGGTGATGGAATTTCAGTGAAGGCTTTGCCTGAACAGGACGTTCCCTCCTACTCAGCAATGGACAGTTCATTTTCCAACATTGTCCCTCTGAGATACGGAACACTGCAGCTTTAACAGCCATACCTAGCCTAGATACCAACCAACCAGATCTCCCTTTTTTATTTATCATAAATTATCCAAAAAAGAAGCCACTCTAAATAATAAATTAAATATTACTTATAAAAAGTACACCCCAAACCCACCCCACCCATCCCCCAAACAAGCTGACAATTCACAAAGTTCAGAATCGTCAGGTTTACCCTACAATAATAAAAAAACAGCATTTCTCCCCCTCTCCAACACTCCTTTCTTGCATCTCAAAATACACGTTCAGCACACAGTGAGATTCCTTGGCCCATGACTCTGTGTATATGACTTCTTGTAGAGCTCTGTGTGGCTCTTCTACCAACAACAACAAAAAGCTTAGGATGGCAATGTACAAAAGCTCTCTTCTGAGAGCAAGAAAAAAAAAAAGTCCTTCAGAGTGCAACTGGAAATCCTCTAAGGGAATGTTATCCAGTACGTCAATGGGGAACACCATAGTCATATTTATTGGCTGACATGGCAATGACATGTGGCATTTACATTTCTACCTAACCTCATTGACTAATGAAGCTACCACTGCTTTGCAAAATCAGTTCTCTTGGCAAGCAGGTATTTAGATTGGAAGGTTCACTGAGTATGCATGTTTTTCAATGGGATAGAATATCATATAAAACAGTATCTGATTTACTTTAAAAACAAGCTTGTCTGCATTATTAAAATGATTGATGAGAGCCAACAGGAAAGGACAGATTCTGAGTAAGATGCTGCTTTGAGTGGGATTCTGAAGGAGAGAGAAAGTAGAGGTGTGAGTCTGGGGTTGCGTCTGTAGCTCTCTACTATTAATTGAACAGAGAAGGATAAACAGGCCAGCATACTATGGGCTGGCCTTTGGCACAGCCTGGGCTCACAAGGAATGCACTGGCCGAGGAGGAAGGGAGGAAGGCCACTCTCCTCCACATCTATCTCTTAGATCCTATGGCTGGAAATGGATATTCCAAAACCACAAGGCCTCTAAGTCAGGGACACAATCTTATCTAAGATAGTAAGATAACCTTCTTTAGAGATAGCCTTCTGATTTAGGGAGGACAGTCTGTCTGCCTTCTCTGAGAGACTCTGTCTCACTCAGAGTTAACCTTAGGCAGTGTCTTAAACAGACTGAGCAGAAGGATCCAAACAGTATATGAGTTTCCATGACCCTTCTCAAGCATTGCTAGGTTCCAGAAAGACCAGAGGTTAAGAGAGTCCTTATTGGGAAAGCCAATGGTTGACAAACTTTAGGTTTTGGACATCTGGACATCTGTCTAACTCTGGCTGTCCTTTTGTGGCTCTGATCAAGGCAGACACATGAGCCATACATGGTTTTTTAAATTCTTATTTTGAAGAAGGTAGTATTACGCAAAATGTCTGAAATCCTTAATAAATCCACTCATACCTCTCTGGTTTGGGTGGTTTTTTTTTTTTTGGATTCTTCAGTTGAGTATGCATTTTATAATATAGATTGGCTAGATAAAGGGGTCACTATGACCAATTTTCTTATTGAAGGCGAATTGCAGAGAAATATTCAACTTTTGGCTAGAGGAGCACTCAAACATTCTGTCCACATTTGTGCTATCTGCATTTATATGAGTTTAACAAATGCAGAGATTTCTACTGGATTGAAAAAAGCATTACTATCAGAATGAAATACAAAGAATAATACCAAACAGGAGGGCGCTCCTGCCTGACAGACAGTTCAGCACCGAGCAGGGAAGAGCTGAGCAGGCCCTGTCAAGTTTGATTCTCTTCTTTCTCAGAGAGAAATGACTGCTGGAGGCAGAGGCTGGTGGTTGGTTGTCAAGCTTTGCCCTGTGGGAGTCAGAGAGATTTATGAGCTTAAAGAGCCCAGCATGCCCTGAGCTAAACTCAGAGAAGGAGCAAAATCAGAGGCTACCTCATCATATTCATGGATTCTTTCTTGTCAAGAAATCAGATCATCCAGAAATTAAAAAGTTACAGAAAACTTGGGCAGGTTCATTGTACATGTGAATCATTTGAGGGTCTCGGGGGCTAAAGATACAGACGTGATGGGGAGCTAATTGCATAATCAAATCATCAATAGAGACAATAGAGTCGCCTGTAGATGATTAAATGGAAGCTATTCTACATTGGAGTAATGGCAAGAAGACTTGCCAATTGCTAAAGTAAACCACTGTAGTGTTTGTTTGCTGAAGAAACTTTCAAAGTATGTAGCAGATTTGTAACTCCTACTAAAAATAGTTAACATGACTGCAATTTTAAAGATTTTTAAGATTTCATTTTCTAAAATTAATGTCTTAGATATTTTTCTTTTTTGTATTAGTACGGGTGGGGGCTCTGCCCTTTCATTTGGCTTTTTTGTTCAAGGCTGGCGCTCTACCACTTGAGCCACACCTCCCTTTCTGGCTCTTTGCTGGAGCTAAGTGTCTCATGGACATTTCTGCCTGGCCTGGCTTTGATCATGAACCTCAGATCTCAGCCTCCTGAATAGTTCAGATTACACATGTAAGCCTCCAGCATCAGTCTAACTTGGACAATTTTACAAGTGCTCATTCTGTACAGAACAGACTGAAGTTGCAACTCAGTCAGAGGAATCTGGGATTTCTAGCCCATTCCAAACTGAGATAGTCCTCATAGATCAAAGGCTATACAAGAATGTCACTTGCTTGTGAACAAGCATCCTTCGCAAGAGGAAGCTATTCTAGGGCTTTGAGCATAGACTAGCTTAATAAACATTTTTTTATTTTTAAAACAATGTATTGTATCTGAAAAAAGTATTGTCTTAGGAAATGCCTTTTTTTTCTTGTTTAGTGCAGGTTAGTCTTCCTACGTGCCTGGATATTGAACAAAAAAATTCTATCCCATTGAAGCACATGACATAGGGTTTTGAAAGGACTTCCAGCAAATCTTGGAAAATTGAACAAGCACTCTTGTTGAAGGAACAATTTTGCAAATGGACCGGACTTTCTAATGAACCATCTGAACAACCTCTCTCTTTGACATCAGATTTCCTTCCTGACATAAAACTGTAAAAAAATAATCTGAATTATTACTTCTGTTACAGTGCCATTTTGCTCAAAATATTTCATTCAGGGATTCATATATAATTACCCACCTAATAAAAGGAGCTATTAGGTTGTAAAGATCCTATCCTTTCCACGCTCTTTTAAAATTATGACCTACTGAAGCTTGAAATCAAAGGCAGAGCTGAAAGGAATAATTCAGCTGAAACTCTCCCATTGGGTTTTCAAGTCACCTAACTGATAAATATGCAAACTGGTTCCCTTTTGGCAACTCAGCTGCATAAACAGGGATTAACTCCAAATGCAGGCTGAAAATTCAGAAACTCAAAGGGTGCACACCAAGTATTCTTAATTTCAGCTAGTTCCAAGCTGTAGATAATAACATGGCAATAGAAATTTGAAACTCTTTGCCCATAGTTTAAGATGCTATTTTGGAAGGTGTCCACTGATATTATGATGTGTTCAATGTCAAGTGGCACCCAACCCCTCTGCCTCTTCTTGGTTCTGCCAGAGGCTAGGTGTGAAAGTTCCCCCTTGGTAAAAGACCCTGGGGGTCAGTACTCCCTGGCATAACGCAGGAAGGCTGCTATATTAGAAGCAGCAGCACACAAGAGAAAGTACTCTTGAAATGATCGATTGTGTTCCTGTCCCTCTCCAGGGCCTGCTCTCAGGAAGTCTTTTATTTCCACAGAGCAATATAGCAGATACTGACTAGGAGGCCATACAATGCATGGAACTGGCCATTTTCCCCACAGATAATTTCCAAGAAGTCAGGGGGGGATGGGATAGAGGAGTGTGCATGTGTGTGTGTGTGTGTGTGTGTGTGTGTGTGTGTGAACTCTCTTGGCCAATTCCTGAAGAAGATGCCTCAGTGAAACTTTTTACGTGTCATCACAGTGTGTTGTGGCATGAAAGCCACCCAAATAGAAAAGTGTCCTAGTACAAGACACGTGACCATGCATCTGAGAAGATTGCACTTATCATATCTTCTGTTGGAAATGCACTGCTGCTGGCAGGCTACCACCAGATTGTTATGTTCCTGTACTTCAGAGATAAATGTTTACCAAGGATGGATTTGCCAATACTTGCTAAAATGGGGGCTTTTGCAGCCACTTGCTAATATATGCCACTTGTGCAGGATGAACAACTAAGTTATAAACATAAGCAGGTGGCGCCTCTTGTTTGCTTATTTACTTTTTGTGCTGTCAAGAAAACATCCAATCTTTTGATGCTAGGGAATAGGCAGATTTCTATGGGAGCTTTGGATTTTAAAGGTGAAAACAAAATAGTGAGCTTGTACTGATTTGCCATGGCATGATACAGGCTTAAATAATGCACTTGCATTTAGTAAGACTAGATCTACACATACAATAACAGGCCTCAATGAAAGCAAACACAGGCATTTAGTTTGGACAGTGTGGTCACTGAGGGGCAAAGACCCAGGACTAGTCTAGCAGCTTCAACTTTGACTTTGCTATGAAGATGCATCTTTGCTTTTGTTTGGGCCCTCGTAGACATCACTTTGCAATTTCTGATGCCTATGAAGGAAGGGATGCTTATTCCTCCTGGACTGCTTCAGACATTCCTAGACAAAGTGGTCCAGATGGTTAACCTGTACACTGGTTAGAGTTCTTGGACACAGGTGTGCTGTTTATGTGTAATGGGTACACTGCAGAGTTCCTGGACAATTCACCCAATGAATTTGGCATCCATGTTAAAAGGCTGAGCCTGTGATGGCATTAAGTTGCTTCATTAACCCTTCCAAACTTGCCATTTGTTCACTCAAATCATCCTGTTCATATACCTGTAGAGAGAATGAGACAAAAGTTTAGTAGTACATATCGGAACATTCAACCAGGTGCTGTGACTCATGCCTGTAATCCTAGCTACTCCAGAAGCTGATAGTTGAAGACAATGGTTCAAAGCCAGCTTGGACAGAAAGGTCCATGAGACTCTTATCTCCAATTAACTAGCAAAAAGCTCAAAGCAGACATGCGGTTCAAATGGTAGACTATTAATCTTGAGCCAAGTAAAAGTGTGAGTCCCAGAGGTCAAGTCCCAGTACTGGCATACATGCATGTGTATACACACACACACACACACACACACACACACACACATACACACACACACACAAATATTTGTACATTCATTTTGCTAAGGTAGGGGCTCTAGCTTTTTGGATCAGTGGATATTGTTCTTGAATTTGACATAGTGGCAGGTTATTCAAGGCTACCCTTCTGAAAGAAGATGCTCATTAGAAAAGAAGGAAACTTGTTCAATCACTCTGGAAAACAAATAAGATTTCTAAAAAAAATGAAACATACAACTACTCTATGATCCAGAAATTATACTCCTGGGCATTTATCCAAACTATCACAAACAAGATTACAGTAAAACCCCCAGTATTAACCATATTCACCATAGCCAAGACACGGAATCAGCCCAGATGCCCCTCAATGGATGAATGAATCGAGAAAATGTGCTATACATATGCACAGTGGAATTCTACTCATCCATCAGAAAGAATGATATTGTACTATTCATAAGGAAATGGCAAGACTTGGAAAAACTGTATTAAGCGAAGTAAGTTAGACTCACAAAGACAAAGGTTGCATGGTTTCCCTCATATGTGGTATCTAGAATTGGCCTAGAAATCCATAAATACACATGTTGGGTGGTATGGAAGAAGTTACAAATGTATTAACTGAAATCTGATAGATTCTAGGGAAAACTCAAATAGTGTAATTCCTTAGACAAAAATCAGTAACTTTTGTTTACTCTTTCATATTAAAGATGATTATATCATCTTCCATGGATGCCTAGGTATTTCACTCCATTCGAAAAAATGTATTTGTATATGTAAGTACACAAATTTATATATATGAAGAATATGCACACATGTGCATATATGCATATGTGTTGGAAGCTAACTGGTTTAGATGTGTTGCACAGCTCTTGGAACATGAATTTGAAAGATTCCCTTACATTAGCTGGGTCTTCTGTTGGTTTGTGGCTCTCCTCAGACACTTCGGGGGCTGTTGGCACAGACACAGGAAGCAAAGGGGATCGGGCTTTTCCAGCCAAACCAAGAGAGGCTGTTTTAACGTGAGTCTTGGGAAGAGTAGGTCCTGGAATAGAAAACACAGAGTGAGGGAAGTAATGCATGAAGCAATTCAAGGAGCAATCTCTCAGGCACATAAATCCAATCTAGTAGGTTGGCATTGATTTTTGGTTATTGTTCATTCTGTAAGGTAGAGAGTAATTCAGTCACAATAAATGAGCTCCTTTTATTTCTACTAAGTAGAAATAGACAGCAGATTATTCGCCCCTTCCAAATTTTAAGTAGGCTCCAAGCCAGGCTGCAAAACTTAGTTTGGAGTTCTGGATGCTCACAGCACCCTATAAAGGGTCAGGTGACCTCTTTCACGGTGAGTATTGACTCACTGTGGCCCAGATGGATTGGTGTTGGACTCTACAGTGAAGCTCTAAAGTATCTAAGAGGGTCAAAGAGATCTGTGAACTTAGCAGTTGGCTATGGTCCATGAAAGAATATAAAATGTAATAGTAAAACAAAGTCCTTTCTAGTTAATCTGAGAGAACCTCATTATTTGTTGTTGTTTTTTTTTTTTAGAAAAAAATTGTAAAGTTCTACTTTCATTGGTATACTTTCAGGCAGTAGAAGACATTTTGATGCTGACAATTACCAGGTGAGCAGATGCAGAATTTCTATTGGAGGCCCTTTCTATCTACTATAAACAAAGACTACTATAAACATATCTTGAATTATAGAAGTCTTATAATTTTGTCCTCAATAATCTAAGATAAAACTTTATAAAGACTTACGGACTAAGCGAACACTCCTCACATCACTAAGGAGTTGTGTCATTATTAGTGTGGTAAGCATGAACTCAGGCAGACCATGGATGTAAGACATGTAAATTGTTCACAGTTCTCTTCGGCTACCCATCAATTACAGACTGAAAATGCTAAGGGGTACTTCCCAAAATGTTTTGAGTAAACTTTGGAAAACAGAATGCTAGTCAATCACATTGAAAGGTTAATACATCTACAATCAGAGAAATAGGGGTCCTTTCTGTATAGGGAAATGATGTAAATAACCCAATATATCAACCATCTGCTAGATGCTGGTCACTGTAATCTGGGTCACAAATGTTTGTGTGCATGTCTTTTCTCTTGACACTTGGGTATCAAAAGTCTACAACTGCAGTGCAAAAGACTTGGGACTTTTTAGCCAGTGTGTGTATGATCAGATCCAAGAAGCCTGTTCCATATAAGTTGTTCAATCCCTTGATTAACTACACCTGTCTTGACCTGGTTTTCCATTTGTAAAATTAGGTTGATAACATTAATTTATGAGGATTACAAGAGATTGTATTCCTTGTACAAACATGGCTATTATTTTGATTTAATTATTAAAACAATCACAAGTATTATTTTCCAAGTTTACACCTATGGATGCAAAGAATAGAGAAAAATTTTGCCAAGGCTCATGCACTTAAAAAAGGAAAGGAAGGTATCAGTTTGCACTATTACATCTTGCTCAGCTCAGCAAATGAAGTTTTTGTTACAATATGTCAATGGAGCTAACCCAAATGAACTTTTCCAGGAAGCCATGTGAATGAACTTGAAATCTAGTTCAAAGACTATTTAATTTGAGGAATAAAACTACTAACTACATCACTGATCTTGTAACTGAGTTGTCATCAGTTAAAAGGAAAAACAAGACTTTATTATAATAAAACTCAAATGTGGATTTGAATCATTTTTTATCACAATGTCATTTAAATATATAAACCTACAGTTCGCCATGGTCATAGTCTTCAAAACTCTTATGCTCTGATGCTAGGCCATAAAAACCAAAACGTATTCAAAGTTAACTGGAAAGTACCTTTAAAAGTAGTCTGATGTGAAATATAATCATTAACTTAAAATGATAAAGAAGGTTTTGGGAGATAAAACAACATTGCCCAATGAGTTTTGTATGACTGCATCAATCACTTTAGATTTGCATGTACACATGCACATGTGTACAGATGTACAATCCACATGCATACCATGTGCATCTCTATCCTTTCTTTAGCCCCTGAGTCTGGCTACAAGTTCAAACCCATCTCTGGCAGCAAAGTGTGAGACCCCATTGTAGGTATGACTCAAGTGGTAGAGTACCAGCCATAAGCAAATAAGTTAAATGAGAGTGAGTCTCCCCCTCCAAGTTCAAGTTATGGTACCGGCCTATGCATGTGTGCATGTATGCATGTGTACATGTGCAGATGCGTGCATGTACACACACACACACACACACACATCACATACTACGCTAGCAGAGCCATGCTACCAGCTTATTCACCAGGTGACCCAGGGTATGTAATTCTCACTATTATTTCAGATTATTATTTAGTAAAGTTTTTTTTTAAAGAATTCACTAAGTTTAAAAGTTGAAACCAACTGGGTGCTGGTGGCTCACTCCTGTAATCCTAGCTATTCAGGAGGCTGAGATCTGAGAATCATTGTTCAACACCAGCCTAGGCAGGAAAGTCTATGAGACTCTTATTTCCAATCAGCCACTAGAAAACCAGAAGTGGCGCTGTGGCTCAAGTGGTAGAGTACTAGCCTTGAGCTGAAGAGCTCAAGGACAGCACCCAGGCCCAGAGTTTAAGCCCTACAACTGACAGGGCGTGGCGGGGGGGAAGCTGAAGCCAGAAAGAAGACTGTAGAACCTTGAAAATGTATCTGTTGAACCCCGATTTTGAATGACAGCTCCTGAATTTTGTTTATTCTTCAAGAAGGCCCTTAGGATTGTAGTTAAACCTGAATTTCCTTAATTGTCATACGAGCTGTCCTTTACATCCTCCAGGATTACCCCTCTTTAATAGAGGGTTATATATTAACATTTCACTGTATATATTCTTTTTTAACATATTTATGTATTTTTTACCATTAAATTCATTATGTAATTTTAATTTTTAGGCTTTAAAAATTAAGCAACTTACCTATAATTTGAAAATTTAATTAGACACATGGAATATATTTAATACATACTAAGAATCAGTGCTCTCTAGCATAGGTATTTACAAAGAAAAAGTCAATGTAGCAAGAAGACTAGGTAAATGGCACCAGCATGGCTTATTATGGAGGAAATTTTAGTAGGCCTAGTGCCATTTTTATTCTAAGAAACCTACAAGAATAAATATCCTTTTAGAATTTACAAGACTCATGCATTTAATCCCTAATATTTATTTTCTTACAAAAAAACTTTGGCAGCTTATAAGGAAAAGGAATTGAATGCTTAGGCATAGATTTAAGTTACTGATGTAAAATACACTCATGATATATTTTGTGCCCATGATCTCTACCACTTGGCACATCTGCTGCAGATTATATTCCATCAGGGGTGCTTAAAGAACACCTCAAGTCAAGCTTACTGAAAAGAAGATTGTTGCAACAATTGATTTTTCTCTGGTGACCAGGCAACAGCTATTCACTCACAACAGAGTGGGTGTTGAACAATGCAAAAGACACTGAGCTGTACAAAGGGGACTGAAGACATTGTCTTGGCTCAAAGGCCACACAGAGTGTATAAACCGCAAGTGCCTGCCTGTGCGCCAGAAGTATTCAGAGCATCACAGACCCTCACAATGCTGATCCTCAAGGGCACTCGGGCCCCTTCTTTCTGCAGCTGAGGAGAACGTTGAGGTCTGTGGAGACCAAAACACCAAGATACAATTAATTTCAATACAATTCTAGTAGACAAGAAGAATTTGAGCTGTTTCCCAGAGTTCATTATCAGCAGATTTGACAGGTGTCCTTAATGGTCTTAAATGATTTTTGCTTTCTTTTCCTTAAAAGAGAGTTAAAGAATATAAGGGCAATTTCCTAGGACAGATTCTTTTAAAACAGCCAATTAGATGAAGTTGGTCTCAAAATTGCTCTTTACTAAGGAAGAAAAGATGTTTTAAAACAAACATTTCCAAGAAAGTATTTCTTTTGAGTGTTCATTTATTTATTCCACTCCTATGCTTTCTCTGTAATGGAATAGATTCAGAATCTTTTGTTCTCAACTTCACGTTTTAAGTCTGGTTGTTGGAAGCCTAGGTCTTTAAAAGTTTTCTAAGCTATGTTTTCCCCTTAGCTTATATATTGAGAATGTGGTGTGTGACTGATTTTGGTCTTGATTTTCCAGAATGCATCCCAATTCTTCCATGGACTGAGTCTTGATTAATCCTTCAACTAGTTCTGACATTTTTACCAGCTAGCTGCCTTCACCACCAAGGGCTAAATTCTGACAGGATTTTTCTACGCTATTTACATGAAGCCAGGTATTATTATATAAAATAACTAGTCTCATGGTATGTTCTATATTCAAGTGAGAAAACGGTACAATCATCTGGCATTTGGATTAATAAGTGATGTCTGGGATCTTCATTTAAACCAAAAAATGGCACTGAGAACCACTTTGCTGCCTCTCACCTGCTGATGGATTAGGACTGTTGGGTGATCATTTACCCAGAACCTATTCTCTCAGTGAACATTCTGAGATTTCAATTGCAGATAGGGCTTTACTATACTTCTGTAGTAGATACTATCTAGGTTTTCTATACTGGTTGCAGTAGCCAGCTTAAAAGATGACTTCACTCTTGTATTCCTGGGCACATGTTTTCTATCTCTCTGTCTCTCTGTCTCCGTCTCTGTCTCTCTCTGTGTACTGGGATTTGATTTAGGCCCTTGTGCTTGTTAGGCAAAAACATGTTGAAGCCAGGAATCTATTTGAGCCCTGACCCAACCCTTTTTGCATTAGCTTATTTTCCAAATAGTTTCTTGAACTTTGACCTTATGCCAGCTTTAGAGTGAGAACCTCCTGGATACTGAGATTATAGGCATTCACCACAAATCTAGCCTAAGCCATTCATTCTGAGTAATTTCTCCATAATGGAATGTCTTAGACTTGATAACCTTTGCTGTACTCTAGGCAGTTTTGACATACTGAAGGAGAACTGAAATTCTACCCTCGTGAAGCACTCATGAAAGAGTAGGAATTAGTCAAGATCTTCTGAGATCTTTCCTAATAGCTTCAGAATATGATCAAGTAAGAGAGAGAAAAACAGAGTTGGAGGAGAAGAGAGGAGAGAAGAGGAGACGTATGGAGAGAGACAAGAGGGGAGAGGAGGGAGGGCTGGGGAATAGAAGAAAACTGTACATTGGCTCAGGATTTCAGCGCTTTAGTCCCTGGTCACCTGACCTCACAATCTTGGGCATTTTGTGAGGCAGTACACAACAATGAGATTGTGAGCTACTGGGAACTAACAGAGATATGATACAGAAAGCAGCCAAGGTCCCAATACTCCCTTAGGGACACACTTCCAAGAGGCTTAACTTTATCTCATTAGGACTCATTTCTTCAAGTTTCCGCCATTTCCCAATAGTGCCATATACACTGGTGACCAAGCCTTTAAAACAAGGGCTCAAGGCTCGCACTCCTCACTGAAGCCATAGTTCCACTTCTAGCTTTTCTGTGCTTAGTTGGAGATAAAAGTCTCTGCCCAGGTTAGCTTCAAACAGCCATCCTCAGATCTCAGCCTCCAGAGTTGCTAGGTTTACCGGCATGAGACACCCTTGCTTGGGGCTAATAGTTGTACTTTCAATTGGTGCTTTCTAGAAAAGACATTCTATCTTCTTTCCTCAAAATCGTGAATGAAATTCCACAACGCTGCTTAAGGTTTTGCTGTATTTATTTAAAACGAACCATAGATAGTTTAACTAAAGAAAATAGGCTGTAGTAAATTTCTACGAGTTTAAGAAAAAAAAATCTCTTGCTGAAACCACAGCAAAATTCTCCTTGCTTGAGGTGCATTTAGGAGAAATGTTTGGGGCGACCTGTCGGTGGAACACAACATGTCCATGTGCTAAGCAAATGCTTTTACACAGATCTACAACTAATTAAGTGAGCATCTCTTTGATGTTAATGTTGTCTCCTCTGTAGGACCCATGGAACAGAGAAATACAAAAGTGTTAAAGATCTGAGATGGGGGAGCCATGTGAATCAGGGTGGAAGAGCCGCCTCAGCAGGAATTCACTGTGTGAAGCTTCATTTTCACAGTGCAGTTATTAAACATTTCATTTGCTTATTAGCTACCCAATAAATGACTGCGAGGTGCAGAATTCTGCTACTATGCATCACCCTGCAAAAGTTGCTCCCTGTTACACGCAGTTTGGGTGAGAAACATCACATGAGGGTGGAGCAGGAATGGATGGAAGTCACGTAAGAACCCAGTAGGTAGCAGGGTTTTGATTTTTCATTAGTAAACCGTGGCTTACTTTTCATTACATCCCATTTCACTTTTCACTGTTTCATCTTTAAGAATAAACTGAAAATGGATAGAAGGCTGGCTGTATGTCTTTACATCTCTTGCCCATTTTGTGATGCCAAAGGAAATGATCTCTCACGCACTAGCAACCAGGGGAACCACATTATTCTTCTATGTATCTATTATTAAGCAATTAGTTTATACTCAGGTTATCTGGTGGAATATGGGATGTCACATGTTTTTCCCATTTAAACTCACATCCCAAGAGCTTCTGAGGCTCTAGGAGAAATATGAAATATGTATGGGGAACTCTGTAATCCTTCTTAAAATTTTGTGTTCACAAAATATTGAAGAAGAAGGAGAGAGGCATTTATCTATCCTGAACAGCCACAGGCATTCCCCATAAATGATTGAATTTCAAATATATAAGTTTCAGCATCATTCTTAAACCCCTTGAGCACATTGCATTTTTAGGGTGATAGAAATCCAAATGATGCTCCTGGAAAGAAAAGCTTTGTTGTCATCTAATTTTCCTATTTCTTCTCTTAAGATATAAAAAGCAACACATCTGCCCACTGGGGCCTACTCATAGGACTCTTCAATTTTCTCCCCTTTTCCTCCTCTTTCTTAGCAGTAGAAGACGGAGCTGCTGTGGAGCACAACTATGTTATCTCTTGCTGGGCCATCTCTTTGGTAAGTGACAGGCAATGGTCATTACTCAAGCCTTTGAACCTCTACCTGGTTGGCAGAAAACTGCAAACTTTCTGGCCTTTCACGTAAAGGGTTGTGTTAGGCAAAAATGAACCAGGTTTTAATACCAGCAGGGATACTACTGTCTGTTCCAGTTCACAAATGGTACAACTGGCAACTAATAAGTATTCATATTCAAAATGATTTCCACTTTAGCCTAGAAATGTGATTTCCTTAGAGTGATGTGTTCTTTAAAGATTGTAGTTCTTTAAGACTATGTCCTTCTATAGTTGCAGTGGAACTAAATGTCGATGGGAAATTTGACTTAATCCTTTTCATTTTGGGTCAAAAAAATTCCTCAAGTTCACATGTGGGAAATTATTCATGAGGAAAGTATGTTTTCATGCAATGTTTCATAAACTCTTCAATATTCAACATACTCTGCTGCAAGGAGTTTCTGAATATTTCATATCTATAAAAGGATTGCAAACTAATTCTGAAAACATGGGCTTTTGGCTATCTTCTGCCAGGCTTAGAAATAAGCTCATATCTTTGGAGTTTTAACATTTATAAAGATGTTTATTTTAGACTTCCAATAAGAAGTAAGCTTTCATCAGTTGGATGTGTTGAGCTGCTGCAAATATAAAAACAGTTGATGTATATTTAGAAAGAAAACTAAAACTAAAAATATGACAAAATAAAAATCAGTGAAAATGTAAATAATAGTGAAAATAGAAATAAAGAAATTTTTGTTTCACTTAGGAAATGCAGAACTTGAAGTATTGTGTTTTGTATTGTTATACAAATTCTAGATACCTTGGGGAGCAAAAGGGAGGTTACAAGTACATACCTTTAAAAGGTAAGGCCAAAATACAGATTAAATGTTCATCAGTTATGACATCAGTATTCATACAACCATTGAGCCTTTAGAGTAATAGGACAGTATTTATTTTTATTTTTTTTTGGGTCCAGTTGTGGGCCTGAACTTTGGACTGGGCACTGTCCCTCAGCTCTTCAGCTCAAGGCTAGTGTTCTACAACTTGAGCCACAGTGCCACTTCCGGCTCCCCCCCCCCCCGCTTATGTGGTGTTGAGGAATCAAACCCAGGGCCTCATGCATGAAAGGCAAGCGCTCTACCACTGAGCCACCTTCCCAGCCCCATAGGACAGTATTTATGAATGAGTACAGGGGATCTTACTTCTCAAACTTTCTTTAATTTTTGGTGACAAAATGAAGATAGATATGGTCTACAACTTATAGGTAAATTTGCTCCAAAATATGAACTTATGTAGGAAATTGGGTGTGTTCTCATTTCTGGGAGCCTCTTACGGGCTCCTCATAATTCAGTGGAGAACCAATGAGCACCTCTGACAAAGGCTAAATGACTCTCTCTCACACACACACACATCACCAAGCAAAGATAAACCATTCAATGAACATTTTAATTCCACAGGCTGCACACCAGGATGAATAGTATATGCAACCTGTAAAATACAATATTTTTCCCTAATAGTGCTGAAGGTAAGTGAATATAAAAGTGCTAATGTACATCTCAGCAAATGAGAGGCAATTAAAACTATTAATTTCAGCACTCAGGAAGCTAAATTATTTTATAATCCCCTAAAAGTTATTATCATAAATCATTTACTGGATCATATGTATATATATATATATATATAATATACATATGATCCATATATATATATATATATATATACACATATATCTACTGCACACACAAATACAGACACACAGACACACACAATCAATGAGGCTGGAGGCAAAGACCTAGCCTTGAAAATGAGAAACATAAAAGTAAACAACAACAAGACAAAATGAAAACAAAGCAAAAGAAAAACAGCCTTCAGTGCTGATGTTCACAACTGAGCCTAAATAGAATATAATGTCCCAAGTCAAGTTAAAGCAGCTTTACTTATTTAAAATCATGAGCATTTTGGAATTTTAATGAAAGCTACAAACCTACTTGCTACAAAATATGTATAGCTTTGAACATTCAAGTATACACACACACACACACACACACACAAACACACACACACAGACATGAATTTAACATCATGTGAGTTACCAAACTCACAAGTTCCTCCATGATCACCAGGTTATAAGAACACGATTGTTCTGAAACCAGAGTCTTTCAAAGTGGGTCTTGCTGAAGGGCAGCCTTTGAATCACCTAGTATATTTTAAGAAATTCCAAGTCTCAGGTGGTATTGTAGATCCATGAATTAAAACTTGTATTTTAATAAGATTTGCATCACATGTAAAATTCCCTGCCGCTTAGTAGCCATTGTCTAAGAGGGAGTTCAGAATTAAAATTGTTTCAGTTCCCAGGTGAAAAGGACTCCTAGTCTAACATTCATATTAAACCAAGGAGAATAAAACGGTCTCTGCAATGTTTACGTAAGTTTGATGAGAAATAATCTCTATTTCCACCAGCTTACTTCTGCTTTTGCTTCCTCCTCTTTGCCTTGCTCTATCTTTGAGGTTTTAGCAAGAGAACAGTGGAGGTGGAAATTAATTGCCAGGGCTAAGAAATTCCATAAACTTTAGTCACATTAAACTGGTCCTTCATCAGGAGCATCTGGGGAGATCAATGTGGATAAGCAGGCTTGTGCCTATCCAGTCTATAAAGTTGGTCAACATGAGTCTGTCTGGGGGCCTTCATTATGCTGGTTTTGGCTCTATACTTTGGCAAATGTTGGCTCAGATCTCTGTGCAAAAAAATATTTTTTTTCCTGCTAACTGAGGTACCACTGTAGTCAACAGTCAAAGAGAAAAGAAACAAATAACTATAATTTAAATGCAAGACTGAACAGAAATAAAGGTTAAACCAGCAATTTGGACTTTCAAAACATATGACATTTATACTTATTTGTGATTTGTAAAGTATAGACTGGGTTAGAAAATTATGACCCAGTTGGCCAGAGAGAAAAGAAGGTACGTAGAACTCACAGAGTTGAAAATTAGGTAATTTGAAGACAGGATATTTAAGAATGGCAATTTGGAAAAGACATTAAAAAAGAACAATCATAGTAATTCTATTATTCTTATAAGTTTCCATGTGTAATCATGTCATAATAAGCCTTTCAGTTTGAAATTGGGCTTACCACTTTTTTTTTCACACACAAAATAGCTGGAATTCTTTTTGTGACAAAAGATCAAGGAATTGTCATCTGAGAACCCTGGCAATCTGGTAGTAAAGACATTCTGACAAAAGAATTTCATTCCTCCTTCAAGTCTAAGATGAAAGTGCCATATTTAATATGGCACATAATTCAATAAAAGCCCTACCAGTGAGATAAAAGTTATAAATGGTCAGAAGAAATAGGACCTGCCCACATCTTTTTATAATCTTTAAGATATTATAGGTCCTATCTTTAGTAACAATACTTGTTGATTGTTAGTTGCTCAGTTTATTTTTTAACATCACAGAGATTTTTTTGTCTGTTTTCAGTGTGCTAGAATTTTTTTCTGTAGCACAGTATCATTAGTAGAGTATTTTGGTGAATATTTTTTTTTATTTCAACCTCTCTCCTTCTCCAAAACAAAGTACTAAAACCTGAGAGTAATTAATGAACAGCAACAAATTATAAATAATTCTATCAACTACTTAGAATAATTAGAAGGAACAGATGAGGGAGAACAATAGAAAGCAGAAACATTGATCATGATGCATTGTACCCATAAGCTAACATGTGGAGCTGAACCCCCTTTTTACAATGACTTGAAGAGTAATAAAAACAAGGAACATGCATTTCTTGACTCATAGTCTTACAAAACAGAGAAAGAAGAACCCGGAAAGAAGAAACACATTTATTTACACACTAGTTAAGTTTGTACAAGTTCACAGGTTCTATAACATATTTCACAAATGAGTATAGTAGGACTCAAAGGAGGAAAAAAAATCAGCAACAACAAAAAAGAAAAACAACAAAACCCCACATTTCCTTAGTTGGCACAACAGAGACTAGACCTCAAAAGCACTGACTTCCACTGTCCCACATTTTCTTTCACAAAAATACCATGCTCTGTTCACACCTGTATTCGCTCATACCTGTAATACTAGCTACTCAGGAAGCTGAGATCTGAGGATCCTGGGTCAAAGCCAGCCTGGGCAGAAAAGTCCATGAGACTCTGATCTCCAATTAACTACTAAAAACCAGAAGTGGAGCTGTGGTTCTAGTGGTACAGTGCTAGCCTTGTTAAAAAGAAGTCCAGGGACAGGGCGTTGGCCCCAAGTTCATGGCTTGCCATTACAAGTCATTTATTCTCACAAAAACAAACTATCAAATAGAATTTCCAAGGGCTGTGGCTTTTTCACTCTATAATTCAGCTGAGCTTTGGTAAGGGGTAGACTTCTGTAGTTCAGATCACTTAGCACTTTATAACCTAAATGGTTATGAATTTAGAAGTTATTTCATCTTTCTCGTCAATACTTAATCTTTCCACTAACTCTCAAGTTACTTTATTTTACCCGGAATCATCATCAATTGAATAACTGTATTCAAATTCTGGATCTCACCTTCATTACTTTATCCTGATCAACCCGGGAAGTATTTGCGTGTCCATTACATGTAAGAATTTGGATGAAGTTCTCAAGACTAATGCCCCTTGGTCTGGGGAAAAAACATGACCACAGATTTCATCTCTATGTCTCTAAATGGTGACCAGAGTGGCTCCTTGGGGTGACCTGAGTTTATTTGGTAATGCTTCATGAACTTCGAAGGATGTAAAATAGAAATCATCAACCTTATTCATTTAATCTAAGTTAATATTCACATTTTGATCTCCAAAATGTCTTATAAATAATGATGAAATCTATACAGTAGGAGTTTACCAGGTGACCTATCAAGTTTGTAAGACATGTGACAGACTATATACTGCTTTGAAAAGCAGTTACTGATCATCACTTTCTTCACTATTCTCTGACTCTCACTAGTCTCCCACTCATGTATAATACAAGTGCATTTACAGAGCTTACCATACATCTAATCACAATGTTCTGAGGACAGATATTTTTATTTTCTCTTATGACTGTCTAAAGTGAATATTCATATTTTAACCCTAAAGTTCACTTGTATTAAGTTGGTAATTAATGACCGACTTAATGATGTAGTACATTTATTTATTTATTTATTTATTGTGCTAGCACTCTGGGTTGAATTCAGAGTCTCAGGCTCTCACTTAGCTTTTTCACTAAGGTTGGTACTTTAACATTTGAGCCCTACCTCATTTTCCAGCATTTTTCTCATTAATTGGAGATAAGAGGCTCACAAACTTTTCTTTTCTGACCTAATTTCTAACCCGAATCTTTAGATCTCAGCTTCCTGAGTAGCTAGGATTAAAGATGTGAGCCACCAGCACCCAGTTCATGATGTAATAATTCTTGATTAATTTTCAAGAAATGTAATTGTAACCCCTCTATACAGTATTTTCACAATAAAAAACTTGTTAATAAAAAAGAAAATTTTTGATAATTTCCTCTTATGTTTCAATTGGGCAAACCCATCATCAAAGAGATTCAAGTTTTGACTCTATCATATTTACTCTCTTTTTCCTCTCCCAATTGGCCTTTTGTTATCCTGAAAATACTAGCCACTCATTTAATATTCCTCTCAATTGCTGCTCTCCCATTCTGTAGACCTCACATGAGCATACTATTCCCATGTGCCTTCACTTCTATTTGTATTTTATACTTCCTTCTGCTCATCTCTATTTTCCATGTTGGATTCCAAAGCCCTGGGCATCCGTGGGGCTAAGAGCAACAGATGTCAGGCCTTGGCTTCCTGCCTTATTATAGGAGGATAACCAGTACATTGGACAGGTGGGTTTAAGACAGATGGCAGCTATTTCAGAGTTTGCTGGCTCTTTGGCACTCTTGCAATAACTTTTTCCCCCATCTAACACCAACATAAAGGAATCAAATATTGACTCATAAATCTAAATGACTCAACCTACCTTCATAATTATTCTTTGAGGATATGTAATATATAAAATTAAAATTAATTGAATCATTAATATTTAAAATTAATGTTAATTTTCCACCTTATAAGGGAAGAAACTTATCTAAGAATAAATCTTGACAGAACTAAAATTCCAAGGAAAACTCTAAACCAGGCACTGGAGGCTCAAGCCTGTAATCCTACCTACTCACTAGCTGAGATCTGAGAATTGAGGTTTGATGCCAGATTCTTATTTCCAAGTAAACAGCAAGCGGCCAGATATAGCACTACAGCTCAAGTACTATAGCACCAGCATTGAGCAAGAAAGCTAAGCAAAAGTGTGAGGCCCCCAATTCAAGCCTCAGTATGGGCCCATACACACACACATACACACAACACATAAAACATATGTTTATCTTAAATATTATATTTCTCTGAATTTCTTTAAAAAATTTTTATTGTGAAAATACTGTACAGAGGAGTTACAATTACATGGGCAAGATAATGAGTACATTTCTTATCAAGCATTGTAGCCTCCTCCTTTGTTTCCCCTTCCCATCCCTTCCCATCCTCCCCTCAACCTCCCAATTCTCCCCCCACCCCCCTGCATGAAAGCTGTAGTTCGTTTTCGACATAACGACTTGTACATCTCGTTTTCGACATAATGACTTGTACATCCTATTGTTGCAGTGGGTCCACCTAATAGTTCTCTGAATTTCTTAAAGCTGTTTGCTCAGTTGTTAACAATAAGTAAGTAAATTCATTAACTTTTCAAGTTTCATCTATAATGAGGCCTCAGTCAGCTGATTTATTCGTAAAGACCCCTCTAGAAATTATTTTCCTCTTTGAGGTAGTTAACAGAGGGCTTTCCTAATTATATTCTAATATGCCACACTAGGGAAAATTAGCATATCTGTATTAAACACCAAGTAGTTTAGAATCAACAATATTAGTAATATCTAAGCAAATCGGCCTTAATTACATTTTACCAAAGGATAATTTAGGATGACCAGACAAAATCAAATCAAATTTCATCCATTAAAAAAAATCTGCTACAAATGAAGAGAGGAGAGTTTCAAGGAGACAGCTACATAAAAGAAACAGATGGGCTTCTGCATGAGATGAAATGTCTGTAATAAGATGCAGTGTAATTTTCTGCTCTTGAATTGATTGGAAATACTGGCTCCAATAACACCAAATAACACATCTCTTCTACTCAGCTGCACCAATGATTGATTTGCTCTGACTTGTCTTAAAAATGACCGTCTATTTCAGCTGCTGAAGGAAGTCTGATCTCCCATGACCTCTGCCTGTGACTGATTTTAGTGGACTACAAAACGAAGGTAGGATCTGTGATGCACACTCCCATGGGTGACCTATGCATAGCTCAGCAAAAGCAATCATATTAATGTATTGTAGTAACTTATTGGCAGTCTGGTGTGATAACATATTTACTGAAATGAGGCCTGCCGAAAAGTTCAGGCTACACCAGGAATACATGATTTCCCAACCAGTCATAAAATATAAATCATATGCCTTTTCTGTCCACTGTGTCAGCCACACACACACCTACACCTTGTTCACAATCCCTCAACAGATGGAAGCCTAGGCTACCATTTCCAGAAGGAAAATCAAACTCTATTTCACAGTACAATGAAGAGAATTTTGGTCTTATCATGTCCACTGACATATTGATCCCTCCAACACTAAAGACCAGAATGCTCTGGGTTTTTCATTTTAAATATCTGTGTGTGTGTGTGTGTGTGTGTGTGTATGTTGTGTAAATGGAGAGCAATTTAGAACCTACTCTGTTACAAAGATGCAGGAGATATAGGAGGCCAGTGCTCTAAAGGAGTGTGGCAATGCAAAGTCACCATTTAAGAGGTCACGTTTTCTTTCCTTGTACAATTACAGCTCCAGAAGACAAAGAGCCTCATGATCCAAGTTCATTTAAAGTGCAGCTGATCATTTCAAAGCTAAAAGGAATTTTCACCAGTAAAGAAACACACACACACACACACACACACACACACACACACACACACACACACACACCTTAAATCTTTGTGTAATTTATGACAGACCTATAATGCGCTAAGTCCAACACTCCATCAAACATTTTCTAGTTAACCTGAAAGGGGACTAAGCCAAATCACTTATATGTCCATGCTTGTGATTTGAAAAGTGCCATGAATTATTTCCCAAAATGTGTAAAGACCACACAGTTATTCATATTCCAAGATGAAGCAGTAAGAAACAGAACCACTTGATCATAAGATAATGATGAAATTATAAGAAACACTATAAGTACTTTGGTGCACTGTAAAACAAATTTCCAACTCAGTAGGTGGAAGAAGGAAAAGTAAAGGAATGAATCTGTTTGCAAGTAGACAGAATTTCAGTCGTTATGACAACAGAACGACTTTCTAATTATCGCCTACTATAGCAATATGCAAAATGCTCTTTAATCCCTGGGAGATTGTTACTGGATAGTATGTGTTGTCCTATACCTCATATTTAAAGTTGTTACAAATATAGTTCTAAGTGTCAGGCAAACTGAGGCATATATCCTTTGCACTGACTAGCAAAGCCACACACAAAAGGACTTGTGATAGTAGAGTGAATTTCTCCATTGATCCAAATTTCAAAGCTCTCAAAGTAGAAGCAGCTTCTCATTTAGTATGATCCTTAAAAATTAGAGCAATACTTCACATTATCATATTCTGAAGTAATTACTTACAGTAAGTAAAGATAAATTTATGACTAATTACACAGTGCTTTATTGTGAAATCCAGAGTAAGATTATTTGAGGTATTTTCTTTTTTAAGCTGACAAGCGAATGCCTTTACTTCATCAATCAGTTTGACTAAAGTAATGATTTTCTTAGAATTAAATTTTGTTGAAAGCTCTAAGTATTTCATCTTTGGGGCTAAGAAGCATGTAGTTAATGTCACTGCTAATACATTTGTCAGTCTGCTAATTTTCTTTTTCTATTAGAATAAGTAAACACCAGCCCCCTTTAAAAGCATACTATTTACCATGTGTCAAGAGCAATGCAGAAAGACTTATTTGAAAATCATGAGGTAAGGCATTATGAGATGCACAGGAATCACAGGCAGACAATGAAGGAGAGACATAAAAGGGGAAGGAATTTAATAATTCCAAAGTGATGGTAGCACATGCTCATGTTGAGTGGGGGAGGAGGGTATTTAAAGGGGAATGGTGAAAAAAAAATCATGATCTCTAGCCAGGGGTATGGGAACATATGAAAGAAGCGATGGCTTATGAAAAAGAGTCAAACAAAGGCAGCTCCTAGGTGTACAATGGAAATAAAAGAAAATGAGATTCTGTCTGCATGACATTTGATCAGAGAATGGCTTTTCAGAAATCCTTAGGATTTCATTGAATTGGTGCAGAGACAATTCAAGTGACAGCTCCTCCTCTTGCAGGACCTCATCTATTTGCCTATGTTACATTGTATCGGATTTTGTTTTAACATAGCTTTGGTATTATTGTGACCAGGAGAAAGTAACATCTTGGAATGCATCTAATAATGGATGTTCTTTCTTAAACTTCAAGTTCCTTTTGATCACTTTCTGATGGCAGGTTGGGTCCCAAACCTTATATTCCAAACTAAACAACACTACTCTTGTGGGAATAAAAAAAAAAACTCACTTAACATAGCATTCAAAACCTCATTTTTGCTGTATATAAAAATAGTGACTGCAAGAGTTTGGATTTTGAATATACCCTAAAGCCCATGTGTAGAAGTCTTGATCCCCAGCCTGGTAGTATTGGGAGGCGTGGCTTAGCGGGAGGTGTTTAGGTCACAGTAGACATGTTCTCAAAGAGGACAGTGTCACTCCAATCCCTTCCTTGTCTCTGCTACTAGTGATAAGATAAGAAGCTTGCTCTACCACACATTCCCACCATGATGTGTGCTGCCTTGCTACAGGTCCAAACCAAGTAGAACCTCTAAAACTATGAGCCCAAATAAAGCTTTTCTCCAAGTTCATCATCAGAAGTATTGTAATAGCAATAGAGAGTGACTGATATAACTTCCAAGAAGGTGGAACAGTATGAAGGGCTATAGTACTTTATGCCTTATCTTATGATGAATTAAAATGCTTCCTTTGTCTTGGTATCAACTTTGGGATAATTTAATATAATGGGTGTTTTTTGCTTTGTTTCATTAAATAAGTCATATATAAACTGAGTGGCATAAATAAGTTTGGACAATTTTGAGGACTCCTTGTCTCTGAAGTTAAAAGTGCGGCTTGCTTGAGCACTTAGCTTTGTAGACTGAAACAAGCTACTTCCATTTTCTGGGTCTCAGTTTCCTCACCCATAAAATACAGTAATGAGTGACAGCTGCCTCACAAAAGTTGCTCTGAGGTGCCGATGCAATAATGCTTGCTTGTCCTCTGAGCAGGTTCGCTCAAGGTTTATAAAAGCATAGCTGTTGTTAGAAAGTGTACTCGACCTGCCATCTGTCCTGTTACCTATCAGCCAGCTGCCTTCTGGTCTTTTCCTTTGGTTAGTATTGCAATGGAGAAATAGCAGCATTACCAAAAAGCACACCCTGGAGACAAGAGTTCCTTGAACCTGCTCCCTTGCTTCAAATTGTTTTAATTATCTAGAATCTCAGGGTGGCTGGTTGATATAAAGTAGCAGATATTCTTCTTAATGTCTATGGAAAGAAGGTGTATGTCCATGGAATACAGTGTGGACCAGATCTGGTTGAAAGCTTGGTGTTGATGTTAGAAGGGCTATCGCCTGTGGAATGAAGTCATGATTTGTGTTGAGCCTGTTTCAGGGCAGACTGTCACGAGGCCTTCATGCTAAGCAAGGGACTCCAACTTGCCTTGGGGCTCATTACTACTTCCTAGGGCCAGTAGCTGGTCATCTACTCCATACACCATGTGGAGAACATCAGAGAGGATGTAAACAACTAAGGTGATGTGAAGAGCAAGCTGGATTCTTACTATTACCATTAAGATAGTGAATATTTATAGTTCGTTGCCAATCATTTCTCTGCATTTTACAGTTGTCATGATGTGTGTGTGATAATGTGTGATAATGCAACTGCATTGCTGTAGACATGGACCTAAATAAGAAAAAGAAATACCTACAATGTAGAGTGGCCCCTTCTAGCTGCCTGGGTACTGAGAATACTGAATTTTTTCATCTTATGCCTGGTGTAATGGGGTTGCTTAGAATTATTTTAAACTTTCAAATAATTGTAAGTACTACATCGTTCCTTATTAGTATGTATCTTCTGATCTATTATCTTACCATTCATTCACATGCTGTCTTACCCTTCATTTCCTCCTTTTTTTCTTTGCTTCTGTCTCCATTTCCCTTTCCCTTTCCCCAGTCCCAGTTCAGTCCTAGCGGACATAAATGGAGGTGATAATTACTGAATTAAAATATTACAGCATTGACAACACATGGTTTTGTTTCTCATCCCTGTCATCTGACTTTCCTAGAAAGACATCATAGGTATGTTGATTTCTATTAAATGTTGGTATATTTCAAAAATTAGGAAACTAGACACTGACTCTTCTTTCTGTTCCTAATACCAGAAGTTTTGTTAGTACTAGACATGTTTTTCTTTCTCCTTTAAAATTTAATTTTAGTCTTAGGACTCCGTATGGCTAGAAAAGAAAAGCCAGGGAATCCAGAATGTTGCCAACATTCTCTATTGAGCTTACCTACAACACACACTAATTTCTTTTTTCCCCCTAAAGTAGATAATTTAGAGCAGCACAACAAATATCAGTGACAAATGTAAATGTACTGGAAGGTATTTCCCACCGCAAACAGATATGACATTGGATCTCCTCAGATACCTTCATGCACTTTTGAGTAGAGTCATCAAGGATAAGAATGGTTTGAAATGGCAACCGCTGGTACTTTACCTGGTTGAGACAAAAGCGGTGTGTAAGGGACTTTCGGTTCTATTGCACTCATTGGTGGAGGTAGCAAAGGGTTAGCAAAGCTGCGGAGTGGATGAGTTGGTCGAACACAGGCGGTGGGGATGGTTCTGCTTGGTGCCTCCTCACCGTTAGGGTGTTCAGGCTGGGCTGGGGGCAGCATGGGTGGCTGCTGTGTGGTTGGTCCTTCACTCACAGCTGCAACGGAGAAAAGAAACTCAGTTATTCCAGACAAAGCTTACCGTCCCCAGGTCTCCTGAACCAGTTCAGAGAGAAATGACAGGATCAAGCCAATCTCTTAGGCAGGCTATGAACATTGTTATTCCTTTACCATTCTATATTCATGGAACATAGTTAGTCCATCCCCCTTTAAACAGGAGAGAAAGGTCTTCCAGGACAGGGATCTATCTTTCAGGAAGGGTAGTAAAATGTATTCAGCATACACTATATAGCCTGAACTGTCTGGGCCCTATAATCATAAGTGATGAAGCAGGAAAAAAGAGTTATTTCTCCTTTCATAAGTAGCAATGTCAGTGAAATTCAATGTACCAAACCCGGTTACAGCTGCATTATTATCTACCAGCCAATATGCCAATTTTCCTGTGATTTAAACATGCCATGTCAACTGTCAAACAAATCAGAGTTACAGGGTGCTCAGAGGCATTGCTAATAAAATGATACAAATAATAACCACTATCATTATCTCCCATAACAAAATAGAAGCACATCTAGCTAAAAGTTATACGAGAGAAGACTCTGCTGGAGCAAGTTGCCTGAATACAGAATTATGATTTTTTCCTCTTTCATAGCAAACCTTGTAATTTTCAGGCAGATTACTGTAGTTGAAGAGGCCTCACTCAGTCATTTGTGACAGCCTATGGGCATTTGGACAGATTTCTATAAAGAAATGCATTTTTCCCCCCTCTGGAGTGTACTGTTGAGTAAGACTAAAATATTACTCAGGGAATTTCTCTCACTAAGGATGCTGTGGCCCAGTTTTAACTCTTGATTTATATTCAAGGGTTAAAGTGCAAATGAACAGGGCTCCTTAGTAGGTAGAAAGCTTAACCATGTGTATGAGGTTATCTGATGATTTATGTCCTAACAAAGTTTTATTGAGTAGATTAGAAAAAAATGCAATGATAGAAGGTAACATCTCACTTCCTAAAGAGGATTTTTTTTAAATCAGAAAATATTTCCAGATAATGAGTTTGGGAGAACATTTTAAAACAATTTTCTAGGAGGCCCATAAACTCAACAGGAGGTAGAGGTGCTAGAAAGGAAATCTGATAATGGTGAAGGGATTAGAGATGAAAGATACAAAAGATCCTGACATTATATTAAAGGTATGCAGAAGTGGAAAGTGTCTTCCAAGGGTATTTGTACTCATTCTTCTTCATGGAGAAGGAGTCAGAGGTCCTCTGGATCATGAAGCAACTTCTAGACTACACGTCTGTCAAAGACAGAGGAAGGAAAATGTAGGCTGACTGAGAATAGGATATAGCTCTATAGCAATCAGAGACACACACAGTAGACAGAGATGTCACAGAAGATTTTTTCAAACAGGGGAAAGTGTGATTAAGACTGCAAACTACAAGAACCTGAAGAGTAAAGAAACCCTTGCATTTCTGTATCTGGTGTTGCCTGGTAAGATGGTGAAGAGTAATATAGATTTACAGACAAAGAAAATTAACAGATTTTAATTTATACTTTCATCTCATGTCAATGAGAGAATGACTGAAGGCCAGGTTCCAAATAAAGACTTGATAACTTAGCCAATTTTTAATATTGGCATCATTGTGCCTGCCACTGGTCTGAAAGCGATGGCTGAATTCTATACTGAACGAGTTTTTCCTGGAAAGTCAACTTTAATATGGATCATTTTGTCTATAATTATTTCTAAACACGGGCCACAGAGGATACTTATGAATTGTTAGATTGCAGAAAAAAACTTAGGAGGCAAAGCCAAGCTCTTTCCAGAGATCTCTAGAGATAATCCTCTGGATGGAGAAAATTATTCACCACAAAGGGCTTAGAATCTCCTGGAGGAAATTCAATTGATTTCACTTAACTGAAGATCTCTCTCTATCTGTCTGTCTGTCTGTCTGTCTCTCTCTCTCTGTTTTTCTGTGAACTATGAACTCATAAATCAGGTTCCTAAAGCTGCTTATCTCTGGTCCCTTTACATTTTCAGTGAACTGCCTCTTATTAATGGATTCACATCATCAGATTAAAAATATATGAAAAAAATTATGTCCAGGAGACACAGTTTCATAATTTTCTTTAGAAATCGGCCATTGGTAATTCTTTCTATTGGAAAGGGACTTCAATTAATCCAGACTAAATTTTAAAAACCTGTCTTAGCATAAAAGGGACAATAATATATTTGCAATGTCTTACTTTATTCTTTTCTTCTTTCCTTTTGCTTCTGTAGTTTTCAAATGAATGAGATCTTTGGTCGCATATTATTGTGATAATGAATTTAATACAATTTACTTGTGCCTTTAGTCTGTATTCTAGCTTGACAGACTTCATATGCCATATCAGCACATGAATTCTGATGAGATCACTAAATTTGTTTGGTCTTTCACAATTCTCTTTTCTATTGTGGCATGACCTCTCATCAGCATCTTTAAAACAACTACCACAAGTTACCACTACATGTTCAGTCCTGTATTCACAACGTTTCAGCTAAGTACTATGACACCCCCTGGGGTCACTAACTAGGTGGACCCACTCCCTGGCGAAATCCATTTTTAACACACAGTGAGAGAGCAAAATGGTCAAAGCCCTAGGTAGAAGTGGGAAGACTTATCCTTGAGACTGAACAGATTCCTAATCCATAAGGGACTGGTTTTGTTCTGTTCAACATGAATAAAATGGGCAAGATCTCCATAGAAAATTTATAATTCTCGTATTTCAAATGGAGCAAAATAAATGCTTCTCAAAACTGGATGACATTTAGAGCAGTGAAAACCCTTAAACAAACACAATAGCAACTGTTCCACCAGAGAAATCCTCTCCTTTCAGATGAGCCCATTTGGCTGGTTTGCTCATCAGCTCTAGGACACCTATGTGAAGCAAATTGGCTCAGCAACATGACATTTAGTTTTTCTAAGAGCTCGGAAAGCGAAGGCAAGTTCTTTTCACCATGATCGGCAGACTCGCTGCAAATCAGAGTATAGAGAGAGCATCAAAGGCAAAGCCCTCATTTTTAAATGATGAATAGTTGGAATTCATTGTACAAGTGGCATCCAATTACACAGCAGACTGAAATCTCAAGGTACTTTGTAATAATTAATGTCAACACACATAAATAAGAGCTACAGAATAGCTGGGAATAGTATTGCAAAAAAGGGAAATGAGGAATTTTTGTTTCCTCCTAGCTAAAAAGGGTAAATTTGATAGCTATATTATACAACAGTAGCTCTAAGACAAGACTCTGGAATGTGAGCACTCCTAGAAACCCAACACACTCATTTATCTCAGAAGAGCAGTACCATGCAACACTCCTGAGTTAATTTCAGTTCTTAATGTTCCAGGGTTCTTGAAAATACTCTAGTGAACACACCACCATGAAATCCATTGCATGCTTGCTTTTTATCTAGCTCGACTTACTATTTGATTTCCAATTTGAGGGAGAATTGTGTCAGAACTATGGCATGGATGGATCTGTCAGACCTTCCCTCACCTAAGACAGTGTCAGACTGAAAGAAAAGGTGGAAATCACCAATTTCTTTATACCACATAGTTGACTCAAAGATGAGGAAATGAAGGCACCCATTTTGTAATGATTTGTGGAATGGAGAGCTCAAGAATGCTTATTTTGAGGGTTTTCAAAGTACAGTCCTTTTTGCTGCTTCCCAGAATTGTAGTTACTCAGTAGGAAGAGAAAAATGTGTGTCCATTGCAATATCACCAAACTCTGCTGTGGGTCAGCAAATGGGTGTAGTGAGAATATACCTAGTGCATCTTCCCTTTTTCTTACAGATGGAGAGCATTTCAGCTTTATTTATGACTTCAGAAAGCAGCAGGTCTTTGGGGCACAAGTTTAGTGATTCATCTCTTCAGGAACTCAAAGATCTTTCAGATAACTTTGGAGGAAACAGACTCTCAACACTTAGCAAAGTCAATTCTTTCTTTTTCTAACTGGGCCTTTCTCTGTTTCTCAAGGTGACTAACTAGACATCTCCACCCAGAGTCATGAAATGTTTTCTGCTTGAGAGAGAACAGTGATGTTTAATGTTCTCCGAGATATATAGAAACCAATAGTGGGCGGCTGGAAGTTAAGTGCTACCGACAGAGAATTAGAGAACATTTTCTTTCCTAGGAGAGAGGGTGCTTATCCATTTCTTTTCAAAGTGATCACTTGAAATGCATATTAGATATTAATTACGTTTTTCTCTTTGTACATGTTCTGTTCAAAAAATACTTGTTGAATGACCAAATATACATATATTTTTAAGCATCATATAATCTTGGTCAAGAATGTTTGTTGCCTTATGATTTTAGATAAAGTTAAGTGAAACTAATAAGTATTTGATGAGTGCTTTATTTATATAGCATCATATAGTAGCTGTTGCATAACTTACGTCGTATACTATCTATAATGTCACTTTTATTTAATAATCATTACTTAAAAATTATTAAAAGTCAAAGGGTCTACTGAGAGATAATGTTTTTGCTTTAATTAGTTCATTTTCAGGGGCATTTTAGGTTCATAGTAAAACTGTATAGAACATATAGAGATTTTCTACAAAGCTACTCTATTCATGGTCTTTCTGTGATCAAAGTCTTACTCTAGAAGATTATGTGAGAATAAATACATTTTATCCACAGATAAGTTATAAAGTTTATACCAGCCTATTTATTTTTCTTCAAGCTTTGATTTTTGGAATTAGCTCTCCCATCATTCAATAGGACAGTATCACATACTTTGCCAACTCAAAAGTAAAACTAGAAAGTATAAATGAGATATTGGGGCACAGTAAATACATTTTCAGAAGGGAGAAAAGAAGTAAGGACATATAATAAATCAGAACAAATAATCTCCAGGTGCTAGTGGTTTACATCAGTAAGCCTAACTAGTGCTAGAGCACTAGCCTTGAATGAAAAAGCTAAGAAATGCTGCCTAGAGGGGCCTGGCAAAGATAATTTCACATCTACTCTACTATGTTCCTTTAAAATCATAGAGAGATAGATAGATAGATGCAATCAAACTAATGTAGCATGCAATGACCTAATGAAGAGACGACAAAAATAAAAACACTTCTCTGCAGAAGGGAAGAAGGGACTGGTTGATTCTGAAGTTTTTAACTGGAATCCTTAAGTCTAATGAGAGTTGTTTGAGATTGGATTTTTTTGGTGGTTAGACTTCCTGCACATTTCTCATTTAATGCCCTTCCATATGGCTTGGCGGTCTATTTTCCCTTGAGTTTCTGCACACAACTCTATTCTGTGGATACTATCGGCAGTGAGAAAAAGGGAAAATGAATCTAATTCTCCCTGAGCAGATTTTTGATGCCTTTTAATTCCATCCATTCTATAGCTAGACGATTTATGACTTCCTAGAGCTTCCCCTGTTGAGTTGGAGAAAATACAGCTCATCTCACAAATAGATCTTATTGCTGTTACCTTCATATCTATTGCAAAACATTCTCTTTCACAGAAGCTGCTGAGTCACCTATTCTTAACTAAGAGATGAAAGCCATAAAATTGATTTTAAAAAATGCTGTGCTCAAATGGAAAAAAAAGAAGAAATAAAGCACAAGAGAAATCATCAGGGAGTGTTTAACAGCTTACAGTCTCCCTCCATCTCCGCTTTCTTTCTGATAGCTGAAATACTACTTTGGAAATATTTCTGTCCCGCCCCACAATAGTTAAGTGACAAAATATATTGCTCAAGTAATTAAAGAAAGGCACAGGATTCATCAAATATTGGCTCATTGGGAATCAATGAAAAATATGACAATTTAACCAACAGATTCTGGATAAAGTTCAAGTTAACAGGGCATATGATTTCCAAGCATCTACTATAACATTTTTTTGGAATAATATGGTCTTTATTGGCCACCAATGTTTCATATTTTCAGAGAAGGATGCTGTGGAAAATCTCCTAGAAAGCAGTCTGAAAGCCCAGCAGCTGAATTCCACAGACAGCGATAGTGGAAAAGAAAATTCTAGTGCCAAGGTCATAGTTCAACATATCTATCCGAAGGCTAAGTAGAGATAAATGTTACAGACTTGACTCTCAAAAATCTTGCTCTTATTCATATATTCTTATGAAAAGGAAAGGAAAGTGCATTACACTGACTTCTTCCTGCTCCAAAACCTCGGTCCACTGATAGCGTTGGGAACGGTACAGGCCGGAGCGTGAACTGTGGGTGCGGATAGCCACAGGTGGGTGATGGGAGGATTCCTGGGTACTGGGCACTTTCTAGGGTTGGCACAGGGATGGCGCTCACAACAGCTGCAAAACAAAGGTATTTATTATTATTATTATCGTTAGCATTATTGTTACCTTACACCCTAATCAGCTTGAGAGGAAAGGACTAAAATTAAAATTACTCACACTCATGTACACCTTTCCTGGTCATGATGCAAGTTCTTATACATACAACATATATATTTTATTTATTTAGTTAGTCATTTTTACTTGGAAATGACAGACCACTCCTCTAGCATTTCACTTTCAGAACTTCACCCTGGAGGCTAAAGCTTCCAAAGAAATGACTAATCGAGTTACGATAAAACCCACTCAATATGTTCAGTCTTACACGCTTGCCTTATAAAGATTTAGAAATGTATTAGAAATGGATTTAGAAATGTATGGTTGTTCACAAAAGGCGTATGCTGTGTAGAGTGGTCTTAGGAAGTTCTGGGATTTTTCTTTTTAAATTCTGTAAATGAATGGACCTTGGTTGAGAGACAGCCTGAAAACACAAAGCAAAGTTATGTCAATACTCAACCTGAGATTTATCTTTAAATAGAAAATGCTTTGATGAGCCAAAGTTGTGCAGGCAAGTGACACATTATTTTAAGGGTAACAATGTTTTCTAGGAATACCAACTATTTTTTTGTTACAAGGACTGAAACCCACAGATAAAATCATAGTTTTATCTTCTAGGTTTAGACAGTTTTGTTCAATTCCATTATCCACCAGAAATTCAATTACATTATAATATGAAATATTTATCTCACCGAAGTTAATCATTTCATATCACCTTATAAAATGTTTAGTATTCTCTGTCTCTTATTATCAAATTATGCAACTTAAGCCAGGCTTTGCAACTATTCATTTTGGAGGTATATTCTATAGAATTAATAATATTTCTTTCATACATATAATTTTTAATTTAGTTACATTCTAATAGTACTCATTGGAATTCAGTATACACATACTTGCATATTTCAGAAAGAAAAAATGTTCCTTTACTTACAAAAACCATATTAATTATTTTATTAATAACCTCATTATTCTGGATATAAATTACATTGCACTATTGGTCTAAGTAAGGTCTCTTATTATAATGAGGAGTTATTAAACATTGATATAGTTTTATATTTGAAAGAATGAATGACAAATTCCTTTCTATAGGAAGTTACTAAAGCTCTCACTTTCAGCAAAGACAATGCAAGACTTCATTTAGTAATGAATAAAGAGATTATTAAAAATGGATGGGTATGATTTCACAGTATTCTTTTGGCACATGACTTACAAGAAACTGAAGTCATTAGATGATTGCTATAAAAAACTCATTGCTATGATATTCATCTGTATATACATGCAAAGTTCCTCCATATTTATATCAATGAAATGAAGGTAGGCAACAATTGGCAGTTGTTCATGGAAATTTCTAATTAATGTATCAGAAATCCCTTCATATTTATATAAAGTAATACACAAACTGAATGAACTCCAATATATGGAAGGAGAAGATTTCTCTTTGTAAAATTAATTTTTAGTTTTTGATGATCCTGTCTTCTTTACCTTATATATGGTGTATTTATGTGTATATCTTTGTGGGGGGATGGCACAGAACTGGAGGGAAAGGGTGAAAAGTGTAGCATGGATGAAAGTCAACTATACAACTTGTAGGTGGAGAAGAGAGGGAGGGACTGGGAGAGATCAAGGGAACAGAAGACACTGCATGAAAAGAAATGTACTCATTCTCTGACTCATGTAATTGTAATCCCTTTGTACATTACCTCTATAATAACAATAAAGAAATTAATTTAAAAAACCATTCACATCATTGAATGATAAAATTCCAATAAAACATTAGCTTTATATTCAAGTGTAAAGAAATACTAATGACAATTTTAACTCAACCCAAGGGAAAACATTAAAATTCAAAGAATTATAGTCACAGGAAACAAAAACATAATATAAAAATTCCATTTACTTTTTGCTGTAAATAATCAACAAAACCCTCATTTGCATAAGTGGACCATTTCTGCACATTTTCCTATGGGATGGGAAGTCGACATTTACTTTGAACATGGATAGTGCAACAGTCATTCTAAGGTAAGTTATACAAAGCATCATCTGGATGGAAACTCAGTGAGAATGGAGTGATCTAAACCTTTATTAAGGAGGAGCTTCCTCATGAGTTTCAAAAAGTGGAGAGGTGGTCAGCGGGAGAACACCAAGGTCCAATGGTTATTGTGTGCCTTGAGATTTACTAAAAAGGACAGTAAATCAGAAAAATCTCTTTTTCCACAGAAACTTAATTTATAACAAAATTTTAAAATCTTAAAATTTTAAACACATATGAGGAAACATAGATCTTGTAAATTATTTTAGAGGAGACACAAATGAAAACTTGGGAATGATAAATGACATAATGCTTCAATAAGAATAAGCCCAAAGGCATAATTATGATAGACAAAGACATGGACATCTCTAGGAAAAAGAATACTAAAAATGACTCTTTTTTTGAAAAAAAAAAGAGTGAGGTTAAAGCCAGGTTGTAGGTAAAATGATTACAAATTCCTTAAAGAAAAAGGTTATAATTTGCCTGTCGTTATGCCTTTCATAGTAGTATGTTAGAGATACCTTAATTTTATCCAGTGAGTTAATAACAAGGATTTTCTAAAAGTACTATTTGGAAACATGACATTTTAACTCCTTGGAGACTTTCAGAGTGATTTGATGTATTATTTAGTACCCTGGGGTGTATAGTTATATGGTTATAATAATGATAATAGACTTGAATAACTTGGTTATGACCATGCATAAAATCTATTTTTATACAATCAAATTCCCAGTCTTGGAGACAGTCAATTTAGTTATTATTTCACTCATGTCATTAATCAAATAAGAGCACTGAGTAGCCATGTGTTGATAGACAAGTGGCAATGTATGTGTCCCTCCATGGACAACTGTTTCTCCTAAGTTACTGTGACAATGATTAGCTAAAAGACAACACCCACCGCCTGCAAAATTATACATATTCCTCATCAATATTATAATATTATCATCATAATATAAGCAATATTATTATGAGCCCATCTTTCACAATTGCATTTATAAAAAGTTTCAAAGGTATCTTTTGGTACAGAGCCAAATAAATATGGATGAAGAAACATAAAACAACTTGGCAAGAACCTGAATATCCTTTCCAGTTCCAGGTCCTTCATTTGTTGAAGACAGCAACTTTGCTTTCTGATAGTTTTATATTTCACTGCTGACCTGAGTACAAGGGCTTGTAATTAGCAAGAGTTCTTTGAAAAAGAACAAATCCATTATGTTTCTGCACCCTGACAATACTCACTGTCTTATTTCCTTACAAAGAATCATATTCCAAAGCTCTGGTTTTGAGGTATTTTAGTCTATTATTAATTTCTGAAGGGATGGGAAGTTGAAACTTACTTAGAACATAGACATGCAATAGTGCATTCTAAAATAAGCTATAGAAAGCATTTTTGAAGTATATTTTTGTAATTTTTCCATTGCTACCAATGTTTGGAGCCAGAGAAGCAGGTGTGTGCATGTGTACCTGTACACACTCACTCACACATGCACTCACACATACATACACATGATTTAAAGTATGCATCGCATTACTTTGTTTATGTTAAACAGCTTGGAGAGTGATATCTTCGAACATTTTCTATGAATCTCAGTTCCATGGCCAAATATGACAAGAGATCTCTTCTGACACAGCTTGCTGACAATTGAAATTACAACTGACATTGATGTACAAAGATTTCTCAAACAGAAATTCCCTTGCCAAATTACATTGCTCCCTGAACAGGTCACAGTGGTATTTGAAAACTTTAACAACAGTCTTTAAAATGTTAGCACTAAATGCGACCTACAGGAAATCTCAAGTGAACACTTCTATTATTATTATTTTAAATGCTACAAATGTTAAGAACTAAAAATCCTCCCTAGATACTTCTCAATATGATACTTGACAAAATGGAGAGATATGTTGCAGAAGACAGGAGATACATGCAAGACGAGTAATTTGTTGAAGTAAAAAGAGTTTATGTGAAATGATTTCCCATTCTGCCTTTCTTTTCCTGTACATAATAACCTGTATATAATCTACAACATCTAGGAATTCAGTGTTTATGGCTCCTGATAAATACCCATGCTCTCTTTGTGTTTTTTTCAGGTGTTCTTTGACAAGTGATGTTATGGAATGGTGTTCCATCCTCAAGCTCAGAGGACTCCGTTCAGAAAAGTATGCACATTCATAAATATGTGCTCTGCAGGTACCTTTAACATGGGGAGGAAAAGCAAGTGCTCAAGGAAATCTGCCATGTCTGGTTCTTCATCTGTTAGGGATAATGTCATAGAAAGGTTCTAAGAAAGCCCCTAAAGACTTCACCCATTGTAGGCTATGTTTCTGTAGTATTCCTTCACACATTCTACCAGGGTTGACCTGCTGACTAGCAGAATGTTGAACAAGAAATAGTTGTTTACTTCTGAGGCTGGAAGATTATGAGGCCCTGATCTTTCTGGTTGAAAAAGTCAGGGTGCTTTGCCTTGGAGGAATACTGACCCAGGTGGTCCTCATTCCAAGAGTGTGTGAGCTCAGAAAGATGTAAAGACATAGCTAGCTTAGTCAACACAATCCTTCTAACCTACTGATTTTAATAATTAAGTTTAGTAACCAATTAATTTTATCTGAAAAGTCACTTGTTTATAAAATAGGCAAGAAACAAACTGTTTTCAACTCCAGTTAAGTCACAAGTATATATAAAAGCCCATTCTTGTGCACATTCTTGCACTGAACAGAACATTGCATGGTGTGTGTGTGTGTGTGTGTGTGTGTGTGTGTGTGTGTCTGTGACACAGTAGGTTTGCAAAGGTGCATCGGATGCACTGTCTCCTGAACTAATCACAGTGTAGAAAGGAAAGAAGTATGCCATCACGATTCAATCAATGCTTATTTTAGTAATGCTGTAGTTAATAAAGAATTTTTAGATTCATCTGTTAGATGATATGAGTTGGAATGCAAATTCACGTGAGCTTTGAACTCAATACTCCTTGTCTCTCACTGCTTTGGTTAGTGAAAATTTTTATGTTGTTATGCATGGTGCTAGAGCAGTTGATTGCATTTATTGCTCTTAGGAAAGCACCCTTGTTTGGTTATAGGCAGACAGATAGGTTGTGTGAGGAATGAGTACCTAGTTGAGGTAGTTCATTGAGCTAGGACCACTCTCTACCATGCATTCAAGGATCAAACAAGGATTCTGATTTGAGATTACATGTCCCAAGGGGCTTGGCTGATCTCCTCATTGTCCAATATCTCTTCATGTCCATCTATGTCCAAGTAGGCCTTCTAGTAGAATAATACCAACAGCTAACAGAACTCACTTTGAACATCCGAGTTTACTCCTAAGTCTTTATTTCTCCACAGTTTCTTCAACTTACCATTTGTATTCTGTAGACAAAGTGACTAAAATAGCTGGTGGAAATGGAGAGACAACTCTCACTGTGAATGTAGGTGTGAGCTCACAATCAGAAAGTAACTCAAAATCTATCACAACATAAAATGGAGGGATTTCTATTGACTGTATATTTTACTAGACTTTTCAGGCTACATTTCCAAGCTTCTTTCTTTTAAATGTGATTTCATATGATGTTTTTCCACCTCTAATATTTACAGGGAAAGTGAACAAAGTAAATGGAATGAACTGTAAATGTATTCTGTTCAACAGGAATTTTTATACTCAAATGATTGGAGTTTTACAGCTGGGGTGATTTTACAGATCATTTGTTTCTCAGTTCTGATTCCCCTCCTCTACCTCAGAAATTTGTAAAAGAAAATGAGTAAGAAATAGCCATACAGATAGTTATATTCCATTGTGTCATAAAATTCTTGAGATGCAATGTCTCCTTGAATGGCTAACTGGGGAATGACAGCACCTGCCTGTAATGTCAGCTACTCAAGACTAGAGAAAGGAGAATCTTGAGTTCAATGCCAGCCTGGTCAAAAGACATTGCAAGATCCTGCCTTTAAAAAAAGGCTGAGGGCAGACGGAGCTCAATTGGTAGGGGATTGTTTGTCTGGCATGTGGAAGTCCCAACGCTCAGTCCCCAGTCGCTGAGGAAGGAGGAGAGGGCCAGGAATACTCTGGAAAGGAAGCTGTTTACTCAAGGTTACCTCACCCCCTTACTTCTTGAGAATAGACCTACCTCATCAAAGATCATCTGAGTTAGAGTTAGGCCATTTAGAACAACTCTACGGATACACCTAGATCAACTAAGACCTCCACTAGCCCACAGTTCCATATCGCTCATCCTCCCAGGTGTTATTTGTTATTCCAAAACATGTTCCTTGACTCCTCTCCTGTTCTCAAATCTGTCAGAGGTTCTGGTCACTGGGGAAGGTAGCATATGACCTTTATAAATCCTTTAGGATTTCAGGAAAATCATATCTGATGCTTCTAATTATTTTCTAGTAAATAATTATATTATAGTAAGAAATGTTAATAGACTAAAAATATTAAAAATGCTCCTTTATCCACTATATAAGAAGCAAGTCTGTACCATCCTCTTTCATGCATCTTTCATGTACTAGACGGGAGAGTCAGGTTATTTGGGGTGTTCACCTGCTTGTGCTAGTAGATGGTGAATCTTTCAGGAGAATCAGTCAACTTATCTGGGATATGTGTTTAGAGGCAGAAATATGATCATTGACAGATAAAAAGGTTTTTCCCTCCCATAATCCAAAAATATGAAAGAGAAGCTATATAGATAAGACTAGAAATCTGATATTTTCAGATATATTTCTATTAAACTAAACAGTTGAAAATGGGACTACTCATAAATTTATCTACTGTTCATAATGAAATCACACTCAGGTAAGATGTAGGCCCACAAGTTTTTGAACTATGTAAGGGTATGTGAGACCCTGTCAGTTGCTTAATAGAAAAAATGAGTATTTTCTTTATAAAGGTGCTTATGGATTTATTTTAAAATTGACTGTGGTTATGTATGGAAGTAATTTCCTTTCGCTAGATATAGTTTTGCCAATGAAGAAGTTGCAGGAAATAAGGAAGAATGTAATATGTAAAAAGTAATTTAAAAGTGTGCATTCTATTGTTTTTTTCATTCCTTAGAGAAGTATAGAATGCATATAGAAATTTGAGACTATGCCAAAGATAGTGCTTAATGATTTTCCAAACTAGAATGCTTGATACTCAGCACTCAGAACTATAGATAGAATATTATTGGCTTTTTGTCATGCAATATTGTACTTGTGAGGCTCTCCATACTGCTTTGTGCCATGTTAGCTTGTTTGTGTTTATGGTGGCATGTTATTTATTGCATGGATGCACTACAGTGTATGTATTATGGTAGTAAAAATGTGCTGGGGTGTAGCTCAAGGGGTAGAGTCCTTGCCCAGCAGGCACAAGGCCATGGATTCAATACCAAAACCTGAGGAAAGAAAAGAAACTCTCAAATGTGGAGCAAATCCAAAGAAGACATTCTTATAATATATTTACTCATCCTTTCAAGAATGTGATGAATATTTGACAAGCACCAATTATGTGCTAGGCACTGAGCTATACAGTGGGTGAATATGAAGATGAATTAGCTACATTACCTTCCATCATGTAATAATTTACAATTTGTTAGTGAAGGGTAGATTTGGACTTGAATAGCTAAGCATAGAAGGCAGTAGTGGATGTAATAAAGGCCACAAAATGGTATAAACACTGTCATTCATATATGAAAAAGAGAGTCATACTTCCTGGATGGAGTAATTAGAATATAATTTGTCAGAACATCAGTATCTGCCATGGTCTTTGAAAGATGCATTCAAACTTTGTAAGGCTGTGCTGGATCTCCATTGACTTGGTCCAAAAGGATAGAAGTCAGCAGAGCAAAAGCAAATGAAGAGCAATGTGTATTTATGGAATGCCAGTTAGGCTGGCTTGGCAAAGGTTGGAGGTGCATAAATCATTTAGCAATAAGAAACCTGTCTGATAGGCTGCATTATTTTTTTTTTCTAGGCAGACAATTGGATAAGAAAGTCTTGCAAGAGTCTGGAAGATGCAGAAGCTGTAAAGGTCAGTACTGGAGACGTCTTAAGGGTTCTTGGTAGAGGTCAAAAAGAAGAGTGGGTAGCTAGGGATGCACAAGATACAGGGACAGAAAACTCAGTGAGATATGAGAAGTTGTGAATGAAGTCGGTTTATGTGAGATAGTAAGTTCCCATAAAGATTCAGCAATGCAGCTCTTTTGAAGAAGAAAGCCATTATCTCAAGAAAGAAACTATATGTTAACAGAAGAGACAGTGAACAGTATCATTCTGTGCAGCCAATCCTATGAAAGAAAAGGAGAAACAAGTCGTTTAAGGATATAGGTGGACCCGTTGCAACTATGAGAAGTACAAGTTGTCATGTCGAAAACGAGCTTTACAACTTTGGTGCGGGGGTGGGGGGTTGGAGGGTTGGGGATTGGGTAGGGGGGTGGGGGAGGCTGGGAAGAGATGTGAAGGGTAAACAAAGGAGGAGGCTGCAATGCTTGATAAGAAATGTACTCATTATCTTGCCCATGTAATTGTAACCCCTCTGTACAGTATGTTCACAAAAAATAAAAATTAAAATTAAAAAAAATGAAAAAAAGAAAGAAAAGGAGAATTACAGCTAAGAGAATAATGATAAAGAGCAGAGAACCATTCATTCATTCTGGTGGTACTGAGGCTTGAACTAAGAGCCTTACACTTGCCAAGTAGTCTCTGCATCATTGAGTCATGATGCCAGCTTTTCCCTGCGGTGGTTATTTCGAGCTAGGGTTTCTCTTTTCTCCCAGGCCCATCCCTGGATCATATTATTCCTATTTTACCTGCCCATAACTGAGATGACAGGCATATGTACCACTGGGCTCACCTTTTCTCTGTTGAGATAGAGTCTTGGGAGCTTTTTTTGCTCAGGCTGGTCTGCAACTACAATCCGTGCAATCTGAGTCCTGTGAGTATCTAAGAATCTAGGAGCACTGAATTCTGAAACCCTTTCTTCAGTGTGCAGTGTGATGGTCCCATTTACCAGCTGTGTGACCAAAGGTAGTTACTCAGTCTTTCCAGGCCTCAGTTCTCGCATCAGTAAATCAGGTGTAATCATAGTATTTACTCCACGAGGTAAAAACAGTTGGCATTCATTGAACAAGACATGCATGCCACGGTGGAGATGTGCCAGGGAGTAATCTGAAACTGAACCATTCATTCATTTGTTTGACTGAGTGCCAATTATGTACTGGGTACGGTTGGAAGAATTGGGGATATGAAGTGATTAAAACCAGGAAAATCCTTGCCCTCATAGACCTTATGCAAAGAAAAATATAAACACAAAAAATGCAAGTAGGATGGTGACAGATATTCACAAAGATGAATGAAGCAGAGCAAGAAGGGTAAAACCAAAGATGTCTTGCTCACACCTGTAATTCCAGCACTCAGTAGGCTGAAGCAGGATTGTGAACTTGAGACCAGCCTCAGGTACAGAGTGAGGTCCAGGCCGAATTTTACTATAGAGCTAGACTCTGTAGTATCAAAACAGCAAACACATACATAGAGAGAGTGGGAGGAGGGACAGAGGGAGGAAGAAGAAGGAGTTGGTAAAGGGAAAAGGAGGAAAGGAAGGGTGTTGTTTACATTTTGAAATCAGGAAGCACAGGATTTAATGAAAAGTGAATGTGAGATGTGAGGAAATTAGAATACTGAAGAATAAAACTAGATCTCTGGTGAGAGTAAAGAAGAAAATAGACCATGACCAGGTTTGGAGGTAGGGAGAGGGAATTACAGGAAGTCAAGATTACTGTAGTGTGCAGAGCTGTCTGCCATGTGGAGGAACCGAAGAGACAGTTGCTAAGGAAGCTGAGTGGATTCTGGGAATGGATGAGACTGGAGATGGTATTGGAAAACCATAAGAATGTACATAGCAGAAAGGCCATTGGTACTAGAAAGCAGAAGCCTAAGCCTTGGGTCATTCTGATTATTACATATCACAAAGAGAGAAATAAGGAAATTGATGCTGATGGTGGGGCAGCTGGTGAAGAGGGAGAAAATTAGTTGCATTTTGAATATTATGCACCAGTGAAAATACTTCAGGAGAAAGTGGAGAACCGGTGCCATAAGACTTGAAGACATGGGGATACTGGTAGCCTTGATAATCATGGGTCTTTTCAGATGAGAGTGATTGTGAAAACCCTAAGGAAACTAATAAAAATCCTGCAACCCACAGAAAGTAGAAAGGATAGGCAACTTGTTTCTTTTGTGGTAAAATGAAGGAGTGAGTTGTAGCTGGGGAGAGAAGTAGACTCCAGTGCATCTGTGTGTTTTTTTTCCAAAGTTTTAAATTCTACATGGTTTTTATTTATACATGGCTTAATTCTACATGGTCTTTATTTCTGGCTGGAGAAATAAGTAACATAAAACATCTCTTATTTTAAAGTGTACTGAGATCTCTCTTAAGGCTTATATGGTGGATTACTGGGTTATTCTTTTTTTGGGGGGGGGATCCGGTCGTGGGGCCTGAACTCTGGGCCTGGGCACTGTCCCTCAGCTCTTCAGCTCAAGGCTAATGCTCTACCACTTGAGCCACAGCACCACTTCTGGCTTTTTTCTTTTTGCTTATGTGGTGCTGAGGAATCGAACCCAGGGCCTCAGGCATGCAAGGCAAGTGCTCTACCACTGACCCATCTTCCCAGACCCTGGGTTATTCTTGATCAAACAAATCATAAACACAATCAAATAATAAAATGCACATTTAATATATGCCCACAGTCTTATAATACAATGCTATCCATATCAGCCATTTACTCTCTCACTACTTATGATTTTCTTTAAAAATCCTCTGAAATACCACGTTTTAGAAAAAAATTCCTCCCAAGTCAGATGGGTGCATGTGTTAGTGCTGGAAAACAGCAGCTCTGAGGTTCAAGTTACTTGAGCGGATGAAAAATTGCATTGTTACAGAAACATGTACATATGAAAAATGACACTGGCCTTAGCCTGAGTATGTTGAATACTTATAAGCAAGTGAAGGTATGTTCATTTGTCATATTACTTGTGTATAACACAGATAGACACATAACTTTTGAAGCACTGAAACTAAATTGGCACGTTTTAAAGTAAGAGTTAGGACATGGTATGAGTGCTTGCTGTTGCAGTTCAGTGATCAAGTAAGAAAGAACTTGAGTACAGGCAGAGGGTTAATTACAGGTGAATCCATAAGAGAGTGACAAGGGCTGGCCATTCTATCCTCGGGGGGAAGTTGAGCGGTCCACCAGATTTTCATGCTATTTTCTGAGTGATTCTCTTTTCTTGGTAAGGCAAGAAGAAAGACCATTAATCAAGAGGAGTAAAGAGTAGAAGTAATGAAATGTGAAAAGTCAGAAAAAAATAAAATATTTATGCTATAAAATGAAACACTGGGCACTACTGAAAAAAAACATCTATTTCCATATAGATGGATGTCAATCTAGGACTATACCAAAGGCAGGCCAAGTGTTGTTGTTTTTTTCTCTAGACACACTGTAGGAATTAGTGGAGTTACTAATTCAACCATGGTTGGATTTTTTTTCAGATGATGAGGAGGGTGTAGAAGGATGACCAAAGGAGATGAGACAGATGGTAATAAATAAGTACAGAGTTGGAGACTGAAAGGACACGAAGACATGAAAGATATGGACCAGAGAGCGAAGGTAGCACTTAATGAGTTGGTAGTCTAGGTCTAGAGGGGTTGAAGAACTGTGGGCAAAGGGGCAATAAAATACATGAGCAGGAAGCTAATAATGAGGTGACACTTGGTACCAGTTTGGTTTGACATGGAATTGACAAATTGAAGAGGGAAGGGGCCAGTATCAGTGCAGGTGAAATTAGGGAGCTAACAGTTCAGAGTATGAGATGGATTATCTTCAGGAGGGGTGTAATTACCAAGATTAATGGTGGAGGTAATTGGGAAGGAAGTGATCCCCAGATGCTAATATCTCCTATGAATGTGGGAGTGAGACAGAAACCTTCAATAAAGAGGAGCTCGTAAGGGAATGCTAGACAATCTTTGCTTCCATAGAGCTAGACTACTTAAGTATTAAAATTGGAACCGTGAAGAAAAGACAAAATAATTAGTATTATCTATTTTTAGAATTATTTATACATCATGATGTGATTTTTATAAATTTATATTTTCAAATTATACTTTGAATAAAATTATCACTCAGAATTGTTAGCGAGTCTTTAAAAATCATTTATAAATGATGAAAAGATCAATAATGTCAGTGGGCCTTTGGCTCTTTCTACCTAAATTCAACCAAAGGCTTTCTTAACTATGTACCATCTGTTTGCTAGCAGACTATGTAATTGGATAAAAGTATAATTATGGAGTAAGTATTATGACTTCCAATTATAAATGATACGGCTCTCGTTACTTTTCATTACTTGCTTTGCCTGGAAAGTTCAGAAAAAGATTCTAATTATTTCTGATAATTCAATACAATTCAATACAAAAGCAACACATGGAAAGCATTTGGCTTTTTCACAGAGGCCCCAGCTTTACGTACCGGGATTGCTGGACTGGGCCTCCATGGGAATCATGAGCTTGGTCCGTGTCGCCCGGCGAGCAGCCAGCGACCTCTCCAGGGTGGACATAGAGCTCCCCGCTTCCTCCGTGTCTTGACCTGAAAACCAAAAACACTCTTAATAATACAACATCTTTAAAGATGCAACACTTCCAGGATTTCTAGTCAAGCATGCCAATGTCTTTCTAGTCCACAGATTAAAAAAAAAATAGCATATATTTCCTTCCAGACAACAAATCTTCATTGTTCAAAACAATTAATAAAAGTAACTATTTCATTAGCCAGAAAGAACTAGGATAGGTTTATTACTTTCATTCTCATATTTTTTCATTTATATATATTTTATGTTTTTTTCCAAAAAGCATACATACTATTTGTAATCTGCTGAAAAATACCATGTCAATAAATGATCGTCTTTTCACAGCTAAATAATATTCAAGTGTGTTAATTTACTAAAATCTATACAACTGATATTTTCAGCTCAAAGACATTTAATCTTCCTGAAAATAAAAAAAGAATTATGAAGGGGGATGACATTAATGAAAATGCACTGTACACATAAACTGACATGTGGAAATGAAATCACTGCACACCAATCTAACTTAAAGATGATGAAAAATAAAAAAAACTCCACCAGAAATAAAATACTACACTTAAGTCTTGATAAAAAAAATAATGAGAATGATGCAGTAAGAGTTAGAAAATTAATTTGATAAAATGTGTTAAGACAAAAGCTAAATTCTCCTTGTATACTCATTTCAGTAATATACATACAAAATGGTGTTACACATACATATGTTTGCCTCTATCCATGTATGTGCAGTGTGTCAAATGCATGTATACATAATATACATAAGAAGGAAAATACGTAGCATATATAGGAAGGTGACAAAATTAGTCAATATTACTCTTCTTTCAATTAGAAATATCCAGCAAAAAAAAACTTCGAGTGAAGAGATAATCAAGTGACTTCCTAATAAAAGAAATGAAAAGAGGTTTGTCTTAAGATCAGTCCTTCAAAAACAGCTACTAGAATGCCTAGTTTCCTAAACAGGTAGGAAAGAATAAAAAACAAGAATCTTGGAAAACTAGAAACAATGAGTAAAAGAAGTAAAAGAAAGTAATTAACTACGCTAGTCTTTCCTTTTGTTCAATATTTAACATTACATTTGGAAGCAGAAGTAGAAGTTCTTCAAAATAAGAAAGTGAGAGTGAGAGAGGGAGAGAGAAAAAGTGTTATGGATAAAGGAGAGAAAGGGAGAAGGGAGAGAGGAGGGCAGAAAGAAGAAAACAAGGAATCAATGAAGGAAGGAGGGAGAGAAGGAAAAAAGTAATTCCAGACCAAACTCTGGTGAAATAGTTTTCTAATATACTGTTTCATATCAGGCCTTGTGTACACACACTTCCTTTTCCATTTGCATCTGATTGTCCATTATGTTTTGTTCTCAAAATAGATTGTCTGCTGAAAACTTGTACATGATTTTTTAAAAATTCTGTTATTTTGAAGCATAAACATTTTTGTAATATGTTCACTTCCTATTACTGTAACAATTAACTGAGACAATCAACTTGTGAGGGGAAAGTTTTATTTGGGCTCAATTTTAGAGGTTTTGGTTCGTGCTTGATTGGCCCTATTGCTTTGGGCCTGTGAAGAAGCAAAACATCATGATGGAACCACGTGATGGAGAAAACCATTTAATGTATAGATAGTAAGTAAAAGAGTGAGAAAGGCACTGGAGATCAAAAATCCCTTTCAAGAACATCCCTCCGGTCACCTACAGACCTCTCTTCTAAGCCCCATTTCCTGAAGGCTCCACTCTTCCCAGCAACATAATATTTAGAGGGTTCAGGCTTTATGCACAGACAGCATTTATCCAAACCACAGCAAGGAGGAATGTTTTCTAATTTTTCTCTTAAAGAGAGCCTCTGACATTATTCCCTATTGGTCCAAATAGGGCTTGGAAATCCAAATCGGGCTTAGTAAGTGTACAGTTAAATTCAAAATAAATCATAAAATAGTTAAGGATCCCACGGGCCCATTATATGTTGTGCAATCTTTTAAAAGATACTATTTGTGAAAACTGATCAGCTTAAAAAAAACTCAAATGTCTCCAAATGCCATAACATTACAATTTAATTTACTTGTTCATGCTTCTAAAATTAAAGAAAGGCACCAAAGCTGAGCTGATCATTTTGTTTCTGTGGTGTGTGTGTGTGTATGTGTGTGTGTGTTTGTGTGTGTCCTTGTGCTTTTTTTGTTGCACGTTTGTCTTTTCTTTCTTTTTCATTTTGTTGTAAAGCTGATGTAAGAGGGGTTATAGTTACATAAGTCAGGTATTGAGTGCATTTCTTTTTGAACAGTATCACTCTAATCCTTATGCTTGAGTGCTCTACAAGTTCAACCATGTTTTATTTCTTTTTAAAATTGATTCATGTGCTTTTTGTTGTTGTTGTTGTTCCAGGGGTGGTCTCAGACCAAGATCTTCCTACTTTTGCCTCCTGAATAGCCGAGGGTGCAGGTGTAAGCCACTTTAACTGACCCCATGAGGTTTTTTTCCACTAGAACTTTATTTCCAGAAAGAAAATTCTATTTATAAGTCCTGGGCATCAAACAGACGTGAACTCTTGCCTTTCTCTATTATGTATTTTTAAATGAAGGGCAGAATATTGAAACTCACTTTGTGTGTAGAAGGTATATCATAAAGAGATTATTTTTTATCATCTTAGATCTTTGTTATTTTAGTAGGCTGCTATTTTACAGTGGTTAGGAAATAGAATAGATTTAATTTAAGCAGCTAATATTCTTCAGGTAAGAAGGAAGAAAGAAGTGCATAAAATCAAAAAATAAATTCTACTTGAAAATGATTTTTGTCTATTCAACCACTCCACAGATAAATTATTGTTTCATAGCTAAAAACTAAATGTGAAACTCAGGGGAGTTATTTAATTATCTTAACTTGGTTGCCTCAATGATTTTATGATGATATCAACACATATCCCAAAGTATTTTGTAGGGATTAAATAAGATGAAAATACAAACACAGAGCTTAAGGACTATATTCTTTCTTTATGCAATTTTGGTCTGTTTGAACATCCATCATTCTGGTAAAATTATTCATTCATGTTAAGTTTTATTCTCTTAAGCAACACAGAGAAAACTAAATGCAATGGAACTTATAAGTGTGGGTCACTTCCCTTTGTATTACAAAGTAAGTAACTAGATCCTAAACAGCAAAGAAACCACTGCAACTAACACCTGGTTGTAAAGAAAACAGCTATCATGTGGCATTAAGCCTGTCAGTAATTATTGAGAGATATTCAATCTAGTTTGACTGCCCCACAGATCATCTCAGTATGTCAAAGGGTTAAAATGCATGGATGAACGTTGTGTACTAGAAGTGACTGGGAGGCCTTCTGAGGGCTGAGAGGCACCTTCCTTGAACTGGGAGGCAGGGCTGCTCTCCTGTCCTTGGCATCAATTATACAGCTACTGGAGGAATCACTCAGGAAGTGCAGAGACATTCCTGAAAAAGAGCTTTTCCTTTCCTTTCCTTACAGCAATGGAAGCCTTTCTAGGCAACCAGCTGGTGGGTCTACTCTGTATCTGTCGAAACAGAGGACAACGGAAGAGAAGAGAGCAAGGCCAGGAAAGGCCAATGCCTGAGGATAAGATCTTCTACTACAGAGGCCTGACAAGACCATTTCTTGCTGTGTGTCAAGTTGGCATGTGGAAAGTTGGTAAAGCTTGGTTCTCTGGTTGGAATTTACTCAAGTGCTGAAAACTCCCCAGAAGACTTCCATATTTGACAGGAAGAGCTGAGGGTGGGACCAGCCCTCCTCATCTGACATCTCTCACAGAGGAAACGAGCAGTCAGTCACCCGGGGCCATGTCAAAAACTCACTCTTGTTCCATTCTGTAGGCTGTTTCTTCTCTTTGGTCATTGTTTCCTTTGTTCTGCTTTATGAAATTCCATGTGCTCATTTTTGCTATTATTTCCTAAACTGTTTAGAACATTATTTTCCCTGTTTTCTTCTAGTAGCTTCCAACTTTCAGGACTTGGAGTCTTCGATTGATTTGAATTGACTTTAGTACAAGATAGGAGACACGGATCGAGTTTCCACTCTGCATGTGAACATACAGCTTTTCAAGGTGTACTTTGTGGGAGAGACTGTCTTCTCTTCAAAGTAGGTTTCGAAAATTAATGTGCTTGTCATAGAGTGAGTTAACTGTTGGGTTCTCCGTTTTATCCTACTGGTCTACTATGTGTCTGCTTTTATGCCAGTACCATGCTGTTTTTATTACTGTTACTCTGTAATAGAACATGAGATCTAGAATTGTGACCTTCATCATAACCCTCAAAACTGCACTGACGTTCCATCCCATCTCAGAATGTCTAACAATGAGAAAACAAACAACCATCATGCTGGCAATTATAGAAGATAAAAGGAACCCTCATACACTATTTCTAGAGTTGTCAGCACAGCCACTAGGAAAATCATTCCAGTGGTTCCTCAAAAACTCAAACCAGAACTCTGATATGATCTAGCTAAATCACCACTGGGTGTCTAAGTAATCCAAAGGAGTCCGAGTCAGCATGTCCTAGAGATGGCTGCTCATTCTTGTGCATTGCACCACTACTTGCACGGACAAGGTATGGAATCAATCCAGATGTCCACAAACAGATTAATGCATAAAGCAGCTGTGCATCATACACACAACAGGGGTTTCATTTAGCCATAAAGAAGAAAACTATGTAAGTTGCAGGAAGGTCAATGGAGCTGGAGATCATCATGTAAAGTAGAATAAGGAAGATGCAAAAAGACAAATATTTCACATTTGCTCTTATTCACAGGATGTAGACATGAAAGGGGGGAGAAGGGACATGAAGGTCAAAAAGGAAGCTTTGGCGAAGAGGAAGGGTCCGATGGGAGGTGAGGAAACCTAACGGGGAGGTGAATATGGTGAAAGGAGGCTGTACACCTGTGTCGAATGTCAGGAAACTTATGAAAGCAGGCCTATAAAAGGGTGGAATAAAAAGAGAATTCATACGTGCACTGCATAAGAGACCCCAAATTTGAATTCTCTGCAGTGAGTAGCTCATGTGTCCCGAAAAGCAACGAAGAACTTTTAGAGTCCTTTTGTCCGTCCCTCTTCTCCTCTTCATAAACTCCCTCTTCTTTTGTATATACAGGAAGAGGAGAGAGGTGTGGTGTGCAGGTTGGGATCTTACTTGTTGCTCAAAGGTCACGTTAAAGGCAAGGGCATCAGCCTGTGGTAGAACCTTTAGAAGGTGCGCCCTTAATTGGAGAAAGCTGGGACGTTGGGGGTGTGACCTTGAGTGGAACATTGGTACTCAGACCCTTTCTGTCTCTGTCTCCCTCTCCTTCTCTTTTTCTCTCTATCTGTCTGTGTATTTCTCTCTATTCACAGGTCACTATGTAATCCTTTCTCTCCCTCTCTCTCTCTCTCTCTCTCTGATTACAGATCACTATGGGATGAACATACTTTCTTACCCATATACTCCTGCAATCACAGACTGGGCTGCCTTAGGTACAAAGCAACAGGTTACTATTGACTGAAACTGTAAACCAAAAGGAGAAAAAGAAGCCTTTTGCTTCTCTTAGGCCCATTATCTTAGCTATTATGTCATGATGATAGAAAGCTGCTTAGGTTATGAAGGAAAGCTGTGCAGATGTTCCTTAAACTACACCACTGCAATCTATCTGAAGGTAAAGAAGATGTACAGAACAACTTGTATAATCCAGTCCCCAAATCCAAAGGTCTAGCCAGCCATGATCAAGCAGAATCTTTCATTTAAAATTTCAGATTAATAGTTTTCAACAGAACTAGACTTCCCTTTACGTACCACAAGTGACAAAAGGAAAGTTAAAATCGGCTTGAGCTCTCATCTAATGGCTAGAAAAAGACTTTTAGCCTATGGTTGAATATCCATATTTGAAATCCTTGTTCACAGAACTCTGAGATGGAAAAGTTCAGTAAACAAGTTCTACATTCAAATAACAGACATCTTTGCTTCTAAAAACCAGCAGCTGTTCATTCTGTATTCACTATGTGAGAAGACTAAGGAAGTTTTGCATAAGCATTTGGTAAACATTCTTCTTCCCATAAGCACTCAGATAATATAATAAGCCAGACAAAATAAAGTATCTTCTGAAGTCTTTACAGATTTCTTAGAGATTCCTGGATACCTATAGTTGTTGTGCACCAGTTCATTAAAAGATAAGCCTTTTCCCTCTTCAGATTCCTTTCAGATTGTATCTAACTAATGGTCACATAATGTGATTATCTGGAGATGAGAGTTGATCTCCATGGTAACAAAGGCCAAAACACAGTATTGTTCTTTATATACTAGGAGAGTGACCTGATTAGATGATTATATTTTTTTCAACATGAGGGATTGACAACAAATTTAGACTCTACACAGAATAGGAACTAAAAATATTGAGGTGAAGTCTCCAACTTTATTGCCTTGATGAAACTTTGGTTCAAGATTTAAGAGAAAAAAATCCTTTGATCTTGGCTTTTCCCATCAAGAGTTATTAAAGTTATACAAGGCAGGTAGTGTGATGATGGAAAGAACTCATTCATCAATCAAATTTATATCACAATATTTTAATTATTGATAAACAACTCCTCCCCCAGTGACATGCAAATCGACCGGGAGATACCTCCTCCAAGAAGAAGAAAATTACCTGTGAGATCCAGAATGGCCTCTATGACCCAGATGCCAGTTAGAAGAGAATGATTACCTGAATGAGAGGTGCTTTTGCTTCCGAGTTGGGCCTCTGATTGGCTGTGGCTGACTGGAGTGAGCTCTTGGCAGCTCTGGATGGGGGAGTCCCTCCCAGCGGGGTCAGTGCCTGATGGCTTCTCAATATTTTTCATTTCCATTTCTTCATGATGGATCCAAAGATCAGGGGGGCGGAGGTCCTTCTGGCTGCCCTTCCTTTTGCCAGCACTGTGGGTGGCCCGTTTCCTAAGGAACAAAGTGAGGAGGGAAACGTTTGTGTCTCTATTCCATAGCTCTGCCTCTGCTCGGTCAATTCAACTTGCACACAGGGAAGGACACAAAAAGGACTCCCCGAAGGAACCTTGTGAAGCCCTAAACATTGGCGGACTCTTCTTGGCTGCCTTTTCTCTTCTCCCCTGGCTCTTCCTTCCATATTCTAGGAGATATCGTGCTGAATCCCCAGGGCCTGGCTGTCTGCCAGAAAGCTCCTTACTCCAGCTTCCTGGGCTGGAGATTCATGCACAAGGTGACAATAGGTTGGAGGGAGCCATATGCCAATCTTTGCAGAGAGGCATAAGGTACCTGGCTGCAACATCTGTTTAGCAGATAAATGAAGAAGTAGCTTTCAGAAGGCAGATCGAAATGAAAAGGCCAGAATCTGTGCCAACAGCTAGGCTTGGGGCTTAGAAGAAAGTCTATATCTCAGCTGTATAATTTAATGTGCAACTGGGAAGCTTGTTATTTGAAAACAAAAGGCCACATGAGGACATTCTTCAGCAAATAGAACCCTTGTGCCTTGGAGTCACTGGATGTCTGGATTCAAACACAATGGCAGTCATCCTTTAGAAAAAGCAGAAAAAAGGGGCTATCCTTGGGAAATGAGTTTCAAATGTCGCTTACTTGCTACCGTAAGGATTTAGCAATCATGAATTTATTGATTGATCCCCACCCCCCCTCAGGAACCATCTCAGCTCCAGCCTACGGCTGGTGAGAATCAAAGGTTTTCTGCAAGTGAAGTAGAAGAGCATGATGATGGTAATGGGATCCTTAGCTCTTGTTTACAGCAAGGGTCACAAACTATGGCTTGCAGACCAAATCTGCCCATAGCCTTGTTTTTAAAAATGAAGTTTCATTGGAATACAGTCAATCCCTTCCTCTCCCTCTTCCTCTCCCTCTCTCTCTCCCTTTCTCCCCTCCCACCCCCCTCTCCATGGTTTGTAAATCCCACTCTGTATTCTTCATTTGGACCATTTCAGAAACCATTTTTCACCCTAGGTCAACAATGATCATTTATAAATGAATTGATAATTTTTAATTTTTAGAAATTTATAATTTTGACTGCAGCTTGTTCTTTTTAAAATAACCCCACATAGAAGACAAAAAAGTTAAAATCTTACCTTAGCTCTTTAAACTGTCTTTGTTTATGGTAGAGTTTATTAGGATAATGGGCTCTCTTTGTTGCTAAGTGTCTCCAGCAAACTACTCTTGTTAGGATATAAAATTTTCATCACCTTGCAGAGCCCCGGCTTCACCTTCCCAATTACTGAATAAGAAGCCGTGCAAATATTTGGCAATGAATGACTGTTTGGTGGGGTGATTCGCTGAATTTTCCTAACATTCTTTTCTGTTTTTCTTGAAGCATGCTGATGAGGACAGGGGACAAAAATCTCCAATTTTAATATGGACTTTGCAGTTTAGTAATGAAATAACTTCTGTTTGCTGCTCTAATATTTCCCCAACAACTGCCTGCATTTTGCTGATATCTGGCCCATGGCTCTACACTGTTCTAGAAAATGGATTCAAATACCTTGTAGACTGTGCCTCTGGGTTTAACTCACTACTACCCACAGCTCTCTGACTCCATTTCCTTGTATTTAACCTGGCCCCTTTCCTGATTCATAACTCACACATGACTATATAATCTGCCCGATGACATGAAGAACCAAATCTCATTCTGAAAATTGGAGTTTTCACTTCCTTCCCTTTCCTATCAGTCTGAAATGTTAAATAAATTATGTCACCATCTATATGGTTGTATAGAGAGAAGTTTTTATATGATTTTATATAGAGAAGAATTGTGGTTTCCACCTGTTTGCATACAGGTCTGTTCATTCATTTGCTAGTCCTATACTCTAAGGCCAAGCACTTCAGGTATCTTCCATTTTCCAAGGAGTTCCAAACATGGGCTCTAGCAGAAGCTTTGTATATGTCATGTGATGCATGAACTCATTTAGAAAAATGTTATAATCCCTGCTGATAGGCAGAAAAAGTTTTGTGATGAATTTAAATAAGGTCTTCTCCTAAGAAGTTGTTTATTCCTCAGCCAGCTGATTGTCAGTAAATAACCAAAGAACTCTAAATAGACTTTGTTTATTTGTATATATTTTTCACAATGACCATCAACAGCTTCTGTTTCCTATAATTTTTCTTTTCATGAGAGCTCTCTGTGGCTTTGAAAGGCTTTTCTTCTAGGCCTCCCACCCCAATGACAGCAGGTGTGCAATAAAACTAACAAGTGCTCACAACTAAATTCTCTGAAATTTGTCTTCATAAAAACCTACAGAAACAGCTGTCACCCTGACCTTCTGCCCATCTGTTGGTTCCCTTACAGAACAACTGCTTATCATCTCAGCACTCAGTTCCTGTGTTTTGCCCCCAAGAATCTTAAAATGTTCTATGCCCATGCTTTGTAGTGCACCGATTTACAAAGTGGAGGTCACTGTACCAGAGGCATTTGCTCCCCCTGGGAGCTTGTTAGGAATACACATTCTTAGGACCCTCTCAGAATGACAGTACCAGGAACTTGGAGGTGGAGGGCAGCAATCTGCTGTTTAACAGCCTTGGGCTTAGAGAAGGAAACGAATAAATCTAAAGTTTGAAAAGCACCACCTAGTGACTCATTTGGTTGTTTTATCTTATCTTAAAGATAGTATTTCTATTAAAGAAATCATGTGTTTAACCCCTTCTCATAATACCAAATATATCTTATGCACTGGGAGCAGTCATTTTTCTGTTTCCCTAAAACCGTTTTAAATTAGACTCTCTCCTTAAAGCATGTATTACTGAAAAAAACAAAACAAAGACTCCTCTAAGGCTCTCTGCTTTCTCCATCTTATTCTTACAGAAGTTTCAGCCATGGGGATATTTCTATTTTTACCTTTGGTGATTGTTTGGTTAACTTTTTCCCAGAATGCTTTTGCATTCTATTTAGATATCACTCAATCTTCCAGGCTCTCTTCAAGCTTCTCTTCTCCAGGAGGCCTTCCTAACCACATTAGATCAATGGAATCTTAGACTATCTAAATCATTTTGTTCATCTCTTTCTATACTACTCACGGTGGCAGGGATGCCAGGTGTCTTATTGAGCTGCTCAGCTGCCTTCTCTCTGAGCATGCAGACATTCGAAGACAAGCCATTTCTATCACTTCTTTGTTTTACAACATGAATTTGTTTACCCAGTGGACATTTGAAGAACACTGTCTACCGGCTAAGAAATATGTTACCTACTGCACATGCAAAGATGGGTGAAATGTTTGTAAGCTTCATAGATGAATGAAACATAGCACAATATCAGGAAACTGCGGACTATTTAGACCAAGATGCATTCACCAGACCCTGACAGCAAGTAAGGCTAAGTAACCAAGTATACAAATCATGGAAGACACTGCCACTGAAAACTTTGGAATCATATCAATGAATCTCAATCCAGTGTCTTACTTTGTACCATGTTGATCACATGTTCATCATAAAATTAGTTTATTATTTGAATAGCAGACATGCTGGAGAATATCCATGGCTCATGCTTGAAAATCTAGCTAATCAGGGGGCTGAAACCCAAGGATCATAGTTCACAGCCAGTCTCCACCCCCAAAGCCTCAAGATTATTAGCTCCAACTAATAGTCTGGCAAAATGTTGGCAGTGGGGTTATGATTCAAGTAGTAGAAATCCAAACATGAACCAAATGAAGAGGTTGAAGCCTTTAGGTTCAAGATCTAATATTAGGGGGAAGGGAATTCCTTTGTTGATTTTCTCAAAGCTTCTTTACTGGCTCTTTATTGTTCCATCTCTCTTTAATTTGCAGATAATCCATTCATCTGTGGGGCCAATCCTTTTCACCTTCCCTCACTAGGTGGCAACTGTGAACAGGTTTTAAGAGATCATGGATGCGTGTGCCTTGTATCTAAGGTGGTGTCCAGTGAAGTCCGGAAACATTGCTAATCATCTCTTAGGTGCATTTGCCACACTGTAATCAATCGTTCAGTTTTCAATGTCTCAGTAAGCATTTCTTTTTTGGTGAAAATACTGTAAAGAGGGGTTACAATTACATGAGCAAGGTAATGAGTACATTTCTTACCAAGCATTGTTGCTTCCTCCTTTGTTTCCCCTTTCTATCCCTTCCCATCTTCCCCCCCCCCCCCCGCCTGACCAAAGTTAGTTTTTTCCACATAACGACTTGTGCATCTCATTGTTGCAATGGTCCACCTGTATCCCTATTTAAACTATTTGTTTTTGCCCTTCCCCTCCACAAATTATACCAACATCAAATACAATGAAAGCAGGAAGCAAGCATTTTCTGCTCAAGTTTTCCACAGGAGGCAGGCAAATAAACAGATCTGTACTAATTCTAGAGGTCAAAGACATGTTCAACATCTTATGAAGGTTAATTCAGGAACTCTGGAAATGCGTTGAAGGTGTGAACCTTGGGTGAATACCAATGACTGATAACAAGATTGGAAAGTATGCTTACTCCTCCTCTTTCTTTGTCCTGTATATTTTAAAAAATCTTCTCTTAATGACTACTGAAAACAACATAAAACATCTTCTATTAGACTCTTAGGGCAAATTCTTGACACTCAATATCTGAACTTGTTGAGATGCATTTAATATATAGTACAGTCCTAAGAATTTGCCAGTTAGCAGGCCTATGAGGTGAACACAGAAAAACAATGAAGATGACATACTCATCTACAGAAGTTAAAATATAGATTTCATTTGAGAGTTTAAACATTGATCTTCAATATTAAAAATGGAAGTTTTTGTCAAGATTTGAATCTGTGTTCATCTTTAAAAATTGCTAGGCACATGTAAAGTTAACCAAAACCCTCAGCCAATGAGTGAGACACATGTTTTATTTATGTATTGAAACTGAATATGTATTTGGACAAGGCTGTTAATAGTCTGCCCAGAAAACTGCCTGAGAGTAATAACATCATCATGTGTTTTAGACTTTTAGGATATGCTCATTATCAAATATTTTGTCTCTATGATCTAAATCTACTTATAAAAGAGCACAAAAACATATATTAATATAAGCTATCCTAAAACACAATTATTCTGTATTGTGGTATGCTACTATGATCTCACTAATTGAAAATGTATAAAAGGATTTTCTTCACTGGAGTAAAAACTTTAATTCACAAATAACTAAAAATAAATGAATCATTATTTTATGTCATATAAATTTAAGCTAAATGATGCCACTAATCTTCCCCAAGAGACATTGTGTATCTTAAAAGAAAGTATTTGATCCTAATTCTTACTATTTTTAAAGAAATTGACACTCTGGAATGAATGGGGTCACCCTTTAGGTGATACAATTAGTTTAATTAAAGATATGAAAGAACCTGAATTGGAACTTGGCTTCTAACTTTGCTAAACCATTTTATATGGCAAAAATGAAATCTTAGACACTGGGCTGAATCAATCAGATAGCCTCCATCCTTAGTAAATATATAGAGTTTTTTTTAAAAAAAATATGATGAACAAGAGTAAAATGATTATTCACTCACTTGAATACTGTATCCCACAGTTCAAAAAATGTTTCAATCACTTAGATGCAATAATTCAAGTCGTCCAACAAGCCACAAGGAAAAATTTAAGTTCCAGCAGTTTCAGACAAAGAGATAATAAAGATGTTCTGAATGTGTTTCCTCCATCACCTTATTAATTACATTAAGCTCCCATTTCTGAGAGCTCTGTGAAGGAACTTATTGCTGCTTCAGATTGCAATTGATTTTGCTTTCATCTGCATTACTCAATTTGCTCTAAAGGCCTCAATAATGATGGTGTTGTGCGTGTACGGGTGTGTGCGTGTGCATATGTATGTGTGTGTGTGCGTGTGTGTGTGTGTGTGTGTGTGTGTGTAGGGGGTAGGGAGCCTTCAAGAAAATCAAGAAAAACTAAATTAAAACATAGAAAAAAAAGAAAAATTTTTCTGTCTACCTCTGCTAACAAATACAAATAAAGAGAGCAAGATGAAGGTCAATTTGTCTATCTACTGAAGAAAATCTATGAAATAAAGTGTGAAAATACACCTGAGGGGGTCAGGTGACAAAAAGCCAAAGTGAGCTGGAAATTTCTTTCTTTCAGTTATTTGTGGAATCCTTTTATATTTGCTCCCTACTTTCACACTTAGATTTACTCCCTAATTTCAGAAGCATGCTACACTTAGGAATCTCCTCATGCTAAATAAAACGTTCAGGATTTTACCAAAGTGTGTGATGTGAGATCATTGGAGCCTTTCTCAACCTGGCATCAGTGCTCACCTTTGCACACAGAAAAAACTGACTTGTTCTCTCTAAAGAAGAAAAAGATATCCACAAATCCAGTCCATCAGCAAAAAGACCATCAAGTGTTCTTCTCACAGGAATAATAAGGGAGAAAAAGATCTGCTGCAAATGATTTCATTTGATTATTTACTCTAGTGAATACATACATGCTCCAAAAGGCAATTACAACACACAGAAAACCTGGCTTTGGGCCTTGCTCCTCTCTTCCATGAAGATCAGCATATTATAATGGTATGTTCTTGAATTTACAGAACTGAAATCCCCAAACAGGTGGACCTCTTCACCTATTTCTAAAGAGCTTCTTACTGATGCTAGAGGGATGCTCTAGAGATCAACGAATGAAGTTAGAGAATTTGTAAGAGAGAGAAAGTCTCTATTAGCAAGAGAAGATGGGAAAAGTACAGGCTGGAGAATCTTTTTCCAACAATGAATGTACTATACTGTTGACGTTTAATTCTAAATGATCTAGTATCAGTTTATTACAGCAATAGAAGCAGATGAATGCACTTGCTCAATTAGTTCTTTTACCTCTAAGGGGAGGGCCCAGCCGTGAGTGAGTGTTGTTTGAGGAGTCTTTCACCCACGACTGTCTTCACTAACCATATCATATCAGGTATTCATCTGTGTACCATAGACCAGTACTCTAATAATTACTAGCTTCAAAATCATCCAGTCTCATCAATGCAGCTGGATAGAAGATTTATCCTGCCATAGAAATAAACACAAACATTTCCTTTATATTGCTCTGTCACTTTCTTTTCTATGTATCTCTTTGCCTATCCTATTTCTGAAGATTTTCCTACTGAATGCCAGGTGTAGGGGGTGCCCTAGAGATCAACAAATGCAGTCAGAACATTTGTAAAAGAGAGGAAGTCTCTATTAGCAAGAAAAGAGGGGAAAGTACTTGCTGGAGAACCATTTGCCAACAATGAATGTAATATACTGTTGTCAAACCAGCCACCTCTGGATCCTATGCCTCAGGCTTTTGGAGCGGGCATTATGCCTGAGGCCAAAACCCAAACAAAACAAACCATTCAACTGTGAGGGAGGAGAGTTGAGGAAAACATGTTAGACTTGGTGTCAGAGGACTGAGGGAATCAGAGAGGCAGCGACTACCTAAGAGACTTATGCATCTCCCATAACCGAGGTATACAAGGTGAATACTCCAGTCATTGTGTGATTTTGGTGAACTGAATTAAAACTACATTTTTATTTTAAGCTTTCAATGTTGATGCAGCATTCTCTGTCTGCACCTCGAACTGTATAATATGGAAATATTTTTGGACTCTTTAACAATTCTCATTTCTGCTGGTGAACCCTAGCCAAGAAATACAAAACCTTTTAAAATTTCTAGAATTTTCTTCCTCCTTTCTGCCTCTGAGCTAAGCACCCTACAATTTTGTAATGACACTGAGTCTGGTATTCTATATTTAGTAATCCATTCAATAAGCTTTGATTACCTGCCTATAGGCATCCCAGTCCAAAGTGCTACATCAGTATGTACAGCCAAGTACTGTACATAGTCTACTGTACTGTAAGTGGTGAAATATACACTCTGAATGGTATTTATACAGAACATTCACCCTAGCTTAGGAAGAATCTGTCCCCAAGAAATAACACTAAACAGAAAAATAAGTGCATTTCCAAGAGTTCTGTTATAAGACCTACAGTCTGCTGGGAAGGTAGCTCAGTGGTAGAGCGCTTGCCTTGCATGCATGAGGCCCTGGGTTCAATTCCTCAGCACTCCATAAGCAGAAAAATCCAGAAGTGGCGCTGTGGCTCAAGTGGTAGAGTGCTATCCTTGAGCTGAAGAGCTGAGGGACAGCGCCTAGGCCCAGAGTTCAGACCCCACAACCGACAAAAACAAAGCAACAAACAACAACAACAACAAAAAACAACCTACAGTCTAACTACTACTTATTATAGGTGAGGAATGTTTTTTTGTTTGTTTTTGTTTTGAAGGCTAACCAGAGTCGGGAGACAAGAAATACTTGTTGAATTATAAAAGAACCCACAAGTGGAATTCCAAAGAATACAATTGAAGAAAATGGCGACCACTTTCCTCTTGGGAATCGGGTATGACTTACTTCCTCTGCTGGGCGGAAGAGCGCCGGGTGCAAATCACAGCCACAACGACCACCACCAGCACTGTGATGATGCCGATGGTCACCACGATGATCACCAGCAGGTTGCTGTTCTTCTGAGGGGTGACGCTGCCATGTGGGGGGTGCATCTGTCCAATGGGCGGCTCTGAGAAAACAAGCACAAGGGCTCAAGTCTGGGTGAGGCGGCGGCCAGTGTGAAACAAGCTCTGGAGAAACTGTAGAGCGTTCCTGAAGCTGAATCAGGCAACGAAAAATGAGAAGGAAACACCTACCTCTTCGTCCATGACAAATAACAACCTATGTCCACACAGAAACTTGTATAAGGAACATTCACTGGAACAGCTCAAAGTGGAAACAAATGAATTCCCCTCCCCTGAAAAATGTAGTACATCCTTTTAAGAAGATATTCCCCAACCATCTAGAGAGATGATTTTCTGATGTACAATGTGAATGAACTATAAAAATACTTGTTTCTACCCCTATAAAATATGAGGAATAGGCAAATCCATAGAGACAGAAAATAGATGGGTGTTTGCCAATGTCCAGAGAGCTTCTGATAGGGAGGGAAGTGAACAAGTACAAGCCCTCATTTCATCCCCTTTGTGGTGATAAAAATGTTCTAGAAATGGGCAATGGTCATAGTAGAAGAATCTGAAATTAAGCAATTCATACGCTTTCTAAAGGTGAATTTATAGTATGTGACTTTTATCTGTATAAAAATACTCTAAGCTATTACATGGAGTGGAATGGGAAGGGTGGGAGAAAGATGCTAGTTGGTATTAAAAGAATTCTAAAGCGATAAGGACAAGAGGAGCTCTGGTTCGCAGGAACATATTAAGACTAGGGTATTGTGCAAGACAAACTTTTTGACACCAATCACTCACAACTCACGTCTCCTCCTCTAAGATGCTATCAAGAAAGTGCATTTAATTTTCAACCTGTCAAGATTGTATGAATCCCACATAAATGCGGCTAGGGTGTTCAAAAATGTGTTACAAAGTCCTGATGCCGGTGTTTTCTTTAGCTCTATCAGTGTTTCCATGGTAGAAAATAGCAGGATAACAAGATATTTAAAAACATAAATTGTCCACTTACACAAGAATAATGATCTTTTCAATTATTTTCTGTAAGCCTTTTGTCGGTGGTTAATTAGTTGTTAAATGCAGTAGTATGGCATTGGTATGAGCTACGTGGGTCCTAGAAGATGACCACAGAGGAAACACAGATTCCCAGGATGCCTGGACTCAATCTTGTGTATGCTTGATTCATTTTCTCCATAATGTCACTCAACTTTCTTTCCTTCTTTCCTTCCTTCTTTCTTTCTTTTTTCTTTTTGTTTGCTAATCTAGAGCTTGAACTCAGGGCCTGGGCATTGTCCCTGAGCCTCTCTGTGCTCAAGGCTAGCATTCTACCACATGGAGCTACAGCCCCACTTCTGGCTTTTTCTGAGTAGTTTATTGGAGATAATAACCTCATGAACTTTTCTACCTGGACTGGCATCAAACCAAGATCCTCAGCTCTCAGCCTCCTGAGTAGTTAAGATTACAGGTGTGAGCCACCAGTACCTGGCTGCAACTTCTTAATATCACTTTCCGTATCTTAAATTTTAATCGCTGTGCCACTTAAGTGCATTTCCTTTTCCTTCTTTCCTCTGCATCATTTGATTTTGGAGAAGCATAGGTTCACAAAATTAAAGGGCAAAGAAACATTCAGCAAACAATACAAAGATGGTGATCACCATAAACTGACAGAGCTTCTCCATGGGAACTTGAAACTATTGCTTCTGAAATTCTTTTAACAAATTTATTATATGTGTGACTGCACTTGGTCAAATCCTTGTGCAGTATATCCATGAATAAAGTAGGCTTGTTGTACTTGATTCCATGCCATATTTGCCATGAAAAGATTCAACGTTGTTGGGTGTTGGTAGATCACACCTGTAATCCTAGCTATCATGTGGTATTAATATCAGAAGTAGAGGAAATAAATACAGAGCAATCATCTTCCTGGCCAAGTACTATGTCATTCCCAAGAAACATGTCATAAAACCTTGCCTCAATTAGCCATTTACCACAGTACTGGGTTTGCTTGCATTAAGGACTTCAACACTGCAAAGGTTTTAGGAATCAACTTCAATACAAAGGACAAATGAGCCTTTTCCTTCACAAATGACTATAACAATTGAATAGTCATAGAACTGAAATCATGTCTTTTGACAAGTTATCTAAGAAACATCCCTTATTTAAAGAGAGAGTTTGCCTAAATTTAGATAATTTATTACTGATTCATTAGTTTGGGAAAATAATAATCCTGCCTGAAATAACCTGAATCTCAAAGGGATGAATGCATCAAAAAGTCTTTAAATAGCACATTTCGTCCAAAGATTCTGATTAAAAATGAAAGAAATAAGATTCCTTTGAAGTGATTTTTTTCATAGTTACTACAAAGGAAAGGGGCAGGTAATGGAAGGTTAGATCTCTCTGTACCATAGTTTTGCTTAATCTTTGAATAGTTATTTTATAGTTGTGTCTTAATATGCCCTTTCAGGGCTTACTAAATTAATTGATTGGAATAAATTAACCTTTCATATGAGAGCTTACAGAAGGATGATTTCGGATCTCATGGTTTTTATGATCAGCTTATATTTAAGAGCTTATAAATTTTGGCTTGAATCATATATACTACCATGCCTTATGAACACTTTAGACTCCCTGGTTAAGGTAGAATTATTCAAATGTCTTTCCACCCAAGAAAGAATCAAGTTTTAAGTCAGAACCTAATTGCTCAGGATCTTGCTGAGCAACGTTTAGACTATACTGATATCACTTCCCTTGACTGCATAAGTTAGGCTGCATAAGAACTTCTTTTATAAAATTTGGATACTGGATTTATGTGATTCCTCTTCAAAGCATCTGTCCATTTAAAATGTGATAATCCAGGTCTTTCATTAATTTCTGAATCTCCAATCAAAATATGAATGTTCATAAAGTCGGGCGCCAAATGGGATGTTCAGAGTCAAGTGCAAAGCTTTTAGGTATGTCAGTTCTTCTTATCTGCTGTCATTGTTCTATAAAGTGGCTATAAACACTGAGTTAGTGAATGTTGAACAAATGCCTCTAGTTGAGTACTTGAAGAGCAGAAATGATGTCTTTTGACAGGCTATCTAACTATTGTTGCTTGTTTAAAAAGTAATTACCAGGTGAAGTAGAGTGGATCATGTCTGTCGAGCCAGCTATTTAGGAAGTGGAGATGGAAAGGATTGCTGTTTAAGAGGAATCTAGGCAAAACTATGAGCTACAACCTGAAAAATAACTAAGGTAATAAAGGGCTGGGGGCATATCTTAAGTGATAGAATACCTGCCTAGCAAGCATACAACCGTGAGTTCAAAGCTCAATACTGGCAAGAGGGGAAGAAAAGATAGATACCTAAATTTAGATACATCATTAGTGATTCATTTTTTCCTGAAAAAACAAGAAGCAGGCCTGATATAATCTGAGTCCTAGAGGGAGGAACTAACTCATCATCTCTTAAAAGGTTCTGATTATAATGAAAACAATATGTGAGATTTCTGAGGCGTCATTCTTTTACATTTACTTCAGAGGAATGTGCAAGACCCTTGTGAGCCTCTGACAAGCAACATTTTGTTAAAATCAACCAATCAATATATAGCCTTATGTGCATTTTATTTAAAGAGACCCTATTTAACATGAAACATCGATTCACTAACACTCAATTCACAGCAAACTGCACCGTAAGTCATGCTGGAACAAAGGCTAGCAGATGTCTTTTTTCTGTAAGGCACATCACAGTCTGCTTATGCTTAGGAACATGAAAAACTGCTTCAGCATCATGTGGGGGCTATTTTATACAGTAAGAGCATCCACAAAGCACAAAAATTAAAACACAGCCTGGCACTAAGTCCATTGCTGAAGCTAGAAGGCTTCTAAGCAGCCTCAGCTTTGAGAACATGAGCCTTGGGCTATTCAAAATTTCTGCCTTGCATGTGTCTGTGAATGACCATGGAATGCATAAGGTGACTGATGAGTCACAAAAACAATTGGCATATAAGTGAAGTCACAAATATGGGATCTATCTATGTGAGGGTTGACTTGTTATTTCAATACTTCAAGAGATTAATCCAAATTAGAAAACAATTTAGAGTTCATGATCCTCGAATACTGTGATTGTAAGCTTTGCGACCACCTAGATTTCTGTAGGAAAGCTCTATGGAAAAATGGAGACACTTTTAAATATTCTCCAGGGCATTGGGATATTCCCATATGAAAATCGGCAACAAACTGACCACAACCTTGGCACCTTATTGGCCTTTAACACACATTCTCAGGAGGCTTAATGTATTTCGCCTTATGTGAATGTCCCAGTTAAATGAAAACATATAGTATACCAATAGAGCATCTGGTCCTGGCCTTAGCCCTGGTGTGTACTTACCTATTATTTGAATAATGAAAACTCATAGGTACCCCATGAAAGCCAGTGAGATGTGAATCGAATTCTTTACAATCTCATGAGCATTTTCTCTGATGCATATTGGGCATGTCAAAATTTAAAGAGCAGTGAATGCAATTCTGAGTACATAGGCATCGATGAATTCTGATTAATAATCAGCAATCAATGCATTAAAATATATAAAGTTTAAGCCAGGTGCTGGTGGCTCACACCAGCTACTCAGAAAGGGAAGACTGTAGTTCAAAGCCAGTCTAGGCAGGAAAGTTTATGGGATTCTTATCTCCAATTAGTAACTAAAAAGCTCAAAGGGAGCTGTGGCTCAAGAAGTAGAAAAGCACTAGCCTTGAGCAAAAGAACTCAGGGACAGCGCTCAGGTCATGAGTTCAAAACTCAGTAGTGTCAGGGAAAAAATAAAGTTTCAAGTTTCACCTGATTTTCAATGGGTAAAGTCAATTAAATAGTATTTTGGGGAGTTTAGATCTTTTAATCAAATTTATAAACTGATTTTGCAAATTATTAAGTAGAACTATTAACAAAGGGAAATGGAGCTTCCTAGTAAGGAAAGCAGGATTAAGTTGAAGGTGTTATCATAGTTGTCATTCATGCAAATATAAACTGTACGATATTTTGAGACATGGATGAATTTTCAATATTAAGAAAGTGTACCATAATCTAAAACTGTATCATAAAAATAAAAAAACTACCATAACACCAAATATTAGCATTGATTCTAGCTGTCATCAAGCAATATTTAGGAAGCTCTTTTATTCCCTACAATTTAATTATGGGGCTCTGGCTGTAAGAGTAAATATGAACTATAGCTTTGTTTTCCTTTCTTTGAGTTCTAAAAGTGCATCTTTAAAAGAATGGCAGATTGAAAGAGAGCATAAATGATTAGAGGCATCTGAACTGATTTGCAGCTGGCCTGAGTATCCTGACAATAAAGCTATTATTCCATTAAAATGCTTTGAAGGATGGACCTAGTGAGTGTAGGAAGAGCCAGGAAATGTCTATAATTCTGTCACTCTAAGAGAGATATGTGAAGTTTCATTATACACACATTTAAGAACTCAAAATTTTAAGATATTTGTGTTGATGCATCCCACATTTGTATGGGTGACATGGGTTTGGTCCCACTTATAGATCTAGTTGGAAAATACAACTCCCCTTGAAAGCTTAAGACATTATCAGAATGTTAATTAGGAAGCTCAATGTTCAGAGGCCTTTGTGGATTTGCTTGTTCTAGCTACAGCTAAAGTTAAATTACACATTCTCCACCATTTATTGTTAGCAAAGAATAGAGGAATGAGATCAGGCTTGCTTTCACCACCTGTGTCTCTTGAGGTTACTGATTTACTCTGATCAGCCAATGTAACAATTTGTTATACTAGTAGGGATCTACAAGTATTTCAAGTGCTTTGTTCCACCTTTCTATTTAAAAAGAAATTTCCAGACCATCATGAAGTGATGCAGAAAATTGAGGAAGGACCAGGCCAATGATTTACATAAACTCTCCTAAACCAGTGAATGCCATTAGTCTACTTCATCTTCACGACTTTGTCTGGTGAGATAATGTCAACAGGTCAACTTTAATTATGACTCACTTCTCACTAGCAATCTAATGTTAAAATGACCAAAAAAAAAGAGCAGCAACATACAATTCTCTCAGTTGCGGTTATTCCCTTCTGAAGTCTGACTTCTTGGAAAAGCAAAGTTCTCTAGACTTTTAGGTTCATACCAAATTCAAGCTGCAGTTTCTTTTCAGTTAAAATACATTTTAATTTTAGGGCAAATTGTAGTAGTGAATACTTATAAGCCTGTCTCACAATTGAGATCACCAGATTTGCTGTTTAAAAATACAGCTGAGCCCAGGTAGAGTGGGATCATTTCTTTTTGGTTATGTTTGTATACATTGAGATGCAAAGCTTTTCTCTGTCTGATTTATAATTTTACTGGGCATCTCTATGTTTGCAGTTGCAAAATTTGGCTACTCCATCCATGAATAGAGTCGTTTGGAGTAGGAGCGCTCACAGTCTTTTCCCTGTGGTTTATATTTGCTCCACTATTAACCCTCAGTGGTGTTTGAAATCTATGAGGGGATCATTGTTCTTTGTCCATCATCTCTACTGATGCCTTCCTTCATCCTATGGTGCTCTGTCCTTTCAAAAGGTTTCATCCCCACAACTAAGGGCAACTTTCATTTTGACTCTCCCTGTAGAAATAGCATCTTACAATTCTAAAAGGGATGTTAATTCTTTCACATGAACTCAAATGATCTGTAATCTCTTCAAGTAAAATTATTAAACATAATTTTAATTGTCCACACAATTTCTACAACTTCCCCCTCCCCCCAAACTCCTGTCCATCTGTGGGATTCTCCATATTGTGTTTCATCTTCCTAGAGCATTATCTCTGCTGTGTCCCTCTGGTCATGTCCCACTTTCTTGCTTTATTGACCCTGGAGGAACCTGCCATTTCACTTGGGCCCATTTCCTACGTTCAGTGAGGGCTTGGTAACATTTTTTAAGTGAGTCCTCAAACACAAGCAGTGTATCTGGTGCATGGTTGAGGTTTGAGATAACATTTCAAGCATGAAAGGGAGTTAATGAAACTTGCAAAGCTTGGGGGAGAGAACAATCATGATCGAAATCCATTTTCTGGATCATGTCATTGGTCAGTCTTCAGTCTTAACACATGCCTCCCGCCTTGCCTGCTGCTAGATTAGCACAACCAGAAGTTAGTTATACCAAGTTGTTCTATATAAGGAAGGAAATAAATGTAAAATGTGTGAAAATCCTAGAGAGACCATCCTAGAAAATAACCTTCAACTGGATTGGATGTTTATTTAGAAACTTTGTCATTGCCTGAATGTCTAATCTCCCACATTTATACTTCAGAAATTAATCCCTCTAACAGTGCTATAAAGACGTGAATCCTTTGACTTTTTTTGTGCTGGTCCTGTGGCTAGAACTCAGGGCCTGGATGCTGTCCCTGCATATTTTTCCTCAAAACTAGCACTCTACCACTTGAGCCACAGCTCCATTTTAGCTTTTGGGTAGTTAACTGGAGATAAGATTCTCAGGGACTTTTCTGCCTGAGCTAGCTTCCAACTATGATCCTCAGATCTCAACCCCCAGAAGGTAGGATTATAGGATTATAGTGAGTTGGCTTCCCAACTAGATTTTTGGGGGTTTCTCTCTCTCTTTTTAAAAAATATTTTTTCTATTTATTTATTTTTTAATTTAATTTTATTTTATTTGTGAACATACTGTACAGAGGAGTTACAATTGCATGGGCAGGATAATGCATACATTTCTTACCAAGCATTGCAGCCCCCTCCTTTGTTTACCCTTCCCATCCCTTCCCAGCCTCCCCCCTCCCCCCATCCCAATCCTTCTCCTTCCCCCCTCCTTGTACTTCTCATTGTTGCATCAGATCCACCTGTATCCTTAAACAACTGGTTTTTCCCCATCTCCTCCACAAGTTATACTGACATCAAATATAGTGAAAGCAGGGGTTATACTGTGGGGGAGGGACATACAAAGCAACAAAGAGATAATCTTATAAATGCGTTAGAAACACATGCATGAAAGAAAAAACATTAAAATACATATCTAAGGGTTCATTTTCCTGACATCACATTATCTGACCTTTTCCGCTTGACTCATACATACTAGATATTGCAAATAAGGGAAACCATGGGACCTATGTTTCTTTGGGCCTGGCTTACTTCACTTAATATAATTTTTTCCAAGTTTTTCCATTTTTTTCTATTTATTTTTTATGTAGTACTGAGGAACTGAGCATATTTTACCTACCACTAAGCCACATTCCCGGCCCCAACTAGATTTTATTGAAAGACCAATCCAAATGGAAGTTTATCAGTTCAGTAATAAAAGTCTCATAAATACTTCTTAAAAGGGTTGAATAAGTAATGAATTTATCAAATAAAACACCATGCAACAGCAAAGATAAAGATATGAGAGCTTTCTTAAACCCAAATGCAGAGATAAACATGAGAAACCTTTAGATGGTTGAATATTTAATACCTTAACCTTGGTGGTGACTATTCAAATATTCATCCTTACATTTTAAATATGTGATAAATATTTCAGCAAACAAAACAAAGCAATAGCAATTATTTTTAAACCAAGGATAGGGTCCTACAGTCCTAACTACTCTAGAGGCTGAGATCTGAGGATTACATTTAGAAGCCAGCTCAGACAGAAAAGACCCTGAGACTCTTATCTCCAACTAACTATCAAAAAGCTAGCTAGCTAGGCCTACTGGAAACCTGGATACATATTCATGATTCCAAAGATCTTATTTAACCAAGACAAAGTCCTAGAGACCCTGTATCATTCTGGTTTGTCCATGAAGTTCTAGGTATGATCTAGTCCTAATTGTTTATCATAAGAGCTACCCCATGTGGGTAAGCTTCAGTAGGAAGAACAAAATAATTTTTAGCAAATTAGTAACAAAATGTTAAAGGAGTTGAAGGGATAAAATGTACGTTATAGATGGAGAGCCTCAGTAACTTGAATTAATGAAACCTACTTGTTTTCAGCTCAGTCAACCTTGGTTATCACCTCTTCCCAATAAAATTAGTTTTCCAAATATTTAAAATACATTACAACACATTAAAGTTTAGGTAACTTAACAGCTGATAGCATTTAAAATGTGTCACTTCTCATTGGTATCGTTTCTTGCTAGAATGTGTCACAGGTTTGCTAATAAGTTCATGTTTGCACTGTTCTACATCCTCCCTCCCCATCATCCAGGGTTCTCGGCATTTGTCAATAGAAACTTTGCTTCGAACACTTTAGAATTAAACCATTTAATTAATATGATTAATCCAGGAGAATTCAATTTGTATACATACCATTGAGAGTGCTTCGATCAATCAAGTTAGTATCAACTGGCCAATAAGCTCCATCTCCATGACGACCTGTGTATTGAAATCACATCAGAATGTCGGTTATTACTCCCTATGAAAGCACAAAGGAGACCATATGGACAAAATTAGTGAATACTCAAACATATGAAGTAAGTAAAGTAGCAAGAATATCTGGGCACCTGCCAATAAAGTTTCATAGCATTCAGATCACTGTAACTGAAAGAAAGTGCTCTTTTGTCACGTGAGAAAAAGTCTTCACATGAATCAATTCCTTTAACTGAGCTAAAATCAGATATTTTCTGAAAAGCAATCCCCTTCCTCTTTTCTGTTCATTCCCCCTGTATTTGTACTACAGTTTCCAAGAATGGTATAGCAGCAGTATCAGTCTAAAAGGTGAACTTTCCAAACTGGGCACTGGTGACTCACACCTGTAATCCTAGCTACTCAGGAGGCTGAGATCTGATGATTGTGGTTCAAAGCCAGCCCGGGAAGGAAAGTCCATGAAACTTTTATTTCCAATAAACCACTCAGAAAACCAAAAGTGGTGTTTGGCTCAAGTGATAGAGTGCTAGCCTTGAGCTGAAGAGCTGAGGGACAGTGTTCAAGTACAGAGTTCAAACTCCATGACTAACAACAAAAAAAAAGGTGAACTTCTTGGATACAGAGGCAATGCAGAGCACAGCTTTAGGCCCAGCATTTACTCTCACCCTTCTGACGAGAGCTGGTAGCAGATTTACCAATGCTAAACATTTCATCTTATAACTGGGCCTTGAAGGTTTCTTTCCTTTGTTGTATTACATGTCAAATAAGTTGTATGGGACTCACATTCTAGATTCAGATAACAAGAGTAGACATTGTGTTTATTACAAATAAAAATAAAAAGGAAGAAGACTCCTTCAGCAATCACAATTGGAAATATTTCCTTCCACGAGGGTGTTCAATAGTTATGAAAGTGGCATTTAATGGAATCGAGGCTGAAGTTAACCAGAATTAATTATACTATTACACAAAATTTAATTAGTGGTATGTATTACCACAACTAATCCCTTTTCCATTAATGCATATATAGAACTCTAATTATTTGATTAGCTTTTGAGCTTTAAGTCCACCTCAGTGGGCCCACTGGGTGGGCTACTTGAATCTATGTGCAAACATATATTGCAATATAGCTATTTCAAAGAACTGTTTCTGAATCAGTTCTAGTCAATGGCTGATCCTAGGGATAATCAACCACAATAACAGAGGTTAATTTCTTATATCTATAGATTTCAGGTTACTTTGTCTTTTGGATTATGAGTCCTGATCTTAGGACTTTCTTTTGTATATCAAACAAATTCTTTTTACTAAAACTTTCCTAAGATCTCATTTTATTTTCAAAAGAGATAAAAGAGAACAACCTGGAATTTGTGCATTGACTATATGTTCATGAAGGGATAGTAGGAGGAAAACAAAGGGGGGGGGGTAAAAATGCTCGACTCACTACCTTACTCATGTAACTGTAACCCCTCTGTACAGAATCTTTACAATAAATTTAAATTAAAATTTCTTTTGATACCAACTCAGAACTGAAGTTAGGATGGAAACGTAGAAGAAGAATTAAAATTTAATCCAATCATATTGTATTATGTCTTTCATACAAAATGGCACATTCACATGCAATGTTGATGACTAGATCGTATAAGGACTAGACACATGTAAGGAGGTGAAATTGAGGTGTGGGTACACCAGTCGGCTAGGCTATGAGAAGGAAACTTTAAATGAGCAGAGGCTGCGAACGTTTCTGTGGGTTTACTAAAAGGCAGAGAAGTCTCACCCCTTTTCAAGTACCTTGTTTATGTAACTCTGGCGCTTCAAAGTTTCAACACTCAGAGGATGAGCTTTGCCACAGGACAGTGTGAGATAAACGGTGGAAGGAATGAAGTGAGACAGAAATTCTGTATGAATATGAAGATGACTTCTTTTAAGCAACTGAAAGCAGTTAGATTGCAAAGCAGTCAGCTACAAAAGATGCTAATAACCTCCTCACTTAGGCCAGTAAAAGCAATAAATGATTCCTGTTGGGAGTAATCCTGTATTGGCTAGAAATTAGGTAGATAGTCTGTGGAGGGCTTTTCTTTTCCTCTAGTATCCTGACAAATGTATTTTTAATGAAGTTTTCACCTCTCTCTGCTAGTTTCTGGGAAGATGTAAAAACAAGCCATGAGCAGATACATATATTACTCAGACATAATGCTCTATGGGTATAGCACCCCTTAGATTTAGTCAGGCTATTGATTACATTGTGAATTCCAATAGTTAGGGGGGAAAAATCCCAATTTCATGCAGGTTAGGGTGTTGAAAAAATAAAGCAAGTCTGAGAATAAGCTTCTAAATACAAGTGCAACTTGAATCACCGGCATTTTCCACAGAATCTGATGTGTTGACATGGGTTAACTTTTTTTTTTTTGGTTATAATTAGATGGATGGTACAAAAGAAAATTAAGTAATTCTTAACAAGCTCAAGAGAAACTGCTTTAATGAAGTGTGATATCATCAACCAGCCAAGATTGGATTTATGGTAATTTAGAATTCTTGTACCACTTCAGCAGGAAATCACAAAACTCCATTTCCAGAGGACTGATGATCCTGGTATCTCTTAATCTAAATACAAGAAATAAAGTAGATTCCTATGTATTACATTTCCATTTTGGGGAAATATAGCTTTTAAATCTCAGGATGGGCTTCTTAATAGAACATTAATGAGCAAATAATACTAATAACAACAATTTTCCCTCTGCTGTAAGGCAAGATCCACAGTTGGAAAATAATGACAAAAGAGCTTTAGTGATACTACTTGGCAGGCCAAACTATCTATAAGAGCTGCTTCTTCTTTTTTTTTTTTTTAATCCTAGGGCTTAAATTCAAGGCATAGGCTCTGTGCCTGAGCCGCTTTATCACTTGAGCTACAACACCACTTCTGGCTTTTTCTGAGTAGTTTATTGGAGATAAGAGTCTCATGGACTTTCCTGACTGGGCTGGCTTTGAACCATGATCCTCAGACCTCAGGCTATACAGTAGCTAGGATTACAGGTGTGAGACATTGGTGCCAAGCTGTAAGGCCTTGTTGCTATGCAATAATAGTTGATGTGTTCAGTTGGTTAATTTCATAGGCACTGATATAGAGAGATAGAAAAGTAATTAGGAAGATGGTTGGAGTGCAAGTTAGTTAATGCAAAGATATAAACTCCTGCACTCTCCCAGAGGTCTTAATTTTATGAAGGGGCTTTAAATTAGCAATAATTCATTCATCATTTATTAAATTTATTAAATGCTTTGATCCACAGGGAATGAGGAGTATAGAAGGTTGTATTAGCTATGAATTCTGCCATGACAGATAGAATTAGTTCACTGTATCTAGAGCTTAAATAAGCGTATTCATAATAAGTTAATAGTAGTAGTCAACTAGAGATGGTTTTTAATTTATTTTGTCTTTAAAAATGTATGTATAATCATCCAGCTATTATGATAAAAGCACTATTGTATTTTATTTTAAATGTTTTTGATTTATCTGGCAAAAAGAACTACCTGCAACTGGCCCAAAAAACAGACCTCAAGACCAATGGAGTACACAGGAAGACAGATATAATCCACAATCTCACAGCTCAGTGGTAGGCTGCTTGCCTCGCATGCATGAGGCCCTGGGTTCGATTCTTCAGTACCATATAAACAGAAAAAGCCAGAAGTGGCACTGTGGCTCAAGTGGTAGAGCGGTAGTCTTGAGCTGAAGAGCTGAGGGACAGCGCCCAGGCTGAGAGTTCAAGCCCCATGACTGACAAAAAAAAAAGTCAGTTGTCTGATTTTAGCTTTTAGGAACCTAAAAATTGCATTGGAGAAGAAGCTTTTTCAACAAATGCTGCTGGGAGAACAAGGTGTCTTCATGCAGAAGATTGGAAATGGGTCCCTATCTCTCATGCTGGACCAATATCAATTAAAACAAACAAACAAACAACAAAACCTTAATGTGAGACCTGAAACTTTGAAACTCCTACTGGAGAGAATAGGCAAACAGTAGGATTTATTTGTATAGAAAATTAACTTCTTGAATAGAACTCTAGGAGCTCATCAAATAGAAGTGAGAATCAGAAAATGGAATGGTATCAAGTTAAAAAGCTTCTGCACAGCAAAGGATGTAGTCACTAGGCTGAAATGTCAGCTATAAAATGGAAGAAAATCTTCACCAGCTATGAATTTAACAAGGGACTAATATCAAGAATATACAAGAAGTTTAAAAAAATTAAACCACCCAAGAATCAATAACCTAATTAGTAAATAGGCAAATGAGGTAAACAAACACTTCTCAGAAGAAGTACAAATGCCAATAAATACATGACCAAATATTCACTATCACTTGCTATAAAAGAAATATAAATCAAAGCAACATTGATAATCCATAACACTCTAGTCAGAAGGGCCATCACCAAGAACACAAACAACAAATGCTGGTAAGGATGTGGGGAAAAAGAAACCCTCCTACACTGTTAGTGGGAATGTAAATTAGCGCAACCACTATGGAAGTCAGTATGTATCACTTGACTAGGTAGAATTTCATCTAGAAAAATGTTAGATAACTTCCCAGGAGATTATTAATAATTACAGCAAATATTTTCTGTTTTCACTTTAGGTTTTAAAACCAGCAACTGATGGTTTCCAACATAAAAAGACACAGAGGTAATAAGGGTATTTGGCAAGAATCAGGCCACTGATTCTACATTATTAAAATAGCTTATATGTATACATACTTACATAAATTTTATTTAGGTACTTCTTAATATGGTCCTTAGGTTGAAATTTCATGCCCCTATCTTTATGTGATGCTTGAGATAGTATAATCTACAAAGTCATATGAAGAGTTTTCATGTTTTATTCAAAGAATAGATTTCACAAGAAGCCGTCTCTTCACCCCTGTTGGCAGAGGCCATATGCTTCCTGGAACCGACTTCCAATGAGTTCCCTAATCCTGTGGATTAGGGGAAAGTGTTTATCATGTGACATGGACACTGTGCTTCCAGTGTGAGAGGAATGACCCCTGCCAATAGACATACTTCCCCACAAAGGCCTGCCATGGACACATGTGATTACCTTTTGCTGGGTATGTATGCTTTATGTTCTTGCTCTCCACTGTCACTTAAAAATGTTTTCAGCCTTTAATTGTAGGTTGTGTGTGTATGAAAAAAAAACCACATTGATTATTTTTAATTCACTCTTGCAGCACAGATGGGAGACAATTTCCCATGATAAACAATTTTTTAGCCCTAAGCAAATATTAATTCAGTTGGAATCTGTGCTATCGTCTAGCTCTACTCTAGGGATGTTTATAAGTTCAAGGAGTGGAGAGTGGAAAGTTAATCTGCAGAGGACAGAGAAGAAACGGTACATGGCTATTGTAATCTTTTCATTAAATTATCTTTTCTGAATGGGAGTGACACAGACACCTAGAATGACAGCTAGAATGACAGCCACACTATAAATCCCCAGGGAAATATAGATATGGCCTATAATCTAAATCCAATAAACCCATTGGTCCTTTAACAAATGTTCACTATCCCTCCTTCCATGTAAGCAGAACATGCAGCAATCTTATTGATCTCAGAACTGTTTACTAAGAATTCTGGTAATAATAATGGAAATCTCACTGATTTTTTGTCTTGTATAGCAGTGAATAAAAACTATCCATTCATACTACCTGAATACAATTTTACTGTAGAACATACAGATCATATTGAGATACAGTTAAAACAGATTATTTGTCAGAGGTAGAAAATGTACTTGAAAGATTAATTTATCTTGTAGTTGAAAACAATGCTGACTTTGAACAAAGGTATCAGTATCAAAAGCTAGGAAACAAACTAATAACCAACACAGGGGAATTTGAATATAGATTAGTAATAAAGAACTAATGAGCTATCCTTATCCTTTGCTTAGATCTTATATGTTGTTTTCAAATGCACATAGAAGATAGATCACTGAATGAAAAAAATATTACTACTCTTTATGTAAAGCAGCTAATATGCCTAGTATATATTAAATGTTGATATTCAATAATAAATCCATCCTGCCTTCTTAAAAACCTTTGGTTGTGTCTGACACCTGCATATGGTCTAAAGGCAATAATGCACAGAACAGGATTGTATTTGATAAAATGTTTTTGAGACACACACAGAACAGTGTAAGAGAAACACAATGCACTTTTGAACATTTTTACCTCAACCGTAAAGGGTACATTTCACAATTCCAATTTTCGTCTGTATGATATTAAATATTAACAGAGAAGACTTTTGCTAAGAATAAAAGTTACTTTTCAATTATCCTTAAAAGGTAAAACTAATACCTGGGATTAGATTTTCACTCACAAATGTCACAGAGAGAAGAACCAGGGGTTCAGATGCACTTTATGAGTGGAAAAGAAGCTTCCCTTGGAGGTATTAATCAAGACATTTCTGGACAAAAATACCCCAATCTAGGCATTTTACAGAAAGACAATGGAAACCAAGCAATTGTGTATCCCACATCCGGCTCCCGGTTCACCTCTCAGCTGGATTCTGATTGTTGACAGCCTGAGGCGTATGTGTATCCTCCAGCGGAGCTTGGCAACTGACAGGTAGAGACATGTTACCTGAGAAATCCTCTAAAGACGGAGAGATGTTTACAAATAAGCATCAGCATGAAAATAACACTAGGCCAGACCTATCAGGATTCCCATGCTTGAGACAGGTGGATGCTAGCCAATGAGAAACTTCAATATACTAGTTCACTAATCAATTTATATATCTCTATATTATATTCTACTTCAATAATTAAACATTGGTAATATATTATATGTATAATTTTATATATGATATATGGATACACACATCTATCTATCTATCTATCTATCTATCTATCTATCTATCTATCTATCTATCTATCTATCTATCTATCTAAGTGCTTGTGTATATATACTCTATAAACTACCACTTTTCATTGCCATGTCATTTTTGGCATCTCACAAAGAAAGTAGAAAACAGAAAAGGCAACCATTAGTGGACTATTAGCACACCAATGAGCAGCATATAAAACCATATATTTTTTCTGTGTTGCTTTGTTAGTCTCACTATGTATCCTACACTGCCATAAAACTTGCAGTACTCTGTCCTCAGCCCTCCCAAGTTCTGGGATTATAAATATGCACTACCATTCCTAGCTCTATAATGTCTTTGATCATAGAAGTGTTGTTTACCTCTTCTTTAAATATGTCAAGTAAGGGAAACACCTAAGTGCCTGTTTACGTGACTCTAACTACAGTTGCTTCATCCTCCTTTAGTGTGGTTGCTGAAGAAGATTTGTTAACTGTCCCTAAGCATCAAATTGCAACGATCTGCATATCTAAAGTCAACTAAGTTTATTTAGACTAAATTTCAATTAACAACTTAATTTTTTCACCAGTAAATAAAGATGACTTACTTGCTAATGACATGTTGGCTGGTCTTGCTCTCTGCTATCTGTCCTAGTCTGGGGTGTCCGACTGTGTTTCCTTGCATGCCGCTTATCAGAAATAACGGTCCCTACCTGGCTTTCAGCCATCACTTCTCCATATAGTCGTGACTTTATGAAAATCTAAAAAAAAACATCTGTTTGTCCAAATATGGGTACTTTCCAAGATGATCAGAAATTCCCAAAATCCAGTTCATCATAGTATCATCTGAATTACCACCAGCAGAATCAGTGGTGGTTTAGAAGTGTGCAACTTCTCTCTAAGGTGGAAAGATGTTCCATCCCTCCTGCGGTCCACAGCAAATTGAAAGGTAGATGTGGGTGTGTTTGTGTCGGAGTGAAGTTCCAAACAATACAGGAGAAAAAAGGTAGAAGAGCTTGTGGGTTCTTTCCTCTTCCAATGTCTGCAGTTGAAGTTACAGAATGGAATAAGCATCTTGCTTGATGTACCGCTGGTATGTGAGAATACTGACACTGTTGGAGTGCAGACTTTGTTCATCTATGGATCTGTCTATGCTCCATGCAGTGATAGAACAACTGTTCTAACCATAAGAAGCATGAAACCAATATTGTAGTGGCTCATAAATGAATGCAAAGGGAAACTAAAAGGCTAAGTGGATACATGAAATTTCACAAAATGAAAAATAGAGCTTCAAGATGGTTTCATACTTGAAATACAGATTGATTAGCTATTTAGGCCCAGAAAAATGAATCAAGGTTTTTCAAAAGTTACTAGTATTTGAGAAGACAACTACAGGACGAGTAGAAATTTATCAGACAGAGAAGGGTGAGATAAATGAGCTTAGAAAGATAGAGATGAAAAAATGATACTCTCCAGATATTCAAACAGAGTATGGGATTTATCAGCCAGGATATGAAGAGTTTCACTGAAAAACATTTTAAGCAGAATAATGACATATATTTTAGAAAGATTTTGAGTTGGTTTGAAAAGCATAGCTTAACTGGAAGAAACTCTTATAATAAATAGCGTTAGAATATTAATTATGAATGCAAGAAGCAGACTTTATTAGTCTGATTTCATAGATGAGTAAACTATGACTCAGAAAGATTTACAGACTCAGGATTACATTTGAAGTATCAGACTCTAAGTCATGTGATGAAGATTTACTGTTCGTGAATGGTAAGATAATTGTGAGAATGAAAGAAATGAAGAGAAATTAGAGCAGTTCTAACAGTGGAACTTGATGGTTAAGTATGAGAACTTGATATGCATGATTTGGGGTGCTGATTCCATTCTAAAGAGATCATATTCAACAAAACAGCGTTTCAAAGGCAAAGGAGATATTCTGTCCATAGACAAAATAGGCTAAGAAAACATTTGGAAATTGACAGAGCCTTATTCCAATTCCAATTTCTATTCCTATCGCAGGTCATCCTTTTCCCATCCCCAATCAGGAAGTATTCAGCAGAGCCAGGATGAAGAGTTTACATGGTTCAGATTCAAGTAAACATCCAGGTGTTCAGAGGCTAGTATAGATGGTATGTCTTTCATTTGTTGAAAACAGAGAAGCCCTACTACTACCCTGTTCTAGTACAAAGCAATTAGAAAAGGCTTGTCACAAATTGGTAGCTCTCCGACAGAGCACTCTTCTACAGAATGGCAACCTTAGGATCCCTTGAATTAGTCTTGCAGTTCTATTGATCCGGCTTTTTGGCTTCCTGACTTTTTTTCATCTAAATTGATTCCAGTTTCCTTATAGATTTTAAGTCCACTCTCAGGTTTAAAAGGTGAGATCTCTCCCCTCCCTCCTTCCTTTCCTCCCTTCCTTCCTTCCTCCTTTTCTCTTCTTCTTTTTTTTTTTTTTTAAATTCTATAGCCCACTGTGATTTCCTCCCTGGAATCCTATAGCAAGTGATATCATCTGATTTTTCTATTTTGTATTATTCATGTTGGGAGTAAAATATATTCTTCTGAGGTTTACTACCAACTTATTGGCAATGGACCCAGACTACACAGTACCCGTGCTATAACTGTAAGTATTTGGAGATGGAGATAAGGAGGATAGTGGTTCAAAGCCAGCCTGGGACAAAAGTTACTGAGAATTTCCCATTTTAACAAATGTATGGGTTGGAGGACCTGTAATCCTGACTATATGGGAGGAATACATAGGAAGATTCCATTTTTTAAACCACAAATAACTTTCTTTTTCCTATTGCTCTTTTATTTTACTAGGTAATGGTTGAATGTACTTTTTGCTGTTGAAAACATATTCGTACACCTTTTTCATTTCCCAGTATCATGTTCCATATTCATAGCCCTTGATATCAGGACTTTGGGGCGGCTAACTACATTTTTTATCAGACAGTAAAGCATATCTTTCCAGATGGTTCTATGATTGCTTCTCAAATGCTTATGTCATGATTCAATCAATAAGCATTTATTGGCTGGTGATAAGATGATGGACTCTAAGTTATTGATTGTTGCAGAGAGGTAGAAATAACAATGAGAGTCTCATCAGTCTGTAGTCTTTAAAGGACTTAAAACCTAGCATGAGGCTAGGAACATCTACAGCAAACTATCCTAAATGGACAGAGCGTGAGAGATGAGTTGGGTATTATAGATATACAGAAGAATCAAAGATCAGAAAGGCTCTTGGAAAACAAGAGATTGGGGAAGGGAATCTTAAAATGTCAGAATGTTGCTCACTTGAGAAAGGGAGAAAGAATTATCAAGGCAAGTCAAGCGGGTAGTACCATAAAGTCATGGAAAAGGTAATTTTCCTCGAATGATAGATAGATTTGTTTTGTGATTAGATTTCAGCATATGTATTGAGCTATAGTACTCATGAATTTAGGAAAGAGAACTTGTAGTCCCATAGCTGTGCTCTTGATACCAAAGAATTCAGTTTATTCAGCAGCCATCAGTGACCCATCTGTGTTTTAAGAAGAAAATTGAGCATACAGAGTCCAGAACTGATAAGGGAAATAGGTAGAAAATATAACCAGGAAGATCCTGTACCTTCTAATATCTAAAGCAAGAAAATGACATCCAGCAAAGCAGTGGGTCTTACAAAGATATTATCTGAGGGCTTGGAAACTAAATTGTCTACTTTGAAGTGCTGAGAAGGTTAAAATTTTATATGAATCAGGAATTCTTAGGAATACTATGCTTCCTTCATTCAAAGTTACCTATTAAAACAGAAAAACTCCAAGAGGCTGACTAAAGCAGCTCTACTTGACTGCTTGCTGGGTACATGATATGCACTTAACACTCTATTAAATGCACATTACTCATTTCCTGCCTGTACTCTGTCAGCAGTCCTCATTTCCAGAATTGCTAACATTTGGACCTAAGAAAATCATGGGTAACTATAGCTTCCTCAAGTGGGTGCAGCAAGCAGTGGTATAATAAACCTAGTTGGAAGTATACACAATAGGGTAGAAAGAAGCCTTCATTTTCAATTAACTAGTTTGCATCAGATCATGCGGAAGGTCTCATCCCTCCCTCGTTAACCCCCCAGACAGCAGCCTGGCTGCTTTAATCCAAACATCACAAAGTCCGGATTAAATTAACTAAATTCCAAGCCTGTCTACAATGCCTTTGAAAACCTTATTTTCTCCAAATTGAAAACAACTAAAATTCTGTTTATTCATGAAATTAAAACTGCTGCGGTATGAAATGGCAGGTTTGGTACTAAGTAGTCTTTTCCTGACTACCTTCTCTTGAGGACAAAGTCCTTAAAAAGAGGTAAATTTATACATTTATAGGGAGTCCGTGTGTGTGTGTGTGTGTGTGTGTGTGTGTGTGTGTGTGTGTGTTAGAAAGAGAGGCAGAGACACAGACAGACAGACAGAGAGAATGAGTGTGAGAGAGAACATACTGGAGCTTGGTCTCAGGGTTCCACCTTCCTGCTTAGTGTTCTTTTTTCAAATATCAGGGCTGGTACTCTATCACTTGAGCCATCCCTCCACTTAACAACTTTTTGCTGGTTATTTGCAAGTAAGAGTTTCTTAGGTTTGTTAGTCTAGGGTGGCTCTACACCATGATCCTCAGACCTCAGATTCCTGTGTAGCATTACAGGCACAAGACACTAGTGCCTGGGAAGCTTAAGGTTGTTTTTGTTGTTGGTAATGGTGGTGATGGGGCTTGAACTCTAGGCTTGGGCACTGTCCTTCAGCTCTTCAGCTCAAGGCAAGCACTCTACCACTTGAGCCACAGAGCCACTTCTGCTTTTCTGGTGGTTTATTGGAGATAAGACATTTTACTGCCCGGGCTGGCTTTGAAGCGCAATCCTCAGCTCTCAGCCTCCTTGTATAGCTAGGATTACAGGCATGAGCCACCGCTACCCAGCTTTAATGTTCTTGATAACAAAAATAGGATCCAATGAACTCACTGCATTTCCAGAAATTTTACAGTGGTGAAGGGCAAAGGTCCTCAGAGTTCAGTAGATGCTGTGAGTGATGGAGAATGCTTTAGCCCTTCTGTCTCATTTCCTCCAGCTATGTAAGATTGCTAAGAGAACTAAATAGGATAGTACAAGCAACAGTATGAATGGAGTGGGACACTTTATGCGGCGTTTTTATGCCTGGATTCTTTTTAATTGTAATTGTAATCCGAAAGCTGGAGAATCTTAAATCTATAAAGAAAGCAAAAGATAATCTCAGACTAAACGCTCTATTTCACAGGTGTGAGGCAGAGAGAAACGCTTTCTCATGCTCACAGTTCTGTAGCAGGTTATCATTTCAGGACTGTGCTGGAATTTAAAGGATTGGACTCTATTCCAGAGCTCTTACAGCACACAACAGTGACTGCTGATGGACAAAGCCACAGCATTATCGGCCATTACTAAGATTTAGGAGAAAAAAATTTCCTTCCCTGATGAAAGCGTGGTTCACAAAGGCCGCTTTTCTTTTCCCCTGGCTCTTTAAACTGGCCTCCAGGCCCAGTGTGTCAGGTCAAACCTTCACCAGGCCGTAGGGAACAAAAGACACGTAAAAGGTGTGGAAAGTGAGCATCTCCTTCATCCATGGTGCCAGTGATGACATGGGTCATTGCCCTGAGATTCTTGCCCTCTGTCTGTGGCTTTCACTGTGATGGCACCTGTTCTATCGCTCCAATGTGCAGGCGTGGAAAGCCATGGTAAGTCATTAACATAAAACATGCAAAGGACACCAATGTTCTCACATAAAGATCTCAAAGGAAGGGTTAATATTTGGGGGCTACATAAGATATATTGAAAAAAAGCCTTTAAGATGGGAAGTTTGATCTAGTGATCATGTTTGTTTAGTGGTCACAGTTATAACTAGTCCACATGGCATCCGAAACAAAGGGCTTCAGAGACAGTGAAATCTGATTTTAGGATAATAAATATCTAGATTTGTGATTATAACAGCACTTTATAGTAGAAAGAAATATTTTGGGTTCCAATTATGTCCAAACCTTTTTTTTTTTTTTTAGAAAAACATTTACTTTCCCCTTCTTTGTCTGAAAAACTCAGAAGAAAATTAGTGAAGGAGCAAATGAACAGTGTTCTATATGAATGTGGACAATATAGACTAAGTTGTGCCCCACACTTCAAATCCATATATTGATTCTCTAACTCACAGTATGACTCTATTTGGATATAGGACCTAAATGGATATAGCTAAGGTTAACAAAAATCGCAAGTGTAGGCTCTGGTATAAATAATATTGATCTTTATGTCTGTTGTGTGAAGAAGCATTGGAATGTATCTATATGGAAAGAAGGATGCTTTCTCTAGAAATCAACACTACTGAATCTTGATCTTGGGTTTTAGCCCAGTGCTAAGAAAACAATTTTCTGTTTCAGTATACCCAGTGTATGGTGTTTTGTACTGGTGTTTCAAAATACTGTGGCTTCGCCTAACCCGTGGCTCCATGTGGAAGGCTATCTGCTTTGTTCCGTAGGATACTGAATCAGGGCATTGCTAATTTCTAATTGGTTTTCTCCAGGCAAGTAATCTCTCTATGCTTCTGCTTCTTTAATGTTCAAAGGGTTGTAATAATGACATCTCTCACAGGACTTTTATGAGGATTCCATGAATCAATCATCAGCTCACAGAACAGCTACCAGTGGTAAACAGCTTCATAGGGATTCATCTTTCCATTATAAATACCCACACAAACCAGACACAGACCTGAACTGAAAGAATTTAAACAAAAACAAGTGGAAAGTAAATAAAAGGGAAAAAATCTGAGGTACAGCTGGTTTTTTTTTAATATGTTGAACATCTATTCATGTGGCCTGAGTCATTTCCCTAAATTTCACTTACAAATTTATTGGTCATGTATCTATAGTTTCTACAAATAATCAGGATGGGTAGTAAGAGAGGAGGACAGATTTTAAAAAAAGATGAATTACAAATAGTTCAAGATGAGAAAGTTTAGAAATTATTGGGTATTCTCAATTTATGTACAAGGATAAAGAGTCCTGTGTGAATTGTCTATCGATATCACATTATTGTTACTACTACTACTCAGAATAAAATAATACCCCTCAAGTCAAAACTGATTCCAATATAATTGACTTTATATTTTCCTATTTATGTTCTCCCCCAAGCAGCTTTTCGATTTAGGATTCTTTTCCAGGCTCATTTGACTGAAGATGCGACATTTCCTCTCAGAGATAATTATCTCTCAGCTCCTGTCACCAAAGTAACAAGATAATTTTTCCATGGAAAGGTGATATCTAGGTTTAGCTGAAAACAGAGTCAGCTAATTTACTTTAGGTAGAGTGGGAACCTTCAGAATGGCTTCTTCTGCCATTGTCTTCATCAACCTTAGGGAAAATCTTTATCTTGAGTATTTCTGAAACACTTAGATATCAACTCAGAGGATGGGCTTTGGGTAAGTGATTTCAGTTTGATATAAAACGTAGAGCTTAGCCAATATGACCAACAGAGTCCAGCTATGGCTGGAAAAGACACCAAAGTGCATAAGGTGTGGAAGAACATTTCTCAGTAAAACTAGTTTGAGAAATAAGTTCCATTGACTAAGAATATCAGTAGAGTAGTAGCTCTGGAGATGTCCTTTTGTTCTTGGAAATTAGTTCAATTTTACAGAAGGTATGAAAATTGGATTATGATCTTTGTAGGGAGTGTGATCAGAGGGAGGGAAAAGGATTATTTTCTATCAAACAGTAAATTTACAATGCATATATTTGACAACTTGAAATAACATTTTACATGGTATTTTGCACATATAGCTCAGTGGCATGTACTTAGTATATATGAGATCTTGGGTTCAATTTCTAGTACCAAAACAGTAATAATATTAAACAAAAATGGTAATTTAAAAATGATATAAAAACTAATTATGCAGAAAAATGAGAACATATTTAATGAAAAGTATGGGCATGTTATCACTTAAGTGTCTCATATTGTAATATTTAAGTATAACTACTATTTTCCCTTTCAAATTTTAATATTATTATTTATTGGTTTTAATTTTTAAAACTTTTATTACTATCTTTAAATCGTTATACCAGGGAGCTTCCATTTAACGAGCAGTTTATCAATACAATGCATCTTGATCAATGTAGCCTCTTTCAACATTCTCACTCATCCCTTCCAAAACCACCCCTTCCCTCACTTGTCTTAATTTTGTAGGTTATGCATTGGATTCTGTCTGTGTTTCCCCCTTTTCTCTTCAATTGTCTACCCCTTTCTCCTGGCCCCTACCATACCCCTTAAAAGCTTATATCTTTTCTATTTTTTCTAAATATAATTTCAGAAGTTAGCGGTTATCTGTCTGTATATGTCCAAATTCTCTTCAGTGAAGAAAGTTGAGAGGTCATTTTAATTATTTTATAAATGTGGTAATAAAACAGCATCTACCAATGAATGATTCCAGGTTTAGGTTTGTCAAGCATTAATGCTTAATTTGTTTAAGTAAAGATATGCTAAGTGATAATTACGCATCATTAATATTGTTTGTAAATATTACTATTTAGTATTAATTTTACAAGAGTGTTTCCTCTTAAAGCAAGAATAAAGAGTTAAAATATCTTAGCCTTGAATGAATATTTCTATGTGGAATAACATTTCTATTATTCTCTACGTAAAGTCCCAACCATGTTATATTAAACTGAAGGCCAGCATAGGAAATTAGGGGGGGAAATCTAACCATGAGAAAATTGAAGAAAACACCATCCATGTAGGCAGCTTTCTGTGGTAAGGGAGAATCAACATCCAGATGTCTTATATTTTTCAAAAGTTCAAAAGTATTCATATAAAAAAGAAAGATTTCCTCTAATCTCACCATCTGTTGTCTTAGGAGACTTGATACTTGTGGTCAGCTTTGCTAATGATACATACTCTTCCAAAGACAGAGAGAAGCTAGCAACAAATCTGCAGTGTGGACCAAGACGTCTAGTATTTCCAAAGTCTCCTTTTAAATAATATAATATCCTTAAAGCTTGAAGCACATTGAAGAGCTGAGGGACAGTGACCAGGCCCAGAGTTCAAGCCCCACAATCGAGGGAAAAAAAAAAGTTGACACTCATCAACTTGTTGTTCTCTCTCACAATTAACTATCTTTATTGGAAAGATAATGGAGCCCTGATTGATCCATCAGTTTATAAATTATGTTCCTAGCAATCTTCCATCTACCTCTGAATTGAGACAAAATTCCTATTTATCTCTATTTCTCTTTGTGTAAACCATTCCTATTTGTTGACACAAATCAGCTTTTAGTACAAGAACAGGTACAAAAAAAGAAAACACTCAAGTATGATCAGCATAGGATTCATGAACTGACAGCTTAAAAAAAAATACTGGGCTTCAAATGAACGATGATAATGCGCTCAAAAAGTTGACCGAACTTTGTTTTTATTTATTAAAGGAATCTTACTACCGAGGCAAAGCACCCATGATTTATGTAGCACTACAGAACTTTAATCCATAGCTTACGAAAGGGTGCAAGAGCAGCTGGAAAATTATGCTGAGCTTAATTATACTTAATGTGAATTATTCAGAAGTGCAGACAGAGACTAAAAATTTATTTCATACAAAGAAGCTTGACATTTTAATTGGTCCTTCAGAATAGAGACAAAACAATTTCCTCTCAAGAAAATTTACATCTTCTCTATCAGACCCACAGTCCCAGCCAAGCAGAACTTCATTAACAAGATTAATCATCACGCCAGTGTCTATTCTATCAGGTGGATGGGCCAGGTGAAAAGCGGCATACAAAACAGTGACTGACAATTCCAACAGATAGAATTGATCCAAGGAGGAAAAAGAATGACAGATTGAACCACCATACCTTGGTCATTAGCCATTTTGTCAGGGTGTTCCGCTGTGGGGCAAAAGAGAAATAAGATTATTAGACTTTGACAGAACCTAACCAGAAAGCTGACATATCAAATCAACAGTTTTGTTAGCGGGTTTTCACACCAAGTCCAATGCTGAATTTTACTGAAATAAAATTGACAAATATCTAAACTTATATGTGATTATGCCTATTCCATAAACAGAGGGGAAAATTGATTTTTTTCTATAAAAATGTGTTTTAATGTATTACTTGACATATCCTCTATCTACACAGAATAAATAGCACATACATTTAATCACAACTATGAGTAAGCATTACAATAAAGTGGATGTTATAAACACATATATTTAATAAATTCAGCAAGCTATTTTATGTATGTAGGGTTTTTAAATAAATGAAACGAGCTGCTTCTTAAATTTGTAGGGAAAATAATGGGACATAATCAATATAGAATAACCTCAATAGATTAATACATCATTAAATCTTGTAAGATAACTCTTAGCTTGCTTGCAATTTCAGATATGTAAGAAGTAATGCTCAAAAAAATGAGGAGGTAACAATGCTTGATAGGAAATGTACTCATTATCTTGTTCTTGTAACTGTACCTCTCTATACAGTATTTTTACAATAAAAAAGGCATTTAAAATGAATTTTACCTTAAACACCAATCTTAGACATGTCTTCTATACAAATGAATAAAATCTCCTTTTTCTGAAATTAGTGCTAATTCTTTATTTAATATTCAGGAAACTATAAAAATTTGGTATAAAATTATAACCTATTGCAAATAAGGGAAACCATGGTATATGTCGGAGACAAGCAGAAACGGTCAGATAAGTTAATGTTAGGCAAAATGAACCCCAAGATAAGGACTCAAATGTTTTTTTTTCTTGCTATTGTTTCTAACATAATTATAAGATATTTCTTTGCTGCTTTGTATGTCCCTCCCCCACGGTATAATCCCTGTTTTCACTATATTTGATGTTGGTATAATTTGTGGAGGGGAAGGGAAAAAAACAAATTGTTTAAATAGGGATACAGGTGGACCCATTGCAACAATGAGATATACAAGTCGTTATGTCGAAAAACCAACTTTACAACTTTGGTGCGGGGGGGGGGGGGGGGTGGGGGTGGAGGGGGAGGGGTGGGGGGTTGGGGAGGGGAGATGGGAAGAGATGGGAAGGGGAAACAAAGGAGGAGGCAACAATGCTTGATAAGAAATGTACTCATTACCTTGCTCATGTAATTGTAACTCCTCTGTACGGTATTTTCACAATAACAACAACAACAACAAAATTATAACCTAATTGAAATACAAATCCTGATACTGGATAAAAATGTCAGGATGCTTGTTCAATTGATTAGCCATTTATCATTTAAGAAAACATGTCACTGATATATAACTTATAAGTAGAACTTTGTATATTTAATATTTATAATTATGAATTTGGGGTACATGTCTATGGAAATCATCACCTTCAATTTAGTAGATAGATGCCTCATCTCTCAGTTTTCTCCTACCTACCTCCATTATTATTATTTTAGTGATTATAATAAAATATAAGATCTGATATTTTAGTAAATTTTAAGTATGCAATACCATTTGTGTGTGTGTGTGTGTGTGTGTGTGTGTGGTGATGGTGGTCCTGAGCTAGTGTTCTACCACTTGAGCAAGAGATCCATTTCCAGTTTTGTGGGGTTTTTTTTGAGTAGTTTATTGGGGATATTGTCAAGTATCACAGTCTTTCCTTCCTGAACTGGGTTTGAACCTAGATCCTCAGATGTCGGTCTCCTGTGTAGCTGGGAATACAGGCATGAGCCACCAGTGCTTGGCTGCAATACCTTTTTTTTGTCGACAGGAATAATGCGCTAGGGTGGATCTATGTAGCATATTTCTTTTGATCCTTCCATATAGTTTATCATTTAGGATTGTGTCTTCTCTTGAGCTTGTGAGTGAGTTTTATAAATGTCATTATATATCATTGTCATTATCAAATGTCATTGTCTTCTTTTGAGGAAGAACATGATGAGTCAGATGCACCCTACTGGGTCTCCACAAAGAAGGAAGTAGAATAGTTCAGGAACCTAAGTACCCATGCAATCTAGGAAACATACAGGTTGGTGGCCAGAGTAGGAAATACTCCTGAAACGAACCTAATCAGCATTTCATAGTAGCAAATTGTGGCATGATGTCAAATTAAGAAATAGGAAAACACAAACAGAATAAAAATAAATTGTATCCATCTCTACTCTTTGTCTCTTCTTTTATCATTCATTCATCTTGTCGTATGCATTATATGCAGATTAAGGTAGTTTGAACAAATAAAAAAATAAAAATGTGTGTGTGTTTGCTTATCTATTAGCAAAACTGCAGTGGATGAAATTTGAGATATTTTATTGTCTACAACATATTACCAATTGAAGAGTATTTCCCATCCAGAGACCAAATAGTTTTTTCAAAAAATAATTTCCTCTAATGAAACTATGGCTTACAATCCTTGTGATTGTGACTTGAATTTTTAAATGCTCATCTTACACGTCAAAAAATGATAGATTTTGTGTTCAAAGTTATTTGAACCTTTTTCTTTCCTGTCCTGTTAAACAGCTTTCAGTGTGCTTTATTTCTAGATGTGAGGAAGATTCACATTTCAGAATAACAATTAAGGAGGCCCAAAGAATAGACCATTCTCTACTGAACATTTATTGCTGAATGCAGTGCTTCTTTGTGTCTAGGAAATAATTCCCTCCCTAGATAGGGATTCTCTCCAGTGCCCTCCATTGTGAGCATCCTTCATAAGCCAATGAAGAGACACAAGCATGTTTGGAGGGAAGGCACAGTCATAGACAAACACAATTTCCAGTGCTTTGAGCCAGTATATTAATGGGAGCCTGGAAAGGGTGTGGGGAGAGTGGGAGTGGATAGCTACAAAATCCTGTGTTGTCAGTGCATTGGATTCAAAATTCTTCTAATTTACATTCTAAGGAGAGGACTAGATAGATCACAAATATCTATGTACATAAAATAGAGCAATATCACCTCTTTCTAATTACAAATATCTCTTTCATTAACCAGTGGTCACTGAATAAGTTTGTTTGAGTTTTTCTAGCTGGTTGCTCATTCTAATATATGAAAGTCTAGCCTCATGGATAAAATGCTGTTAATTTTGGAAGAAGGAGGCTATGGAATCCTGCCTGGGGCATACTTTACAATGAAACATTTGCCCATTAGCCGGTGGACTACTGGGAGTTTCTCCAGTTACAGGAAAACTTCCCAACCTTTCTATCAAACACTGTCACATTGTGATGAACAGAGACCTTATGTTTTCATTTATTTGTTTGTTTATTTTAGGCTTTATGTTTTGAAGTAGCTTTGGGAGCAGGAAATCTTAAGTCAGAGTGTAATAGCCTGATTTTACATCTTAGGTATAGATTTGGCTTATTATGGTTTTAATTCCATTATAATGAGCAATTTATGGGTTTTAGCATATTTTTCCTTGAAAATGACATGCTAGGTCACCTATGTACAATGCCTTCATTGCAAAGATCCATATTTTGAGTAAATTAAAATCCAAGACATCAGAAAGTTATTTATTATGTCAGCTGTATCTGTCTAAACTTTTGTTACGGAACTTCCCATAATAAGGGTAGAGAACAGTAAACAATATGTTGGGGGCATTAGAAATAGATCTTCTAGGCTATTATGACATAGAATAAATTCCTGAATTTCATAATCAATTCCTCCAGTTTGATTATTAAATTCAATTTTGATAATCATTTTATAGTTGATATTTAAGGAACTTTGGATAAAAAAGACCAGAATGAATACCAAGTTAATGTGTGGCCTGTGTCCAGTGATTAATCATTGTTCTGCAATTTATAACTTTCGATGCCTTAAGTTATCTAAAATCCCTCTCAGATCTCTTAGTTGGCATATGCTAGAAGTATGGAATTAATTTGGTATCCATGTACAGATAAAGTTGAAACGTTTGTGAGACATTACTTAGTTATGTTCCATGCTCCCACAAAATGAGTGACTGGCTGAATTTCACTTTCTCATTTGGATTGAAGCTTGATTTTGATATGATGTCCTCAAATGTTGGACAGTGATGAGAACTTTTATTCTCTGCCTCCCTCCATAACTTTTCTGTTATTAAGAATTGTCACACAGGCCTAGGATGAATGATTGTACACTCTTGACAAAACCTTCAGATCACTGGTTATCAAAATTCTAGCTTCAAATAGCTTACTCATGAGAATGCAGAAGTCCATTATGATTTGGAGTAATTTCTTAGAAGAAATTGAATATACAATTATTCTAAGACTATTCTTTTTATATATCAGAATCTACAGGTAAATATCAATTATCTATGAGCTTCTAATATCTCAATATGGTGGCTATTATATACTATGTTTTTCATAGATTATAGAGACTTCAAATAGTCACGGACTTTTGAACCCTGCTGTCCTCCAAGATGATGCATACAGTGCCATAAATATATCTTTAAATATCAGCTATGGAACATTCAAATTTCTTTCCATTATTAAAGAATTATGCTCATAGAACAATTTGTCATTCAGAAAAATAATACTATGCTTTAAAACAGTAAGGCTAATATGCAAACTATTTTGATGTACCCAATACTGTTCAGAGTTGATATTCTTCTATGTGAATATGTACCTATTTTAAATTGAGCATTTATTTATATTCTTATAAGCATATGGGCTTTCCTCCTAATAACTACTTAGCATGGTATAGTTTCATTGTTGCTACTCTGTTCTTAAAACAAGAATTTTATTTGAAAATTTTTGCCTTGCTGCATCAAAATTTCCTTTAATATATAAAAGATATTAGTTTTTAAAATAAAATATTTAAAGTAGGCCATTTGCATAATTCAGTGCATCTAAACAATATTCTTTTTCAAGAAATGACCGAAGGACTTCATTCTATTTTGAATAGAACCAATATACACAAGATCATTTAAAAAGTCTAATAGGACTTTTCAAAAATGCTGGCCTTAGGCTGATAGCAGAAAACATGGTAACAGAGTTCTTTCTTTGATGTGTACATTTTGATCATAAATGGCACGTTTTAATTTAGTTTGGATAGCCACAACAGACAGCCATGTTGCCACAAGAAATGATGTAGGACAGTTTTCAAGACAGATTGCAATTTTTTTCCTAATAATCCCACGACCAAAGGAAGGCAGAATGGGAAATGAGTCAAACCTTTCAGAGTTCTGAAGAGGATGTGATCTGAGAGAGGCCCCACTCCTTTCGCATTCCGTGCTTGAATTCGAAAGTAATACATGGTGTCAAGGTTGAGATCCATGATTTGATGAGTTAGCCGGTCTCCACTAATTGTTTCCATAATCCAGTCATCAATGGGTATGTTCTTGTCCAAGGTATAAAACAAGATGTAAGCTGTATAAATAGACAAGTGCAAGTTTGTTTAGCGTGCAGACTGCATGTGCTAATTCTTTCTACACACAATCATATTTACCAAATATACTTTCTAGCAAATATTGTATGTCCACTATCTACTAACTATAAGCTTCAGTTTGTCAAACATTTTTAACACTGCAAAGATTGCATAAATAATTGAATCAATATACACAATAAAATGGAACACACCATTGAAAATAAAAATTTTGGACATACTTTTAAATGCTTTATTCTACTGATAAAGCTTGATTATCAGTTTGCTCTAATATATAAGCATGATAAAACATGTAAAGCAGAGATAATAAGTCAGTTGAATTTTTGCTGTAGTACAATAATGAAAATAAGTAGTATTTATTTTGGCTTGTGCTGAAATAATAAAAATATATTGGAAAGCATAAAGCATTTTGCATGGTTAAAGTGTGCTAAAAACAAAGAATGATATTTCACTGACATAATAAATCTGTGAAGTGGCACGAGTCTGGATGCCTTCCTTTCTCCAATGAGGAAGCTGATGGTGGCCCAAGACCAGTATAGAGCTCTACTACCACACATAAATATCTAATAGCACCATTCCTTCTTTTCCAGCCTAACAAGGCAAATGAACTGGGTTGCTATAAGTGCCCTAGTTAGCATCTGACGTATTAATGAACACTGGAGGGTGTTCATTTGTTGTGATAGGGGATGTATAACTTTTATGCTAATAACATCCTTGTTCATGATATTCTAGAATGCAATGCAATGAATCCAGCTATTTCAATAACCTACTCATTTTCTAGCACTAGAGGTGGCCAGTTTGTGAGGTAGCTCTTATTTAGAAATACTAATTAATCATCTTTATATTGCACCATCAGATCGAGCTTACAGGGGACATGTCTGTCCTTGCAACATGAATATTCCATTTCTACCAAAATATGGCAGTGATCTGTCAGATTGTCATAGATATCCTTTAGTCTCTTGTCTACTTCACTACATTCTTTGTAAATTGTTCTCTACAAAATAATTGATTAAAACAATTTCCTCTCTGGTCCTTTTGAGTTCTTCTTACATGCGTGGGGATGTGAGACATCCACTGACAGACTGTGGAAGAAGTAGGTTGTAAAGGTCTCCTCTCTCTCAGTTTCCAGGAAGCATACTGCATCTCAGCACAAACCTTCACTATAAGTCCTCATCACCCTTATCCTTCCTTCCCTCCTGTTCACACACTATTAATTGTAATTTCCATTATTTTCCTTGCCTAAATTGTACTTATCCATAATGTCTGACTTTAGCTATAACTAGCCTAGAAAACCTTTCTCAATCATGAGCTTTTTTTCCCCTGTAAGCTTCATACTGTTGTTAAGGATAAGAGCACTCAATAATTTTGTACTACTCATTATAGTCTCTTGTGGAATTGTAGATGGCCTGGTGGAATCACTCTGGATTCTGAACTGGACATTTCTATCTTGCAGTTGTATAGGATTAAGCACGTTACAAACTTAAATATTCAGAAACCCATTTTTCTTAGAGGGATCAGAGCTGAAAACTCGCATATCTTGGCTTTCATTTTTCCCCTATTGGATATTTCCAGAATCCATCTACTTCTAATGATTACCTAAAGCGTTGGTATAATTTACAGAATTAAAAAAAACATAATGTAATCATAAAAGTTATACCCCAAGGCAGGAATCTTTGTGGAGAACAAATGTTGAACACTCCAATTTCCCCTACTCCCTGATTCTGCATCCTGTGTAGTCCCTCCATCTAAGCCCAAGAGAGTCCTAAGCCTTACTTCCAACAAGTGGAATACAATGAGTGTGATATGATACCCTTCCCTTACGAGGTCATAGAAGATTATGTGTTGATTTTGCTATCAAAGTCTATAGATTCTCTCCATTTTTTATTTTGATAAAGTAAACTGAAGAAGCCCATGTGGCAGGAAATGATGATGGTTTCTGGGGAAAAATCAAGATGAAATGGACTGTTGTTGACAACCAAATAAGTTTAGAAGCAACTCTTTTCCCAATCAAAGAACAGACTCCAGTCAAACTCACATCTTGACTTGCAGCCTTGCCAGAAGTTCTAAAGTACAGAATTTAACTCACTGTCCTCAGATTCAGGCACACCGAAACCAAGAGCACAAATATGTACAAACTCAAAGTAATATTGTTATATAGCAAACACCTACTTCAGTAAATTACGCCTAACCCTATTCATCTACCCCAGATTATCTCTGTGATCACACAGTAAAGAATCATTACCTTTGTTGATAGATGATATATATGTGTATATATACATGTATGTACATACACATTTGTTGTCAATGATGCTTCATACAAATGTCTTACTTTGCTTGATGTTCAAGCAAAGGAATGACCATTCTAATGTAAAGAATGCTATAAAATGTGAAAATTCTCTATGACTCTTTCCTCTAATAAATATTAAAATTGGAAGGTTAGATTTCAAAAGATTTTGATTTTGGATCAGAGATTGAAAAATATCTTGGCATAAGAAAAAGTTGTTTTCAGGGATATCCATTCATTTCTAACCCAGTCACCATCTTCGGTGTCAATAAAATATCTTCATATCTTTGGCCCAAATCTTTCTCCATTCTTATCCCTAAAGAACCCGATCTATTGAAAAGAAGGCCCAAATAGGGGTAAAGGATATCTTTTTATTATGTGCATGCCTTATCTCTTCAAAAGGATAAATATATTATTTTAGTTCAGGAGCCATATCGTTTATTACATTTTTGTTCCTCAGAAAACCTAATAAAATTATCTTCACATAATAGGTATTATGTGAAATTCACATTATGAAACTCACTTATTAAATGAAGTTTGGAAGTCTGTAAGTACATAGGTTTTACATTCATGACACTTAATGAAATCGCTAAAGGTTTTCATTGGCTGCGATAGGGATGAAAGTTTGCAGAACAGAGCTGCCATCTAGGTCAGTACCCTTGCTTCTGCATTTTTCAAATGAGAATAAAATATTTACCTTCACTGTGATTTCATCTGTTAAAATTACCCATTTAACTATTTAAGAAGGGAATCAAGTAATTGAAGTTGGATGTGTAAATGTAAGGTTTTCTCTATTCTGATTAATTTAGCAGTTTCCTAGTGTGTGTGTGTGTGTGTGTGTGTGTGTGTGTATGTTTGCTGGTCCTGGGACTTGAAGTCAGGTCCTGGGTAGTGTCCCTTAGATTTTTATGCTCAAGGCCAACACTCTATTACTTGAGCCACAGCTCTATTTGGGCTTTTTGATAGTTCATTGGAATCTTAAGTGCCTTCCTGCCTAGTCTGGCTTTGAACCACAATCCTTAGAGCTCAACCTCTGAGTGGTTAGGATTACAGATGTGAGTACGGGTGCCTGGCCAGTTTCCTAACTTTTAAGGGGAAGATTGTAATTTTTTTAAATTGAGAGCTAGATAGAAAGAGAATAAAAACATTACATGATTCATTCCTAATAATGGCCATAGGAAAGTATACAACTTAATTTGGTTATGTAAGTTTGGTATATTAAAAAAGATATTAATGTTATTGATGAAGTCTAACATTCTAAATTTCTACAAAATCTTGTAGGGTAAAAGAAAATTATTGTTTTTCACTCCTTTTATATGTCTATATATTTAGTTTTTATGTCCAAGTCCCTTTATTTTTCTATTATTTCGCCTTTCTTTTTTTTTCTACCTCATTTTTGTCTCTAATATACCTGAACAAACCAAGAAAACAAAGTATTATGTGCTATTGTAGCCTGTAAAGCATTCTGAAATGGTTAACTCAAGAAGGGACTCCTATATTAGAATCCTGTTTGTATAATACAGAGCATCATAAATTAATCATTTTGACTCTAGTATAGATCCTCTTCCAGAGAAAGAAATCAAGGGATCAAAAGACTTGCATGCTGGAGAGCATCATATAGAAAATGTCTGAAAAAATGGGAAGAGAAAAATGGCTTAGAGATTTTAGAAAAGACAAAGATTATTCTATGAGGAAGTGACGCTTTCTATCCTTATTTTATATGGGAGGAAGTAAAACACAAATCAGAAACATTAAAAGTTGTCCAAGTGTTCCCTGTGCATGTCTTGGCAGCATGTAACATGTTTGAAAAGACACAAGCATCTTAGAAGAACATTCTGCCCTGGACAAAGGCTCACATTGTCTTTTGCATTTCCATTACTGACTCAGAAGAGCAAATCTTGCCCTTTGCCTGGTGGCCTAGAACAATCTTTTGAATATTTTATTATCCTATTTTTGGAAAGAATTTGACTGTAATGACAAAAGTGTACATGGAATAGATTTTCTCTGAAGAGTTCTTAGTGTTTTCTCCCTGCTGAAATTCAATCAAAACATCACAACTTGACAATCTTAATTTTGTTGTAATAATTGAGGCAAGGTTTCTAAAGGCAAGAAAAAAATATTGCCTCTTGTACTTTTATTTTTCCACTGTGAAAGATGGGTTTTAATTACTGAGAACAACTGAACAGATATCTAACATATGAGAACAGGGTTTCTTATACAAGTACTGAAATCTTGACTCCTAGAGTATGTTTCTTAATATAGGCTAGAATTCTGTTTTCTTCCCTTGGAAAAGCAATATTTAATAAAGCTGTGTTTAAGTTGAAAAGATATTCTATTGGTTCATATTGACTATATAGAAAGAATTACTTAAATAAGCATATAAATTAAGTGATAGAGAATATCTTTTTTGCTATCCTTTCATCAATTTTTTTCATTAGACCCATCAATATTTTCCTCTTCTCCTTTGGTGTCAGTACTGGGGCTATAACTTTAACTTAAGGTCTTATGCTTTTGCTTGGCTTTTTTTTTTTACTCAAGGTTGGTATTCTACCACTTGGCTTTTTGCTGGTTAATGGGTGTCTCTTGGATACACAGGATAACCCATTGCAACAAGGATACCCACAGGACAGTATATTGGAAACGAACTTTACAACTTCAGGTATGGTAGGGAGTGGGGTAGGGGTGGGGGGAGTAGTGTGGGAGGTGGGGAGGTGGGGGAAGGAAGGGATAGTGGGATAACAAGGGAAAGAGTAATAATGATCGACAAGTAATGTACTCATTGCCTTACTCATGTTTCTGTAACTAATCCCTCTGTACATCATCTTTACAATAAAATAAATAAATAAATAAAATAAACCATAAAAAGTCACTTGGATTTATATGTCTAGCCTGGCTTTGTACCATGATCGTCAGACCTCAGCCTCTTAAGTAGCTATGGATATAGGCATGGATCTCCAGTTGCCTAGCTTCATTTGTCTTCAAAGTTATTATATGTTGATTTACAATGTTTGTAATAAAATAAAATATAAATAATCCAAAAGCTACCAAAGCACTGAAACAGAACTGATGTGAGGAAATAATGGTACCAAGAATGAAAAAGGTAAATTGGAATGAGTCAACCTCAGTTTGACACATAAAAGATTGCAGGAGATTTTATGCTTTTCTTCTTTTTTCATATTTATCAGCTCAAATGAAAATTTGGCTTGCTATTGCCCTAAAAGCAATTTCCTCCAGAAGACAAATCTTACATTTCAATCACACCTGAAACTTTCACAATGTCCTTTCATTCTGTAGATTTGAGAATTTAACTCAAGGTAAGTATGCCTTCTGACTGCAATATTTTTGCTTCTCTCTGATCACCTAGAGACTGAATCAATTTGTTAATTTGCAGTACAGCTAGCCATGTCTTGTATGAAGAAGCAGGGTGATTCTTACTGTTTCTAACTGGATGGTTCCAGTTAATTGGACTATAACGTGCATATTTGGAGTCATACAATATTTTTCATAATAATTATATGCTATGGAGATACCTATTAAAAGCTTAAAGTGATCATTTAAATGCAAAATCTCTGATAGAATCCCATTATATTTTTCATACTGAATTAACATTACAGGCTTCTAATGGATGCTTTAATTAGGCATTGATGTTATCAGAAATATTTGACAAAATAAAATCTGTCACTGTAAAATATTCATTATGTTCAATTTCTGTCAGTCAATATTAAGTATTTTCTGAGCCTCATGATTTAAGTAAGAATCTAAAACCTAAGTGAGAAATTTAAAAAAGCTTAGTGAAAAAATTTTTTTAAAAAAGCAATTCCAGATTAACCTCCTTCACATGTGCTACACAAAAGTACATGGACATTAGGCATCTTTTGTATTTTATAATTGCCAAACAACCAGCTTCTTTGTAGTCAGTTATTCTCAGAGGCACTTTATGAGAAGGTTAGCTTAATGCCCTATAAGATGCAAAACAAAGGTCTATCCTAATTGAAACACACATCTTGCAAACAGCAGCTCAAAGGAAGTGCATGTGTGTCTGTGTTTGTATGCACCATTAGAGAATTCTTAGTCAGTAAGGGATCTTGAAAGGATAAACAGAGAAGGCCAGGGAGTGAACTGAGATGCTGAGACACACTCTAAACACTAAGGTAAAGAGCAAAATGTGAGGTACACGGTCTCCAGTGATGCAGGCAGGGCAAAACGGGGGAAGAAAGCTGGGCGCTTACCAGTTATTTTCCCATTGGCTTCCAAGGGAGGCTGCCAGCTCACAATGACAGCACGAGGTTTCCCTTCACGAGTAATGACTGTCAAGTCCTTGGGAGCCGAGGTTGGGGCTGTGAGAGGAGACAGAGACAATGCCTGGTCAATGGTAATGAAAGAAAACAGACAATGATAGCACTTTGAATCATGATGTTGGCACTTGGAATCTGTCATGAAGCATGTTGTGTTGGTTTTGCCACTAAGAGTCTCTTACAAGGGTTTGAATTACATAAGCAAACAAGAAAAATGTAAAACCTAGGGGATTTCCATGTAAAATAAGTGACTTCAAAGGTGTGACTTCAGAGGGAATAAAAGACCTCCAAATCTGGAATGCACATTTGCAAATGCTTTCAAGTGAGCTCACACTGAGGGTTGAAAAATCATTATAGAACAAGGAAACTACATAGATAGTAAGATTGATGGGCACTTGTCTGTAAGAAAAAAAATCTGCTGCAATTGTAGTTTATAACTTAACAAAAAACCAACTTCCATATTTCCTTAAATATGAAACAAATCAATGATTTTCAATTTGCATTAAGACATTGCCTGTGTAACACATTAGTCATCTTCTAAACAAGAACACAAAGTATAGAGGAAAAGAGTCAAAGGGCATCATGCTTCTGGCATGAACTAAATATGAAACTCTGCTTTTTTGGGAGCTACTTCTTGAACATGTTATGCTTAATTTAAAAGAATATGCTTTACAAGAGGAGGCACACTGGCTAACCAGAATGTTTCCAAGACTTCTTTTCATCTGTTTTCTCATTTTCTGTGCTTTGAAAAACAATTTTTCCTACTGAATTGCTAATAATGCTCCAAGTGTAATACTCACGGTCTTCTTGCCATGCTTAATTTGACACAGGCAAATTTAGAGTACATGTAGGCTCTATTTGGGGGCTCTAGAGGAATTTTCCTGTGTTAAATAGGAATTCAATGTCTTGCAAAATAGGTACAACTTTATCTCTAAATCTGAACCCACCTCTACTCTAACCATTCTCTTTGGTTCTTCTGTTGGTCAGATAGCAGTAAATTAGTATACACTCTATTTTAAGTAACGTTTCTTAAATAGTGATAAATATGAACTAAAGAAACACTCATGATTTCATCTACCATATCACTCATACCATTTTCCTTTCTGCTGTTCTGATCCAAGAGTACTGGGGTTCTAAGTTATTCAAACTTATACCTCATTTTAATACTTTGACTGGGTACTGAGCATATTTATATCTTCAAAGAAAACAATGTAGGAAACAGAAGACTCAAAGGAAAAGATAGAAAAGAACAAGAGGAAAAGGAGAAAGATATGGAAGAGAAGGAGAGAGAGAATCAGGATAAGTTGCTCCTTGAATAATGAGAATTCATAAGTAAAAAATTCAAATCAAAGACACTATGGAAAGAAAAGTGGACTCTTTTGGGCAAAATATCAAAGAGGCAATGGTCTCTTAAAGAAGCATTATTCCATGGGGGAGGAACATACAAAGAAACAAAAAATATTGCATGGTACATTGTATATAAGTTGGAAACAACAGCGAGAAAGAAAAAGAAAAAAACACTTGTGTCCCTATCTTGGGGTGCATCTCATTTAACATCATCTTATCTGGTCACGTACGTGTACATAGCTTTTGACCTTTTTTGCTCCCCCATGGTATAACCCCTGTTTTCACTGTATATGATGTCGGTGCCCTGAGTCTTATATATACACTTGTGTAATTTGCGGAGGGGAAGGGAAAAAAACAAAATGCTTAAATAGGGATACAGGTTGACCCATTGTAACAATGAGATGCACAAGACACTACGTTGAAAAATGAACTTTACAATTTAGGCCCGGGCGGGGGGGCGGATGGCGGGGTGCGGTGTAGTTGTGGAGATGGGAGGGAAGGGATGGTAGGGGAAAAACAAAGGAGGAGGTAACAATGCTTGATAAGAAATGTACTCATTACCTTGCTCATGGAACTACAATATCTTTGTAATAAAAAAGTATAAAAATATTTAGTATAAAAAAAACAAAAAAAACAAAAAGAAGCATTATCCTCATAAAGAGTTCATTGAACATAGTTTGTAGGTCACAAATAAAAAGTAAGATATGTTGATTTAGTTTATTATTTTTTGACTTAATTGTAACAAGTACAAATGGAATATTGAAATAATGAAAGAAATTAAGAGACCTTTTTAAGTAGTCAGAATTTTTTATTCTTTCCTAGGTTAAAATTCAAGTAGATGCTTATTTAGAAAATATGATTTATGATTAGGTTGCTTTACTTACTCTGTTCTGGTATTCAAGAGAGGTAACTCTTCAGCTTTTGCCTTCAAAATACATGGGAGAGCTAGTTCTTCCAAAAACAGGATAACCAAATTATTTTGGGTGCTACATAAGTTCTTATCAGTAATTTTGGACAGTATTAATGGCTCTAATATTTTAAGGTCATTATATGAATCACACATGACCTTAGCATCAATCATCTCTACTACAATCAGCTGTAAGTCTCTGTCCTGCTGTAGAAACATGGTGGCTTGGGGGTGAGTAGAGGGAGACTGAGATAGGAAAGGAGAAGCTATCGATGAACGTGTCAAAGTTTCAGTTAGATGAAAGAAATAAACTTTAGTATCTATTATACTGGATGGTAACTGTAGTTCATAATAATGTTCTGTGGTTTACTAAGTTTCAAACGACTATAAAATTTTTAACATTAAATGATTATTTTTAATGTAAGATGATCACTTTTGATGTTAAAAAAATAACTTGCTGAGCTGAGAAGGTGGCTCAGTGGTAGAGCGCTTGCCTTGCATGCCTGAGGCCCTGGGTTCGATTGCTCAGCACCACATAAGCAAAAAGAAAAAAAAAGCCAGAAGTGGGGCTGTGGCTCAAGTGGTTGAGCACTAGACTTGAGCTGAAGAGCTGAGGGACAGAGCCCAGGCCCAGAGTTCAGGCCCCATGACTGGACCCCCCCCAAAAATAATAACTTGCTGAAGTGAAAGCTAGATGTTCATCAGCTTGGCTGAGTTCTTCTACAACATGTACATAGATCAAATCCATACACAGTGTCCCAAATATATGCAAGTACTTCTGTATTGACTGCCTGACTTATCCGAGATTCTATTTAAACCAATGGTAATAAATGCCACACCCTGTACTTGTACTTCCTTTTCAAGCTGGATTTCCCATTGTCCCCCAAATACTGTGATCTAATCACCTTGAATCATTCATGTCACTTGAATAAGTCTTTGTGACATCTGCTATTCATGCTGCTCTCTGCCTTTGAAAATCCCTGCAGCAGCAGGTAGGTACCTGATAAGCCACGTAGGCCATGGCATTCTCTCCCTCCAACAGCCTCCCTTTATTCCTCAAAGAGAATTTGTCTTTCCATCCATTTGTTGTGATTTGCAACCTATCCCATTTTATTTTACTGTTATTAAGAAATAAACGTTGCTTCAGGATTCTATCAAAATCTTTTTCTTCTTTTTGAATTATCATTCTCTTTTTTGGATTATTATTCTGTCAAGGATATAACCTGTATTGTCTTTACCTTTGATACAAAGTGCTAGCCTCAGGGCCTAGTGAAGATTATTAGAACCCTGTTAGGACTGTGATGAGTAACTTGTTCAACTGTATGAACCTTGCTCTCTGATATTGCTGGCTCTCAACCTATTTTTCTGCCCTTGAATTTCTTTAGTGAGTGCCTGAATGGATGATAACATTCAAGATTTAGAACATTTCTGCCATGCGGCTCATAGTAGGCTTTTGGTGTTTGGATTGCTAGCAACACATCTGCTTCCCACTCCTTAGAGAGATGCCCCGGGCTCTTAAAGAGCAAGCATTCTGAGTCATACAAGCTTGAGAGCAACATTTATTGAGAGTTAATGATCTCTTTTCTACTCTGTCTTTAGCTGTGTGATCTTTAGTTTAAGAGCTGTCACTAAGGTTCTCTCTTCTGAGAAGCTGAGTCTGGATTCAGGATGGAAAGCAGAGTCAAGGTGATTGAAGTAAGGGAAAGACTAGGTCTAAGTAAGTCACCTTGCTTTTATTCTCACAGCCACCCTGGCACCTAGCCAGGCGGTCAGGGCTTCAAAATCCTAGAGGTAAGACAAGCCTTCCTTTGAATTGTTTAGACCCAGAGAGGATATGTAAATGTATCATGCTCTGTAGCCCCAGAGAAGTTCCAGCTCTCCGGTAATGGGTAAGGCTGAATTTCAAGAGGCAGAGGTGGAGATTTGGAAGATCAGTTATTGGACCTGTCAGTTCTGTGCCTTGAACTTGAGAGACTCTTGAGTTCCTGAGACCCTGGCCCCTCAATTGACCCTATTTTAGGGTCAGATCAGCATAGACATCATCATGCCAGGCCTCCTGTGCTGTGTCCTTTCTCGTGGCTCTGATCTGGTCACCATGGTGTTCCACTCTAGCCTTCCTTTAGGGTGGATCTGGGTTGTTGGTATCGTTTTTCTGTTCTTTCTTTCCTCTTCTGCTCTCATAACTCAGTTTTCTAATAGTGTTAAGTGTATTCACGGGGCTTCAGGTCTTTGTGACAATAGTCTGCGTACAGATTCTGGCCTTTTACTAAAGACTCCCAATTTGACCTCTCAAAATGTGGCTTCTCTGTATCTGACTGACTAGATTCACCTTACAAAATGATCACAGCACCCTAAAATGGTACACCTATATGTTTCTATTTCTAAAGCAGGCTCCTGGTCCTTTGCAAAGCCTAATTATTTCAGGTATCCTTCCTGTTATTTTTTTTTTTACCTAAGTGAATCAAAATAAAATAAAGGATTCATCATCTGTGTACCACATAAAGTATTTTCCTTCAACGTTTGCCAGCCACTCTTAAGTTGATCATAAGCCATCCAGCCTATGAAACTCCAGAGAGATTGTATGTTGTTGTAGAATTAGAACCCAACCCTAATATTCCTTCATTCACCTCCTTTCCTTCTCGCAGTTATAAAGACTGATGACATTTGTGAAGTATTTCCACTTCTCATCATCACTCTGGGATCTTATCCACATGCTATTTCCACCTATGTCCTGATCATTATTTGATTTGACAATCATCCTTTCTACTAACCACATTTTTCTGAGAGTTAATATCTTTGGCTCTGCATCATTGGTGTCTTTACAAGACCAGGCACATGATGATAGAACAATAAGGTACAATTACCAAGTCAGGTAAATAATACATATATGATATGCAAAAGGAAAAGGATATAAAGTTATAGAACTAGAAAATTTTTATTGGGGAAAGGTAGAAAAATGTAAATTAGTAGTAGAACCTTATCAACTGAGGTAGTCATTCAAAATAGAAAAAAATAATATTTTAATAGAAATTCAGCCTACACAGAGAAGAATTTCATTTGATTTTTAAAAATTTGTACACCTTTACTGTAGTTTAACCGATATGATATGAGACTATAACAGCAAATGTAAAAGTATGCATTTTTCAGATGTGGAGATCTGTGACCTATAAATTAAATACATTCCATTTTTGTTAATATTATGAGCTCTATATTTATGATCCATAATAAATGGACCAAGCAAATTTCCAGTGATGTAGACAGAGTGAATTGTATCATCAGTAAATTGAGTTATTTAAATTTGCATAATGGTTTTCTACTATGCTGCTCCATTTCCAAAGAATGAACAAGACCACCTGGAAATTCCTTCCCATATCCAGCTGCCCTTGTTTAGGGTAAGTATCTATGAAACACACTCTAAGCCAACGTTTTCTTCTATATCTGATTTCTCTCAAAACATCAAATATCTGTCATGACTATTTGCTGTTCAAAAACACAACTATTTTGAATAGAGATAAACAGATGGATTTTTACTCTTTTGTTAAATATATTGAAGTGCAGATTCATATTAAGGGGCCATAAATTAACATTGTAAAGGTTATATAGAATATATACTACAGGAATAAATCTCTAATGGAGTAAATGGTACATTTATATACATGAATGGTATATAAATATATAGTATATGCAATATTCATATATTTAATATTACATAATATATTATATATCATATGCATCTTATACACATATATTAATATATGATTACATATATACATATAGGTTATACACATATTATATATTATATACATATAATACATATATGCATTATATATAGTACATGTTATATATTATTACATACAATATATAATATGTACTATTTATATGTACAAATATATATTGTGCTTATAAATTATTACATATATTATATATGTAATTATATTATATAAAATATAATCATCTTTTAATCTGTCATGTAAAATTGCAAAATACATAAAATTGTAATATGTGATGCACATTATATATTATGCCATATATAATAATATAGAATACATATTACATATCATATATAATATATATTACATTTATAATATATATACCATTTAATCCATTGGAGACTCATTTTCTTTTTGAAAATGAATTCTACTATTATCATGGATTATGAAATATGAAGGATGCACAGCTTTATGTGGGAGAAGATGTAGTTGGGAAGCTGCACTGTGTGTGTTTGAATGTCTGCAGAACCAGAGGTGTCCAGACCTTCTTCACATACCTGCCTCATAGGTAGTGGCATGTGCTGTCATGCTCCACGTGCTTGACCTTCTGTTCTTTGTTACCATGACTGAAAACTCATACATCGTGTTTGGCTTCAGGCCTGTTGCTGTGTAGCTGAGCGATGTTGTGTCTTCTGACTATAAGAGTGGGAAATAAGCACAGATGAAACAAATGAACTTGATCAACTCAGTAAATAATCAAATCATGTAAACAGACTTCCACAGAAGCCAGTGAAAAACAAATTTCAACACAGTCGCAGCATGGACTCTGCTTCTCTGTCAACTAGTTTCTATACACTGATTTTACATCTTCAATATGATTCATAAAATCAAGCATTATGTTGTTCAAAGTGGCAACTAGCTGATCAACTTTTCCTAAGTGATGTAATAGCTGAACAGGACTAACTCCAGTTCAGTCTGCTAACTCCATTTCTGCAAGTTGTCTGCTCTGATCTAAACTTAAGTTTATTTGTAATTGAAATCTGGGGAGAGGGAATAGGGAGTTTAATAAATATGTTTTATGTAGATTATCACTATCATTTTCCACTGATAATGAAGGGAATTTATGAATGCTCTACTGCTTATCATGTTTCTAAAATATACAGACTTTAATTTTTCCATAGTCTATTTTGCTTTTAGAATAAAGATAAAAATAGGAGTTTTGTTCATTGTGATTTTCTTTCTTTGTACATATTTCACATTAAAGCACCATTTAAGGTTGGAATTTGATGCAATTGATCTAGAGAGGAACAACAAACTGAATAAATATTAAAGGATGCTATTGCTATGAAAATGATTCATTTTAAGCCTTCTGAATCCATCCTTGCCATGTACAAAAATTAAAGTTATTTTAGTAGAAAGTTAAATGATGTATCTTATATTTTTATTGCTTATGCAAACATCAACATAGTAATAATGTGAAAACACATTTGTCTCCTAGGCTAAAGCATATTTCCCATATGACCTGACAGATTTGAAACTATTTACCTCTCTTTTAAACACCTACTTACGGTTGCTATTTAGAACTTGGTTTTCTTCCAAACTTAAATATTGACTTTTGCGTCTCTATTTATTGCATTTGTTGCATATCCTCACCACCACAGATATTTTATCTATCTCTCCCTTAATACTATAATATGGTAAATCTTTTTTATTCTACCGTGAATCTTTCTTAGGTTAGGTTATAACCATGAAAAACCCTATATTTTGTTATGACATGAAGTAAATATTTAACTGTATTAATAACATTTCCATATATGCCCATCCATCCTGTTAAACTCATGACCCTCAAAACATTTATCAGAAGAACTTCTTTAAAACAGCTGTAAAATATGGCTTCTATAAACATAAAAGCACTTTGTATCATCAAGAAATGGAATCCCACCAAACAAAACACAAAGTAGCTGGCTAGTAAGTGAAATCAAATATGCCTGGGCTGTGATCACTTCTAATACCCGAGTCTTCTACCTGAAACTAGGAGGAAATGAGGCATCACTGGCATTTAGGGTATCACTAAACAACATCATCTATAAGATTTGTACTCTATAGTTACCACAAACTTAATCAGTTTGCTCTGAGAACACACAGAACCATTAAGTCCAGTCATATCATGGGAAGTTATGGCCAGTTAGTGTTTTCTTTGGAACACAGAATACTCAGTAGCACTGTGACACTCCTCATCTGTAATAAACATGGTACTAACTTCAGCATTATTACGAATGGGAAATAAGTCATGTAAAATAGTTACAGGCCCAGTATTAGTATTAAATAAATGTCAGCTGAAATGACTCACAAATTAACCAATGTTAGATGTCATTTGAGTTGTGAGTCAGATTTCCTATTGAGTTTCATCTTGAGGAAGAAGACTGAGTCTTGAACCACTGCGGATATTCTCTACATTCCTATTATAGCTGGAGAGTTCTAGGAAACTATTAACGAATGTGGACATTCATATAAAACAGTATGAGAATATGTATTTCAATAGAAATGATAGAAATCCCTCCCTTTAATTGGGAAGGCCAAAATAGCTTTGGACAACTAAACATGAGTATCAGGATTGTGGCAACTATTATTTTTTTTTTTATAATTTGCTTATATGTGTTCCTGGTACACCAGATATATCCTTTCTGTTTCTACACTACTCAACATATCCTTCTCTTTCCTCTAATTATTTCAGGATGTACGTGTAGCATGGTATGTGTGTGTGTGTGTGTGTGTGTGTGTGTGTGTGTGTGTGTGAATGTGTGTGTGATATGTATGTAAAGAATGGCATGTTATTAATTGAAAGCCTTAGGGAAAATAATGGGAAAAGGAATAGTTAAAATCAAATCCTTTGGGGTTTGAGTCTCATTTTACAGGCGTTCTTTATGAGGCTCAATATTCCATGTCTGCTGTACAAACTATTCAATTGAAATCATTTGCCTCAAGAAATCTTGGAGCTAAAACCATTCTTCAGAAAACAATCATTGTCTTTAGAACATTTCAAATTCTGGCAACGTGTCCATAGCTATTCTGTGAAATGAATGAATCTACAAACCATAGCAATTATGAGTATAAAATTTTGAAAGTGGGGAAAGTCATTTTTGAAAAGTAAACTTAAAATTGGACAATCTATAAAGAGATATTTTTAACACTCTCATATGTTTCCTTGATTGTCCTTTCTGATGATGTTAGCTTTATTTATGACTGTGCTGGGTCTTAAAACTAGCACTGTACGGAAATATATGGGGTACTTGCTACATATCTTATATCAGAGATACGATTTGGACTTGCCAGGAGATTTTTTTTCCTGGTCTAACAGTTCAACACTATTAAAGAAAGCTGTTTGTTGAATGCTTTCAACTAAAATTTTATTTATGGGGAAATGTGAGTTTTATGTGATTTAAAATTGGAAAGACACTAGAATCTCTTCCAGCATGGCTACAGGAAGAAAGAAGCAGACTTAACAGAATTATCCATGGGATTTTGCTATCTCTCACTTGGGTTGGAGTCAGAAATTCCCAAAGGACATTTTCATCCCCCTCCAAATCACTGCTGGCTTGTGGTTGGATTAAGGGAGATAGTATTTCAGTGGAAGGAACAGTGGAGAAAAGATCTAATTCTCCCTGAGCCACTCTATGGTAGGGGCAAAGAGTAGAGACGAAAGCCGATGCTCTGAACTGAAGAGCTGGGGTTGAGCAGTAGGATCCCTTTGTTGTTGTACATTATTTACCTTCTTTCTTACTCCCAAAGCTTCCATTTTCCCTCCTATGTATCCTCTTGCGAAGCATTAAGTTTGAAATGTGGGTTCATACATTAGGTCAGTTGACGAGCTTTAGTGTTCTTTCAAATATGCCTATGCAAGTGAGTAGATAACTCATTCCAAAAATTATATGGAATATGTGAATTAAGATATCAAGAACATGTTTTATTTCTACACAAATGAATTCTCTATGTCTTACAACTTTACCGATACAAAATGGTGATCAATCATCACTTGTTGATCTGTTTGTTGTTGTTTACACTTCCGTTGTGTCTGTGCATGCTAAAGCTCTGTTTAGAAAGTAACATAATTATTCAGTTAATAACCCTTTGGTAGAGGTGCAGAGGTTGGACAGTAGAGACTTGAAATTGGCAATGACAGTGTCTCAAATGTGTCCCCAAAGCACCTAGAGGCGTTGAGAGGTGGCTCAGGGATGAAGAAAGGGATATGGGTTGTTATAATTTGTATCATTAGCTCAAATTTTCTTTACTGCAGGAAAGTATTTTCAAAGGCAAACAAGGAAGTCAAGGTTAAAGAAAGTCAAATATATCAGGCTGTTGGTGAATAGTAATCCTCACTACTTAGAGTTGAGGATCAAGGTTTCAAGCCAGTCTGAGCAGGAAAGACCAAGAGACTCTTATCATTAATAATCACCAAAACAAACATTCAAACAAAACTGGATGGGGGACCTGTGGCTGAAGAGGTAGAGCAGTAGTTTTGAGCAAAATAGCCCAAGGATAGCACCCAGGCCCTGAGTGGCAAAGAAGAGAGAGAGAGAGAGAGAGAGAGAGAGAGAGAGAGAGAGCACAGGAAGGAAGGAAGGAAGGAGGGAAGGAAGGAACAAAGGAACAAAGAGAGAAAGGAAGATAGAGAAAGAGGGAGGGAGAGAAGAGTTAATGGCTTATGGAGATTTCTGAAGATGCTACAAAAAATACCTCCAAAGTATCTATTCCCAGTTATATTTTCCTTGAGTCTGTGTCCCTGTGCTATTTATGGTGTCAATCTAGATTCCAAATTGAAGGAAAAATGCTAAAATCAAGCTAGAAAATTTTTTATCAGAGTCCTGTTAAGTACAAAGGAAAAGAAGCATTCTCCCATGCAGGATTGAAGTTATGGCGACAAACCCAGCCTCTGGTTGAATTCAAATATTGTTTTATAGCCTTTGATTGTTTTTTGTTATGCTGTCTGATAGTTGTTTCCTAAGATCTACTTGTTTGGAACTAATTTTAGATCATGAGTTATTAAAATGTTTTATTTCCCCATGTAAAAAGCCCCAGTCATAGAGAAGTCGTGACAGTTCAGGACACTCCTGAAAAGAGATCAAACACCTGGCAGTTCATTTGAAACTTCATGCACTCAGCAAAACCGTCACCTTGTATTTGGCACTCGCAGAAAAGCTGGTCCTCCACCGGACAGTGTAGAGTCGCATGTCAGATGTCTTCTGGTTCTTGGGGATGGAATTGTCGGCCCAGCTCACCCTGACAGCCTCGTGGGACAGAGCCACAGCCTGGACACCTACTGGTGGGAGCATGGGGGTGGACACGTCTGGCACAGAGGTGGGGAAATCATCAAGCAAAGGATAATAGTCAACGGGGTCAGTGGGATCTGGGTTCCAAACCCGCCGAATAATGAAACAAACGAATACAAATGCAAACGAAGGCGTTAAAAAAGAAATAACCAGTGGTAGCACATCACGATGGGTTAAAATGCATGGCAATAATGATGAAAAGGGAACACGAGAAGAACAGGGAAAAAATACAATTAATTCCACCAGAAATACGTATTAGAAGCATTACTGTTACGCTACAAAATCAACAGTATTCGTCCACAGTCATTTCCTTATTTGGTTTAAATCCATTTGGCTGTCACTTCTGGTTGTATATTTTCAAAGCCCCCCTCCCCTTTGGAATGTTGGGCATTGCCTCTTAAAAGGCTTTGTATAATATTGATCAGTTTCATCACTTTTTATGATTTCAAATAACAACATAAAATGGTGTCTCTGATTTATTTCTTCCTGCCAAGGAAATAAATGTTGATTGAAATGCCAATGTTTCCCTTTCTATTCCTTCTCTAGCTTGTCTGTGTTACTCCAGTGATCTCTTTATTGCCTAGAGCATATCTACATAAATATTGTTCAGGCAAGAAACAAACCAAATATAAAGAGCAAAGAACCCCACCAATCTAGATTTGGGTAGTGATTTCAGAAAACCAGAATAATGAAATATATCTGGTCACAGGGGTCAGTTCATATTTGATCATTCGTTTTTGAACTAGCAACTGCTAGAGCATAGTTTTCTTAGACTATAATCCTTACAGAACATATAGAAATATCTATATCACCCCTACTCTTAAGCAATACATAACTCACATTTTCATCTTTGCTGGCATTCCTATGTTCACCGTGCTTGTTCTGACCTTTCAAGTTCAGTGCAAAGATTAAGCTATTGGATGAGACCACAAAATGAACTGCCTACATGCTGACAAGATCTTTTTTTCTATTTATTTATTTATTAGGGTCCATCCTGAGGCTTGAACTTAAGGCCTGTGCACTGTCCCAGAGCTCTTTGGCTCAAGGCTAGTAGTGTTCTACCACTGAAGTCACAAATCCACTTCTGGCTTGTGTTTGATGATTAATTCGAAATAAGAGTCAAACAGACTCTTGCCCAGGCTGGCTTCCAACATCCATTGTTGGACCTCAGCTTTCTAAGTAGCTAGGATTACAAAAGTCAGCCACCTGAACTTGACCTGAGGAGACTTTTCTCTGAGGTACAAACCTTTTTTGATCCACAATATAATAAGAACTTTGAGAATAATATATAGTTGAGAATAATAATAATAATAATAATGTTTTAAAAAATGAAAGTTTGCCCTAATGTCTTGTACTTCTTTTTCATGCTGGGAGATCATAATCTAAGAAGTTTACTTGGTGGCAGTGCTAATAGTCCACTGTTGAGTTACTTTTACTTAATGTGTTCCCATTAAAAATTAAGCTTCATATTATACAATGTGTATTCTCTCTCCAAACAATGGAGATGTGAGAGCAGAGCTCCCAGACTGGGAATAAGAGACAGATCCTGCTGCAATGTAGTGTTTTCAGCAGTGTACATATGGTTATTTATTTACTTTTAAACAGTCTAGTTGAGAGCCCAGTGGCTTCTGGCAGGTTCTAATTACTTCACTTGGTCCCCTGCTTTCAAATTCCTACCCTATCCCCTATTTGCCATTTTGCCTTCTAGTGAATTATTTAGTGTGTTACTTCTCTGGGGTCTTTGGAGCTATCTGTAAAACTGAAAAGCAACACAGAACAAAAGGTAGGAGAGAGAGAAAGAGAGAGAGAAAGAGAGAGAATGTTTAAAATTTTCATGGCAGAGCCCAGGCTTTCTGTATTTCCTTTGATGTCTCTTTTTATTAAGGGTTGCTTTACACCCAAATAGATTTATGAAAGGAATAAGAGGGAAGAAAAACCCCGAGCCTTCACAACATTCAGAGTCATTCATCAGGTTTGTGCAGCAGTACAAGATTTGTTTTTCTTTTTGCTAAACCAAAGCCAGTATTGACTCACTTGCTTCTATTCTCAGCTGACTATAGGAATTTAAATCCCGTGGAAGGAGTCTTAAGTTTCTTGTGCTTAGGGCTACAATCTCTGATTGCTTATCTGAATTGAGTTAGCAAACATGTTAACTTTATGTTCTCTGGATGACGTGTAGAGACCCTTCTACATTTTTTTTTCTGATTTACTTTATTGTTGTTTTAGAAGTGCTATACAGCCGGGTTACCTTTATATACATCAGGTAATAAGTACATTTCCTTTCACATAGTATCATCTGTTTCCTCCTTCTCTCTCATTCCCTTTCTTCCTCACTTAGACTGGCCAATGTTTTGAATTCTGACAGCAACAAATGCTGGCAGGGATGTGGGGGAAAAGGAACCCTCGTGCACTGCTGGTGGGAATGTAAACTAGCACAATCACTCTGGAAAGCAGCCTGGAGGTTCCTCCAAAGTAAACATAGACCTTCCCTGTGTATGACCCAGTCATACCACACCTAGGCATCTACCCTAAGCATCATGAACTAGGACCCTTCTACTTTTGATTTTACAACGGCAAAATATGTGTGATGAATGTTACTGAGTTCCTTGGAGTCACTTGCAAAATGTCTTCAAATTCCTACCAATCTGTCCTATTGATAGCTCGCTATAGGCTTTCATAATCCAGTTATTACTTTCCTTCCTCCTTTGAAGAAGATAAGATTTTCATACTTATCTTGTCATTTTACTCAGTACCTCTTGTGCAGTTGCTTTGTCTAATACAATAACCACTAGCGTTTTAATTCAATAAATAAACATTATTTTAAAAGTATTTCTTTCATTGTCTTAGGCAATTTTAAGTACTGAATGCTTACAAGAATCTGGGGTCTACAATACTAAATAGAGCAGATATGCAGCATTTCCGACATAGAAGCATTCCAGAGGCTAGCAAGCATGACAGATTATATTTATTGCAAATGTCTTTTTTCTCTATGGTCAGAAGTTGCTTGAGTAACTAATTTTAAAAGTTCTTTGTTTTTAGGTTCTTTTTTCTTTCTCCTATTGGGTACCTTATATGAGATAGATAGATAGGTAGACAGAAAACAGATAGATAGATGATAAGTACATATAGACATTATATCTGTCCATATATATCCTCAAATCTTTTGTTAAGCAAGAAGCTTATTCTCAGGACATGTTTTAGTAAAATCTCAATGAATTTTCAGGCATTATATTTAAACTCAAAAGAAACTTAATAACAAAATTTTGCATCTGATTTGTCCTTCATTTAAACAATGATAAAAACAATGGAACATAAACAAATTCATACAACCTACTCATTCTCTCTTTGATATTTATTTGCCTTCTGGCCTTCCAGAAATTTATAACATATTGTTATCACAAGAAGGAATAAAAAGCTTTACAGAAAACAACTTAAACACTTTCTGGCGCATGGCCAAGGAACTTCCTCCAACAGGTAGAGTACTGAGATGACTTGTCTGGATAAAAGACTCCAAAATCTATCAGCACATGAATTTAGGAAGCTCTAGAGCCTGGTGCTTACTTTCGCTCAATGCTTTTATTGTCTCTGATCTATTTGGTATTTATTTTATACCAGCAGCTTTCCAAGACTGCTCATGGGAATATTTTGCAGGAGCTCAAAAACAGAGATTGTCTTTTACGTGTCCCTATGACACATTTATCGACAGATTTTCTTCCAGAACCTTAACCTTTGGTTTCATTTATTTGTCCTATGAATATCCAAAAAAGTCTATTCTTTCTTTTTGGAATGGACTGGCTAGATATAATTCTTTCCATATCTATTACTGGCTTTTCTTTAATAAGAAAGCTTCTTATACACTTTCTAGCTTTGGTATCATTTGATTTCTCTCATCCATGAGGATGAGACTCATATTATGAAAATAAAACCAAGCTTTTATGGATCACTGGTCTTCAGAAACCATTCTGAGAATGCCAGATGCAGAGAATTAAAGAGTGACAACAAATGTCACAGTGAAAGAAGTCGATAATACTAGTCCTGGTTCTTCCTGAGTGACTTATCTTCAATTCATTTGAACTCTACAACACTTATTTTTATTGGTTTGTGCTGAATGACTAATATGTAGATATAGATATACATATATATTTATGTTTATATATACATATATACATATATATATATATATATATATATATTCTGGTACTAAGGCTTCAACTCAGGAGCTCACATTCTTGGACTTAAGGCTGCTGCTCTACCACTTGAGCCATACCTCTCTACTTCTGGTGGTTTGCTGGTTATTTGAAAAGAACTGTCTCAAGAATCTGTTTGTTCTGACTGGCTCCAAACCACAATTCTCAGATCTCAGCCTTCTGAGTAGCTATAGGCATGAACCTCCAGGGTCTGGCTGGAAAACTGTTTATTTGTCAGTTCAATGGTCCATACGGCCTTTAAGTTTGTTAGAACAACAAGAGGGTTGGAAGTCTGGTCTTAGTATGATTTGGTATGACCTGATCATGGATCAAGGTCACTATGTGAATGCACATCTCCTTGAGGCTTTTACCTGAGGCAGGAGACAGGCACCTTATGTGAGTTACAGGAATCTGTGGCCCCAGAGATCTCCCTTCTTGTAGAGCAAGATTATGAAGGGGAAGTACTCATTCCAAGCACCTGTCCACCATACTGTATATCACAATCCTAGACCTCTGTTTGCATGTCTGAAGATAACACATTTGTTAGAAAATATTCTCTAAGGCAAGGTGCATTATTTCCCCTATTTGGAGAAGTCAGGAGCCATCTTGATGACATAATACTATATTTTTATCTCTAAATAGATGAAAATAAATATATCCTCTCATGCCCTATATTTCACATCTGATTCTGGGCAGTATCAACACTTGAAACCCAGCGTCAACGGTTCCAAGAGTCCAAAACAATAACTTTATCTTAAAAGAAAATCTGGCTGAAATGAATAAAATGCTGGTATTTTTTTGAAATCATAGCATCATACCTGCAAATGTGTACAAGTATTTTTCTTATGACATGTTTATAAACGAAGCTTGTGGATTTGGAAAACAAATTTTTTGGAGGTCACGAAAGTCCCAGAATCTCACTATTCACGTTCTAACCATTTATTACTACTGATCTGGACTTTATATTTCAGTCATTTTTCACACTCTCTGATCAGCCTGCCATGGAAACTACAGCATACTATCTCACATCCTTCATTCTCATTAAGCAAAAACAGATGACAATTTAATGAGATCTGAAGGTGTGAGTGTACGAAGACATGCCTTGAAGTATTAAAAGAAGAGACAAACTTCTTGACTTTCACTTCCATGTTTTACACTTAAGTCTGAGGGGCAGGGTGACAGTCAAGTGCCTTTCCATGAGCTCTGAACAACCCAATAGTTTTGTTACTAAGGCTGTTTTTGAGTAAGCACAGACTTATTAACAAATGCCTCCATATGTCTGTGAGCTCACCTTTTACCCATGCTGTTTATATTGTGTTCTTATTGGCTGCTTTTACTGTCCAACTCATAAAACCCTTACTGCAGGTGAATCATATAAGCCTAGGGACCTGGTACAGAGAAGCTTGTGTCCATCTGGGCATCTGATTGCCTCTGATCAGGGACTTTCTTGCCTCAGTGGTACTATAGAGCTACTAAGATCAGACGAGATCGGGTGCGTTCAGGGTGGTATGGCCGTAGACAATGCTACTAAGATGACAGTGGAAGAGAGGTCTACATTGTCTCAGCACTCCTTCTATTTCATTTTGAGGGGGGGGGGAAGAAATAAGACAGTGTTATGTGCATACAAGTGTTTGCAGAAAGACATGAATCCCTATAGACGCATATACTGCTCAGAACACTCAGAAAATGTACATATTCATTTAAGGGCTTTTTTTCTTCTTTGTTCCTACTTGGTTTTATTTTGCTTCAGTTTGTCAGTATTAGCCCAGATCCAAACCCTGATTTGTGAGAAGTGCATGGAAGAGTTTCTCTTACCTGTTATGGACCGGGTGGTGGCACTTTCGTAGAGGGGAACGCCCTCCCCTGCATTGTTAAAAGCTTTTAGGGAGATTACATAATGGGAGCTTGACTCTAGAGAAGAACAGAAACAAGTTGAAAATGTTGATTTATTCCGTGCTCCAAAATACTCTCCAAAATACTCAGGGTAAACATTTTCCTGAAAACAATTTTAGAATAACCAATTAAGAAAGTTGTTGTTTAGAAATGAGTGGATTCTGAGAGGACTATGTGGCCATTAGATTTTTAAAAATCACTTTTTATTCTCCATATGAAAAATGAATTAAAGAACTAGATATTAAACCTGAATAACTAGACATGAAGGACTAGATATAAATTAGATACTAAAAGTGTTGAAACCAAAGGCATTTCGAGTAATAATAAAAGCATGGGAGGAGATACATCTTTAAACCCTAAAATCGAAGTAGAGGTATACAAGCAGCCAACAGCCTTATGATCAGTGTGTTATCTATATCGATGTTTTTTATTTCCTATTTTTTATTAAAGACAAGCATTTAGTTAGGAATAAGGATAACCCTAAAGCACCTGTCATGTAATGCCTGAAAACACTGCTGGTCAGATGGGAAGGCAGAACACACACTTGAAAATGACTTGCAAACTCTCCTTTCCAGCATAGCACCTACCCTGATACAAAAGCAAGAGTTCATAGAGATCCCTTTGATCTATTGTTAGTTTAATCCCAGTCTAGCACAAATGAAAGGAAAATGAAACTTGGTGGATTGAGAAGAGGTGTTTGAGCAACAGGAAGTTCAGGGTAAAAAAACTGATCATTTGCTCAGGAAAAATTCCTTACAAAATTAAACCTAGGACCAGATAAAATAAGACAAGTGCACAAAAAGGATGAAAGTAGATGAAATACATGAGAAAAATAGATTAAAATTCTAATTTGCTCTTCCCAAATGAACTGTTAGGTATGAAACAGATACATGAATCACAATTAGAAAAACTAAAATTGAAATGACAAAAATCACGGAAGTATTAATATGCAAAAGAAATAAAAGTAACCAACCAACAAAATAAACACAGTAAGTAGAAAACAAAGAAATAAAAAATAAGGAATTGGGAATATATATATATATATATATATATATATATATATATATATATATCAAAGTGAATAATAAAGACCTAACATACAGGTAGTCAGAGTCCTTGGAGACAAAAACCAGAAAGGAGAATAAATACTAAAAATATTCTTTTTTCTGACATACATGTTTTGACATGTGGATAAAAATAGTATCTGACATCTGGAGGAATTAGATCATTATCGGGCATTTTGACACTGACATTTTATGTCAGAAGGATTTACAGTAATTCATTTCAGATCTTCTGGATAAGAAAATATAATTTAAGGATTTCATCGTCAACAAAAGTTAACAGTAAACATAATGCATGGGGTAATCAAACTGCAATTTACTTGCAAGTAATCATATAATAGTGTTCCCCTGACACCCAGAACTTCGGGAAAAAAACCCCAAAAAACGTGCTTTTGGCATCCAAGATAAGTAGAGGATCCACTGGTCTAATGTCTAACTGGTGAATGATTAGTTGTATGAGCCACAGCTAAGGGAGGGTTAGAAGAGAGATTTTATTTTGCAACAGGTGGCCATATAAAACAGCAACTAACTGCAATGGTAAAGCAGATTTGAGGGAAAATAGGGACAGTGAATGCAAACAAATGCTCCAATAATTTATCATTGATAACAAAACCACAACCATTTGCACACTGGTACTACGACGATAAGAGTCAACCTGAGAAATTCTAATTCTAGTAGCCCTTGTGTCCTTGAGACCCAGGCTTGTGATGTGCAATGGAAGGGCATAAGGATTGCAAAAGAAGTAGAGGCCTCAAATTGCTTTAGATGCAGTTCAAATGGCAGTGGTACGCTATCTCTGTTGTGGTTCTCCAGAAATGGAGGAACCAACAGTAGAAAGCACTGTTAGCATGTTGGGGACTTCAGGTCTGAGGCAAGTATTTCCAACTGGAAAGGACACAGGTTTCTTGCAGAACTGGTTAAGCCTGAAATAGGAAATACGCTGATTGAGCCAGAACATGATGACATACTATAAAGGGAGTGAACAGGGCTGAGAAGGTGGCTTAGTGGTAGAGTGCTGGCCTAGCATTCATGAAGCCCTGGGTTCAATTCTCAGTACCACATACACAGAAAAAGCCGGAAGTGGCACTGTGGCTCAAGGGGTAGAGTGCTAGCCTTGAGCAATAGAAGCTCAGAGACAGTGCCCAGGCCCTGAGTTCAAGCCCCAGGACTTGGGGGGTGGGGAGGGGAAGAGTGGGGAACAGCCAAAGACTGTATCAGGTCAAGGGAATCCAGAGGTCCGGTTAAAGAGTGTTCCCTTGGTGAGGGACTAGGCCAGTCTGTGCAGGGATAACGATAAGAGTTTCGATGGACTGAAGCCAAACGTGTGGAATCATACAGGTAACTATTGACTAATAAGAGTCATATCTGAGGTTGACAAAGAACCAAATTATTATTTGGAAAACCTGTGAGGAATTGATCACTTATCATATCTTTCCTAAGTAAGCTTTATCCTGTAACTCTATAGTATAAACAGCTTTCTTAAGCTTTATTTGAACAGAAATTAAGTGATAGAATTGAAAAATTGCTGTTTTGCAGCCCACCCAGTGAATGTATGGATATAGGCAGTAAACATTCATAATTGCTAAGATAAATCTAGAGAAATAATAAACACTAAGAATCCCCTGACAAAAGATCATATTATCCTCCTTAGAACTGTCAAAAAGATCCAAGCTACTTAGTTCGAGCATTGGTCTGGATAATTGTTTATAGGAAAGAGAACAAAGAAACACAACATGTTCAAAGTTATCATTGCTTACTAAGCTATACATCCCACACATATGGCTTTCTGGATCTGGATTTTTTTTATCAGACCCTAAAGCCAAAATGTAAGATAAAACATAAGAAGATAAGATAAACATAAGAAAAACATAAAATCAATTTATAATTCATGTAGGCAAATGACTGCCATGCAATGATTGTTTTCTCTTTCCATAAGAGAATATATATTTCAGTTTATGTTGGCAAACTAGCTAGTAGGAAAGTAACAAATCAACAGAGAACAAATGCTCTTCTTCAACGTCCAAGAATATTTGTAAATGATGGACCTTTATTATCAAGTTACAACTTAATTCTGGGGAGGGGGTAAGTGGGAAAAAACAACGTGAAATTAATAATAGATAGGAATGGTATAACTAATGAATGTTATATTAACTCAGAGCAGAGGCCTGAAAAATAAGTGAGGGACAGCATCATGAAAACTTCTCAGCTGATGTAGAGCTGGAACCAGGGTTTTTGGAGGAAGGCAGGTTTTAGGGTTAGAGGATGGTAGGATGAAAGAAAAAAAAAGCTTAGCAAAGGGGAAATAATGAAAAATCCATACAGGCAGGCCAGCAAAACACTTCTCTACCAGGATGAATCTCCTTTTTAGTTATTACAGTAGAAACTAAATCTGATTTCAAACATATGATTCATCTACACAATGGCAATATAAACATTTATATTAGGTTTGAATCTAATCATATATGAAATTGCTTTTTTGTGGTTCAATTCCATTTGGTTGAACCTCATACGTCTATGAGTTTGCATTACCTACGTATTTACAAAGGGAGCAAGAATGAGCTCAGGAACAGCAAACTCATGCTGAGGAGTTATTTTTAGTCTAGCTTTTGAGGCAAGAGAAAGAGAAAACTGCCCCCAGTTAATGAGGACAAAGGCTCCACCTGGTGGAGCCACTATTTAGAAGTCTAAGACACTACTGTCATAAGGAGGTGAGTCTCAGATTCTTTGCACATCTAGAATTTATGTGAAATCCACATTAACTGTTGGTAGAGATCTTAAATAAACAAATGTGTGATGGTCAAAGAAAATAAATACTTGGATTGAATTTAAGGGAGCTATGGATGGGACTTTTCGTTGCCTTGAAGATTTTGTTATAGTATGTTGAAGCTGATGAATCCAAGCCTGTGGCCATTAGTAGATAACCTTGGAGAGATTCCGACACATACCACCATATGTAAATATGTATATACTCATGGAAAAGTAGGAAATGAGATCTGGTCTTCTCCAAGATGTCCACCGTAAGAGCAATAGCCCCCAGTTTAAAACTTCATATTATGTGGCAAGGAAGATGGATACACATTGATAATGAAATGGATCTTCATTTGCACAAAGACATTGGGTATCCCTGTTTTACATCTACCTAGCTAATTTTCACAGGAATTCTGAGTTACGAGTAGGCGTCTGGATAGGTTCTCCGGCTTCTGACTCCATGTTAGTAGTCAGTACTTCTGGGCAGTGTGGTCCAGGGACAGTGTTCCTGCCTCTACTTCCCACCTGCCTCACCCCTCTCTGAATAACAGACTCTGAGAAAGATCCCATTGCATTACTAGATTCTTACCCTCCACTCTTTGGAAGTGCATATCATTTTTCATTTAACAAGTAAAAGGTATATTTAACCATTAGAAAGTATCAGAACATGCTGGGCATGAGTGGCTCAAACTTATAATCGTAGCTACTCAGGAAGCTGAGAGCTGAGGATTGCGGGTCAAAGCCAGCCCGGGCAGGTATGTCCATGAGACTCTTATCTCCAGTAAACTACTAAAAAAAAGCCAGAAGTGGAGCTGTGGCTCAAGTGTTACAGTTCTAACCTTCAGCAAAAAAGCGTAGGGATAGCACCCAGGCCCAAGTTCAAGCCCCATGATTGGCACGTGCGCGTGTGCATGTGTATACACACACACACACACACACACTAAAGTCCTTTAGCTGTTTTATTTTCACTGCACAGCAGCAGAATGCTGGTGCTGGTAATCCTAGCTACTCAGGAGACTAGATCTGAGGACCTTGATTCAAAGCCAGCCCAGGCACAAAAGTCTGTGTGGCTCTACTCCCACTTGGCTATCAAAGACCCGGAAGTGGATGTAGCTTAAGTAGTAGAGTATCAGCCTTGATCAGCCAAAGAAAAGTGCCCAGGCGCCCTGAACAAAAGCCCCCAGTACTGGGGCAAAAAGTCTGGAGGGTAACATGTGCAGTACAGGGGTGAGGAAGAAAAGCCCCATACATCATTTGGCATAAGGTGAGACAGGTTGGTTTGATCTCTCCAGCAGCCTGTGGTCTCTTTTCCTTTATTGAATTTTTTGCATGTTATAAATATGCAAATGACCTGTCATGGAGTGTCCTCCACTCCTAAAATGTGCTACCATATGCTAGCTATTGGGCGAATGAATTAATGTAGTCACCACAATCCTACAAATTCAACTATATTATGCACACCTCAGAGATGTTCCCTCTTAAATGATAGATTATGACCAGAAACACAATGAATCAAAGAAAGGTTGGACAAATGGGATTGCATGAAACTGCAGAGCTTTGGCATGGCAAAGGATATAGCTAGCAAGATCAATAGAAAGCCCACAGATTAGGAGAAGATCTTCACTAGCCATACATAATTAGAACACAAAAAATTAAATCCCCCAACAACAATTCCTCAAAGAAACAACAACCTGATTAGGTAGTGGGCTAAAGATTAAAAGAGACTTCTCTGAAGAGGAAATAAGAATGGTGAATAGACACATGAAGAAATGCTCAACCTCTCTAGCCATAAAAGAAATGCAAATCAAAACAACACTGAGATTCCACCTCACCCTGGGTAGAATGGCTATAATCAAGAAACCAACAACAACAGGTGCTGGAGGTGATGTGGCCAAAAGGGGACCCTACTGCATTGCATTGTCGGTAGGAGTGTAAACTTGTTCAACCACTTTGGAAAGTAGTATGGAGGTTACTTAAAAGACTCCACATAGCGCTCCCCTGTGACCCAGCGATCATCCCACTTTTGGGCATTTATCAAAACGATCATAAACAAAGCCATACTAAGAACAACTATATTTATTGCAGCATCATTTACCATAGCTAAGATATGTAACCAAACCAGTTGCCCTTCAGTAGATGAATGGATCAAGAAAATGTGACACACACACACACACACACACACACACACACACACACACTGGAATTCTATACCTCCATCAGAAAGAATGACATCACCCCATTTGTTAGAAAAATGGAAGACTTGGAAAAAATTATATTAAGTGAAGTAAGCCAGGCCCAAAGAAACATAGGTCCCACATTTCCCTTATTTTCAATAACTAGTTATATGTCTAGGACAAGCAGAAGAGGTCAAAAGCTATGTACAAATGACCATAAAAGATGATGCTAAGTGGAATGAACCCCAATATAGGAACACAAGTGGTTTTTTTTATCTTCCTTGCTATTGTTTTTAATGTATTTATAATGTACTGCGTGATTTTTTTGTTTCTTTTGTATGTTCTTCCCCCATGGTATAAACCCTGTTGTCACTGTATTTGATTCAGATGCTCTGCATATTGTATACACATTTTTCTAATTTGGGGAGGGGAAGGGAAATAACAAAATGCAGAAACAAGGATACAGGATGACCCATTGTAACAATGAGATGTACAAGACACTATGTCAAAAATGAACTTTACTACTTTAATGCGGGGGGGTGAGGGTGGGGAGGGAAGGGATGGCAGGGGAAAAACAAAGGCGGAGGTAGCAATGCTCGATAGGTAATGTACTCATTACCATGCTCATGTAACTGTAACCCCTTTCTACAGTATGTTTACAATAAAAAGCATATATTACAAAAATAATAGGGTGTGATCACGGGCTTCTGGGAGAACACACAGATGTGCACTGCACTTGTAGCTGGCGTAAGGACAGCCCATAGAGCTAGGGGAAGTCCTGGACATGTCTTGGTTCAATATTTTTTCATTGTTAGTAATTTGAGGCTCCAGGGATGTTCACTGATGTTTCTAAAGTAACACAGAATAATAAAAGCAAAACAGGTAAAGAGACAGCCCTCTCCAAGGAGCTTGCTCATCTGTTCTTCAAAATCCACCTGCTCCGTGACAGCTTTTGGATTCCTTCTGGACTTTGCGTTATACTTCGGTTAAACCTTACTCTGGACCATCTTCAGAAACAAAAGGACTTTCTTAGTGAGCTTGATCCTATACTAAATCTAACTAAACAACAGAATTAAAATAGCAATTATTTACTGGTTAAATGGAAACAGGGCTGCCTTCATTTGATCAGTTTTTTTGGGGGGTGGTGGTTGGTGTCTAGCAATAGCTGCAACTTCTTTGACACTATCTTGAGGAGGAAGATTTCTTTGAGAACATCTTCACAAAGGCATGTAATTTGTGGATCTGCCACTAGAGGGCAATGTGGAACTGTTTTCTTGCACATGCTCAGAGCTCAAACTTTAAAATCAGTAAATCACAATAGAATTGCCTAGAATCACTCCCTCTATAGAAGCACCAAATGAGTTAAACACATTTAATAATATAATAATGAATTCCAAATGAATTAATCATTAATTATGGTCAGACCCCATTGTTCAGGAATACACTTAGTGACAATTATGACAGTAAATTTAGTTTTCTTTATTTGCTGAAATGCTGCAGATGTGGAGGCTGGAAAAATGTATTGATTGCCTCTGCACTAACATGCAGTCTTATTTTCTTACTTGAATTGGTGTGATTTGTATGGTTGAGATTTTGGTGAGTGACTATGAGAATGTTTTTTAGTTATAGATATTCTGAATGATTTCATGGATTAGAAATTATTGATTGGATTGTTATCTTTGATTGGCCAGTCTTTCTCATAGACCACATCGATTTGCAATGAAGGAGGCTGAAAAAATCATAACTCTAAATATCCAAAAATAGATGGCTCTTGGCCAGTTATGGCCTGTGGGGCCTAGAAAGAGGAGGCATAAGCGAATACTTATTGATTTTAGGGGTTGTCAATGACAAGGGACGGGTCATGAGGAGCAGCCCTGACTCTTCTTCCCTCGAGATTTGGTGAGCAAGAGACCCATTATTCTAAGAGTGTTGTTTAGCATTTGCTAAATGAATTTTGCTCTCTGGGGCTGCAGGATTGGATCAAACGATTTGCAGACAGCTCTTCAGGGTTAGACCAAGATACTTTTCCTGGTAACGAAAGCTAGTGGGAAGGGCATGGTTATTTTTTAATTACTACTGTGTGTGAATCAAATGCCAGTGGCACGTGCCAGATTGACAGCCCAGAGTCTCTTATTCATTGCAGATTATGTACTTCACTGTGTGGCCCCTATCCATGCCAAGTGCTTGTCAGGGTCCAGGCTCCATATTCTTGCTTTCTTTCCCATCTCTGTGAACACTGCCAACAAGTCAATTAGAGAAAATGAGAATGCTAGCTGTTGCCTAGCACAAACTCTTGCTCACTGCTATAAACCAGGACTACCACCATCACAGGACAGGAGCCACTGGATGGCTGTCAGATGCTAAATACTCCTGGACACCTCTGACCCTACTGGACCTGAACGGCTTAATTAAGTGTAATGGGTGGAAAACAAATATAGCGGATAGCATTGATCTCTTAAAAGGATGAACAATTCATATTTAAAGAGGAGGCAATTAATATAATGCATTCACTTTTACTTGGTTACACATAATCCTCTGTAAATTGAATTAATTGCTAATCCAACTAGCACACTAATAAAGATTATCTTTCCTTTTTCTTTTCCAGGAACACTGTCCAAATAATGGTGAGATTGTTACATGATTTGCTCATTGACCAATTTTCACATGCCAGCAACTTGACCAGTCGGGATGCCTTCCTTGATTCTTAGGAAGGAGAATGAAGAAATCCTCTTTAATCGATAAAGGTCTATTATCAAGGTGGACATCAGGGAAACATCTCAGAAAGAAATGTCTCGGCATTTGTCAGATAGAAAAGCCAAATTTCTTAGGAAGGAAACAAATAGCAGGTCTTGAAAAGTTGGAGCATGGAACTCAGCTCTCTGATGCCAGTGTCACTGTCGAATGTCCCATGTGTTTATGGAAAATGGCTGCCAGGGGATTCTGCCATGTCTGCTTTTCCTACGTGCATGCTTCCATTGAAGTCTTCATGACAGCATTCTTCCATTCATTCATAAATTACCATTGGGCATTGTCTGTAAGTTACTTGTGTAGGGGTGTACACTCATTGAAAAATAAGCAGCGACATGACTTTTCATTTCCACTGATGAATCTTTTCATGGAGAAATTGTGCTAGAGGTTTTACAAAAAACAGAGTGAAATGTTTGAGGATTACTGAGGCTTTGTGAAGATGGTGGTCATTTTGCTGAGCTCTTCGAGAGACAAAGGCTGAGGGGGAAAAGTCGGATAAGCTAATATCAGGGAGAATTTGTAGGAATTGAGGTGTACTACCTAGTAGGACTAATAGACAATGCGAATACCTCCTCTTCTTCCTGTTCCTTCTTTTCCTATCCTTCTTCTTCTTGCTAGTACTAACATTTGTTGGATGCCCTTTTAATAGCCACTTATATTCCTTAATATTTTAAATTGTTAACTTAATCTAGTATGTGGCATAGAGTAGATATCTTTATTTGACACATTGTCTATTTTTGTGATATAATATGGTATTTTGATATATGTATATACCAGTTAATGTTCAAATCAGAATAAATGTTTTTGAGCCTTCAAACATTTATCATTTCCTTATGGTAGGGACATTCAACATCTTTTGTTCTAGCTTCTTTGAAATGCACAATACATTTTCATCTTCTATAGTTAACACATTGCCCAACAGAAGACACATTTATTTTTCTTATTTGCCTATAACATATGGAAGGAAGTCATGTTGGGGGGGAGAAGCTCATCAATGAGTAATAAAGACTTAAGCGGATGAACGGCTATCCTCATTTTATAGGTAAATTGTCTAAAGCTGAGCCTCAGTCCCTCTTTTTTATAATGTTTTAATTATTTTTTTTAAATAGCTGTAAAACAGGATTTCAATTCCAAAGTCAGGTTACAAGCAATTGCTTTTTGTGTATGTGCTGGTCCTGGAGTTTAAACTCAAGGCCTAGGTGCTATTCCTGAGGGTTTTTTTTTTTCTTGGCTTAGGGCTAGCATTCTGCTGCTTGAGCCACAGCATCACTTTTAGTGTTTTGATTGATTGGAGATAAAAGTCTCATGGGCTTTTCTTCTCAAGCTGGCTTTGAACCCCGATCTTCAGAGCTCAGCCTCCTGAGTAGCTAGGATTACTAGGCGTGAGCCACTGGGGCCCAGTTGACATTGCATATTGATCAGTGTTGCCTCTTCCACTGCTCTTCCTCTCACTGCTGCTGTCAATTTATACCATTCATGTCCTCTTAAACTACTTGTTATTATTGAATAAAAGATGATAAGTTACAGAACATTTTAGTCAAGTGTCAAATCAAAGATGATAAGTTGCAGAACATTTTGATCAAGCGTGAAATACTGTTTTCAGGAAATCTGATTTCTTAGAACTATGCAATCCAGAAAAAAAAACTAGAAAAGATGTCAGTAGCATGTATATTTCGGGGTCTACTATAATTATGTAGTGGGCCTTAAACCTAGGAAGGAGAGAGCATAGGTGAAAATCAAAACATGCTTATCACCGGATCTGAGCATGTGTTTAGAGAGACAGTAGAGAACAGGGGAAAATAGAGAATTATGGTTAGATGAAATTATTTCTAGAACCAGGACATCAATGATGAGAGAAGAAATTTCTGCCCTATCATGTTTGTTATAGTGAGAAAAATGTATCCTAGATAAAAATGACTGACTGCTTTAAGCCACAAAATTGGTGGAAGACCTGTTTGTAATGAATTTACAGCCATATGCTTAGAAGGTTCTTTTCTGAGCCAGGAGAAAGTATCCATCTACTAAAGTTACTCTTCCAAATATTTTCATCTCTCCGTATTTCCACTAGAAGTTGGGGTTATTTAGACTCCAACTGGAGAAAATCTGCTTAGGGTTGCTGGCTCCAAATTGCTGAGTGAAACCAAATTGATGTAGTAGCTTTCATAGAACAGAAGGAATGGTAAATTCTCAGGTGCATTGTGCAGTGATGTTAACAAGTTGGTCATCAGTTACCTCAATAATGCTACAAAGCAGAAAGGGGAGGGGATGACCATTTCAATTTTAGAAATAGAGAAGAGGTGGTTTGGTTCTACTCCTCTCTGTCAGAGGAGACCCACATAGGCTCTGAGTGCCTTGATGTGCTCACCATGGGGAGAGAAAGTCTGGGATTTTTCCACCCGTCATTCTACAGAGCAGCATTTGTTTATGAACTAGAACAGAATAAACATTCTTCACCTGCTTTGGTTGGTACAGTGCATTTTGGCTGGGAGCCCTTGGCATCAGAGAAATGACCACGTAAGTGCTCGAACAACAAAGCCTTGCACGCCACTTATAAGTGGAGTGCTTAATGAGGCCATTTCTCATCAAAGCTTTGCAGCAGGAAATTAGAGACAACACATCCAAACACACAGGCTTTCCTCCTCTCTCTCTCATCACCCAAAATCGAATCAACTATAGAATACGTTGAAACGTTCATACAACCACCTAAGGACTCAATTAATAAGAAATACAAGTACTGTTCATTTGGTGAATTCGAGTAATCAAATCATCACTGTGGTTTTAAAAAAAATCAGAGCCGGGCGCTGGTGGCTCACGCCTGTAATACTAGCTACTCAGGAGGCTGAGATCTGAGGATCGTGGTTCAAAGCCAGCCCGGGCAGGAGAGACCGTGAGACTCCTATCTCCAATAAACCACTAGAAAACCGGAAGTGGCACTGTGGCTCAAGTGGTAGAGCGCTTGCCTTGAGCTGAAGAGCTGAGGGACAGTGCCCAGGCCCAAATCAAAGCACAACTTGAGTAGAAATAGAATACAATCAAATGTGTTTTTGTATATATTTTTTCAGGCACTAGAAGAGGAAGCATATGGTTTTGTGAGTAAGGAGTCCCCCTTCTCCCCTTCCTACTTCCTTTCTCCTTCTCTTTGTGTTTGGGTCTCATTCTCTTTCTTCCTACCAGACTCATTGCTTTAGGACTCTGGAAGAGCAGAGGGAAACAAGCCAGTGGCAGAGCACAGGAAAGAGATGACATGGGAAGGGAAGATGATAAACACCTGGGAAGAAAGAGGCAGGGTAGGAAGAAGGCTGGATGGAGTGAGGACCAACATTCTTCTTCAGGACACTTGCAATGTGTGCCTGTGGCTAGTCCTGAAGTGTTCCATGGTACTTGTCTTCCTAGGAGCCCAAAGGGATAGAGTGACTCTTCTCCTTCCAGAGATGAGGAAACCACAGAGCTCAGTAACTAGCAGGATTTGAATCGCAAGCCCATGCAACTCTTCAGGCTGTTCATGGGATGCAAATTGAGACATCAGAATTAAGACGTCCCAAATGGTTTGCATGGGCTTTGAAAAGTACTTCTTCAAGAGAAAAGAAACAAAGAAAGAGAAGTACTTCTTCTACTTCTATACAAGATGAATGTGGGAATCTACAGTACCTCCCAGAAGCAGATTACAGATTGAACGGTTCACCTGTTCGTAGTATATCATGTAAAAACTGTTAAATTTCCCCCAAATACCATGGTATGTTAGTACTCTTGGTGGTGACAAACATTATTTTCTGATCTTGCTTTTGCATTCAAGTGTTTGAGTCTAAGCATGTGTGTGTGTGTGTGTGTGTGTGTGTGTGTATCCAAGTGTGTCGATGCAGGTACATATTGGACCAGGCTGTTTTGCTCCATTTGGATATATTGACAATTGACCTTCCTCACTCAAATATTAATACTGAAATACTGGAAACTTCATGAGCATTTGTATGTTCCCACGTGCACATGCCTTTTCCCTTTCGTGTATTACTCTCAAAGTCCAATTTAAGGTAACACAGCGAGGACTGCAAAACAATAGTGTCACCTAGAATAAGACGTGAATGCTCTATGTGTGTTGGGATCATGCAGATGTCCCATGTGTACTGTTCATAGTGGTAATCCCTAGCTTCATGCAGCTGTTGAACAGCCTAGAGGTAGGTAGAACATTGACGTTAATGAGTGTATTTCTGTGTGTGTGTGTGTGTGTGTGTGTGTGTGTGCATGCGTGTGAAGATAGAACCCAGGGCATCATGTACATTAGACAGCTCTCTCACCAGTTTATTTGATTGTAATGAACATAAATAGTCACATATAAGTAGTAGCTTTCCTGGTGCACAGAATAGCCATGTAGAAGCTCTGTTCCATACAAGTGAAGGTTTGTGCATGATAATGAGTAAAGTAAATTAAGTACAAAATATTCTTGCTACTATTTTTCTCTTCAAATAGAACATAACTCACCATACATATATACTCTGAACTTACATATAGTGTGGGTAAAAGTGTAACTTAGTGGGCTGGCTACTTATTTTGTACCTGAAAATAATAAAATTAAGGAGTTGGCTTTATATCTGACTGAATTTCATTCACACATGCTAATTATTTTTCATGGCAATATGAGTGGCTTAACTGAGTAACCTTTCAAGTACTGGTATTTTACCACTGTGCACTCCACAATATGAACTGCTTTTCATTTAAATGTACATTCAGCACTAGAAAATATGCATAAATGGAGGAAAATGTTGTTAATAATAGAAAAGGCATTAAATTAATGATAGTTCTAAGGTGGCTATAAAATTGAAATCATTTTTAACTTTGTGATTTAATAAAACATGCCCCAATGAAGTTGGAATAATTATATAAGAAAGAAAAGATCTGGTAAAAATAGTAACTACTGATGATAAGTGGCAGAGAAACTATATCATTAGGCCATGTGACCATAAAAATATTATTTCCAGTTTAAGTTCTCAAGAACATAAACTAGCATTTTAGTTAGCTTCTTAGATTCTTGAGCAAGAGTAGATGGAAGGAGACAAAACAACAGACAAAATAAGACAGCCTTAACGTGAATCTAGACAAGAAGCAATGAAATGTAGGTATTAGAAATAATATGTACTTTTCCCTAGAATAAGACTCAGGGTAAACATAATGTCAGTATGAGGACACCTAGGAAATTAAATGCATAAGGGATTTAAGATTTCAGCAAAACATTGTGAAATCACAACATTGCTGGATTGTATTTGGATTTTCATACAGAATTTTGTACTTGATTGTCTTAAATGGACTACATTTTAACTAACTGAATGATTGGAAAATTGAGGGCAAGAATAACATACACATACAGTTATCCTATCGTGGAGAGACAAGCATTTGGTTAGGCTGCTATTTCTTTAGCTTTGTGCATAGTGGGAGCTAAATCAAGGAATGTAGGCAGAGGAGCATATTTAGACATGCAAACTGAAAAGGAGCTACAGACCTAGAAAGGGAAATGTCTTGATGAAATTCCCAGGATCATTTTCTAACAGTGAGAAGCACAAAGCTTTCAAGGTCAAGCCCCAGAAGCACAGAGCTCTTCCAGGTTTGTCCCTGAGCAGGTAGGAGAGGGCAGAAAGGTCATAGCACTGGGATCAGATATACTTGAACTAGAAATGAATCTCCAACTATTTAAAAGCCACACATTGTGAGCAGTTTTCTTAACTCGTTAAATTCCTATTTGTCTCCTTTTAATATGCAAATATGAATTGTATCCCACTTATTTAACTTATCTTCTTTGGGTATAACCTTTTAAAATATCTAGCTATGGGGCTGATAATATTTTAAAAATGGTAATTATGCTGGGTGCTGGTGGCTTATAATTCTAGCAACTCAGGAGCCTGAGATCTGAGGATCGCAGTTCAAAGCCAACCCCGGCAGGAAAGTCCAGGAGACTCTTATCTCCAGTTTACCACCAGAAAACTGGAAGTGGCGCTGTGGTTCAAGTGGTAGAGTGCTTGCCTTGAGCTGAAGAGCTGAGGGACAGCACCCAAGTCCAGAGTTCAAGCCCCATGACCGACCAAAGGAAAAGCAAAAAGGTATTTGTTTTATTATGATGACCTATATTAAATACCACTTCTCAAATAACGATTATATGTAACTAGTCATATAGTTTTGTTTACATATTTAGGATCCATACCTCTTCTGATTTTTTCATTTCATTTTAGTAGTAGAAGGAACCCAGGGCCTTGTGTAAGTTAGGCAAATTCTCTCGCACTGAGTGGCATACCCAGTTCTTCTGATTTCTAAAAGCATATGAAAACCATGATCCTAATGTGTAGTTTGGTCCAAAATTTTGTTTCTTGATACTTCTAGGTCTTTGCAATAATAGGGCAAACCACTGTTCATTTCAAGATGAAATACAATCATGTTTTCATCTAGTCATGATCTCTTCCTGATACTCAACAGTCTGGGTCCTTTGAAGACTGTGAGCTGGTATTATATTTCCAACCAGAAGTTGTGGCCTTTGAATAACTTATAAAATGAGCTATATCTCTGATGTTTGTGCCTGGATATTTTGGATACATTACTTAAAGGAAGAAGAGAGCTTAAAAATAAGCTTCAAGCAAAGAGATGTTCTTACCATTTTTAAAGACTTTTTGAGAAGAATGTTACTTTATAGCTTTTTGCTCAATTTATTTATAAAATTGTTCTTGAATTACTATCTTTTTTAGTCAAACACTCGAATAAAAAATCCCATTAATAGGGAATTTAAAAGCATTTGTTATTTCTAAAGAAAACACTTTCCCAACAAAGATTTTCACCTGCAGTGTCTGGAATAAATGTTCATAACCCAAGAAGACTGTCCAGATTAGACCACACTGACTTGTTAGTATTCTACAAATTTTGTTTAGTTAGTTAAAGCATGTATCATAAGTAAGCAGAAATTGTATGTAAGGAAACAGAAGATGTAATAACAAGATCTAATAGATACATGCAAAACCTTGTTCACAACAACAGCAGGCACATTCTTCCCAGAGACAGAGACATTTCACAGAATAGACCATCTGGTAGGCCACAAATAAACATCAATACATTTCTAAAAAATAGAGATCATATGCGTTTTAGAGCCACAATGTGGTACAATTAGAAATAAATACCAGAACTTAAACTAGAAAATTCTCAAGTTTCTGGAAATTAAACCTCAAACTCTTAAATAATCAGGAGATCAGCCGACTAGCCTCAGGAGGAATCTGAAGTGACTAGAAAACACAGTGTAGCAAAACTTATCCGATGTCGAGAAAGCAGGACTAATGAGAAATTTCTATCTGTAATGCTTCTATTAAAATACAAGAAAGATCTCAAACAACAAAATGACTTATAGAACTCGTAAAAGAAGAGCAAAAATAAATACAGAGGTAATAGCAGGAAATAAGCAGTAGAAATTAGACAATAAATAAGTGAAACAGAGACCAGACAACAGAAGTGAAAATGAAGGAGCATCTCAAATCTAGTTGTTTGAAACGAAAACATAAACCAAAATATACTTTTAACTGGATGGAATAAGAAAGAATTCAAATTAATACAATTAGAAGTCAGAATGAGGTAAGGATTACTCATTCTTCAAAACAAAACTGATGATAAGAGAAAACCGGGAACAATCGAATACCAATGAAGCCCTGTTGAAGTGAAACATTAATATCCCTTATGTACACTGACATAGAAAAGATGTATATTCTCAAAAAGTACAGGTAAATGGAAGACAACAACATATTAAACATATTATACCACAGGGTCAAGTGGGATGCGTTCCTGAAAGTTGAAGATAGCTCAACATATGAAAACTGATCAATGCGAGACGCTACACTAAGTTAAAAAATCATTTAAATTGATTCAGAAAGTATTTGATAAAATTCAGTACTCTTTCATGATGAATACATTCTATAAACTAGGAATAGAAGGAAATTATCTCAATATAATAAAGAGCTATATATAAAACATCCACAGAAGTTGTTATAGCTGATGGGAAGGACTGAAGTCTTTTCCTGTGAGGAAAGTGTTACGTAAGGACAATGTAAGAATACTCACTTTCATGCTTCTTAGTCAACACAGCACAAAGAAGTTCTAACCAGAGAAAATAGGTATGAAAAGCAAATAAAAGCAATCAATATGGAAAGGAAGAACTAAATACATATGTATTTAATCCTAAAGATTTCACAAAGAGATATTTAGCCTTAATAAGTGCTTAAATAAGGATACAGGTTGACCCATTGTAACAATGAGATGTACAAAACACAATGTTGAAAACAGATGTACAAAATACTATGTTGAAAACAAACTTTACAACTTCAGCGGGCGGGGGAGGGGGGTGGGCGATGGGGAAGTGGGAGGGAAGGGATGGTAGGGGGAAAACAAAGGAGGAGGCAACAATACTCAATAGGAAATGTACTCATTACCCTGATCATGTAACTGTAACCCCTCTGTACAGCATTTTTACAATAAAAAACGTACAAATAAACAAATAAATAAATTCATAAAAATAGATGGTTACTGAATCAACACAGGAAACTCAGTTATAATTCAATGCCCTAACAATGAACCATGGGAGAAGAACATTATGAAGATACTTCCGTTACTTAGGGATTAATTAAAGAGATACAAGATTTTCACTATAGAAACTACTACAGAAGAATTAGATATGAGTAAAAAGAAATGTATTGCACTTCCGTGCATTAAGTTGTCAGTACTATCGACAGATTGACTGCAATCTATAAAGCTGGGAAAAAACCTTCAAAAGAACAAAGCTCTTCTTTTAGTCTATAGCACAGTAGGGTAACAACCACCTATAAGAACTAATTACATGTTTTGAAGGTTCTGAGTACAAGAAAACAATATTATATTGGGAGATAGAAATGATAGTTGCATGAACTAATCATTCCCTATACATATATAGTCCATATAAATATATATACATATTCCACTGCTTAGATATATATGTATATGTATGTATCTATCAGATTAAAATATTATACCTCATAATTATAACTAGCATATATCACTTAGCACCAAAATTATAAAAGAAAATGATTGTCCAGAAGAATTTTAAACAATAATAGAAATGGAAACTGGATGAGAAAGGAAGTGGGGAGAAGTATACAGTTTCAACTTTACAGGAAAAACAACAGTTGGTTAAGAGACTGATAGTCGTAATGGATGTACAGTATTAGAAACTTATCTTACAGCACCAAAGTGTACACCTACAATGGTTAAGATGGTGAATTTTTTGTTTTCTTTTGTCATAAAATTTTGAAACAAGATTATATAATTTATCTAAATACCCATTTTAGATGTTGTTATAAATACCAACATTACTTATGTGTTTCTAAGACTAATTTTTAAAAAATTATATTAAAACATTAAAAAAAACCCTCTGTTTAAATCCTAACAAATGTGTCCTAATTATTTTGTGGTTATTCGGTGATTTTATTTCACTTGGAATTACTTGAAATAAGAGGAATATAAACACAGGCAAACTTTTATTTTGTTTTTCCTGCATTGCAATTAAAAGATAATTTGGTTCAAAGGGAAAATTAAAAAGTGGGTAAGTAGAATTAAAGAGATATATTTAAGCAACATGTAGAAATGAGGTGAACCAAAGCATCATTTTCAATGATGTATCCTAATCCACTTGTCTATCCCAAGATTAGGGCAACAAATATGGCATGAATATTTTACTTATTCTATATTCAAAGCCATAGAAGTCAGTTTTTCAGAGCACCTTACAGTGTTAGTGGTGTAGTTTTGTCTCTGTGGTTTCTATTTCTTGGTTTAACTTCTGGACAGCTCACTGCGGGTAAGAGAAGGGGATAGAACCCTGGCTGTCACATTTCCTGGCAATCTGTGAGACCAAGGATGGCACTGTCATGTTGACTAAACTCTACTAGCTACTACTTAGTTACCAGACTCTGACAACTACAAAGCAAGGCCAGAAAACTCATGTACCATGATAAAACTCAGGTTTTATTAATGGGTGATTAACAAAGTCGCTGATTTTGGAGGAAGTCAAAAGAGTAAATTTTACAGAAAATTTGTTGTAAAAGACAATGAGATATTCTCAGGATGTTTCATACTATTTTGTCTGCCTCCCTCCCTCTTTTCTTCCTTCCCTCCCTCCCTCC
>NW_012267259.1:4514310-4617224 GCF_000151885.1 Dipodomys ordii | reverse complement strand
TTCCTTCCTTCCTTCCTTCCTTCCTTCCCTCCTTCCTTCCTTCCTTCCTTCCTTCCTTCCTTCCCTTCCTTCCCTTCCTTCCCTTTCTTTCTTCTTTTCTTTTTAAAATTCCCCTCAGATCTTACCATAATTCCTGACACTTGAAATCTATTCACTGAACAAAACCATGACTTTCTAAATGAAAAACAGTGGGTGGGGGAGTAAAAATATTTGGATGCTTAAATATGTAAAATACCTTTGCCAAAATCTGTGACTCTCAGCTTGGGGATCACATAGTCAAGGTTCAACCCAGAAGACGCTGAAGTCTTTCTTCTGAGTGAATCTCCTAGGAGAAGGTTCCTAAGATAAAAACGAGCTATCTGCCTTGAGAGAAGCTCTCCCTCCTTAAACTGCAAAATGTAAAATCTGCAACGCCTCTAGCTTTGTCAGCAAAGAATTTGTTGTACTCCTTTTGTAGGATGTGAAAAATACTCATGTTGGTCTCATAAATTTCCTGGGTAATTGTGCCCTGTTCTCTCAGCCTTTTGGCTGTGATACAAGTCTGTGGTTGACCGATTCTTGAATAACTCTTAACAAGAAGGCTGATTTCCAACACCCTGCACTTTTGCTTATGATTAGAAATAGTAAGGCTAACCTGTGATTAATGAATGTTTAAACAGTGCTTGCTACTTGAACACTCACAGATCCTTAGTTTCATCCTTTATCATCAGACAGAACCATTTGTGAACTGTTCCCTTCCCAAACCATTAAATGTAGTAATAGACTAACTGGGCCGCCGTCCATGGGTTTCAGGATGAACACTCCCTTAGGGAATGAAAGTTCCTCTTCTTTATCCTTGAACAAAAGAATTCAGAGTGTGGTTGCTAAATATTTCACAGGACAGTTTTTTTTAATATAACAGGCATCATCGTGTGCATATACAAATTGCAATTTTAGTTTCTATTTTGTTGAGGTGTGTGCACAAGTGTAGGTGCTTATCTGAACATAGGTGGATGAGTTGGAGAGTTCAGAGTCCATCTCTAACATTCCTAAAGCTTGAAGTAAGGATGTCATATATGTGTGAAACCAAGGTGGCAACTAAGAAGTCCAAAAACCTCCAGATGCACTCCACTTCTTTTCAATTTAGTATTAAAATGCCTAGCTACAGCAATAAGACAAGACAAAAACATAATCGGGAAAGATAAAGTAAAACTCTCCCTCTTTGCAGATGACATGATCTTGTATTTAAAGAATCCCACTGACTCCACTCCCAAATTACTCGAGCTGATTCAAAACTTTGGCAAAGTAGCAGGGTATAAAAATAACCCTCAAAAATAAGGGAGGGTGGGAGGGGGTATGGGAAGGGATAGCAAGGGGAAACAAAGGAGGAGGCAATGATGCTTGATAAGCAATATACTCATTATCTTGCCCATGTAATTGTAACCCCTGTATATGGTATTTTCATAATTAAAAAAAAGTTCTTACAAAAAAATCAATGGCTTTTCTGTATGCCAACAATGAGAAGAGAACAGCTGAAATCAGGAAAGCAGCTCCATTTGTAATAGTCCCATAAAAAATAAAATACCTAGGAATTAACTTAACCAAAGAAGTGAAGGACCTCTATGATGAAAACTTTAAAAACCTGAACAAGAACTTAGAAACAGAACTTAGAAAGTGGAAAAACCTCCCATGCTCCTGGATTGGAAGGATCAACATCATGAAAATGGCAATACTTCCCAACGCTATCTAAAAATTCAAAGCGATACCTATCAATATTCCAACCTCATTCTTCAAGGAAATAGAAGAGGCAATCTAAAAATTCATATGGAACAATAAAAGACCCCGAATAGCAAAAGCGATCCTCAACAGAAAGAACACTGCTGGAGGAATATCAATACCAAATTTCAAACTCTACTATAAAGCCATAGTAATCAAAACAGCTTGGCATTGGTATAAGAAGAGACCTCAGGACCAATGGAGTAGAATTGAAAACCAGAAATGAACCCACAGACCTAAAACCACCTAATCCTCCATAAGGAAGCTAAGAAAATAGAATGGAAGAAAGACAGCTCTTCAATAAATGGTGCTGGCAAAATTGGTTAATCACTTGTAGAAAACTAAAGCTAGATCCTCATATATCACGCTACACCAGAAATGACTCAAAATGGATCAAAGACCTCGGAGTCAAAGCAGACAACCTGAAAACATTACAGGACAAAATAGAAGAAACCCTAGGTCTCCTTGGCACAGGTCGAAATTTTCTTAATAGAGACCCAGAAACACAACAAATCAAAGAAAGTTTGGACAAATGGGATTTCATGAAATTGCAGAGTTTCTGCATGGCAAAGGACATAGCTAGCAAGATCAATAGAAAGCCCGCAGATTGGGAGAAGATCTCCACTAGCCATACAATGAACAAGGGTCTCATATCTAAAATATACCTGGAACTCAAAAAATTAAATTCCCCAACAACAAATCCTCAAAGAAACAACTGTCCAATACATAAGTGGGCTAAAGACTTAAAGAGAAACTTCTCTGAAGAGGAAAGAAGGATAGCCAATAGACACATGAAGAAATGCTCAACCACCCTAGCCATAAAAGAAATGCAAATCAAAACAACACTGAGATACCACCTCACCCCGGTTAGAATGGCTATAATCAAAAACTCTACAGAAGGGAACCTTACTGCATTGTTGGTGGGAGTGTAAACTTGTTCAACCACTTTGGAAAGCAGTATGGAGTTCCTCAAAAGACTCCACATAGAGCTCCCCTATGACCCAGCAATCCCACTTTTGGGCATTTACCCAAATGATCACAAACAAGACCATACTAAAGCTACCAGCACAACTGTGTTTATCACAGCATTATTTACTATAGCTAAGATATGGAACCAATCCAGATGCCCCTCAGTAGATGAATGGATCAAGAAAATGTGTTATATATACACAATGGAATTCTATCCCTCCATCAGAAAGAATGGCATTGCTTAATTTGTTAGGAAATGGAAAGACTTGGAAAAAATTATATTTAAGTGAAGCAAGCCAGCCCCAAAGAAACATAGGTCCCATGGTTTCCCTTATTTGCAATATCTAGTATATGTATGAGTCAAGCGGGAAAGGTCAGATAAGTTGATGTTAGGGGAATGAACCCTTAAATATGTATTCAAATGTTTTTTTTTTCTTTCTTGCTTTTGTTTCTAACATATTTATACGATGGTTTCTTTGTTGCTTTGTATGTCCCTCCGCCACGGTATAACCCTTGTTTTCACTGTATTTGATGTTGGTATAATATGGGGAGGGGAAGGGAAAAAACAAATTGTTTAAATAGGGATACAGGTGGAGCATTGCAACAATGAGATGTACAAGACACTATGTTGAAAAACGAACGTTACAATTTAGGAGTGGGGGCCGGCGTGGGGAGGAGTGGGAGTGGAGTTGTGGAGATGGGAGGGAAGGGAGGCTTGCTCATGTAACTCTAACGCCTCTGTACAGTATTTTCACAATAAAAAAAACTTATTGAAAAAATAAATTCAAAAACCTCCAGATGTTTATTTACCTATGTATGAAAGAGAGAAGGTGGGTGATAATTATTTTAAAAAACAGTATTGCATCCCAGTCACCGCCTCTATTTTTAATGAGACAACAAGTGTATGGGAAGGTTGGGATTTTTAAAGTCTCCAAATCCCTTGGCATTTTGTGATTTGGCAGGCTTGATAACCGACGCCTGGCATATTCTTTCTCTAACCACTCTGTGCTTTTTCCTGGATAAGTCAACCAGCCCTAATATTCAATGTAGAGATGTGAAAATGGAACCAAGATACTTCAGGGGGCTGAAGAAAGTAGATGGACTTGAGAGAGATAAAGATGAATGATCGAAATCGAAGGGGTGATGCTGATCCTGTTGTGTTGGACACATGGACTGACATGTTGAATTTAAACCCCTATTTGAAGATTAAAAAAAATTTAAAAAGGGAAAACACAAATTGTTTAAATAGGGATACAGGTGGACCCATTGCACCAATGAGATGTACAAGATGTTATGTTGAAAATGAAGTTTACAACTTTGAGCAGCAGGGTAGGGGAGTGAGGGGGAGATGGGAAGGAATGGGAAGGGGAAACAAAGGAGGAGGCAACAATGCTTGATAAGAAATGCACTCATTATCTTGCCCATGTAATTGTAACCCCTCTGTATGGTAGTTTCCCAATAAAAATATTTAGGAAAACCACTACATTCTGTTCAGAAACATCACTGATGATAGAATTAAGTCTATCATTCCCAGATGACTTTGCAGCTATATTTCTCTGATGATTTCTTGTTAATTATGAAAGGGGACGTAGAACAACTGTATTGAGATACACTGTTCTTTTGAATGTCTTAGCTTCTTCGGTCTTTGTAACCATCTCAAGAAATCTTCCCCGTGATCTCTAATATGGCAGTGTGGATGTGGAGGAGTGTAGAGGCTCCATTAAGTGGCAGTAGTTTCTCACCTACTACAAAGCAGGCCTGGAATCTAAGTCAAGTCTTGCATTGTACGTCAAGTCTTTCTACTTAGCTTTAATTTTCACTGGCATTTCCCTTTGTAGTACTTGATGTGTGGTGATTAAATGGCTGATTCACTACATTGAATTCCAAACACTCTAATGCTCCAATAACTCATATAATTAGCTTGATATATTTATCAAGGTAATTCTATGTTGCAGTTATTATAACATCAATGATCTCAAACAATTTATTATGAAGTTTTTGAACCTCCAGTATGTATCTAATTGATAGTAATAACTACTCAGCTCGCCAGCAATCAGGACAGTTTAGAAAGTCCCTGTTTACAAATAAAGAAGTGTCCTTTTCTTTTTGTTTGTAGCTGGAATAGCATTTGAACGCAAGGTTCCTCTTGATTCATGTCCCCTCTAGCCCTTCTTTGTGGTGTTTATTTTAAGTTTTTGAAGTGTTTTGCATGGAGTGGGCCTCTGAACCACAATCCTTTTACATCTTTCTCTAAAGTAGTAGGGATTACAGGCATGAACCACTGTACCTAAGCATGAAATAACTTATTTATAGAAAAAAATAAACCACTTACAGTGAAACTATTACTGATCGATTAACTATACTTTCACAATTTATTAGGGATACCCATTATATAATTCTATATAATGGGGACTTTTGGAGAGCAGAGATAGCTCTCTGGCATATAATTTGAAGAATTACATAATACATATGAAATGCATATGAAGGATAGGGGATGAAGCAGTATGAAGGTGAAATTCAGAGACTTAATATACGTGAGTACATGTGGTATGGGTATGTGAGAGAGAGCGAGTAAGAGAGATGAGAGAGAGGTAAGGGATAAAGCAATCTGTCTCTTTGTTCTTATTCTTTAAGGTTGGTTATAAAATACACCAACTTTTATTATCACAGACTTTTGAAATCCCTTTGAGAAAGGATTAAAAACAGTGCTTGCCTTAATTTTACACTTCTACAGTTTTAATGAAAAACAAACATAATCTCTGAAGAATGCCTCGGTTACTAAATACCACAAAGGAAATGTTCGAGGACTTCAGAATCCTTAGGAAGTCAAACGAGAATTCCAGAGGGACGGGCTCTATTGGCTCCTATGGGCAGATTAATTTTAAGGCTCTACTTGCCTTGCACAAGGTAGTAGGGACAAGGTGTGTCACCTGGCATATTATAGTATGGTGCAGTGAAAGAGATGTGTCTTAGAGCCAGGCAGTTTGAATCCTGGATCTATCAGTTTACCACTGTCTAGGTTACAGATCTGGTACTAGTTACTAAAGACTTGCCATCCGCATAATCTTCTGTGATATTAACTTAAAATGGTGTCAGTCAGAGCACATCTTCTTAGGTTGAAATGAGGCAGTGCACAAAGACCGTGTAGGGCTTAGTACATAGTAAGTGTTCAGTAAATGCTACCTGTCAGAATTATGATGGGATTTCGAATCTAAGCACTGTTTGTAATGGCAGCAGAAGTGACTTTATTCACTTGCCTTATTGTACGGTATGGGGTGATATTTCCTTATTTCCTTCCAAGGTCTAAAAGTACGATATAGATCACAGAAAATCACAGCCTTGTCTTTACAATCTATAAAGTTCCATTATATTTCTATTGAATGCCTATTCTAAAAATAGTGGGGGAACCTCCACTAAAATCTCGATTCTGGCTGGGCTTTGGTGATTCACGGCTATATTCCCAGCAATTTACTGAGATCTGAGGATCACAGTTCAAGGATTGCCCCAGCAGAAAAGTCTGTGAGACTCTGATCTCCAATTAACCAGAAGTGGATCTGTGGCTCAAGTGACACAAGTACCAACCTTTAGGAGAAAAGCTATGGGCCCTGAGTTCAAGCCTCAGTACTGGCACAAGGAAAAAAAATCTCAAATTTTGTTTCCTGATACTTGCTTCAAAAATAACTTCATTCTGCACCACACAGATGGGATCTGCTTTCTCTTCAGACACTTCTGGTGAGGCTAGGAACTGCTTTTTATGCTCATTTGACAGATTGAGGAAACCAGGACACTGTGTCTCAGTAACGTTGACCAAATACAGAGAAATTACCACATTGAGCACTGGAAATTTAAAATGCTGACAAGTAGCAAAGAAATATCAAGAGCAAAAACTGGACCCTTATTTCATAAAGGAGATGTGTGTGCTTTTCCCTCATTACCAAAAGTTCTTCACATGTCTTTACTTGACCTCGTGTTTACCCAGGCTTCTAATTCTTTTATGTGATCCAACAGAGACACCTCCCATTATGATGGTCAGAAACACAGCCCCTCAACTTTTATTACAGGTTAAAGTAGTAAAAGAGACCACTCAATAATATGTGGTCATATATTAGAAAAGCAAGCGAAAGGAATACAGTCCTGCTGGAAGAATATAAGTATACCGGAAATAAAAATAATAATGATAATAAGCACATATAAAATCAAATAGATACCTTTTTGCTTGAAATCTGCAACTTTTTTGTAAATACTATTTTGTCCAGTAGTTTTATATTATTTTCTTATTTATTTATTTTTGCCCAGAAAAACTGGCATGCAAGCCTTGCAAATTAGATTTTTATAAAAATAAACTGCTTACTTTACTCATGTGGGTATAATTCCTGGCTCTACAAGTTAAAAGAAAAAAATGATTATTTTGCTCTACAGGTGGGTTGTTCTTAATAAGAAAAAAAATAGGCCATGTGCAGTATTCATTGGGTAGCCTTCAAATTTCTTTTCTTTTTTCTAGTAAAGACCCTGTATGTTACAGAAAAGGTAGATGTGGATAAATCTGCAGAATTTGTGTCTGGTTTCTAATATGCATAATCTGAGCTTTTGTAAAAGAAGCAGTTGATCAACAGAAGACCACCATTCATTTGGATAGTGAAAGTAGTTTCCCCTTAAGTACCCAGTAATAATTATTTTAATCCTCGAATTTTCCAATACAGGGGCACATGATCAGCCCTTATCATTCTAATGCTCTCATTCTACAATAAATATCCTTTCTGAGTTTTTGGTAACTTCTTTTTAAATGGAAGCCTAATAACAGAAATTGTTCCCACACAGATTTCAAGGACAAATGTCCACAATTAGGGGATCAGCAGGGCCATACCTTCAGGCCCCATGAGAGGTCAGCTTGCTTTTCTAGCTTCTGTTGCTTATCAGGATGGATTGTGCCACTCCAATCTCCAAATCCACAAGACTTTCTCCTCTTTTGTGTCTCCGTGTGTGTGTGTTTGTGGGTATGCGTGAATATGCACCAGTACTAGGGCTTGAACTTAAGGGCTTTAGCTTTTCCTACTCAAGGCAGGTACTCTAACACTTGACTCACAAGCACCACTTCTGGCTCTTTTGGTGGTTAAGTGGAGATAAAAGGTTTATGGACTGTCCTGCCCTAGATGGTTTCAAATGGCAACCTCATCTGTCAGTCTCCTGAGCAGCTAAGATTGCAAGCATGAGCCACCTGTGCCTGGCTTGCGTGTGACTCTTCTAAAAGGACACAGTTGATTCAGCACCCAGCTGGTTCTCCATTATAATCTCATCTAGATTATCCCTAATGTAAGGATATCTGGTGATATTTGTTGTCAAAGTAATGTAACCTTGTTAGACCCTGGAGGTGACTAGTCAGACCTTCTTAAACCACTACACCTTTTTAAGGCAATCAATAATTTCTAAGACATCATGTTAATTATTAAGAAGACAATGTTGACTTTCACTTCAATTATTACAGAAGAACATGATCAGTCTCTTGGACCTTAACATGATGAATTCTTAGTAGCAATCTGAGCTCCCAACACAGAGATTTAGCCTCTCCTTTCCAAGAAGAAACTTCACATGGTATTAAAAGAAATAAAAGTTTACCTTATTGCAGTTCTGTTTTTGTTCTCATTTACATGAACGGAGACAACGGAGCTGTAGACATGCAATTGAGGACTTCTTAATAGGATTTATAACATAATTTGCTGCATCTGAACTGCAAGGCTATATTTGTTAGTCAAAGAGACAGTGAAATGCTGAGTTTAACCAAGAGCTATTCATATTCATCTATCACAACATACAATTCCAAGTATAGCTAAAACACTTCCTTGAAATTTGGAGTATAAATAAGGCCTTCCAATAATTGTGCAGATGAAGAAAATGTGAACAATTAACATAATGAACAGAATATGTGATTGAGTAATTCATGTGCTCCAAGATTGACATTGTTAGACATAATAGATTCTATCCTATCGCTTCATTTGCCAAAATTTTCTATATAAGTCATACTAGAATGTGACTTATTTTTCATGTTTGTATAAAATTCTGATTATCAAAATGCACAGCACATAAAACACACACATACACATAAATACTATATATATGATACATATGGATATATACCCTATATATATATATATATATATATATATATATATATGATGAAATACAATGGAATGAGTCAGGCACTGGTGGCTCACGACTATAATCCTAGCTATTCAGAAGGCTGAGATCTGAGGACTGTGGTTCAAAGCCAGCCAGGGCAGGAAAGCCTGTAAGACTCTTATCTCCAATTAACCATCAGAAAACCAGAAGTGGTGTTGTGGCTCAAGTGGTAGAGGGCTCTCCTTGAGCAGAAGAGTTGAGGCAGGGCCCAGCCTCAGATTTCAGGCCCCATGACTGATAAAAAAAATACAATGGAATGATTTGTCACTTATTGTTTTAAAACAAATTTCTTTAAACTCTTAAATATATAAATCTTAATTATTAAATTACCTGCCTCATGTCACCAACACTCAAAAGCAATCAAATATTCAGGCCCAGACAGACTTTGTGCATGTGAGTGTGTGTGTGCACATGTGAATGTGTATAGTAGTCCAGTATATGTATCATCTGGACCCACAGAGATACAGAAAGCAGTATACAGAAGATGAAAAGATATTGGTTCTTCAAGGCAGGTCAGGTAAGAAGTCACTGGCATTTGTAGATCGAGTCAGGACTTGCTAAAGTACTTCAGGGCATTAGAAACTAAATTAGATGTCATTGAAAAAAGGTAAAGTGCTTCCCCTTGAGAAATGTTTGATATTAAGCAAATCCACTTAAATAGTAGGACCAAAGTATAGTGCACAACTTCCTAGGGATAATTTGCATTAATGAAGTCATAACAAAGTAGTCCTTTTCCTATTCCATGAGGCCGGTTTTAGAACAGAGCCTGTGAGGAAGGAGAATAACATCTTCCTAACAGTATTAGATAATACCTTAATAAATTACATCTTCCATTAGGATGGGAGGGAATAAGACAGGGTACTGGAAATATGAATAGGATCATTATCTACATGAATGAAAACATCATGATGAAAGCCATCAAGTTTTTCAATTACTGTATACTAGTAACAGAAAAAGAAAAAAAAATCACATCTTAATGATGTCTAATCCACTCACAAACTTCTATACTATAGTTCTGCTTCTCTTTTGACTCTGAATTTCACTATTCTTATAAAAATAGCCAGGTGGGGTGGTATAAACCTGTAATCTCAGAACTCAGGAATCTGAGGCAGAAAAATCTCAAGCTCACCGGACTGGGCTACAGTACAGCAAGGCCCCCCCAAGTTCAAATGCTATATGATATAAAATGACTAGATATTGGGTAACTAACTGAATAGGCAAGTGACTTACACAAAAGCTCCCAGAATTTCTGATTCCATTAGTACCCCCCAAAATGCTATACAACATCATCTTTGGAATAGTTAGGAAAGGCATATTTTATAATATCAAAAGTTACCATTTTAAGCCTATTCATACCTTCCTCTCAAGTTATCTTTCTATTCATTAATCCTGCACCTGCTTTATAAGAACTTGCAATCATGGCTCAACTAAAGTGTTCAGACCTTGAACCTCTTCTTTTCACTCCTATATTCTCTTTCTTATACTTCCTGCATCAAATGTCCTCCTCGAGAATTAATCCCATTCAAACTTTGAGTCAAAATTTTCTGGTTAGCATTTCCAGGCCAACTGCTCTTACAAACTGACATCAAGGGAACCTTTCAAACAAATGTATAATGGTTCTTTCAAAAATCACATGAACTTTACTAATTATTACAAATGAGGAAAACCATGAGCCTATGTTTCTTTGGGTCTGGCTTCTTCACTTACTATGATTTTTTCCATGACTTTCCATTTCCTTATGATTGGGGCAATGTCCTTCTTTCTGATGGAAGCATAGAATTCCATTGTGTATATATATCACATTTTCCTGATCCATTCATCTATGGAGGGGCATCTGGGTTGGTTCCATATCTTAGCTATGGAAAATAATGCTGCAGTGAATATAGCTGTGCTGATAACTTTAGTGTGCCCTTGTTTATGTTCATTTGGGTAAATGCCCAGGAGTGGGACAGTTGGATCATAGGGGAGTTCTATATCTTTTAAGGAACCTCCACTATGGAGGTTCCTGGAGTTTCCAGAATGGTTAAACTACTTTACATTTCCACAAACAGTGTAATAGCATTCCCTTTTGGCCACATCCCCACCAGCATCTGTTATTTGTTTCTTGATAATGGCCATTCTAATTGGGGTGAGGTGGAATCTCTTTGTGGTGTTGATTTGCATTTCTTTTATGGCTAGAGATGTTGAACATTTCTTTATGTGCCTATTGGCCATTCTTATTTCCTCTTCAGAGAAATCTCTTTTTAATTCTTTTGTGTGTGTGGGGGGGTCAATCATGGGGCCTGAACTCTGGGCCTGGGCACTGTCCCTCAGCAATTCAGCTCAAGGCTACCACTCTACCACTTGAGTCTTTTTAATTCTTTACCCCACTTATTAATGGGATGGTTGTTTTTTTGATGATTTTTTTATTGCACTGTGTGAAGTTATTTCTTTTTCTTTCCTTTTTTCCTTTTTTTCTTTTCCTTTGTTTTAGCCCTTGGTGTCACTGTTTTTGATTTTGGTACCCTGTGTCTTGTATATTTGTTTATCTGATTTGGAGAAGGGAAGAAAAATTACAAAATGGTGAGACAAAGGACAAAGGCTTAACCAATGTAACAGTGATACTCACGAGACACTATGTTGAAAATGAACTTTACAATTTTGTGTGGGGAGGAATTTGAGGGGGGAGGGAAAGTAGAAAAATAAAGGAGGGGTAACACTGTTCAACAAGAAATGTACTCATTGACTTATGCAGCTGTAACTCCTCTGTACACCACCTTTACAATAAAATAAAATAAGAAAGAAATCACATGAACTTTACTTTTTTCAAGAAGTACTCTTCTATTTACAATAGAAGACACAGGGAACCTAGAATATACCCAACTATATATCTTACTTTGTTAATCTCCTTTGGTCTTCCATAAGGTGCCTTGTTCTTAAAAGTCATTCAGTAAGTCATTCTTAGAGAATACTTTTAGTAAAAATCGGCGAAAAGTTGGTCTTCTAGCATAACCCTATCACAAAATATTTTTCTATTAACTTCTTGCAATTGGAAATCTTACCAATTTAGCATTTTGACTCATATTAACCACCTGGCAAGACCACTGGAAAAGGAAAATGTAAGTCAAGTAATATATTATATATTGAATTCATTTGCCCCTGTAGAATCAAAGCATTGACTCATACAAAGCAGAACCTCAAAGGGCATATGAAATACTAAGAAAATAAGAAGAGAAGTTTTTCTTTGGATTCATGAGTATCTATATTCCATTCACATTTACACTGTAGATGTTGGACAAATGTTATTGATGGAGAAAGGTTATATGTAATGTAAGATAAAAAGTATAAACAATCCAACCAACCAAGGTAAAACTCTATTGTCCAGTGAAAAGATTAAAAAGCAGGAAAGCAGAGCCCACCAACATTAACTTGGGACTCCTGTGTAAACAATTACAAATTCATAAAAGAAAGAAAATTGCCTTTCTTTTAACATGGTTTCTATAGCTTGCAATAGATTAATTTTCAATGATCTGTTCTGATCCTGCCTGAAACACAGCTGGGGTTTGTGCTCAGTGCTGTAGCTATTCATATATGTTCCAAATAAGATATTTGGGGATAAGAATGTGTGTGTATGTGTGTGGGGGGGTCCTGACTCCCTTCTTATTTTCTTTACCATGAAATGACTTTTTGTTGCTAGGTGTTTGGGATTAGGTTTCTCAGACTTTAGGTCAAAAATCATTCTCCATAATTCTTCTTCACTCTGTTTAAAAAATACAGAATAGAATTTTGTTAACCAAAACCTATAATGTACTTCATTTCACAGTAATGAAATACCCTCTCCATGGTGCTAACTCATTTTTTATTCATGTATGTCAACCATTCTTGATGCTGCTAACGTACATTGATTTTTCTGATTTAAAAATGTTTGCATGTCATAAACCCAAAACTTTTATATTCCATGCATGAAGGGATTATTTTTCTTGATGGGAGGAGATGCTGAGCTTCACATTGTAATTTACATTGAATTCACTGAACTTAGAATGCACCCGGGGAGTTACAAAGGTTCATTTCTCCACAGGTTAGATAGAAGACCTATTTCTGAGAGCACTCAAGTTAAATTTACTCCTGAAAAATGCCATATGACAGGCTTTATGCTGGATGAGATTTGTGTCAGAGATAAGGAAATAGGTCTAATGTAGTTTGGCATTTCTGATATCCTTAAATGGCTGAAAATTTTGGCATACTTAAATAGTAAAGGAATTATTCAAATGTTATGAAAGGACTCTCAATTCTGGCCAGAATCAAAATGGATTTATAGGGACTTACTTTATTCTTCCTGCCTGAAAGAACGTTTTAAAGAAGACAAAATATCTAATATAATAGTTTTCAGACACTGTGTAAACAAATAATCCCTGAAGGAAGTGAATCTTTTGAGGTCTCAGCTTGTGGCATAAAGTATGTTCAGATTTTAGGAAAAATACAGAAAGCAGCCTACAAAATCCCTCAATTAAAGACACGAGTGGAAATAGGAGGTGACCTAAATAGTTAAAATTGTGGAGAAGAGTACCAGAAAGAAGAGAAATGTACAGGAGATCAACGCGATGGAGGTCTACAGAGGTCCTCTTTAGTTTGCCCCTGGATGCTTATTGGTAGCTGTGCATGGGGAAGCTTCACAAGAAAGCTCATGAACCACTCCATAGTAGTTGAGGTAACAGTCTTTGGTGCCCATGTAGAACCTGGATAAAGTGGCTTTCCAGGAGGCATTTCACAATCAACTAACTCATGAGCGTTTACCTGAAGATCTTGAGAAAGTTATTTTCTCAGTAGAGGGGCAAATTTGATTACCCATGCTTTTAGACGCCATCACCAAAATAGATCAAAGGCAAGGCAGGCTTCAAAGAGGTTATTTTCCCAATTAACTACATTTTAGAACATAACTCAAGAACAGTTTATGAAGCACAAAATAGCATCCCAAAATATCACACACACAGACCCAGTCAAAAATATCCCAACGAAGAGATTAAAAATTAATAATTAGAAACTGGCCTAGAAGTGATACTGATAACATAATTCCCAGACAAGACACTGCATACATCCAAGATGGTGGAGACAAGACTGAGAGCATAAGTAGAATGTTAGCAGACAGTAAAAGAGCTGAAGCGAACTGTGCTAAAGGCTAAAGTCAATGTGAAATACAGTAATAAAATTGATTGGGTACAACAGACTACCCAATTAAAAACTTGTATTACACACACACACACACACACACACACACACACACACACACACACACTTAGCAAGATGAAACCCACCAAATACTCCTTGAAAGAAATAGGGTAGGGTAGAGGATGGGATTTTTTTCAAATGTCCTGTGCACACACATGAAAACTCACAATCCAAGCCATTCACACTACAGATGTATATTAATTCAACAATAAAAAAACTAAATAGTAACTTTAAAGACATACTGATAAAAAAGCTATCCCCAATTAAACACACAGAGCACAAAAAGACTTTAAACCTGTGCATAAAGTATGAGCTGTAGTAGTCTAGAATGCTTAACAATCTCTGTCATCTGTGTTCCAACAAGAGAGGGGTGAGCATGGACAGGAAAAACAAAACTATTTGAGGAGATGGTACCCCAAATATCCCCAAATTTGATGAAACCTATAAATCTAATGATGAAGATTTTCAGTAACTTTCAAGCAGAGGAGACAAAGAAAGCTACAAGACATGAACCCATCACTGTACAATATCAATGGCATAGAAAAGCATTGCAAAGCAGGAGAGAGGTTCACAGGTAACGAGGTATGCAAATAAGTGTAAATGTCATAGCCTTGTAGAGGCTAAAGCAATAGGGTGTACATCCTTTAAAGTACTAAAAGAAAAATTTGCCACCTTCAATTCTAGGTTCAATGAAAATTATGGAAAAAATACAACCAATGGAATTGTTCAAACATATAAAGATAAAACATGAATCATCAGCTCAACTGCCATTACAAGGAATATCAAAGAAGACCTTAAAGAAGAAAGAATAAGCTGTGAATCTGATGTGACCCAAGAAGAATGCTAGCAAGTGTTAAAGTGGGTAACTAACTGCCTGATTAGAACTAAAATGTATTATTGTTTTTAACTTTTAAGAGACATTGATAATATATGAAGAAAACTTTTGGAATGCCTTGTGAAATGGGGTAATACTTCATTATAGTCATTAGTACTAGGTTCAAGAAGCACAGGCAACACAAAGGAATCAAGATGGTCACAACTAGTAAGTCAGAGGGTGCAAAGTGTTTAAGATTTGAGAATGATACATGATTCTGATTAATCAGAACTGTGAGGACTGTGCTCTATGTGGCTAAATGATTTCATTTCATTGTTGAATGGATATGATTTTGCTGTAGCACCTTGGTTTTGTGTTGTGTATAAGAAGTGTGCCTTTCCTGTGGCTTTGAATTCTACTTGTAGCTTCTGATCATGGGGCTTGTACACCATGTTTTTGTGTCCATACCAAAACAAATGTTCAGTCCTTTTTCATTTCCTGTAGCATTTATTGGGAGATTGGATCTTATACTTGACATTTATTTCATTTAATAAATTAGCTTTGAATTTTTTACTTTGGTTCTCATGTTCTCTTTCTTCATTTGTAAATTTGGGTACCTGGCTTAATGGAAAAAGGAAGCAATAGACTGATAATTGTACAATCTTTAGGAGAAATTTACTGACTCACTGTGCATCAGTATGAAAACACTAAACTGAAAAGTTATTTTAAAAATTTGATAATGTTGGGATAATAAATGGCTCAATTATTGCTTTATTTTTATAATTTGGTTTTACAAATGACAATGTACATGATAAAATATAAGGTAAGCTGTGACATGTTAATTTTATAAACAAAGAAAAGAGAGCAGATTCAGTGATATCTACTGAAATATGTATAGAGAGAAATTTTGCTCCAATAACATCTTTTCTCCTGTTCAATAATGGTGTTCATTTTTTTGTAATGGATTTTTCCAAATAGCTTTAAAAAATTCACCAGGTATAAGACAATGCATGTGCTTCAGACCTCAGAGAGTAGTGAGTGAGAAAAGTTACAAATAGAAAGTATGCATTATTAATGAAACACCCTGCAGCTGTCTTTAAAGACTGCAAGAAAATGCCTATAGGTTTGAAGACACTAACCTGAAAAAAAGATAAAATGTATTCTTCCTCATATATTCTGAGTAATGATCTCATGAAGTGACCTTTTCTCATCCCTTCTCCTTCCTCTTTGGGCAGTCTGTGCTAGGGTGGAAGGAATTGAATGCTCCCACTCAGGATTTTCTAATCAAGATTTCATTGTATGTAAAAGTAGGAGTTCACATTTTTGTCTTTCACACTGAATGGAGTAGTACCACTGCGTAGCTTCTTATGCTTAATAATTAATTTTAGAGCGCTAGCCTTGAGCTGAAGAGCTCAGGGGCAGAGCCCAGGCCCAGAGTTCAAGCCCCGCGACCACCACCACCACCAACAACAAAAATCAACAAAAAATAATTAATTTCAGTAAGTGAACATGTTTTATATAATATCATGTATCTGTTGACTTACTACATTCTCAAAGCTTGAAACCCTCAACTATATTTAAAGTTGTATTATATATCATCCATTGTGATGTATGTGTGTGTGTGTATGTGCATGCGCACGTGCATGTGTGGGCATGCACAAGCCTGTGTGCTGATCCTGAGGTTTGAACTCAGGGCCTAAGCAACTGTTCCTGAGCTTTTGCTCAAGGCTACTGCTCTACCACTTGAGCCATGTGTCCGGTTCTGGAATTTTGCTAATTAATTGCAGTTTTTTAAAGACTCATTAATGCTTTTGTTATTATAGTTTCAGATTTCTTAAGTACCTTGTAAAGTAGATTTTTCTTGCTTCTCTTTCACTAAACAGTTCAAAGCAAAATATCTCTAATCAGAAAATGAAAGTGTTTGATAGTATTTGGAAATAGATAACATATTCAGACCTAGAGGTCTGGTTCAAATGGTAGATGCTTGCTTGGAAAGTCTAAGACTCTGAGTTTAAACCCTAACATCAACATAAATACCTTTAAACAAATAACAAATTTACCCTACACCTGAATATTTTTATTTAAAAAAGACCTCCATATTATTGCATTAATCATGGGGTATAATTTAATATTCTTATTTTTTAGAAGACCAAGTCTAATTTTGTTGATAGCTGATAACCAACAAAATTTCATTGAGAAAATTAAAATTGATAAACTTCTACTAATACTTCACCAAAAAAGGAATACCAATGATGAATACTGAAGATGAGAAAACGCGACTTCACCACAGATAAGACATCGGGAATAGCTCATATAAAATAGACATAGCCAAAAAGAATGGAGTACCTTCAGAAAATATATTAAAAGTTAATGCAAGACGATGTACAAAATCTGAGATGATCTATACCTGCTCAAGATATTTAATCTATTATCAAAATACTTTTTATAAAGGAAAACCTCACATAAAACTGGTTTCACTAGTAAGTTCTGTAAATATTTAAGAAATAAGTAATACCAATTCTAAACAATTTTTTTCATAACATAAAAGGAAAAAACACTATCCAGCTAATTTTAGAATAATAAAACCTGGAACTAGATGTAAGCCAGATGTGGAAAAAATACAATCAAAGTTACTCATGAGGTGATGTAGGGTACTCTTGGGGCCACCTTGGGGAAAAATTAAAAAGGCTGGATCTCAATAACAATATAACTATATCTAACTCTGTCTGTCTTTCTGTCTATTTGCCTAGCATGCATGAAGTCTTGGGCTCAATCCCAAATAGTAGGAAATAAAAAAGTGGGGGAAGAAAGGAATAAAGTCACTACATGAAAACTAAATGCACACAAATATAATCATAGGAACATGAGTACATAAGATCTTTAATAACTATCATCAAATTGGTCCAACCAAATAAGAAAAGAATAGTGCATGACAATCACATAGGATTTCCAAATTTCACCACGAAAATTTTGGGGCTAATTACTCTTCAAAAAGCCTATTCAATTCTCCATTTTTGAAGAAAAAGCTACATGCATTTTGTCATGCCAAGAGATGTAAAATGACATCACAAAACATCTACAAATTTGTTCATGATAAAAATTGTAGTAAAACTAGAAAGAGTGTATTTCCTAAGGTTGATAATGAAAACCTGTATCTCACAATGGATTCAGGGTAAAGATGAAAATTCCCTCATTAAGATCAGAAACAAAGCAAACCTGCCACTTTAAACAGTTTGTTCACCAGTTAGTGAGCATTCTGACCACTTTAATTGGTCACGGAAAAGAAACAAATTTCATAGAACTCAGAAATTAAGTAGAAAACTGCTCTTATATACATATTTGTTGGCTTATTTAAATAGGAAATCACATGGCATCTAAAAACTAGCAGAAAGGACAGATGAATTTAACAGGTGTTAGGACATAGGGTTATTACTTAGAGAACCTTTGTATGTTTCTAACTTAAACAATTAGAAAATAATGAGCAAATAATTTCACTCAAAATTATCCCCCAAATAATTTTAAAGGACTAAATTTAAACAAAGCATTCAAGCACTTTATGTTGAAATCTATGAAATATTGCTGAGAAAAATTAATAAAAAATTAAATATACTGTATTGTAAAGTAAGAATATATCAATTAAGATCTTTTAGAAACTAATTATGTATTTTAAATATAATGTAAATATATAATAATTTATATACAAAGTAGATCAACAGATCAAATGTAGATAGTTTAAAAATTGATTTGGTTTCAAGTTAATTTTTCTAAACCATGCAAAATTCAAATTATATGTTGCTTATATAAGAATGCCTGTCAACTTATATCCTTACTCTGAACATTATTTTTACAATAAAAATATGTACATAAAAGAATGCCTGCATTAGAGACTTTCAAGTACAAGGGGTAAGATGTCTATACATTAATTATAAATATATAGAGTGCCAACTTTGGTTGAGGATCTATGAACCTGCACTATACAAATTATTTCTGTATTTTAAAATAAGGAATATTAGATACTGTTCATAATGATTGTGTATTATAAACTATGACCATAATACTTAAAGATATGGACAATCTTCTCAAATGGATTATAACTTTAATTTTAGTGGTATCAATATCATGTAGTTCTTTATTGGGGGGGTTGTTCCAGTCGTGGGGCCTGAACTCTGGGCCTGGGCGCTGTCCCTCAGCTCTTCAGCTCAAGGCTAGCGTTCTACCACTTGAGCCACAACGCCACTTCTGGCTTTTTTCTTTTTGCTTATGTGGTGCTGAGGAATCGAACCCAGGGCCTCAGGCATGCAAGGCAAGCACTCTACCACTGAGCCACCTTCCCAGCCCCTCATGTAGTTCTTAAAAGGAAATCTCCTTCACCAGATGCTCATGGCTTATGCCTGTAATCCTAGCTACCCATGAGGCTGAGATCTGAGGACATTGCTTTAACAAAGCCAGCCCAGGCAGACAAGTCTTATTTCTAAAAGACCAACAAAACTAACAAGTAGCAACAACAAATTTCCTTTTGTTTACTGCACATACAGAGCTTATAAACTTTTAATCTTAAAAATACATTTCTTTCCAAAACGATGTAATAAAAACAAATTTTCTCTTGATGATGATTAATCTTGTCAATTGGTTGGATTGCAAATTGTTTATAAAACCAGTTTAGTGCACATCTATGTGGTAGGTTGAATACATTTCTAGATAGAATTAAAGAAGGCATCTCAGCCTTCCCAAATGTGAGCAGTAGCATCCCATAGGCCAGAAGCCCACAAGGAACAAAAAGGGAAAGGGAGAAAGCTGGGAGTACTGCCCTTGCCCCGTGCTTCCTGACCATCCTGATGAGAGCTGCCCTCCCAAATGGAATGAATCCAAACTCCCAACACCTGAAGCCAAAACAAACCTAGCCTCCATTAAGTTGTTTTTCTCAGCTATTTTGTAATGTAGATGGGGGAAATGCCTCACACCTATATTAAACTTTGAGAGAATAAATAAAACAGTCATTCCATTGCTGAACATGGGCTTGCATGAGTTTCTGAAAATGAAAGTTTATCATCATATGTATAATACTTGGGTGAAATGGAGAAACAAAGAAACCATGAGAGCAGTTAATGAACAACAAGAACAACACATTTTATGTCCTGTGTTAGGTACAGGGGACTTTGTTATGTTAAAAGCCTATCGACTTGTAATATTTAAAAATATGTGTATATAATCTCTCTCTCCAGAGTCTTACAGAACCAACTTATTATTTTTGAGATACGTTGACTCCAGTTTGCTTTCTTTTCCCCGCTTTTGACTCCTTGCTTTCTATATTATTCCTTACAAAGAGATTTTTCTTTTTCTCTTATTAAGCACTTAGGGACGCTTTCTAATTTTAATTGGACAAACTCCGAGATGGGTAGAGTGGAAATCCAGATTCCTCATAATGAAGAGCATCATTATCTAAAGGACATAGTGTTGAAATAATGCATTTTTCCTTCACAGCTTCCTTCCGAGTTCGGGCCATGTTCCTTGTTATTGCCAGGAGCATCTGCACTACCATGGTAACCTCCTCCCTTATCTGCTGACTGGCATCAGGACGAACTGTCAGAGATGACGACGTTGTCTGAATAATAGATAAGCGAGAATCCCCCGACATAGGTTTGATGGCCATAAAATATGAGCTTTGTGATTGCCCTCACATTCAAACACAGGGACTAACTGAGAGGATATTATTTCTAAATGTCAAGCTAACTGAAATACTGGAGTGTTTCAGTAGTTGCTTCTCTTATTAGTGTTTGGAGCAATTACAGAGAGAGCTGTTTGGTGCCATTTCCTACCTTCACTGAGAAAATCTTTCCTTGCTACTGCATTTTAACTATTTGAATTTAAATTGGGCTTTTCATGCAAATGTTGTGTTTGGAAAAGACACTGCAAATAAGTTGCAACTCTCCCCATACCGTTTCTAATTGAGTTGCATTTCCAACGGGATCATTGTACTTTATTGCCAATAATATGGTATTAAATAAATATGGTAGAATGAACTTGTCTTCTCCTTGGTGAGAATTGTTAAACTTATTGGCATCCCAATATATTAAGTATATATAGATTTTATTTTCATTTGCTAATGTTATAATCTCTTACAGCACTATAGCAAGTCAGATGTAAACTGAGTTTAAGGTTTATGCACACAGTAGACTTCTCAGAATGAACAAATTTTCAGTTAGTTCAGAAATAACACAATTTAATTATTGCATTTTAAAACAAAACATTTTAAAACAAGTTGGCTTCAAGAAGAGATATCAGATTTGGGAGGGGACAAATGTAGAAGTAGGAGGGATTGAATAATCCTAAATTTATTGCTGTGATTGTCAGCTCCTCTTTTTATCTCGTTGTTTTAAAGTCATAATGACATCGCCACAACGAATCTATGGATGCCATGAGATTAAAAAAGGGAAGTGGAGTTAGATAATTTACAGAAAATTGACAGAAATCTTCCTTGTGAGAACAATTAAGGGGAAAATATATTGACACTTTTTCTTAAGACTCAGTAAGAGTAGAAATTTGCACCAACTATAGGAAAAAGAAAAACGATCCGATGCGCTCCTTTTATCTAAGATCTATAGGCAAGAGCATCCATCCCAGCAGTTATCATGAGAGATTTCTCTTCTAGATCAAATCCCCAGAATTCCAACTGTAGAAGGTGTGTGTGTGTGTGTGTGTGTGTGTGTGTGTGTGTAGAGAAATAATTATTTTAAAAAATTAATTCATGTTATGTGGTAAAAATCATAACCTCAAAGAATACTTTTCCCAAGAAATAACATATTTTAACATAAATCACCACTTCTTTGAGTAGCACAAACATCTCACTACTCACCTAACCTCTCGATGGAGTAATACCGCTGCTTACTGTCCACACGCACTGTCTCTGCATAAGGACTCCCCACGCCGTAGCCAATAATGTAACCTCGCACCACAATATTGGGGTTCAAGGGAGGAGTCCAGCTCATGATGATGCAGTTCGTCTGGGGCCTCACATGAAGAGAGCTTGGCTGGTCAGGGACCTGGGACTCTAAGATTCAAAAAGAGCCATCGTCAGCATGTCTTATAAGTCTACTGGGCAAGGAGAAATGTCCCCTCACAAACACAATATCATAGACCATAGGGGCTCAAACAATGCTTTGTTTATTACCCACGTGCCCAAGAAAATCCTTTATTCAACATCCACTGCAATTCGTTATGTTGAATCTGTTACAGAATTTTTAATGTTTTTCTTCTTATTGTAAAGATGATGTACAGAGGGTTCATAGTTACGTAAGTCAGGTATGGAATACGTTTCTTCTTGAATAGTGTCACCACTTCCCTCTGTTCTCCCAGTTTTCCCCTCCCATGCTGCTGTCCCCACTAGTTGTACAGTTCATTTTCAATGTAGTGTCTAGTGAGTGCCATTGCTGCATCTGTTGTTAGGTATAAAAGCATCCTCTGTTCCCTTACACATCTTGGCATTATACATCTTTATCTCAATACAGCTTTCCTTGTTTTTCATATACTTCCTCTGAGTTATCAATAATAATAAGGGTGAAATTAAGGTCTACGAATAACAGAAAGGGAAATAAGATGTTCAACCGTCTTGTTTCACAATCTTTTTATAATAAGATGCAGCTTTTATTTTATTTTATTATTATTTTTTATTGTGAAAATACTGTACAGAGGGATTACAATTACATGGGCAAGGTAATGAGTACATTTCTTACCAAGCATTGTAGCCTCCTTCTTTGTTTCCCTTCCCATCCCTTCCCATCTCCAACCCCCTTCCCCTGCACCAAAGTTGTAAAGTTTTTCTTTTTTCTGTTTCTGTCATTTTTTGTTGTTGTGAGAATACTGTACAGAGGGGTTACAATTACATGAGCAAGATAATGAGTACATTTTTATCAAGCATTGTAGCCTCCTCTTTGTTTCCCTTTCCCATCCCTTTCCATCTCCCCCACCCCCCGCCCCCGCAACTCCCCCCCCACCCCCGCACCAAAGTTGTAAAGTTCATTTTCAACATAACGACTTGTACATCTCATTGCTGCAATGGGACCACCTGTATCCCTATTTAAACGATTTGTTTTTCCCCATCCCCTCCACAAATTATACCAACATCTTATAAATATACTAGAAACAATAGCAAGCAAGAAAAAACATTTGAGTCCTTATCTTGGGGTTCATTTTGCCTCACATCAACTTATCTGACCTTTTCTGCTTGATTATGATTTAACTAAAAATAAAAATAAATCTACCAGTTCTTTAGGGGCCATGACCTGTTCATCATGATCAGGATGCTGGACCGCCTGTTTATGGCATTTGTGAAAAATGTATTGTTATTAATGGCCAAGAGACTGCGGCTTAGATTAAAGCCATGCTGTCTTTGGAGCTACCTATATTTGGTCTAATCTAGGTGTTATCATTTACTAGCTGTTTGTCCTCATAAAATGGTTTCCTTTCTCTGATCTTCACTTCTTTGTATGTTCACATTACAAATACTGACTGATCCAACATTTGTGTGCTGCAATTCAGCAAGAGCAAAGTTACAATCTGTTCTAGGTACTCATTAGCTGACACCAGAAGACCTTACTATCCTCACTAAGCATTGGTTCCTTCAACTACAGAAAGAAAAAGATGATAAAAATTTCATTCAAACTTGAGAAGATTCAATGAGATAATACATACTCTATAACAGCACATAAACTCTCCAATCACCAAGCTAAATAGCCAACTAGCCTAATGTGCACTTTTTCATCATAGAGTTTGTAGTAAATCAATTAATAATAATAATAATTAATTTTAGTATTAAATTGACACTTTTATTACATCCCTAAAAGAATAATTGTGTTTCCTGACAATGAACATTGTTTAATTAAGAAATATTTATACAGTACATATTTGTTATTTAGATACAGAATTGAGTGATATGATATTTAAGGACTTGGGGGAGAATAAATATGGTGACTTGTAGTTTATGATCTAATGGTAAAATTGGACAAGTTAAACTACAGTTATAACCTGGCCAGTGGTTCACACATGTAAACCTAGCATAGGTAGGATTCTGAGGATTGCAGTTTGAAGCCAGTCAAGGCAAGAAATTCCATGAAATTCTTGTCTCCAATTAACCACCAACAAGCCAGAAATAATGCTGTGGATCAAGTGGCAGAATACTAACCTTGAGCAAAAAAACTGAGGGACAGTGCCCATGCCTGAGTCCAAGTCCTAGGACTGGCACAGATGTGCATGTATACACGCACACACAGATGGAATATATTTAAAACAGAATAGGATATATTAAAGGGCTAACTACAGACGTGCAGTTTAGTCTTCAAAAATCAGGTCTTGTGACAGGTAAGATAAAAATGAAGATGGTCACTCCATATTTAATAGTGTAGTGCTAAACACAGTTTTTGACAACTAATATTTATAAAAATTAGTTACTTGAACCCTATTCAAACTGTATGAACAGTCTGTGTAAAATATGAGTAAAGTCTGGGGCTAAAAGAAGTATTATGGTACCTGTTCCTCTGTGATTTAGTAGAAAAAGTTGAAAGAATCCTCTCTACTGACTTTATCCATATGCGACCTGCAAACTTATATGGTAGAAGAGAGTATGTCTTTCATTAAAATTATTAAAGTTGGCATTCCATATCATAGCTATTAAAATACTCTAAATAGATATGACATCTACAGAACTTTCTAAAATTACTTTTACTGTTCTAATGATTCCCTTTGTGAGTAAGAAGGGAAGTCTATTATTGTTGGTCCTTAAAGAAGCTTGTGATATAATATGCAAAGGCCTCATAAAAAAGTGCCTGTCAAAATGTGGATATAAGCCTTTATAGCAGAAACATGATGTTTGTGAAGTATTTTCCACTATAAACCCTAAGTAAGTCATAAAGGAGAGGAAGGGGATGAATTAATATTTTTCAAACCTATTACTGCAGTCTACCAGTGCCCTTGAAATGTAGCATGCTCTCTAATCAATTCAGTTTAACATACTTGAAAGTTTTTAACAAATACCAGAACAAGAAACAGACACAATGTTATATTAAAGAAACTAAATGAACTTCATATTCTCAACACTCACTTTAAGATGAAAGTATAGCTATTTGAATGACTATTGAACATTCTTTAGAATGAAAGGTAAAACACTATTAACATATTCTCACAACAATAACATTTCTCCCATATTTCTGGACATGATAGATTGATTCCCTGGTTAAGTTGGTACAAACAGAAGTTTAGCCATCAAGGTATAACATGTTAGGGCACTGGGTACACCAATTAGCTCTTAAGAAAAGTGACGAGTCTTCCTTGTATTCTCCATTTTATAAAAATTTCTTTGATCCTAGAAGCTTACCTCAGTGCAATTTTTTTAACATTAAAAAAATAAGAGTATAATGCATGAGAATATATGCTGCTTCTCCATTTACATATTCTATGGACTTTTGCCACTCAATTAAGTTCAAGGCCTCAAAGGACAGCACCTATCAAAGCAACATTAAAATTAAGTTATCCCTAATAAATGGTCTCATCATAAGTGTAAGTAGGCCAGGAGATTATCCATCATCCAAAATGATCAATTCATGCCCACCCAGTCACTTTTTAATAATAGAGACAGAATTCACAATTTTGCTTTTATGCTACCTGAGTCTTCTCTAATACAGATGACCTTATGGGTTATGAAAATGGTTATTACTAAAATGAGCCATAAAATATCAATTTAGTAATTTTTCTGTGGAAAGCATGTGACGTGCGTACACTTTATTTTGGATCTGAGACTGAAAATTGCTGCTCAGAAGTACCTGGAAGTTTTTACGAGTATCGGAAACAAGGATTGTGTACACTTAATGCATAGAGGAATACTGTGGAATTATTGAGGTAATTTAAAACCAAGGAGATTACATTTGGCCTGAAATACCCAAGTTAATCATGCCTAAACTTCCACTGGCATCTAAATGATCAAAAATGTCTAGGTCAAGTGCTATTTCTCTTCCCCCACAATTTTATCAGCAGGTATATATTGTACAATATGACAGAGCTCATTGTGACCAATATTATATTGATGTATCTATGCCATACATATAACATATATAATATTATATATAACATTTGGTCCACTCACTGCCCTATTACTTTCTTATTCATCCTCCATACCCCCTTTTTATCTTTCTCACAATTTTTGAAAGTGTGTCCTGTTAGGACTTTCTCAAATGCTCATACAATGCCTTTCCATTTGTATGCTTCCCCCCTTACCCGCAACTCCTATATTTGATGATGCTATGGACTTATGGGTTTTTCAATTTAATTTGGTTCTAAAGAATGCATGTTAGTTTTTGGCTGATGATTAGAGTTTCTACTAATGATTAATGTTCATATGTAGTATAACAGACAATTTAATAAATGAATCCTTATGATCTTTCAATGATCACTGTGAATCTCTTACAGTCCAGTCAAGGTTCCTGATACTTCACTGAGGGGAGGGGGAAAAAAGGAAACCCTAAATTGACTTATGTGACAAGCCTCCCCTGTTAGAACATAAAAAGGCAACTTTATAGATGTCAGGGTGGGAAGAGTTGCAGGCATTGGGTAGATCTACTGCCAGAATGAATTTGGCATTTGAAGAAACCTAAAGAAGTCATTTACCTTCTATGTAAATGGGAGATAAAAAAATATGAAGGTAAAAAGAATCAGGCAGTGGGAATATAAAATGGTAGAGTTAGCATAGAAAGTGTATAGTGGCTCCTCAAAATCTTAAAAACTACTATGTGATCCCATAATTCATCTCCTGAGTGTGTATACAGAGGAAATGATAGAAGGAACTCAGACAGGTGTTTATATACCCATATTCACAGCAGCATTAAGTACACTTGAGAAAACAAAACAAAATAAAAACCAATCCCAGTATCTATCAACAGATGAATGGATAAATGAAATATGATATATTCATGCAATGAAATCATATTTTTCCTTAAAAGGGGAGGAAGATCTGATACATGCTTTAGTATGGATGAACCTTGTGGATGTCAAGTTAAATAAATAAGTAACAAAAGGCAAAAAACTTTATGATTCCACTGATGTGCAATACTCAGTACAGGTAAACTCAAAGCAGAATTTTAAGGGACAACAAATAGGGAAGAAAAGAATGGGGAGTTATTGTTTAAGTTATTGTTTAATTGCAAGATGAAAATAACCCTGGAAATGTATATTGGTAGTAGGTCATAAAATGTGAACACAATGTCACTTAATAATGGTTAAGATGGTAAAACTCATGTTAGATCTTTTAAAACACAATCTAAAAAAGAAATTGAGACCCAGAAACCAAGTTTCCCTAATTAAGACAAGTCAAGGTAAATAAATAATTTTAATTTTAATGTATGAGATCTTGAATAGTCTTTTTTTCTATGAAGCATAGGAAAAGTTATTATTATTAATTAATTTTTAGAGGAAAAGATGTTTCAGAATGGTGAAGGAAGAGAAAGGGACAATAGAGATGCTCTATCACTTGCTGTGTGACTAGTGAAGAAACAAAGTGGAGAGATTTTGGAGCTTGGAGACAATAGATTGGTAGCAGTTTGAGTGAAGAACACTTGGCCACATCGCTCAAAGATCTTTGGCTTGGTCAAGTGTAAGAGGATTCACTGAGAAAAGGATCACAAGTTGTATTCACTTTGAGTCATTTCAAGAAGGCTATTGGTCCATCTCACAGGGGGCCAGGGTTCTGGGGAAGTGGTTGGGTATATATAAGTCTGGGGTTTGGGAGAAAGCTCATGCCTAGAGATGTTGAGGTGGAAGTCATTAACCTATAAATGGTACTTAATATAAGCATAGTATATGTTTATAAATTAATATAATACAAATAAGATCATGTTGCTGTCCTGCGCAAGCTCTACTCATTGTCGTAGTCCACAATGAAAGACAGACTAAAAGACCAATTGTGATCTTGGCCTCTTCTCTTTTACCTCTCTGACTTTGCCTCCTATAATTGTTGTCACTTTATTTTAGCCAACTGCTTCACAATGGATACTTTGCTGCTTCTCAGAAATACCAGGCATCTACTGGCCACAGGTCTGGCAGAGAAAGAAAAAGGGACCATAGAGATTCTGTTTCACTTGCTGAGTGACTAGTAGAAAAACAAAATGGAGAAATTTGGGTGTTTGAGGACAATAGATTGGTAGCAATTGTTCCCTGCTTTGGCTAGATATAGCTCTTCCCAAGATATGGCTCCCTGGCCTACTACTTCAATATTTTTGTCACTGAGAGTCTCATTTCAGGCTCCCCTCACAATCATATTTAAAGTTATAGCCTTCTCTTCACCACTCCGATCTTCCTCTCTTAATTATTTCCCATAGGACTTAATTACCAATTATTATGTTACCTATTTAATGTGATTATTCTGTTACTCTGTGACTCATCTCTGTGTTAAGTTCTCTAACTTTAGTGGCTAGACTAGTTCCTGGCACAAAGTACTAAAAAATATGGCAACAGGATCTGTGTTTCTCCTGAAATGATATAGACAGATAGTAGGTAGGTAGGTAGATAGATAGATAGATAAGATAGACAGATAGCATAGATTGACTACAGATAATAATTTTAAAGGGGAAAAGGAAAGAATAATATAGAAATGAAACATGATGACTATACAGTTCATAAAACTCTTTTTCCCCCTCTCCTAGCAGCTGACAAGATTTATCTCTGTTGGGTTTAAAAGCAAATGATCTGCTCTGTACCGTCTGCTGTGCATGGTACTGCCAAGTGTGGTCAGAAAGCAGGTACTTTTGACAAATACTCATATATTTGTTCTCCATTTAGTGCATTGCATTTTTATGAGGCATTTTGTTAGAGTTTTGTTCCAGTTCTTAACAGCCTGTATTCCTTCACAGCAAATTATACATAAAGTAACTGATATATACCCTGTCTTCCCAGGCAGATCTGATGCATACTGATGTGTCTTCTTGAATTGACAGGGTCTGAATCCATCAGTTGTCCTAGTCTCCATTAGGCTACCATCTCTCTACAAAATTCCTCCTTTATCACTGGTAATGGGTGGCCTCTCTCACTCACCAATGAACTCCATTCTACTTTTTAAAACCATTTTCTTCTTATGGTTTTTCTCAATATTAATACCTTTCACAATTTATAAGCACAACTCTTTGCACAGTTCCAATGTGTTTGGAGGAACATATGAAATTAATATCATGTCCATCAGGATTCAGAATGGTTCTATCATCCTATGGGTTTCCTCATGTTTGCCCACTGGGATTAAGCCTTCTCCTTAAACATGCCCAGGTCATTTTAACCCAGTAATTTAACATTTCTTTCCTCGCTGAGTACAGGGCCTTCTGTGTAATCTTTATGTCTTTATTTTCAGTGTTATAAATTTTGAAACAGTGTGGGTTTTTGTAACCTTTTTTAATAACAATAATGGCAAAAATTTGTCTATACACCCATTATTTATCTGTCGCACTTGTCATTATTAAATATTACCTCATTTAGCACATCATATTGTAACTCAGTGGGAAAAAAGAAGGGGGAAGCAAGACATTCTCTCACAGAGGAATGTCAATGAGATGCCTAGAGTTTAAACTTCAATCACAATTCTTAGATCTTGTGATGCTTCACTAAACAAATTACAGATTCCCAATTTCAGATTTGAAATCAGCTCTTGTCCAACCTTTAGACAAACATAGACTCCATCTGTCAAGACCTAAAGAAACATCAAGAAGTAAAAATACCTATCTAGGGCAACAGGTAGGCATGTTAACCGGAACATGTTATAAATTACAAAGAAATTTTATGTAACTGCGAAACTTTTGAATTCCTGAATAATGAGAGAATCTAAGTAGAATCTTAGAATAAATAGTTCTGGTCTGGCTTTCTAGACCAGTTGTAGACAGAAGCCCATTGAGGTTTAGTAGTCTCATCTCCCTTTGGAATTCAGGGACATGATTTTCAGATACCATAAATCCTCACTAGAACCTATATGCTTCTAATATAGTGTGTTTGATCATCGGCTTTGAATGAAATGATGTCTAGATATTTGTAAATTTAAGTATAAACCCTATTTTGAATTTGTGAGTAGGAAGTTTTACTTCTGGAAAAATCATGTACTAAATGAATCTTTTCAGGCTCTTTTTCTTCTCTAAGTGTAGTCAAGTTCTACACTCTCAAAACTGTGAACTTGTTATTTTGCTCCAGAATGAACAAAAACATCACCATGTCTTTAAAATATTGAGACTAATTACTTTGGAAAAATCTAGAACTTTCTTTTTAATTTCTAAGGTGAGAGGAAATGGTGCATTCCCATAATAATGGAACTATACTAAAGAAACAAACAGATCTATCAAGACAGCATTCATCTGTGAAATCGGTGAAGAATGAATCTGCGTATGTTATATGCATTTCACATAAATATCCACCTATGACTATTTATATTGTCACCCATCTACTCAATGTTAATTGAGTGTCTACAATGTAACAGGCACTGTGGAGAACACTGAGAAGTTCAAGATAAAATATGGTCCTCGATCATTATCTATTGGGAAGTGTGATAATTCTAAGAGAACTAAAACTGCTACACAGGTTTGGAGCACAGACATCTGAATGACAGCCCCTAGGTGGCGCATTCTGTGTGTTCTGCAAAACACACAGAGTGAAATATATGTGGAATGACACTGGTAGAGGGCATATGGAAGCCAAAAGTTGAGACAAGCTGCAACTGAAATAATGCACCTGCCGGGAAGGGTGTAATGGGAAGACATCATGAAACATCCAACATAGGCTGAGGAGAACGTAGAAGGGGAAGTGTTTCATCAGTGTCATGATATCTTCAGATCTCCCTATGAATAATCGCGGGTAACACTGTGGAGTCTAGATGACAGAAGCTATAACTGGTGTCATGAGAACAGGTATGCGTCTATGTTCAGGTGACAAAGGGTGACAACCTCAACATGGTGGAAATGAATAGAGAGAATGAATTCCAACACTATTAAGAAGATAGGTATAGCACGTCACACTCATTTGCCTTCAAATTCTATCACCAGAATCAACAATGAGTGAATCACCAGAATTAACTAGTTTGATGTAAGAGAAGGAAAAAAAATATATTCTACCCAAAGTATTGGCAAAGGTCTTGTATTGTTTAGTAAAAAATCTGAATAGTTGACATGCCAACTTCCTTTTCTAGTCATTTCTCAAAATACCAAGCAATGCTTCTGTCTTGTGTTACTCTGATTTAGTTTTGTATTGACTTATTTTCAATCATGCTTGATAGCAAATGTTAATTACATTTTTCAAAGTTTCTTGTAATTCTTTTATATTTTATCAGAAGTTTAATCTAATTGGAATTGTATTAAGCTGATCATTAATTTGAGAAGAACTAAAATTTTTATATTTATATTTCCTATGCAGTATATATATATCTTTTTGCTTATTCTAATCTTATTTTATATTTTAAAAAATGTTTTAATATATTTCCTTACATCATGTTAAATTTATCCTAGTAGCTTAAGTTGTTTTGTAAATGCATTCTTCCAATTTTATTCTAATTGTTTCTATTATAAAGAAAAGCAATATTTTTCTACATGTAGTTTGAGACTTAAACTATCTTATTAACTGTTCTGATTACTTTAATTGCTTTTCAGCATAGTTATATTGGAATTTCTAAATACATAATAATACCACATGTAAAAATAATAATCTTTTCCTGAAAAACAAAATATTCTTTGTTTTACTTCCCAAAAGCTCTATGTTTCTTTGAATAACAGAAATATTAGAAAACTTATTAGGCCTGTTTGGTTCTTAAAGAAAACACATTTAGCATCTACCCATCTAGCATGCTGATTACTCTTTAGTTCTTATAAAACACATACAGTTCTGAAAGTCTGTTTACATTCTTATTAATATGAGGTTTCCAAAAAATGGTAATGCCTGCCAGGTGCCAGTGACTCACACCTGTAATCCTAGCTACTCAGGAGGCTGAGATCCGAGGATCAAGGTTAAAAGAGAGCTTGGGAAGGAAAGTCCAGGAGACTCTTTTCTCCAACAAACTACTCAGAAAAAAAGCCTGAAGTGGTGCTGTGGCTCAAGTGGCAGAGTGCTAGCCTTGAGAAAAAGAACTCAGTGCCCAGGCCCTGAGTTCAAGCCCCAGGATCAGCACACACAAAGCAATGTTAATGACTAATTTTACAAAATGTCATTGCACATCTAATGATGTAATTATAAGACGTTCCTCAAAATAGTTCCTTAGTTAGCTACTTGGTTTTTAAGGTTTTTGCTCTCCTTTGCCTCAGATGTGAGTAACTAGAGTTGAAGTCTGACATCCACTCTATGAAAATCAGCACAAGTCATCAAGTCATTGACAGGCTCTCTGCTGTCATTGTCTTCATCAATTATTACAAAAACCTAAAGAGATGGATATTCTTCTTCCATTTGCTTTATGAATGAAGAATCTCGGGTGTTAAGGAATCTGTTATTTGCTGAAAATAACATGAGGTGAATAAAGTGGGTTCAAACCTAGTTCTTAAGGCTCTCAAACCATCCCACTTGTGTTTTTGAATTATGTTATAAGTGGTAACATGTCCACCCAGCTAGGTCAGAGGAAGATATTCTATCAGCCATAATTAACTTTTAATATTTTAATGAGAAAATTTGAATATTTGTCCAAAGATAAATAATAGGTATCAGCCTTTTCACACTACACCCTTGAGATTCCAAATAGCAATTACTCAAGAACTGAAGACTTCAAATTGCCATCAAGAATTAATTTGTCTTTCCTACTTCACTTCTCCTATAAGATGAATCCACTGGACTGATTAAGTAACTAGTTCTTCAATATTGTGCCATAGATTTCGTAGTGCTTTCTTTCAGAGAGTAACACATATGAACATAAATAGCTCCTATCAAAAATCTATGAGAGTCAGGCACCAGTGCCTCACACCTGTAATCCTATTTACTCAGGAGGCTAAGATCTGAGGATCATGGTTTGAAGCCAGCTGGGGCCGAAAAGTCTGTGAGAATCTTATCTCCAATTAACCACCAGAAAACCTGAAGTGGTGCTGTGGCTCAAAGTGGTAGAGCACTAGCCTTGAGCACAGAGACACTCAGGGATAGAGCCAAGTCCCTAAGTTCAAGCCCCAGGACCAGAAAAAAAAATCCATGAGGAAAAAGTCCATTTTTGACAGGGCACTTACACTGTACTTCACATGCCAAACCCTATACTAACATTAATTTCCATTTCCAGAGATACTCCTTTCTAACTTGCATTATCCAAACTCTTCCTTACTTCAATTGGGATTTTTTCTTATTTAGATGCAGTTAATGGCTTGTCATAGACTTGTATGAAAGAATTTACTGAAGTACCTAGTAAATATAATTTCTGATTTTGTAAAAATTAAATCAGTTTATAAAACTGTTCAATATTTTTAATCTAAGAGGTAAAGCAGTAATCAGGCTCCTTCTATATGTCAGGTAAATCTATGTTATTTCAATTCATTTTATTCCAATTCTAAGAGACATATGTTAAAACTCTCTGACTATACTATTCACTTATACATAATTTTCAGGTTATAAAACTATAGTAATCATAGTTAAAGTAAATTGACAACTTAGCAATTGTAGTTAAAGTAAACTAACAACTTACATGGCACTAGGAGAAATAACTGAGTAAAAACCAGATGTCAGAACATTCTAGGATATTACAGAGAACCCAATCTGAGTCTAACAGATATGCAAAGAAAGTAAGTAATGGCAGATTAAGAGATTTAAGTGCTATTTAAAAAAAAATAGGCAAGCAGGTAACAGACGGCTCACGCCTGGAATCCTACCTACTCAGGAGGCTGAGATCTGAAGTTCTGGGTTTGAAGCCAGCCTGGGCAGGAGAGTCCATGAGACTCTCATCTCCAATAAACTACTCAGTAAAGGCCAAAAGTGGTGATGTGGCTCAAGTAGTAGAGTACTAGCTGTGAGCAGAAACAGCTCAGGGACGGCAGACAAGCCCTGAGTTCAAGCCCCTGGACCAGCAAAAAAAAAAAAAAAAACCCAAAAAACAACAAAAAAAAACTTTATTTTCCTGTATTATATTCTAGTTCCTGTAAGTGATTTGTAAATGAAACTTCTGGGGTACTTGAAGACATTTTTTTAACAGTGAAGAAAACTGAGTATTTTTTTATTTTATGTAGATTTTTCTTCCAAATTTATATCGTAATAGTGGATACTGAATTAGTTAATGCACTAAGGTTGTAGAGAGGCTGAGAAATAAGCAAATCTTTATTTTTCTGAGATTTCTGGGTAATAGAAAGCCCCAGGCAATGAGACCAGTTTCCTTCTTACGAATCATAACTGTGAAGTTTAGCCTTCCAGACAATTTAGCACATGACAATTAAAACAGCAGACTTAGGCCACAGTAATATGTCCCTGCACATAACCTGGGATACCTAAAATATAAAATGCCAAGTGTTAGAGACTACAGACATAAACATTATTTAAAATTTCCTACCAAACACAAAATAGTTCACTCACCTTGGGAAACAGTGTATTTGTATGTATTTGTATTTTATTTTTTATTGTAAAGATGCTGTACAGAGGGGTTACAGACATTTTAACATGATCAGATAGGAAAACTCAATCTGCAAAACTCCACATAGAGCTCCCCTATGACCAAGCAGTCCCACTTTTGAGCATTTACCTGAATGATCACAAACAAGACCATACTAAAGCTGCCAGCACAACTATGTTTATTGCAGCACTATTTATCATAGCTAAGATATGGAATCAACCCAGATGCCCCTCAGTAGATGAATTGATCAAGAAAATGTGGTGTATATATATACAATGGAATTCGACGCCTCCATCAGAAAGAATGGCATTGTCCCATTTGTTAGGAAATGGAAAGACTTGGAAAAAATGATATTAAGTGAAGTAAGCCAGGTCCAAAGAAACATAGGTCCCATGGTTTCCCTTATCTGCAATAACTAGTATATGTCTGAGACAAGCAGAAAAGGTCAGATGAGTTGATGTTAGGTGAAATGAACCCCAAGATAAATATTCAAATGTTTTTTTCTTTCACGTGATTGTTTCAAATGAACTTTACAACTTTGGCGAGGAAGTAGGGGAAGGGGAAACAAAGGAGGAGGCAACAATGCCTGATAAGAAATGTACTCATTATCTTGCCCATGTAATTGTAACCCCTCTGTATGCTATTTTCACAATAAAAATTATTAAATAATTTTAAAAATAAGGTTTAAAATAGTATACAGCTTATAATCATATTTTAATCATGTGTATTATATATTTATTCATCAAAACTTTAAATTCCTGTATGTATTTAGACATACACACATATGGCTTAGAGGATATGAACTTCAAGTGCTAAGAGTGCCAGTTTTTAAATTAATTAATTAATTTTATTTATTGCCAATCCTGTGGCTTGAACTTAGGGCCTGGGCACGGTCTCTGAGCTTCTTTTACTCCAGGCTAGCACTCTACCACTTGAGCCACAGCACCAATTCTGGCTTTTTCTCTTTATGCAGTACTGAGCAATCAAACCCAGGGCTTCATGCATGCTAGATAAGCATTCTACCGCTATGCCACATTCGCTGCCCAGGAGTGCCAATTTTTTTTTAAGTGCTAATTCGAACTGAGGCATGATGTCACATACCTGTCAGCCTGATAGTAGGGAGTTAATGTCAGGAGCATCAATAGTTTGAGGCCTGGGCAAAGGAAAGGGTGAGAGCCTTTCTCAAAACAAAATAAATAAAATGGAAGATGATGTTGCTCAAACAGTAGAGTATGTAAATTTCAAGTGCTTAGCTGGTACCAGTGGCTCATACCTGTAATCCTAGCTACTCAACAGGCCAAGATCTGAGGATTGCAGTCCAAAGCAAGCTCAGGCAAGAAAGTCTGTGAGACTTGAATCTCCAATTAAACATCCAAAAATCTGGGAATAGCGCTATGACTCAAGTGGTAAAACCTAGCCTTGAGCACAAAAGCTCAGTGACAGTGCCCAAGCCCTGAATACCAGGCCCCAGGACTGGCACACACACACACACACACACACACACACACACACAAACACACACACAAACACACACACACATACACACACACACACACGTTCAACTGTTTGCAAGAATACATTTTCTAGCATTGTAAAAATAAAGTGCTAATTTGATAACTTTGGGTGGTGAACCTTGTGTTGATTTGCAACCTATACGTGATAATGATAATAATGTGCATTTATATCTTCTGAAATAGATTATTCCAATATAGGGTTACCTTTTTAATCTTCTGTTTGTCCATAATGAATCATTATTTTTCCTTATGATGATGTCATTTGACAGACTAAAAGATTTTTCTTTTATTATATTTTTTCCTACTCTACTGGATGGGGCACTAGTCATGGTATATCTTTTTCCTTGGTATCATTCCAAGTTTGACCTCAAGTACAACTTGCATTCTCACATTAAATATATCTCTGCTTTTTACAAAATTAACACAAAACCCTCAAAATTGTTTAATCTTTAAGGTTTTCTTCTTTAAAGCTTGTATTTTTCTAGTTTCTTAACCCTCCAAGATATATTTTCTCTCTATATCATCATAGTTTCTTCTCATAAACTAATTTTACATTAGTTGGCATACCACATTCCTCATATTTCTTTATGCCCTTTCTCCCTATAATTTTTAAATTTCTATATTCCAAACAAAGAAAAGATGGTGTTTTATGTTCAAGTATCTCCACACTGCCTTCCATAGTGGTTGCATGATTTTCATTTCCTCTGATGTTATATTAGTGTGTTTCCTTCCTTGTATACTTGACTACATTAATTCCTTTTGTATTTTTGATGTTGGCCATTCTAACAGTAGTGGGATAGAATCTCAATGTTGTTGTGATTTGCATTTCCTCTATGGCCAGGGATAATGAGCATTTCTTACTGCATTTACTGGACATTTTTCATTAAAGTTACCAAGTAGTCCAGTGATAAGGTACTATTACAGCTGTGAGAAGAATAAAAGCCTATCTGAACCAGGTGCCGTGGCTCATGCACACAATCCTATCACGTCAATAAGTTAAGGTCTAGAGGAACCTAGTGAACAAAACATCTGGGGCAGGGAAATCTGTTAGATTCCATCTCACATGTACCATCAAAAAGTAAGGCAAGAGCATGGCTTAAGTGATAGGGCACCAGCCAAATGCAAGCAAGCATGAGGCCCCAGTTCAAATCCCAATTACAGAAGAAGAAAAAAAGCCATATGGTGTTTGAAGCATTGACAATGATAAACATATTTGTACCAACTAAAAGTTTCCATAACTTAAGAACATGTATGCCACTGTTCCAGTTTAGTTTTATATTAGCATCATTTCAAAGCCAAGAGTTATGAAAACTATGAGCACTATGCATGAAGTAAAGTTAAGAAAGGTCAAGTGATAGTGTAAAATGAGAAGCTCAAAAATGTGGACCTCCATTGTGTCAGTTAGGACATTTAAAGAAAATTAAACAAGAATCAGAAATATACAGCAGATTAAATGATACCAGACAATAATTATCTAGAGAAATGAACTAAAACCTAATATTGCTAAGGTTTCTTATTAGCATACATGGTATAATTTTAATATTTCTCCACATTTGGAGATTCCAACCTTTATCAGATCTTCAGTCCTTTTGCCATGTAAGATAGCTTGTTCTCAGAGGAAATTGTGCCAAAAATTATTGTGTAACGTACTTGAGGGGGAGTTTGGGGGAAGAAGCTCTTCAGCCTATTGTACCTCACATATGTTTTATTCCTTTTTGTTGCTTTCCCGTCCTTTTTCTTCAGCGTTATTAAGAATTTATACTTTTCTCATTTCTCATTCATCGGAGAGACCTATGTTTTGAGAGTGGCTTTTAGGTAGGACAGTTTTATTAACCAAGGTGGTCTTATCAACTTCAGTCTCACCATTATTCTGACAAGAAGGTTAATATTTTAAGCTTTTAATTTTCAAATGCATGTTCTCTGTGAATGGCATACCCCGTGCTCCTTCCAAAGCACAGGCATGTCTATGTGGCTCTCTTCTCAGGGAAATGAATTTGCAGTGAGCTCATCTTCCCTTAGCACGTCAAGATAATCAGGCCAATTACTTAATTCCTGGGGGCAGGAAACTAGAGAAGCCCCTAGATTTTCTTCCTTCCTTCCTCCCTTCTTTCCTCCCTCCCTCCATCTTTCCCTCTCCCTCTCTGTTTTCCCCTCCTTCCTCCCTCCCTCTCTCTTCCCTTCTTTTTTTTGCTGCATCGTGGTGGTACTTTCAGAAGCCTCTACTCAGCTGATTTATGCTAGCCAAGCTACTCCACTTTAGGGTACAGGTTTAATCTTAAATCATATCATTATTGATTATGTGGAGCAATTTCTACCTGTTCACTTCAAAAACCAAGTAGCACAAACAGTTCCCCGGGCTCAGTTTCTTGGAGGATACATATCCTGGACTGCACCATAAATTCTCTCGTTACTTTTTGCCAGGCATTTACATAAGAACCTTAGGGGATTCTAATGATCTTGGTTTTCTTTTTTTTTTTTGTTAAGCTGAAAATTTTGAGGCACAATATAAATATTTTAAAACTTCCCAGCTGTCAGTAATAGGAATACACTTTCCAGGGAACTCTGAACAAACCGTAGTTTAGCTTCATAATTACTCTAACAAAACATTCTAATTAAAAGGGCAGTCTATAAGGAGTTGGTGTGTTTCTCTAGTTACTGTTCACTGTCACAACGCATACAACAGACAGCAAAGGCAAAAGGAAGAGAAGTTGAAGGAGAGGAGGGAACTTGCCTCTGATGACCTGTCAATAGCACTGCCTCGGTTCAGCTGACATGCAGGGCTCCAAGTTACAGTTGTGAATAAATCACTTTTGTGTTTGCAAAGAAACTCGATGTAGAGTCAGGGGCCTGCCTTATGTAACACACCGCATGCAAGGAGCACCAGTGGTGTAGTTCCCTTCGATATGGATTTCTTTTGGCTACAGCAAAGAATTCCACTCAGTTCTAAAGCCTCACATTCTAATTTCAAAATAAAGTCTTCTTAGCCATGATGTAAGGAGAATCAGAGCAACTCTATGTAAAAATTTCTACATTGGAATGCTGAAGATTCAAAGCCTCTCCAACATCTGCATGAAAAACTGTGGTGGCAGGCATTCTGTGTTAATTTTATCATTTAAGCATTTACATAAACAACTGAAAACGAGATGAACATTTGCCAAAAATATCCCTTGCTAAAAATATATGAGAGAGAGAGAGAGAGAGAGAGAGAGAGAGAGAGAGAGAGAGAGAGAGAGAGAGAGAGAGTGCATACATACTTAGTATTTCCCGTTTGGAGCAACTCATGACACTATGTAGACTGTCCATTCATCCATACTTTAATTCCTACCAGGGCTTACATTTTCATAATTAAATTGTGTAGTCAAAAGAAGAAAACCAGACAGAAGGAAGAAGAATCAAAATCACTCTACTGAAGTGCCAGTGGAAAGTGCTTATGAATCATTAAGGTGTGAAAGCTTTAGGACCAATCCAATTAATTCCTTAATGTTTACAGTGAAACATTGCTTTATAGACTGAATGAAATCTACAGGCTCCCAATTTTCATAGAGTTAAATGATCTGAAATACTTTTTAGTTTCCATTATTCTTAAACACAATCTCAAAGCATAATCTATAATGATACAGTATGCAAAAAGTATCAACTGACTTCCTTTTATTTTCAGAATGGTAATGTGTGTATTGTGAGAAGGGACAAGAATTGTCCTAGCAATTACCATCCAAATGAAGATGTGGAATGAGAGAAGAGGCATAATGTGAAATATGTTGTAAGACGGTATGAAAATGGATGGGCAAAGCAGTACAAACTGGTTAAATGGGAATGTGTTCTGAACCAATGGTACATTGGCAGAAATAATACTCTTTTCCAAAGTGGTTGAACAAGTTTACACAGAAAGTAGTATGGAGTTTCCTCAAAAGACTCCACATAGAGCTCTCCTATGACCCAGCAGTCCCACTTTTGGGCATTTACCCGAATGATCACAAACAAGACCATACTAAAGCTACCAGCACAACTATGTTTATTGCAGCATTATTTACCATAGCTAAGATATGGAACCAATCCAGATGTCCCTCAGTAGATGAACTGATCAAGAAAATGTGGTATATATACACAATGGAATTCTATGCCTCCATCAGAAAGAATGACATGTCCACATTTGTTAGGAAAGACTTGGAAAAAAATGATATTAAGTGAAGTAAGCCAGGTCCAAAGAAACATAGGTCCCATGGTTTCCCTTATTTACAATAACTAGTATATGTCTGAGACAAGCAGAAAAGGTCAGATAAGTTGATGTGAGGCAAAATGAACCCCAAGATAAGTATTCTAATGTTTTTTTTAATTTCTTGCGATTGTTTCTAACATATTTATTTATAAGGTAATTTCTTTGTTGCTTTTTATGTCCCTCCCCATGGAATAACCCCTGTTTTCACTGTATTTGATGTTGGTATACTTTGTGGAGGGGAAAGGAAAAAACAAATTGCTTAAATAGGGATACAGGTGGACCCATTGCAACAGTGAGATGTACAAGACGTTATGTCGAAAACGAACTTTACAACTTTGGCTTGGAGGGGGGAGGGTGGGAGGAAGGAGGAGATGGGAAGGGGAAACAAAGGAGGAGCCAACAATGCTTGATAAGAAATGTTCTCATTACCTTGCTCATGTAATTGTGACCCCTCTGTACAGTATTTTCACAGTAAAAATAATTTAAAATTTTAAAAAACAATTTAAGAAAGAAATAATACTCCTAAAGGAAGGCTGTTTAAAGACTATGTACTGTCTCACATATATCTCATAATTCTATTTGTCTGAATACTATTTCCTAAAATTTCTTGTGTGCATACTACTTGTTTTCATCAAAGATTTCATAGTCAGAACAGCCATTATCTGTCTACATATTCTAAGAACTTATTATTTTCATATTTGAACCTCCCATGATTCAGTACACTCTAGGTTCTTAATTTTGTTCCCACATAATGTATTTCAAATAAGGGAAATGCAAGCAGGAATGCTTCCTATAGAAAGGAGATGCCCTTAGAGCAAGATCATGGGAAAATTCAATCAAATCTAAATCAAGCACTTAATACAACTGCAACTGATGGACACAGCATGCATATTCTTCATTACAAGAGTTGTATGAAATGGATGAAGAAGGCGGTATGGATATGAATAAGCATGAAGTTAAAGAGAAATTCGGTAGCATTTAAAACAATGATTTTTGTATTTTGGTTCTACTTAGATTGTGACTCAGTCAGGAGAAAGAGTCCATAAGTCAAGTGTGGAATCCTATTCTTTCAGGCTATTTTATAGGAACTCCAGCGCCTCTGCTCCATTTATTTTCAGTCTTTCCAGTAAGAGATATAGCCCCTGAGATTTGGGTAAAATATATGACCTCATTTCTTAGAATTGTTGGCCTTGAATCACTGACTTTTGTCATCAGCCCAGTGCTGTGGGATTGGGGGAGGCTTTGCTCTGATCACCTGAACTATACCTCAACTCACAGAACCCAGACTTGAGTCTAGTTCTGTGGCTCCACATTATCTTGATCAAACTGGAGAAATGGGTTAGTTTAATTACCCTTCTTGAACTAATAATGTAGGCTCCATAAAGGTGGATGGGAGGAAAAAGCCCGGATACATACACTTCAAGTAAAATGAGAAAAATCAAATAGGTTTAGATCTTCTCTTAACCATTCTTCCATTCTGTACCAAACCGAGATGATTTTAGATTTGACTTCACTGGCCTCTTGTCCATCCTCAAGCAGCATATGGGCTCTGGTCTCAGGAACTCTGACCTGGCTTATGTTTCTGTCCAGATGGCTCTTGTCTGCCTTGATCATCTGCCTTTGACTACACTCCTCTGAGCTCTGTTCTACCTCATCAAAGAGATCTACTCTTCCCTACACCAAAGAATATTCCCAAATATTCTGTATTCCCTCTACCATGCTTTATTTTACATTAGAATATTTAATACTAGCAGTTGCTATATAATTTATAATCCTTAAGAGTAGGGACTTCGCTGATTACTTTCTTCCTAATACCTAAATTAATGTCTGGAATATATAGGCTTGTAACAAGAATTACTTTGAGTAAAAACATACATCTATGAATACTCCCCAGACTATAGGTGAAGACATTTTTTGTGACTGGGACTTGGAGTCCATTATAACCTAAGACAACTCAACATCTCTCAAATACTCTCTCATACTACTCTACATCTCTCATACTACATATAGTATTGAACTAACTGATTTGCCTGGGCTTGCCTACTGCTAATATATGTTTATGCTTTAATCACTTCAAAATGCAAGTTTAATTATAAAATTTTTTTTCTGTAGAATAAATATGCTATTATCTGAAGGACTTTCTAAAAGCAATGTTCAAAATCAGGTCCAAATTTGGTCTTGCCAGATTTAGAATTTGCCTGTGTTTAAATGCAGTCATGAAATACGTTTTTATTTCAAATTTTCATCAGTTTCCTAACAGTGCCATTGCCCTACTTCCAACTGGATTTATATCACTCTATTCTTTGTATTGTCAATTTCTAATGGATACTTTTCCATAGCTGATTCTATCTATCTACCTATCTATCTATCTATCTATCTATCTATCTATCTATCTATCTATCTATCTATCTATCTATCTATCTACCTTCCTACCTACCTACCTACCTACCTACCTACCTACCTACCTACCTACTTACCTACCTGCCTGTCTATCCATTCATCTTTTGATCAACTCATTCATTCATCTATCCACCCATGATATATTGGATCATACCATATTAAAAATATTTGATTAGATTTGTACTATCATAATTGTCATTCCCTGTGCTTTCACCTAAAGTGCTTTTGATCAATGAGTTTCAAGATTCTGTTCAGATTCAACTTAATAATATATGAATTTTATATTAATATTGCTATATCATCCACAACTGATGTCTCAAGATAACTATTGAGTAAGCGAATAAAGTACATTGTCCTTTAACCATACTCTCAAATATACATATTGGTACAATTAGCATATAAGAAATACTTACTGATATTTTATTTAAAAAAATGTAAAAGCCAGAGAAAATAAAGTAGTATATTTTAGGCTTTTTGTCAAAAAGTACAACAACTGCAAAGAAAATGCTAGCAAACAATTATATTAAACAAAGTGAACCAAAAAAAATACCATCTAAGTTCAGCTTAGGTTGAAAGAGCTCAAATAGTACAATTCTTTAGAAAGGCTAAGTCCAGCAACACAGTAAGTACCCGGAAATGGGTACTTGAAAGAAGGGAGGGCGGGGCTAAGGAGAGAGGTAGAAGAATCAAGGGGGTAGGGGAGAGAATGCAGGTAAGAATTCATTGTATATACACAGAATTGAGAAACATAAGAGAAGAGGTTCTTCAACATGCTTTGTATCTGAACATACAATACATATCCCCAGGTTGAAATTCATAAAGGAGAGGAAAGAAAGAAGGCAGAATGGAGAATGGTAATTCAGAGCAAGGTCTTACCATCCAGGTCGTTCTCTGGGGTCTCCCCTGTATACCAGCTGGAAGCAGGTCCAGTACCATTGACTGTCATGGCGGACACTTGGAAACTGTACTGACTGCCTTTTTCCAGTCCTGTCAGAGCATTTTCCATCAAAGATAAAAAAAGTTAGTGAACAACAAAAATCTCCAACTGGGTTTCAAAAGTTTTAGCAAAATTTTAACCACACTTGACATGCTTTACATTGTTTGTGATCCTTGTGGTAATTATTGTTATTTTGACTAAAAGAGCCGACTATCACAGCAAGAAATCAAATTATGTTTCATATATCCTCACGTATTTTTCTTCAGTTTTATAAAAATGTACCACTGAAAATAGCCTCAGGGCAGATGCAGACTATAAAATATGAACGATGAAGAAATAATCAAAAATAGCAAGAGTCATTTTTTCTCACTGCGCAGAGAATCCCTGACTATAAATCAAAAACAGTCAATCTGAAAATTTATGTCTCCATCATTCATTCAAGGTCAGCGGTTTAGTTTACTTTGAGCCAAGAAAGAAGAATCCAGAGCCATGGCGTTTCAGCAGAATGCCAGCAGGCTTTTGTCTCTAGAGACCATCTTTCCTGCAAACATTGCTTTGCATGAGCCTCCACCTTAGGACTTGAAGGAAATTAATCTTTTGTATCATTTGGAAACATTAGATTATGCAAGTAAAAACAACACAACACTGATTTTATAGCGTATAGGTAGAATAGACCCCCATGGATCATTAGCCTTGTATGCATTCGTTTTGGCTGCAGATAACTTTTATGTTGTATCCCAAAGAGCTTATTACAAAACAATTAGTGTTGGTTGCTTTGTTGTGAGTGGTTCTTCCAAAACTCATGTTGAAATTCTTTCCAGTATAATGGCATTAAGGGACCTTTCAACATATGACTAGACCAAAAGGGCTTTGCCCTCATGAATTGAGTGCCATGATGTTGGCAGTGGCTTAGTTATTAGGAGAGAGTTACTGACGAAACAACAAGATGAGCTGGGCCCAGTGTTCTTTTTGCCTTGGACACCTTTCTTCTTGGGATGACCCTCATCAGAGGCTGGCTCCAAAGATTTCTATTTCCTTCCATAAACTTCCTAACCTTCAGAATCACGAGCCAAATAATCTAGTATTTATGAACTAACCAGACTGTGCAATTCTGTTATTGAGCAGAAAATAAACAGAAGATATTGGGAACCCTGCATAAGTTGCCAAATCCTTAAACCCCAAGGTGTTGAATAATCCTAATAAAGGTAAATGTATAGTCTGTTTAATTTTGCTGTCATTTCCTTATCAATATTAGTTACAAAGAATGACACAGAAATGAAACAAATGACTGGGGAAATAATACTTATAGCATATACCCAGATACATATTATAAACATTTTGAACAGGAAGAAAAGTACTTTATACTAAGTAGGAATCTAAGTCACTACTAACAGGAAGTAATGTTTAAGGTGACGGAAGGATTTGGTAATGCTGAGGTATAGCTTCTATGCTTACATAGTCCACTATTAGCAAAAACAACTCAATAAGTTCTCCCAAATTATTGTTTTCATTAAAGAAAAAGTTTGTGCTCTAGAGAATCTTATTTGTAAAGTAGACCAGAAACTCCATGCACTGAAAATATTGGTGCTCTTGTTGTCATTGTTTTGGTTGGTATTTTAGTTGTGCATCCATAAGCTCACTGGTATTCTACACACATGAAAGAAGTTCACACAGAGTACACCAAAAAAAAAAGTAACACAGATTAGTGACAGCAGTATTTTTCCCTAAGTTTTCTTTTCTTTTCTGTTTTTTTTTTTTTTTAAATCAGTTCTGGGACTTGAGCTGAGGGCCAGGAGCAATACTTTTTTGTTACATAAAGAAAATGTTATGTTGACATAAAACATTAAACATCATCCAAATCTCAAAGGGACATTTTAAGAACATAAGGATTTTGTCTTTCCCTCAAGTAGGTTTTATTCATTCCCGTTAGATTACATGATATTGAGCTGACATTTAATTACTTTCTACACTTTCATATGCACTAATTACTCAGATTGAGGGATTATAGGTCTATGCTAGGAAATTGAAAACAATTACTAGCCAGGAGCCAGTGGTTTATGCCTGTAATCCTAACTACTTGGGAGGCTAAGATCTGAGGATCATGTTTGAAGCCAGGGCAGGAAAGTCTGTGAGATTATCTCCACTAAAATACAAAAAAGCTGGAAGTGGAGCTGTGACTCAAGTGGTAGAACACTCATATTGAGCAAAAGAAGCTCAGAGACAGTACTCTGGGCCTGAGTTCTAGTCCAGACTGGCACGCGCACGCGCGCGCGCGCGCGCACACACACACACACACACACACACACACACACACACACACACACACACACACACACACACACCTTGAACCGGTTAATGGAGAACTTAGGGTAGAAACATTCACCTCACCACTGCATTCACCTCACCATTGCATCATATGAATTGCATACTGGTTCTGAAATGTTTAATGTATTCTTTTATGTTAGGCCTATATTAATTTCATTTTTATTCAAAATGGGTAGACTATGATGTCAATTCTCTTTGCAATGACTGAACTGTAAGGCTGTTAGTGACAACTTGGCCGCTCTACAGAATCTAGATATTTAGTTACTAGTCAGGATGGTGACAGGGCAGGTATTTTATAGATGGGACTCAAGTTCATTCGCAGACAGTGTCAGGGATACTGCCGTGGGCCAGATCCAGTAAAGTGGAAAGTTTTAAGTCCCTAGTGGAGGCACCTGCTCCTCCATGTCCCATCCACCCTGGGAGATGCCAGCCTGTGCCTTAACCTAATTCTTGATTCTAACTCTCCTCCCACTTTTTCCCTCTCTCCCTCTTCTCTCTTTGTCTTGACTCTTTCTGATCTAACCATGGCTGATATTTTAACACATGCAATATTTCTGTTATATGAATGAAAAATTTTAATGTCAAATTCTATTTTCTCTACCCATTTAACATTGAATCAAGTTGTTTACAGAAACTACCATTTGTAATATCATTTATTTAAATTCTTATGCACATTTCTCCTATTAATATTTGCTATGTTTGGATTGAGTTTAGGATATGACAGCCAGTAATTTAGCTTTGAGTTAAACACAGAAGCTCTTAATAACTTCAGCTTAACAATACACAGAAGTATAGAGACAATCTACTATCTCATGCTTATCTTCCCAGTGGAGTCTTAGCTGGCTTACCATATGTAATGGGGGAAGGAATCGTATCTTCTCTATCATATTGGCTGGGAAGTTTGAGCTCCATATTGTGACCTATATCACCCTGAATATCTTACTAAATTTCTCTTAACTATTATAGCTTATTTATTTAATTAATTAAGGATTTTTTTGGTGCTGATCCAGAGATTTGAACTCAGAGCACGGGCATTGTTCTTGAGCATTTTTGTTCAAGGCTAGTGTTCTACCACTTGAGCCACAGATCTACTTCTGGCTTTTTGGTTGTTAGTTGGAGATAAGTATCTCACAGATTTTCCTGCCTGGGCTGGGTTTCAAACTCTAAACCTCAGATTGCAGCCCCCTGAGTAGCTATGATTATAAGCCTGAGCCACTGCTGCCCACCTACTATGCATTACTTTTAATATAAACCTTTATTTTGTATTTTATTCTGTTGTACATCTCAGCTATAGAACTTCTTTTTCTATGAACATATAGAAATCCCAGATTATATATAAAAAAGTTAAAATCTGAATATAGAATCTCCCACTAGTAAAGGACATCTTAAATAATGTCAAGTAAAATGGCCTACGCAATGCTAGACAGCCCACAAAGTGAACTGTAATTAAATCAAGGAATCAAGAATGCCTTTAGAAAGAGAAACCAATGGGAGGAAGCCATTTACAAAATGTTTAATATTTAGAAATGTTCTTAGATTTCACTTTACCACAACATTACATAGAGATAGTTCCTAGGCTTTATCCAGGGGGAATCTTTCAAAAAAATCAAATTTATCTCTGGATTCCAAATTCCGGGTCTTCCCAACCAATCCTTCCTCAGTTGAATTACATCTGTGACTTTTTCCTCTGTCTAGGTAAGTATCACACACTGTGATAAGCAGAACCAGGCATTTTGGCTTTTCAGAGAGGCAATTGGGACACCACCTTGAGAACTGTAGACTGAAGATATCTCCACTTCGATTCTGTGAGGGATACCTAGCAGGGAAGTCTTAGATGTTCTCAAAGCTCTTTTTATCTCGATTTCTCATGTGAAGTGGTGATTTAGCACTGCACACTTCCACCTTGTATGATTCTTGTGGAAACCAAATGACCCATCACTCACAAGTCATAAAATCAAGCTTCAAATATATGCTGAGATAACAAACATCATTACAGTGATTGTGTGCAGTGATTTGTGTCATTAGCACTTCTGATATGTGCTGATTTGCTTACACAATATGAAGTTATTACCATTTTAGAGATGACACTAATAAAGCACAGACAAATTAGGTCATGCATCTCCCCAGCCTAAGCTGGGCTCTAGAGACTCTGCTGTTCTCTTTACATGTGTAGTAGTCTAGGCTAGCTCTAAAGTAGAATATCAGCAACTGATATAAGGCACTATGGAAACACACAAGAAAAGCCAAGGCAAAAATACAAGAATTTATCTGAGAAATAACTAAAGCCAAAAAGGGCCAGAGGCATAGTTGTAGAGTCTGTAGCAAGTAGAAGGCCATGAGTTCAAACCCAAGTGTCACCAGAAATAAATAAGTAAGTAAATAAGTAAACAAATTAAATATTGTATAACAATAATACTTTTTTTGTTATAAAAATTCTTCTATTGAAACATTACCTCTGTCCAGACTATCCTTAATTCTAAGAAACTTTTAAGTTCTATAATTCTTTTACTCTCTAATTTGTTAGATATGGCAAGAGATGGTATATTAGTTAAGCAACATTATTTCCTTTACTTTCCTAATGCTGAGAATGTTATAAAATTATGCTATCATTTCAATTTTTCAGTCCATAACATATCAATGCATGTTTATCTTTATGCTTATTCTATATTGTCCATAAAATATGACAATGCTTTTAAATTCATTTTCAAACAACCTTTACTGAAGAGCACTCAGAAATTAAAAACAGTACTTTAAATTTAGATGACATATGTTCCTACAATAAAACTGATGGCAGGGATTTAAAATCCTCTTTATCATTCTGAATTACTATATTTTTATTATTGCAGCCGCTTCATTATCCAGGTAGGTATGAACACATATAAAACAAAAGCCACCTGTGTAACAGAGACCTATATAAAATCAGTTTGATTCCTTACAATTGGCGATTGATTATCATACACAAAAGCATTCAGGCCTTTATACATTTCTCACAGCCATATCAATATATCCTTGTGTTTTTCTGGAACTGGAAATGTTGGGTCAAATTCTGTTCATTTTAAATTGCTATAAATCTATATAGAAATCAATTACTTCAATATAGTACAAAATGTAATGGTGACCAGGGAAAAGACTAAACCAATTGCCCAGCATGTAGTACTTGCTGAGTGCTAATGTTTTGTTTTTTAATTGTAATGATACTGTGCAGAGGAGTTACACTTACATGAGCAAGGTCATGAGTCCATTTCCTATCAAGCATCGTTACCCCCTCCTTTGTTTCCCCTAACATCCCATCCCTCCCCACCTCCCTAACTCCTTCACCCCCAAAGTTGTAAAGTTCATTTTCAGCATAGTGTCTTGAACATCTTGTTGTTACAATGGGTCATCCTGTATCCTTATTTCAGCATTTTGTTATTTCCCTTCCCCTCCCCCAATTAGAAAAATGTATATACAAGATGCAGGACATCAGAATCAAATACAGTGAAAACAGGGTTATACCATGGTAGAAGAACATACAAAAGAAACAAAAAAATCACAAAGAACATAATAAGTACATTAAAAAGAACAGCAAGAAAGATAAAATCTTTTGTGTCCTTATCTTGGGGATCATTTTGCTTAGCATCAGCTTATATGGTCATATGTACATAGCTGTTTTTTTTTAACCCCTCTGCTTGCCCAAACAATCACAAACAAGGCCATACTAAAGCTACCAGCAGAACTATGTTTATTGCAGCATTATTTACACAACTAAGATATGGAACCAATCCAGGTGCCCCTCAGTAGATGAATGGATCAAGAAAATGTGGTGTATATGTATATATATATATACATATATATGTGTGTGTATATATATATATATATACTATATATAGTATACACACACACACACACACACACACATACACACACACACATACTGGAATTCTATGCCTCCATCAGAAAGAATGACACTGCCCCATTTGTTAGGAAATAGAAAGACTTGGAAAAAATTATATTAAGTGAAGTAAGGTAGACCCAAAGAAACATTAAGTCCCATGGTTTCCTTTATCTGCAATAACTAATATATATCTAGGAGTGCTACTGTTTTTAAAAATATTTCCAAGATATCTAGAAATGTTAAAGATGTTTTAGAAGTCAAGTCCTGGAATAAAATAAAGACAGAAGCTTTGCCGAGCCACATTTTACAAAAAAAATTAAGAGTAGAACAATACTCATTAACTGTGTTCCTATGGCTTTTATTCTAATTGAAAAATATTATCTGTGACTTTTGCTATAATTATCTGGAATTGTTACAAATCCAGCTGCTTAGATTAAGTGTTCATCCCCAAATGCATTTTTTGTAACTCTTGAAATAAAGAAGCATGTGAGCATAAGTATCAACGTTAAAAATTAGATTTTTACAAATCTACAGAGATGGGAATGAGCCTTTGCGAGCCATTCTAGGTAATAAGCTAATTAATTCACCCCATTGCTTTGCATGGAATGACATTGAGCGGGAGTAGTGATAGGTACCTCATGTTGAATAGATGCTCTAATTGTCCCATGTATTTTAGATGAATAATAATGTAGACTTGAGGGTTTCAAAAATTTTTAAATAAGTAAATTGTATTAGAGGCTTGTGATGCAACATGACTGTTGCTGAAGAACTAATAAAAGGAATCTGTTTTGAGGTAAATTGCATCTTACAAAAATCCACGGATAAGTGCAACTTTAGAATATGACTGCACTTGGAAACAAGGTCTGCATGGAATTTGCTGGGGAATCTCAGGATCCACTCTTTATGGATTTGGGGTAGAGCTGATATCAAGGACCTGGGGCCCTTATGAAAAAGGAGAGGACAGGAAGTTGTGTAGAGAGAAACGCCACCGAGGTGGAGGTGGAGACTGGAGGAATGCTTCTGCAAGTGAAGTTAACATCATGGACTGTTAGCAACAGCCAGAGAGGTTTCCTTAGTCTTCCTACCCTGTTAATGCCTGTTTCTAGATTTCTGGCCTCCTGAACTGTGAAAATGTATTGATTCATTGTGCCAACTTAATAGTAAATACAGTGTAACAGTGAAAAGATTAATGCTTGCTCTTGTTCTCTCTCTCTCTCTCTCTCTCACATACACACACACAAATATTTTACCACTTAGTAATACGTTTTAAATATTTAAGATGGGATTTGACATAGTGTTACTGTATCAGTTACAATAGGCAGAGTGTTTGATGATATTATTATAGCTGGGGTTTTTATTGGAAGTTTAGGTTTTCAAAAACTTTTCACTCTAAAAATACTACTACCATAAACATACATTTAGGTTAAAATATTACAAAAATACCATTTTTCCCTTTGTTAAATCCTAGAAGTTGGAAAACTGTATAGAATGTTTATGAATAAAAAGAAAATGAAAACACATGCCCAAATACATTTATATGTATTTATAATATATATGTATGTATAATATGTATGTATAATATATATGTATGTATAATATATATAATGTATATATAATATAAACCTAATGCGTGTGTGTGTGTGTGTTTTGTCTTTTTAGAAAAGCAGTAGAAAATTCTATCCCAAAATAGTTTATGAGAGTTTGCACTTCAGCTTTCTAGGCTATGGTATTATCATTCATTTTTATCTTTTATTACTTTAATCAAAGAAAAATGCTTATTCATTTTAACTCGCATCTCTCTATTTACCAGTGGGATTGAACATTTCATCATATTTATTGGCTACTTATAGTTCTGTGAGTTGAAGATCCAGTCCTTAGTTTTTCTATTATAATGTTTACCCTTTACTCATTTTATAATCCTAGTTTATTTTATCCTTTTTAGTGGTTTTCATTTGAGGAAGGAAAATAATGACCATTTTAAGGCTTCAAATCTCTGTCAGAGAGAGAGAATAGAGGGAAACAGAGGCCTATTAAATTATCCTCAGCTTTATCCCTAATTCAATATTCTATTTTAGGAATTACATTAACTCATTTTTAGAACTGTTTTTAAAATGGATGATTTCACTCAAATAAGCTACATGCTATACTAAGTACTCTAAACAGCATTTGTTGTTGTTGTTAGTGGTGGGGCTTGAACTCAACACCTAGGCACTGTCCCTGACCTCTTTCATTCAAGGCTAGCACTCCACCACTTTGAGCCCCAGCTCCACTTCCAGTTTTCAGGTGGTTAATTTGAGATAGGAGTCTCAGGGATTTTCCTGCCAGGACTGGCTTTGAGCTACAATCCTCAGAGTAACTAGGATTATAGGCGTGAGCCACCTGTGTCTGGCCTCTTCACTTTTTATCTTCTTCCTATTATCCCAACAGGAAGAGGAAAATCACCTTAGGAGCTTGGCTTTTTAAAGAACTAATTATTAATTGATTAATTAATTTAGTATGCTGGTATTAGGGCTTGAACTTATAGTTTTGATCTCTCTCATTTGGCTTTTTTGATTAAGACTACTGTTCTACCACTTGAATCATGCCTCTAGTTCCTTTTTGAAAGCTTTAAAAATACTACAGTACAATGATTTACTTTTCTTTTAGATGCAATAACACTATCCTAGGAGATTATTTTCTGGATTTAAAACAGGCAATGCAATTTTTAATTAATTTATCTTGGAGCACTCTCAACACTATGTTAAATTTTATGGACAAAAAAATCAGAATTAAAAAAAATAGATTCCCCCTCCAAATAAACAACAAAAAAAGCAACAAAACAAAACAAAACACCCCACAGGTCCATTTGAAATATCAGATTACACATTGAGCAAGAGGTTTATAAAATCTGTACATAGGTGTATGTGACAATTATTATTCCCAAGTAATTTTTCCTGAGTATTTAGTCCTTTATTTCCTCTTTTGCAGCGATAGTTTATCCATCAGATATAGTAAGTTACATGAGTTAACAGTTTTTCTATTATTAGGAAGCCAATGTGTGTGTGTCATCCCTGATTTGCCCAGCTTCACCTTCTAATCACTGTCATGAGCCACTGCTGTGTTGTTTCTGACTCAAGTCTCCAGCCATACTTCCTGTAACTCATAGGATTGTAGAACTCTAAGTCTTCCTCTTAGCAGGATCATGTGACCATCACATAAACTGATGATGAACAAGAGAGAATGCCACTTGCACACACTCACCAGAGGCTCTGGTAGGCAGGGGCCTGCCTGAAATTCTACAGTAGCCAACTACATTTCAGTAGAATTTGACCAGTGATAAACAAGAACAGTCACACACTCTTCCTGTTCAGCCATAGAGTGTAAAACCTAATATTTTCTGAGGCTTCTCAAAAGATACCCCAGGATATTTAGCAAGCTGGATATGGTCTTGAAAACTCAGAAGCTATACCACTCTTGTCTGATTCCCGTCTTCCCCTCTTTACTTTCCAGCTTGATCATTCAAACTTTAATAGGTTCACCTTCAAAGGTGTGAGTATTGAGAGTATTGCCGAGGTCTGCTTTAGGGAAACTGAACTGATCTTATAATGGAAATTCCAATATTTGAGGAAACAAATTATTAGTTACTTTGCAAAATATAAATATATATTATTTTCATAAAAGTTTGGCTCAGTTTCATAAAGAATTTTAATTGCCAGCTGGGAAGATGGCTCAGTGGTAGAGCGCTTGCCTCACATGCATGAGGCCCTGGGTTCGATTCTTCAGCACCACATAAGCAGAAAAAGCTGGAAGTAGCTCTGTGGCTCAAGTGGTAGAGTGCTAGCCTTGAGCTGCAGAGCTGAGGGACAGCACCCAGGCCCAGAGGTCAGGTCCCATGACCGACAAAAAAAAAAAAAGAATTTTAATTGAGGTGTAATTTGACTAATATTTCGAGAGTAGACTGATTTCTATATTTATGGGTATTAGAATAATTACTTTCCGTATCCTCAATCCATCATTTTTCACGTTATCCTAAAACTGTTCATTGGGGTTAGGAGAAGTAAGTGAACTTAAACTTGAAGTCAGGATACTAGAGGATATTAGAAAGTTGTTATTTAAATAAGCACTAGAGCAGCATCAATCCTGAGAAAGCAATATAGATAGCATTTAATGTGCGATTCCTTTATGAAGATGAGGATTGAGACAAAAAATATGTAGCTAAAGCATTATAGAACATATGAAGTTAAAAATAGAAAGTTTAGCCTGGTTCTGTTGGCTCATGCCTGTAATCCTAGCTACTTAGAAGGCTGAGATCTGAGGATCACTGTTCAAAGCCAGCCTGGGCAGAAAAGTCCATGAGACTCTAATCTCCAATTAACCACCAGAAAACCGGAAGGGGCACTGTGGCTCAAGTAGTAGAGTGCTTGCCTTGAGCTGAAGAGCTGAAGGAAAGTATACAGGCCCAGAGTTCAAGTCCCATGACCGACAAAATTAAATAAATAAAAATAAAAATGGAAAGTTTATTATTGCTGATGCCAGTAAATGTCATCTGCCAGGAAAAAAAACACAACAAACAATGTTCCTATGAAGTAAGAATGTATTTCATCCTGGAAGCATTTAATTCATCAAAACCTTGCCAGACTGTGCTGTGCGTGAACACTCACCTGTAAACAGGTACCATAAGTTGTTTGGCTCCAGCGTTTCCACCTCACCCCTGCGGGTTGTCTTTCTGTGTCGAATTTTATAGCCGGTAATAAATCCATTTTGTGTTCCTGATGGAGGAGGAAGCCAGCTTACTTTGATACTCTGTAAAATAGTAAACATATATTAAGATACCTGGTGAGAAAGTGGGCAAGAAGACAGATTCAAAGAAGGGGCCCAAACAGAAGTGTGAAGAAAGGAGAATTAAGAAATATTATGGATTTCCCTGCCAGAACCAGATTAAATCCATTCTTATCATAGAACATCTCTTATTTATGTTTGTCTTCTTTTAAGAAAGCATATACAATTTATAGGATTGATTGCATGCATTACTAACTCTTCCTTAAAACCCTTCTCAAAGGATGGCAAAACATTGCAAATGGGTCATCTGATGGACAAAGAGTTAGAACACAATTTGAGAGAGATAGAAGCAAGCCATGAATCAGAGGGAGGTTTGATGATTCAGGAAAAAGGAAAAGCTAAAATAGAAACATTTTTAATAAATATGAATTAAAAAACAAACCAAAAAAAGACATGAATAACAATCGTCACTTCCTACATAACTTGGAGGGTAAGAATGTGGCCTGGTGTCACAAGGAGTTAAAGCTATATTAGGAGGATCTGGTAAACTCCAGGTTCCCAGCCAGGGAGCTGTCCTAGATAAACCTTGCTGACTGACTGGAGTAGCTGGAGCTTGGTGCTGTGAAAATCCTGCCCAGAGACAGACCACAGGCCTAGAAATACATAAGGGTTACTAGGTCAAGGATACAAGTCATTCATGTTTTCTTTTTCCACCCAACATCTAGAGCAATCAGATAGATGCTTTCCAGGATGAATCCTGTTAAGTAATCCAAATCCACAGGGAATAGGTATTTCCTTAGAGAAAGCATTCACAACCTATCCTGGAACAGTGAGATCAGCACTTCATAAGCGCTATTTAGAAAGCATTTAGCATAAAAATTAGAGGAAAAATGTACACAAGAAAAGTAATGAGACCTGAAGGAAATTCTAGTAAGAAATATAAATGAAGTATAATATATAATTATATATTTATATCTCTTTCTATGTGTGCATGTATATATGTGTTTATATATACATATATACACAAAGAGAAAATACCCTCAGTAAAAATACAAGATACTGAAATATTTTTTAAGTTTATAGAAGCTATAATTTGATTGTATAAATTACAAATTCAATAACTTTTTGAAAAGATATAGGAAAATAAGCTTTCTAAAATTTGATAGGGAAATATAAGGAATTGAGAAAAAGTTAATAAATTAAAGGTTTCCAACCTCTGCTAATATGACAAGTCAATTTAAAAAAACAGGAAAAACTAGTAGGTAGAACACTAACAACTACAATAACAAAAATATCTTCCTTCTTCCTAATAAAATTCTTGCAGAATTGGGAGAACTTGCAAATTTGAGGCTCTTGTCTATAATGTTTCACATAATTAACAAAAAGAATTACATCTTTCTATCTCTCTCTCTGTATATATACATATATATATATACATATACATATATACACGTATATATCATGGCAAAATATTAGAGCTTGAGCTTGGGGACAAATGTTTCTAGAATGATAAAAAAAATTCACATAAATTATAATCAAGAATAAGAATGTATGCATCAGTTAACAGGTTCTTGACAAGGTGTTTTTATGTTTGTTTGTTTGGTGCTGATCCCAGGTCTTGAACTCAGGGGCCTGGGCACTATCTCTAAAGTTTCTTAAGTGAGTGGTCTACCGCTTGAGCCAAAGATCCATTTCTGGCTTTTGGTGGTTTTCTAGATGTAAGTGTCTCATGGACTTTCCTGTAGTCAGGCTGGCTTTGAACCCAGTTCCTCAAATCTCAGCCTTTTGAGTAGCTAGGATTATTTGGCTTCCCAACAAGTTTTAAAGTTAGGAAACAATGAAACAGGCTCTGTGCTGTTGCGTACACTTTTAATCTCAGCAGTTCAGGAGGCAGAGGAAGGAGATTCACTCTAGTTTACTTACACTTCCTGCAAAGAAGGCAAAGGAGAAGGAAAGGTAGGAGGAGAGGAAGAGGAAGAAGGTCAGGGACATGAAAATAGAATGGTCAGAACTAGCTATGAAACTGATGAGCTAAGAGATATGAGCAGGAGTTGCTTGCTTATTGAGAAACTCCGGTGAAGTGCCAGAGAAACAGAAAAAAAACTAAAAATGATCAAGTCTCATGTTTTTAGGGAAGGGGAACTGGACAAGCAAAGGGCTCTTGATTTTTATTATATGTCTGTGGTGCTATTTAACGCTTTTCAAATGTGCACATAATACACATTAATGAGTGTAAAGGAGAATGTCAAAATCATGGACCTGATTTCTCAGTACAATCATCCCACAGCCTTTTGGACTTTTTCCAGTCATGTAGCAGAGTCGCCAAGATAAGACAGGACTTTCCCTAATCTAATATAAAATAGACACTATCTACAAATAATCCAATAAATCTTTGGAAAAGAAGATAAATACCATCTAATGTTGCATATTACTTGCTAAGTACCTAGACAACTTACTATTATCTTTTTAAAAAGATTTTTCTTTAGTGGTACTAGTGCTTTAACTCAAGGCCTTGAACTTCAAGTTTTAGCAAAAACTTGCAAATAATGAGGCTTAATAGTAGTACTGAAAATACGTAATTTATAAAATGCAAATATGCAAATTGTATTACTTATCAAGTTAATTTTAACAATTTCAGTAATCTAATTGCATAAAATTGACCAGCTTATTTAAGTTTTTAGTGCATATTTGGAAAAGCATGGCACCACTGATGTAATTTATAAACACATATACATGCACATACACATATATGTATATCCATGAGTGTATCACTTTACATGTGAAAAATTAAACATTTCTTAATACTTTTTAGTCCTTTTTTTTTTTTTGTCGGTCCTGGGCTTGAACTCTGGGCTTGGGCTTTTTAGTCCTTTGTAACCTATTATAGATCTGGCAAATGTCTATACATTCTCCATAAATTATAGTTTGTACTCACAATGATTCTATGAATTGTTTTATTAATTAAAATTAAATTAAATTTTAAATTGTGTTCATATACAGTCAGGAAAATTGGTCACACAGTACTTGAGTAATCTAAAAATACATAGTCAGTAAGTGATAGAGGCACATTTTTGAGCTGCTATTAGTCCAAACCTGACTTATATATGCATATATAGTTATTATTTCATATTGTCTCCCAAAGGAATTTTAAGATGTTGAGGACCTAATTTATTTAGTGATTGTTTATTCTTAATATGTCCTTGGCAACAATGAGATGTACAAGACGTTATGCCGAAAAATGAGCTTTACAACTTTGGCCGGGGGTGGGGGAGAGAGAGGAAAACTGGGGATGGGGGAGATGGGAAGGGATGGGAAGGGGAAACAAAGGAGGAGGCCAATAATGCTTGATAAAAAATGTACTCATTACCTTGCCCATGCAATTGTAACCCCTCTGTATGGTATTTTCACAATAAAAAATATGTACTTGGGATTAACAAAATATTCAAATCACAGTTCATTAACTCCTAACAGTCAAAATGAAATGAATCCAGTGTAAATGCTGAACCTTAGATCAAGAGGTAGAACCTTCTAAATTCCAGTAAAAGTTTTGTCATGGCTTTGCTGAGTTACCTCTGTGGCCTCAAGCTCAAGGTATGTATTGCAAGGGGGAGAATAATTGTGCTTAGTATGGCTACCAAATGATTGTAAATCAGTTGACAATCTTAATTATACTAACGATTACATGAGTAATAGTTTGTGACAGGCTATAATTTTCCTTTATCATATTTCATGATTTCCAGTGATTGCATAAGTGATTCCCGCATAGCCAATGCCTTCCTGTCAATGACTAGTAGCAATTAATTAATAGAATCAATTATTCACTCTATGCTCCAGGAGGTGAGCCCCCTCAATGATTATTATTCATCTTTGGAAATAGCTTTTTCTCATTTTTATTCATCCTCATCTGTGAGTAGAAGCTAAGTTTATGAACGTCTTTTATACTATCTCATCTATTTGCAAGGACTCCCTTCATCAAACGTTTTAGTCTTCTTTTGCAGATGATGACAGCTGGATACCTCAGATTACATTCTTTGGGGAAGTAAATGAAAGCACTCATCCATTTTCTTTTCTTAATGGTAGATCTTATTTCCTATATGAGACCTACGGCACCACTGCTTAGATGATCAGATTTCATTTCCATTTCCATACCACTAAAATCTCCACTTATGAGAGCAGTCTTTTGAAGAAGCAACCTCACTTTTAAGGGCAAGCCTGGTAATGATTTTTATTAAAAGTACTTAACACATGGCCTTTGATTTTGAAAAAAAATCAATTCTAGTAGCTATGAGTTAACTTTTGGACCTTTTATTACTTGTGAGGGAGAAATTAGTCTTTCACCTATCTTAAATAACAAATTAATATCACTTTTTTGTTCAGGTTAGGAAAAAAGGAAGAATCAATAATTTAACATCCTCAAAACCCTATTCGATTTCTTTAATAACCATAATCTGATTTATTTTTCCAAAAAAAACTGCACCAAAAATGCTAGGAGTGGACGATGGTGAAGTTTTCTAATTTAAATGATAGGATTTACTTGTCCATATTTCTTTCCGACTGAGATATTATTTGTTATTTTTATTTTATTGTAAAGATGTTGTACAGAGGGGTTACAGTTACACGAGTAAGGTAACGAGTACAGTTCTTGTTGAGCATTGTTACCCCCTCTTTTGTTTTTCTCCTATTATCCCTTCCCTCCCCACCTCCCAACTCCTCCCCATTCTCCCAAGTTGTAAAGTTCACTTTCAACATAGTGTCTTGTGAGTGTTATTGTTCCAATGGGTCAACTTGTGTACTGAGATATTCTTGTTCAGCTCAGTGACAGAGAATTATCTTTCCATGGCTCTTATTAATCCATTACTTTTTTTTGTAGATGCACAAATGTAGTGAGAAAACAGAAGAAAAACAAAGACAAGTCCAAAACTAATGTTTTTCCTGAAAAACCACAGTTCATAAGCTTCTATTTTTAACTTGACATATATCATTGCACACTGACATTTTGTCTTGCTTTCTCTACAGTAACCTTCAGGTAAAGACAAGCCCACTTTAAGTCTTCTCCAAACATATTTATTTATTCCACTAAGAAGCCTTAGAAATGGTGTTATGTGAATAACTTGCCATAGAAATGAGTCTGAAAGTACCATTTGAAATCAGGTCGTGTGACAGCTAAGAGTTCTTTGGTTGGAACAAAGAAGGAATCTAAACATCCTTAAACAAAATGGATATTGATTTGAGACTGTTCAATATTTCTTTTCATTACTCTTGGTTATATGAATCTTATATGAAGGAGTTTAGAGAATGAATTTTCTAGTTCTCATGATATTGAAAAATGTCCGTGAATGCATTTGCATTGCATTCTCTGGCTGTCCTCTTAGTTAAATTCCTGCTACCTCTTACCTAATTCAGACTTATTTTGTATATTGCCCAGACTATAACTATAGATAATAGTTCCCCAACCCTACAATGTCACGTTGTTGACACACAACAAATTCTGATGAAGATGTAAGATGGAAATGGATATTAGGAATATAATTTGAATCATTGTTTATTGGGAAACTATTCAAAAGAACCAAGTTGCAAAATCAGCCTACAGTCCCATTAACAAGTCAATAGATAAAGGCAATGGTGTATATATTGAATGGAGTTTTATTCAGCCCAAAAGAAGAATGAATTGAGTTCTTTGCAAGAAAATGTGTAAAACTGAAATTCATCTTCTTTAGGTAAATAGGTAGACTCAGAAACACAAATGATCCATGTTTCTCTCATATGTAGAACTTAGATGTTTAAAGATTTGAAAATAGAAGAGGGTCTAGTTGATTGGCCAAGACCGCCTGAAGGAAGGAGGAGAACAAGAGAAGGCAATGAGCAAACATCCAAGTACGTTGTATACACGTATGAAAGTATTATATTTACAGATGCTTATTTTGTACACTAGTGTAAGCTAATAAAATAGCAAAAATGAAATAAAGTAGGAAAGACGGAAGTAAGCAAGACCATACACAATATCCAGAACATGGTCCAAATGATTTTTTTTTGTTGACCCAGTAATTATGCACTTTTCCAACTGAGAAATGAAACAGTAAGAGAGATGCAACATTGAATGCCACTTTCTTAATGCTTATTCTTCTGTGAAGAGTTCTTGACTGGGGCTGGGAAGGTGGCTCTGTGGCAGAGAGCTTGCCTTGCATGCATGAGGCCCTGGGTTCAATTCCTCAGCACTACATAAGCAAAAAGAAAAAAGCCAGAAGTGGCGCTGTGGCTCAAGTGGTAGAGCGCTAGCCTTGAGCTGAAGAGCTGAGGGACAGAGCCCAGCCCCGAGGTCAGGCCCCACGACTGGACCCCCCCCCAAAAAAAAGAGTTCTTGAGTATATTTCTCTATAAAGAGTACTGTTCATATTTCTTATTATAGACAACAGAACCTTCACCCATGAAGAGGATGGAGATTAGAGGAATATAGACAAAGAAAGAGGTTCTCCTCGATGGTTTTGCAGACAGATTTCTAAAGACTTGGTGATTTACTGCATTTTCAGTATAAAGCTGAAAAAACTCAATGAAAGTGAATCAGGATTTAGAAATAAAATAACTCAGTAGATGAAAATGCATTTTCTGGAGTAAGGCTGACTGAAAATTAATCCTCTTAAAAACAGCCAATGGGCCTGATACTCATGGCTCACACTGGCAATCTTAGGTACTTAGAAGGCTGAGATCTGAGGATCAAGGTTCAAAGCCAGCCTAGGCAGGAAAGCATGAGACTCCAATTAACCACCATAAAGCAGGAAGTGGAGATATGGCTCACGTGGTAGAGCACTTGCCTTGAATAGAAAACTCAAGGGCAGAATCCAGGCCCCAGTATCAAGACACAGAGATCATAGAACAAAATGAGACTATGGTGATATTTATATTAATTAGAATAAGTTATATCAATAGCAAAACTTTCAGTAAATTGTCTTTTTAATATAGTCATTATAAAATATCAGCATTTAATATTTAAATTCCGGTGTTTATCTAGCCACTGTATAAATATTCCATAGATGCCAGAATGGAAATCAGTCTACTGACAACCAGTATTTCAAACTTGATTGCATGAATAACTTGTTAAGAACTTCCAGAAAGTGTTTTGCCTCTTAAGTTTCTTTACAAGAAACTTAACACACTTAAATTCTTCATTGCATAAATCTATAAACTTTCATACTAACCAAGTACAGGTTTTATAAAATGTTAACAAAAATTCTCATCATCTGTATTTTCTCCTGTTTTTATATGCTATTTTTGGATTGATGTATTTTTACTTTGCTATGATAAATAAATAATCTTTTGTGAATAAACAATGTTAGGAAGATGGGAGAATAATAAAATTGACATTCGTGAGTTCTTGTAGGTGACTGTTATTCAGGGTGACATGTAGTCATGTTAGTAAACACTTTCAGGATGACACATTGCCAGAGTACAGCCTGCCTACATACAGTTTGAGTAAAATATTTGCATTATCATAAAAACATATTTATATAAAAATCAAATAATATTTGATAGTCAATAAAGTTTTATGGGCATGTTCTAATTCAGGCCAGAACACATTGCTTTATCTGAAAAATGAAAGCAAACCCCCAGTGAGCCTCTTTCATGACTGAAATAATACAACTATTTGTTCATTTGTACTTGGATTCAATTGTCTGTCTTTTGGGACCCTCATCATCCTTATTACTAGTATGTATTCGACTATTAGGTATTGAGTAAGACCTACTTTGTCTATGCTAGGCAAAGAGTGTCTGAAGTTGCCTGCCCCTTGTGATGCTATAAGGTAAACCAAACATAGGAAATCTTCAAGACTGCTCAACCTCCACACATACTGCAAATCCACTTGGCTTGGGTCCCAGGGCCAATCCAGGGTTTTGTTGAGGTAGGGACAGTACCTGGTCTCCTCATGAGTGTTTCCTTTCCTTGATTAATCTTTAAGACAAAGGAGACTGAGTTCTCTAGCAGCTGGTAATTCTTGTGAATCTGAGACCTCACTGCAGAGCCCTTTAAACTTTTCATTCTGCCTACTCCATCCTGCAAATGGTACTGACCCTTGGCTTCCTCACCAGAAATGACTCCTCATCTTTTTCTGACCTGTTCCATTAGGCACTACTGTTACCTGCCACTCCCTTTCTTTAGCAACAGGGACCATTCTTTAATAGTGAATGCTACTAATGGCCTTTTTCCTCCTAGCATAGTAATGCATCCCTAACACTAGCTCAGAAAGTCCACATCCATGAATTTCATGCACCTGCCTTGTAGAGATGCACCCAAAAACACATCTCAAGTTTTTAAAACTATAAATATACACAGTGAGAATGTCATCTGGAATATGCTGTTTCTTCTGTATCACATTTTTATGTCTCTTAGTTAAAATAAGCTGAGCTACATTTAAATTGATGTTAGAAAACAGACACATCACCACATTTCTCTGCTCCTTTAGTCAAATTCTTAGCGCTCAATCTTCACGATTCCAAGAAAAAAATGGAGTAACAAAAAGACAGTAACAGCTCACTTCATTATAGCAGTGCAGAAATCCTGAATCAGAAAATCAGAATCAAATAGGCTTCCAAATCCTTACTGTGAGGCCCTGACTGTAACACTATTCACAGAATCACAAGCACCCCATATAGGCAGGCAATTTGGTCATCTGTTAAGTCGTATTTTATATGCTTTAAAAGTAACATTTTTAGGGCTGGGAAGGTGGCTCAGTGGTAGAGCGCTTGGCTTGTACGCATGAGGCCCTGGGTTTGATTCCTCAGCACCACATAAGCAAAAAGAAAAAAAGCCGGAAGTGGTGCTATGGCTCAAGTGGTAGAGTGCTAGCCTTGAGCTGAAGAGCTGAGGGACAGCGCCGAGGCCCAGAGTTCAGGCCCCGCGACCGGACCAAAAAAAAAAAAAAAGTAACATTTTTAGACGAGTTTCTTGTGTTATTTAGAAGTGAGGATATGGGGTCTAGGAAGAAAAGAGTGAGAAGTAGATGAGTGATCATCCACTGTAGTGATGAGATTAGGACTAATTGAATTCTGGAACAACTTCCATACCCATTCTGCTATAGAACAAACACTAGTGATTATGTAAAGATTAATCCCCTAATGTTAAGAAAAGCACATATGCATAGAAATATATATGGGACCTATTTAATTTATGTCTGGTAAATCTCATCAAATATTCTATCTCACAGGAGTTCTGATGTTTGCTTTTAGCAAAAGAAGAATATACTGTAAATAAAAGGTATTTTAAAACAAGATGATTGAGCAGAAAGTATATTTTCTCTGTGTGGGTTTTCAATAGTTTGCTGTCATAGTAATAATTACATAACAGCATGAATTGTATATTGCAGGATTTTATCTATCTTGTACTTTTTTGTTGAGAGATGATCAATGAAACAAAGATTAAGAAATGCAAAATACTGCAAAACATAAAGTCTTAGATCACTGTTTAATTTTTAATTTATAGAAATTGTAGTAGTGGTTTGAATAACTTTTGAGTTGGATTGAAGGGCACTGGAAACACAATGAAGTTTTCAAAGAGTTGAGGCATCGGGTTACTTTGGCCTTGCGCAACTGGGTTTTGCAAACCTACAAATAAAGGGACTAGTGATTCTAATTGTAACTGATTGCCTTTAAGCTCATCTTCCGCTCACAAGTAGATAACAACATTGTTCCAAACAGCATTCTTTTGTCTCTCAAAATATATTCAGTATGCTGTGTGCTAGTGGCTCAAATCTATAACTCTATCTGCTCAAGAAGCTGAGATTTGAGAATCTCAGTTCAGAGGGTTCTCAGCAGACAAAACCCAAGAATCATACCAAGGACTAACCAATGGGGAAAACAAAGCCAGAAGTTGTACCTCAAATGTCAGAACACACATGAAAAGAACCAAGTGAGGGTATGAGGCCCTGAATTCAAACCCCAGCACTAAAACAAAAAGTCCATTCAGTGTGAAAGATGAAGAGGTGTCTTTTCATGGTCAATAGTCTCATTAGTTGCCTACAGAAACCCCATCTTCTCTCCTAATTACCAAAATCTTGTTGGATTCCATTCTCAAACACATAACTATATAGAGTTCCTAGTACCAGAAGAAATTCAATGAGATTTTCCTGGCTTCCAGGCTTTCTTGCACAACCAGACAAAATCAACCTAATGCTTTTAAGTTCATGAAGAAAAATCCTCAAGGGAAGCAAAGAGAAGAACATGGAGGAAGGGTTGGTATGTGCCTAGTAGTTTCATTTATTTATTCATTTTAATTCAGAATTTAAATCAAATTGCCTTTATCTGATAATTGGGTATGCATATTCAGGTACTCAGAATTGTTTTCTCCTAGATCCTGAAAATGGGGAGTGTAATTTTTAGAAGGTACTGTATTCCCATTTTAACAAAATTCTATTATAATAAAGCACTTTTGGTTTTTCCCTAGGGTTCATGACAAAGTAATCTCAGTAATACATCTCTGAATTTGTCAGCATCAATACATTTTTATCTCCACCCCCAGTGTCCAAGTCATTCCCTGGAAGTGAGCTGTGTTTGGGAGACCCATTACCTCTTTAGAACACCAGATCCTTTCTCAGACAGTTCATTATTTTCTAAATAAATTAAAAGCAATATAATTGCCTTGATAAAGCCACTAAAGGAAAGGAAGCCAGAATAGAAATATATCAGGGGAGCAATATGTGAAAGCATACTTTTGAAAGGTGTAAGGATATAGGCCATATATAATTTACGGCAGGGAAATAGTGTCCTTTGGCTTCTTCTTTTCTTTTGGTTTATTATGTAAAATAGAAAGCAACGTATCATTTGAGGCACAAGGTGAATGATATAACTGGGGAAATTGATTTCACCAGATGTGTAACTATCCCAAAGATTTAAAGAGAAAAACAGTTTAAACGTTTGTTCATGCCAAGTGCAAAGTCTTTCACTTAAGATATAAAAATGCTGGAACTCAAGGTTTTTTCCAACATTAATTCATTAAAATGAATTAAAATGAGCATCTCAACTTGGGTTCTTAAAAGATGAAACCCAAGTAGTCTAGTTCCTAAATATTAGACTCTAAATATTATAGTTATTACAAAAATTTACAGTCCAAATATACTTAAAGTAATGAACCAGAGCCTTTAAAATTTCTGTAAGAAAGCAATATCTAGCTCGTGTTTGAAGGAAGGAATATAATTGCACATCAGCCTAATTCTGCACAGAGCCATGCCCTGCTTTTGCTTTGACGTACAACAAAATTTAGGCATGGTAAATATTCAGACCTAAAGACATACAGCTGGTCTGATATTACATAAGGAAATGAGAGCTTGTTAGGTAATCATTTTCTTTCTAAAAGCAGCAGAAGTGACTATTTAACAAAGGCATATCTTGATGCAAAGTGTCAAATTAGGCCCTAAGTAATTAATCTCTGAAACCAGCAGGCTTTCAATCTCAGGGCAGCCATAGCCAAGACAAGACTTACCATGTAATTACATGGGACATTACAAAGTATTTATGAGGTCATTTGTTACAATGTACAGTAATTACAGAGTACTTACATAGCTATTTATGTCTCCTAAAATGAAGTGAGACTAAATATTTTAATTGTGTTGAAGAAATAAGGGAAAATATTTGAGTTTCAAATGTCAGGTGTGATTATAGGTCAGCTTCACATAACTCATTTGAACAGCTTGGCTGCTCCCAGAAACCCAAGCGTTTTGCAGAGATGTTCTGTTAGAATGGAGATTTGAGACATTTTGACAAATGAAGTAAATGGAATTGTTCTCTTCAATTTCAATCTTCAGGTAGTGCAGAAGGCAGCCCATAGCATAATTTACAATGTACACCATCTAGCCAGATCATAAATACCCAGGTGTCCATAGAATTGCTGTATTAAAAACAATGTCATAGTCAATGTTTTCACAAAGGACATACTGCGCAGATAAACAGAACATGTCCTTAACATTTTCCACTTCAACATTTTGCATGAAAATATGACACTTGCTCCGATTGTCAGAGCTTCTCTTTGGGATTAACACAAATCTGAACACATTTTCCATTTTTAAATAAGAAACTATTTCCAGGAAAACTTTCCAAGTTGTAGGGTTTTTTTCCCTCCCAGAGTTGCTTCAACTGATAATATTCTGTACAGGAAGACCCTCCTCCTTTCTTTCCTCTTCTCTTCCTCCCTCTTTCCTGGCCTACCTCTCTCTTTTCTTTCCTTCTTTCCTTCTCCCCACCCCCACTTTTCCTTGTGGTTATTGGGGCTTAGAATTCAGGGTGTTGCACTGTTTCCTCATGGCTGCTGTTTTACCCACTTGAGCCACACTATCTGTCTTGCTTCAGTTGGTTATTTAGGAGATGGATTATGTGGACTTTTCTGCCCAGGAAAGTCTTGAATCCTGGTCCTTTGGATCTCAACCTTCTTATGCTTTGATTACAGGTGTGAGCCACCAATTCCTGGCTATGCATGGAAATTCCTTTTATGCATAGTAGGTAAGTTTCCATACACAATAGAAATATCTTCTGTATTGTTGCATGTCAGACCTGGATATTTGCCCAGTAAGAGGTGCATAGTGGCTTCAAAGTTATATTGTTGTTATTATAGTTATTATGGTTACCAAGAGTCTTGCTATGCAGTCACAGCTGGCCTCAAATTAGCTACATAGCCCAGGTTGTCTTGGAATTGACAGTCATTCTGTCTCAGTCTCATGACAAATCAGATTATAGGCGAGGACTCTTCCCCTTTCCCTCTACACTCTCAGCTTGTATTGATGATTTTAAAATAAACATTTTACAAACTATTTTTGGAGGGTTGTTAAGTACTGAGTTTCTTTGGATCAATGCACTTGGGAACCTTGCTATTTATATTTATTGCTTTATTCATTAATTCATTAAGCATCCTGAGTGTCTGTTATATTCTCAGCATGCTGCCCAATATATTCATATTTACTTAAAACACTGCTTGAAGAATACAAACTTTTACAGCAATAGATTTGATGACACTATTGGTATCTTGGCTATACTTAGATCTATTCAGTTAACTAGATACATTTTGTTTTGGTCTTCTTCTGAAAAACTAAAGTCTAGATTCCTATTTAGAATTGATGCCTGTAAATGAAAACTGATACTATTTCACAAACCATAAAATACAAATAATATTACACAAAGGTATTATTTCTTTCCTTTTTTGAGGGGGAATACTAGAGTTTGAATTCAGGTCTTACCCTGGCTACGTAAATATTTGAGCCTTATCTATAGTCCAGTTTTCCTGAATTGTTTTTTAGATAAAGTACCATATTTTAGCCTATGGCTAGCCTCAGACTGGTTTTCCACATAAATCTATTGTAGACTGTAGACATGAGCCACCAGGCCCAGCTTGTGGCTTTTTTTTATAACTTTTTATTTTCTGGCCCATATTGGCCTAGAAACTGGATATACAGTTTCCGTTTCCTAATTAGCACCTTCGATAAGTATATGACTACATGCTCAATGCCCAGAGTTTGCTTATTCTTGTTAACTTTCCCGTGTTTCAACAAAAAGTAGGTAAAAATTATTTTTAGGTATGATGATAAAGTTAAAAATATTTCCACATGTGAAATGTACTTGTCCTTTCAACAAGGACATGACTTCTCTTTCTGAAAAGGTATGCCAAATGTCAGCTCAATCTGTCATGAAGCTATCCTAACCATCACTTTGCTGTAAATACATTAATTAACATTTTTAAAAGCTGATCAGCAGTTGACAGTGATCTCAACCACAGCCTCCTGGTAAAACCAGGATTCTCTCCTTGTACAATGACAGCTGCACTTCTGAACAATGGCCCCAGAATTTGCCAATTCCAGAAACTTCAAGATCTACTAAACTCTCTGAAGAATGTGGCCTTTTGATAGGTGAGTAAAAAAAAAAAAGAAAAAAACCCCTAAAAATCACAAGTCATTCAACAGCCAGTCTGATCAATTCTGAATACTTGTCTCAGTTACATTTTTCCATGAAGGTTTGATCCATCCTCCACAGAAGTTCAGATAATGGACCAACAGAGCAAGTTGGTAACACAGTTTTGACAGCTAAGTCCAATTTAAGTAGTAAAATGTAGTGCAATTTGACCAAAAACATGGGTAATTATCAATACTACAATCAGTATTTCAATCAGATATGCAATCATTATACATCTAATTGATTAGCAATTAGCAGCACCTGTAGTTGGCTATAATTTTAATTACTGATTACAAATTGTGGCTGATTATTTAAAATGGTAGCTGCAGTAGTACCATTAGATTATAAGGAAAAGAATTAAACAATTCTAAAATGATTAGACAATTGCAGTTGAGATGAAAGCCAATGCAATGAAATGTTTCTTTAAATATTTTTATTTTAAGTGATGTTAGTAGCTTTTACTTAATTTTTTTCTTCCACTGGCACAGCAGCTGTCCAAGAATTGTTTGAATACAACTAACTTGCATGCTCTTGGTAGGGGGAGAAGGAATTCAGAATATGCTATTGTATATCAAAAGAAGAGTTATTAGGGAAAAGGCCTAGGAAAACACAGATAAGAACAGAGTCCCACCTGTAATCTAACTTATTAAATATTCACACCCCAGAAATAAAAAGTTCTGCTGGTCATTTGTTCTGAATGGGCTAGATTAGTTAACATTCATCCTCAAAATAGATTTACTGGGCAGGCGCCAGTGGCTCACATCTGTATCCTAGCTACTCAGGAGGCTGAGATCTGAGGATCACGGTTCAAAGCCAGGCCAGGCAGGAAAGTCCAAGAGACTCTTATCTCCAACAAACCACTCTAAAACTGGAAGTGACACTGTGGCTCAAGTGGTAGAGCACTCGCTTTGAGCTGAAGAGCTCAGGGACAGTGCCCAAGCCCAGAGTTCAAGCCCCACGACCCACCAAAAAAGCAAACAAAAAACAGTATTTTTTAAGGAATAATAAGTATTTTAACAATTATTACAGGGCTTTTTTTGTTCTAGAAGAGAAAGTTAAGACAACTTTAATGAATATACCCTAAAAATAGACAATACTCCCAAAACATTAGTATAAAAACTACCATATGATTTTGTTTTTCTACACTGAGGGAAGGCCTGGAGAAAAATATAATTACATCTATACCCTGGAAGGGCTTATCATTCTTCCAACTTGGATAAAAGATACATTCAGTTTTCTACAATTGCAATATAATGTTTTGAGGATTGAAAATCTCAAAAATTGTTTTGGGATACTACCTATGAAAGATTTTGACAATCCTTTGTGACAAATGAATACTTTGTGTAAATGACTTTTTTTTATCATGTTTTCCTTTTTCAACTTCTCCATTAGTCTAGCTTCAAACATAAAATGAGAATAGTGTAAAATACCACTTAACTACCATGAGGACAGTTACGATGAAAAAAATCAGGTAGGGGCTGGGAAGATGGCTCAGTGGTAGAGCGCTTGCCTTGCATACTCAAGGCCCTGGGTTTGATTCCTCAGCACCACATAAGCAAAAAGAAAAAAGCTGGAAGTGGCGCTGTGGCTCAAGTGATAGAGCGCTAGCCTTGAGCTGAAGAGCTGAGGGACAGCGCCTAGGCCCAGAGTTCAGGCCCCACGACCGGACCCCCCAAAAAAAATTAAGTAAAAATATTAGAGGACACGAGAAAATTAGAATCATTATACATTGCTGGTGGGAATGTAACTTATAGCAGCTTTGAAAAAAAAGTCTGGTAATTTTTCAGAAGATTAAACATAACATTGATTTTGCACCAGCAATTCATTCCTAAGTACAGAGTGAAGAGAACTGAACACTTAGTGCCTAGAACTTACACACGCTCATCACAGAAATATTCATAATAGAAGCATCTCAAATGTTCTTCTTCTGATGAATCTGTGTACATACAGCAGAATAGTACTCAGGCAGAAGAAAGAATGCGTATTAATGTGAGATCCTCTATCACTAAACTTCATTCTATGTAAAAGATGCCACTCACCCCAAATCCACAAAATACATAATTCCATGTATATGAAATATGCAGAATAACAAGTCTGTAGACATAGAGAGCAAATTAAAAATCCCCTGTGGTTGGTGCTGGAGCAGGGGAAAGGGGTAATTTTCTTTTAGAAGTGATAAAGCTATCAAGTTTATTTTGGTGATGCCCTTACAACTTTAAGTGCTGCATAAATTACATACTACATATAAAACATATAAAAACATGACAAATAAAAAGAAGCAACTACAACACAAAAATAGAATAATAAAGGACTCGATTGTGCTTTCCACTCCAAATTCCCCATGCATTGCTACTGCTCAGTGTACCCGTGTGTTTGTGGGTATACTCCATCGAGGATTCTCTTGATATATTTCTATGGCACTGAGGCTTGAAGTGAGGGTGTTATGCTTGCTAAGAAGGTGCTGTGCCTCTCCAGTCATGCCTCCAGATTGTCTGACTGTAATGTTTGTCATCCTCCATTTAGGGTGTGACGCTCTGTCTACGTGGTACATACAAGGGGATGAGGGTAACCCTGCGGACTGAGCTCTCCGCTACAATCACAACAGTACATACCGTCACTAGAGTCTCATTCCATTGCTTCAAGGGTTTCACCAGATGACATCTAGAAACTGAGGTATTCTTAGACAGAGCCTCAAGCATCTGCAAAGAGCTCGATTGTTTAGGAGCCATAATAAAAATCTACTGAAAATTCTTAGAGATTCCAACTCTTCTTAATGATTCTTGTACAACAAAAGGAAGAAAAATTCAGTCCCAGCCTACACACATGGAGCATGTTTTGGAAGGTGAAGAGATGTAGGGTCCATACTGGTGAACTCCTGTATACAGTTATTACATTGATAAGTATAATTGTTAATGAGCCTGGTATTTCACTGACTCAAATCTTACTTCAAATTGTAGTACCTGTCTGGTCCTTGTTAACAACATGTCCAATGCTATGACATTCAGGAAACTATTTGGGTCTGATTTTGGGACAAGCATGAAATGAGGACGGAAGAAGGAAATGACAAGACAGAAGAGATGATGGCTTTTGAGGAGTCTTAATTTGAAGACAAAAAATCGAGGGGTGTAAAATGAGAGAGAGAATGATCATCTAAACGAAACTGAAATAAATTCCAGCAAGAACTCTGAACATGACTTTGTAACTTCTACCAGCTTACGTCAGTTGGCATGATTTGAGGCAGTGGGGAGTGAGTATTTTAAGAAAATATGGAGTCCACAGTGCCCAGGAGGAGCAGGCAAGTACAGGTACAGTAGGCAAGTACCTGGCTCTGACGTGACCAGGCCAGAGGTCCTCCGTGAAGCCAGCTGGGTCTATACCATCTGTGGGCAGCGCACTAGGATTCAGGAAGCATTACTTTGCATACAAAGTATCAAGCAAGGAACAACTGAAGCAGCAAGACTCAGTAGACCCTATTCTGAAAATGGACTAAACAACTTGTAGGGGAGGGGCATCAGGAAGGAAAACACTGGGAGGAAATTAGAGAAGAGGTGACACTCTTCAAAAAATAACCTGCTGGTTACCTGACTGATGCAACTGTAACAGCTCCGTATATCAACATTACAATAAAATAAATAAATAACTATATTTATCTTACATAAATAAACATGTATCCCATATATTTAAGTAACAATGTATATATATATATAAATATATGTATGTATGTATATATATGTGTGTGTATAGACTTTACAGGTAACTTAGATCTTCACACTGACTAAGCAGCCATCTTACTATTTGAGCCAGATCTCAGCCATTTCCTGTGTTGGCTACTTTTACAGTAGGATCTCTGTTTATGCTGTGCTGGACTGGGCTATGATCATTTTACTTGTGTTTCCCATATCTTTGGGGTGGCCATTGTGCATTCCCTTGTAACTGGGATAAGGGGTACATACCACCACACCCAGCTGTTTACTCATGAACTATTTATGCTCAGGATGATCTCAAACTGTAATTCCCAAATCTTTCCCCTCCAAGCAGCTAAGAGTACCAGCTTGATCTACAGTGCCAATCTTTAAAATAGTTTTTAACCGGTGCCCTTATTCTATTTTGATACATGTATATAAAATACTTCTATCACATTTAATGCCCTTTGCTCTGAACTTTCACTGGTCTCCTACTTAAAAAGTCCCCTCCATTTCACACATCTGTCATTCATTATATTTTGGTATAGATTCTACATATGAACTTTTAAGATTTCCATACATCTTGGTCTCTTTGTTATGGTTCAAAGAAAAACTATAATAATGGGAGAGAAATATAACCCAAAAGCCATCTTTTGATATTCTACTTTTGACTTTTGACTTGAATCTATTACCTGTTGTTTTTTGCTTTCTAACTTAAGTTTAGATATTATGAAAACATCTTTAATATAATATAAAGCCATTAACCCTATCATTTATCATTTTTAATTTAATTGAAGAATAAATTTTAAGTTATCAAAAATAGAGAAAAGAAAAGAGGAAAAAAAGGAGACAAAAGAATGAAGGGATGGTAGTTTTTTCTTCTCTGAATAAAGCAGGACACACTTGTTTGTAGCCAAATAGTTGATCTATTTTGTCATATCTCATATCTTTCCCATGTTCTCATGTCAAAGCCAATTTTCAGATAGGTATTAAGGATCTTTAAAGTCAGGGTTTTATCAGATTTGTGAATTCTGGCTGAATGCTACTTCTTTTTGTTCTAAGCTTTATGATTCACATGAAATATTGAAATGTTCCCACCAAAGTATTTCTCGATTTCTGAGTTGCCTTCCGGCCAGTTGTAAAAACATTCACTTTAAAATAATAAAGGCAGTATTAATGCACTGATTCCTTCCTGTGTCCCCTTTTATTATTTTTTCTCATGATCAAGTCAGATAAAGACCATGTGATACACCCATTGAACATTATAGGGAGAGGAAATGACCATGTGCTATCAGAGAACTGGGCAGAAAACAGTTTTTCTTCTCTCTCATCTTTTTCCTGTTCTTCTTTTTCTCTCTTTTTCCTCCTCTCTTCTTCTATTTTATTATATATTATATAATATATACATGTTATATACTATATAACATTTATTATATTATATCATATATGTATATAATATATATACTGTATGTAATTAAATGGTGGGTAATTTCATGCAGTTCTTTAAATTCAGTATGAAATGGCATTTGATTAATTAGAATTTTAGTCCTTTCTCAAATTCAATAGCATGTGGCTAAGTATTATTGCCTGTGTATCTTAGATCTTAAAATATAAAAGTATATTAACTAGACCTTCATCAGTACCTATTAGACTTAAATTAGGTTATCTGATTGAGTCTGGCAGCTCTTGTAGGGACTTACCTTGTTTCTTGGATTTCTTTTGAACAATTATACATTCTCTATAAAATATTTAATTATATCTTCTAACTTCTTCATTGTCTAATCTGCTGTCAAGACTTTCTGCTTTGTTTTTTTTTATTTCCCTTCCTTCTAATTGATCAGTTTTGATGGCTTCAATTTCTTCATTGAAGCTTTGTTTTAAATCTTATATGGGCTTCTTTACTTCCCTGATTTGAATTTCAGTGTTTTCTCACATATCCTTTAGCTGAGTGACTATTTTTTTCCACTATACTACTTTCCCTTCTGTTGGAATTCATCCAGCTTTCTGTTTGGGGGTTTCAGAAATTCCTCTATGATTCATTTGCCAGCCTCCTCATGCTCATGCATAACCATGTACAGGCTTTTAATCTTTTCATTCAGTATGTTTAGAACTATCCTCTAGGTCTTTCCTTGACTGTTCTATTGCCTGTTTATTATGAGTAGGAATTAAGCTTCCTAGACTTGCCATTTTTCTTGTATTTCTATGGTTTGTTCTGCTCATTTGGAAATAAAAGAAAATCCAATACCACAACAGAAAAAAATTTTAAGACAAGAATCAACTCAGGACCCTGTAATTGCACAGACTTTAGAGGTTCAAATCATAGATCAGTATTTTCCTATCTAACTGTCCTTTTTTTGGAAACAAAAGCAAATCCAAAACCACTAGACTTTATGTTGGAAATGAACTTTACAACTAGGTGGGAGTAGAGTCAGAGCGAGAAGAAGCAGGAGAAAATGAGGAAGGGGTAACTCTGTTTAAAATGAAATGTACGCATTATCTTACTTATGTAACTGTTACCCCCTCTGTACATCACCCGTACAATATTTTAAAGAAATTATTGTGGAATTAAAGTGTCAATAATGAATATTTGTAGGTATGGTGGCAAATAAAGTTAAGTGTTTTTAGAAAAAAAGTACATTAACTATTTTACTTTGTTATTGCCAATCTCAAGACACAGGAATATTTTTTAAAGAAATTAATATGTAAGTGAGGAGCAATAGGAAAGGTGTAGACAGATGTTCTTGTGCAGAAATTCCAGTGTCGAAGTTTATATACTGCTTTGATACAATAAACTTCAAAATGCTAAGGTAATTTTTGTCTATTTACTTTCTTTTGCTATGGTTGTTTTACAAATGTGGAGACCCAGTTCAAATTGCTATTCTTTTGGGGAAGGGGATTTGGAGTATACAAATCATTGATTTTTTTTTAAGTATTGACTTCAGAATCTTTTTTCAAGAATGCTTCCTGTCACTCAAGGTGTATGAGTTTATTTCAGCAAAGCTGTAATGTGAATTAGGACAGAAAATAGCAACCAAATTATTGGTCTTACTCATCAGAAGTCCTAACCCAGGTATGTGTTGTAGAGAGGGCAGACAGATATTCCTTGACTTTCAGTGAGGTTTTTGCCCAATAAACCCATCGTGAGGTGAAAAAGTCATCAGTCCAGAAAGTATTCAATATCCCTCAATCCCTAACCTTCTGAACATCAGAGCTTAGCAACACAATATGCTGGGAAGTACAGGAGGGAGGGGACCCTGAGAGGATTACTGGGAGAAAGAATCCTATTGCATGTTCTGAGCCTGAAACAAGGTCAAAATCCACCATTATAGATCTTGAATGTGCATTGCTTTTGGTACACCCTCAAAGAACAAACAAACAAACTTGTAAGTTAAATCATGTTACACTGGGGACCATCAGTATTATCTATGATGACCCACCTGTACATTTAACTTTTTTTTTAAACTCAGAACTTAAAAGTAACATGTATAAAACAAAACAAAAATAAATTAGTAACACGTACTGTACTATGATAGCCTTACTGGTTCCCTGAAAGGATTATGCATAATAATGTTTATAAAAATACTACATACTATTGGTGGTATACAAATTTTAATTCCACTGTGACTTTACCTACTTCCCTTGAAAGGCTGGCAAGGAGAAACAGAAATTCTGAACAGAATGTTTTAATTTAAAAAAAAAATTTATATCCTAATTCTTCAACTTATCTATTTTATCCCAGCTCATTGGGTTTTTAATAAAACTGTGTATATACTAATAGGAGGTAAAAAAATAAAAGTCCCGCTGAGAAGGTGGCTCAGTGGTAGAGTGCTTGCCCTGGGTGCATGAGGCCCTGGGTTCGATTCCTCAGCACCACATAAGAAGACAAAGCCAGAAGTGGTGCTGAGCACCAGCCTTGAGCTGAAGAGCTGAGGGACAGTGCCCAGGCCCAGAGTTCAGGCCCCACAACCGAAAACAAAAACAAAAACAAAGAAGTCTCAATCTTGAACTGTAGTTGCCAGCATCGAAGTCTGGGTGATGTACTGGAAAATCAGTATCTAGGAAATCAGAAGCCAAAAAGCCACAGTAAGCATCTGTCAGTTTCTTCGGATTCATGCTTCCACCATGGTAAATTCTTGAATATTTAATGGTTTGCTTTTATCTCCTAGTCTGTCTTGTTCATGACTTATCAAGAAAGCATATGATGTCAGTTGGCCAGCAAATGTTACATGACCAGAATTAGAATGGGACACGTTTCGACTGAGCAGTGTGTTAACATTGCTTACAGGATCCTTGGGGGTGTGGCATTTTTAAAAATCTTTTTTATTACCTTATATTCGTTATACAGGGGAGGATTTCATGGTTACATCTCTACCCATACTCTTATTGCATTCCAATCAATTACATCCCCTCTATCATTCTCCCTGCCCATTCAAGTTTTGTTTTTTATCTTATATGCCTAGCAATAAAGATATTTATATAGAAGAAAATACTAAAACTTGGATAGCCATAGAATGTATTTTTGTTTGTGGAGATCTTTTAAAATTATTCAGACCTTCTAGCACAATACCAAAAATAATATCATGACAAGTCAAACTTGTAGTGCATAATTAAAGTAATTAAAGAATAATTTAGGTCTCATATTTGCAAAGCATCTGAGATAAAATATATTAAATATTGAAAGCTAGTAAATATTGTTACTTTTTAGGTACATTTAATAGTTGGGTATGTTCACTTTAATTACACAGTGGTGTAATTTATAATATTATAGAAATTCAAGATTCTAGAATCATCCAAAGTTCCTAATTCAATTATTCACTTGAAAAAATTCACAAACTTTGTTCAGTGTCTCGGGCATTTTGAAGAGAGGTTCTGCAAAAGGAGGTTGTGTATGGCTATTTGCTGTCCATATAACTACACACACATTTATATATATATATATATATATATATAAATTATGAAATCGTTGGCTTCTCAGGCTAGACCATACTAGTGGCCTTAGAAATGGTGATTTCTTGAGATTCTGTACAGTAGAAAGGTCTTCAATTCTCATCTAATCTATCTGTTTCTGGTGTAATTGAGGAAACAGAAACTTCAGGATATTTTAAATATTTTTGTGGAGGTATCATAGTAGTTTTTCACAATGACTACACTCAGATCCACATTATGATATTGCTCAATCTTTCCAAAATGTTAATTAGTATTGATTTTGAAACAGGTAAATATTTCATATGGAGAAAAACCCATCAAAGATGAAGGCACCTGTACTAGAAATTGGCAACTTCATAAATAAAATAGGACAGGATTGAAGGGAAAGAACAGAATGTTCAGGAAGTCTCATGCTTGCATCTTCATCTTGGCCAGACATCCTCACAAATGAATTTAAATCAAGTAGATATTCAAACATTCAAAATGAGGAACAAGATTTCGTATTACAATAGAGAAAGACTCCTTGCAATTGCATGAAATTTTGTTTCTGGCAAATAAAGCAAGCAAAACAATCACACAAAACAAAAGTACAAACATCTCTGAAATGCAAATAGAAAAGAGACGGTAGGCTACTATAAAATAAATTTCATATTGGGAATGAAGTATTAAACCCAAATGACAGTAACGATAATAAAAATAGCAGCTGCATATAACTAAATTGCCATCAATCATATACAACTACTTGGTGTAAAGTCATTCCTTAGACAAGTAAAAGGTAGTACATAAAAAAGATTGATCATATACTTCAAAAATAGCCCACATTTGAATCAGTTAGTTTTAGCACTTATCATCTGTATGAGAGCATACCATTTACCTTGCATATCTCATTTCCTATCCATACCATAGATACAATAGCAACTAGGCTCTGTTATATAGATTGAGACACTGGGTGTCAAAGTCTCTAGGATGCCTGGTCTGCAGGGCTCAATGCTAATTTAATACATGAATTCTTAAGAAAGAAAATGAAATCAATTATTTTAGGGAGAAACAATAGCATCACAGCAATTTCTTTCTTTTTTAACCTAAAATCATGTTTGGAAATTAACAGGGTTTTGTAAAGAAGGAACAGAAGGAAATGAGGGAGCAAGAAAAAGAACCTGGGGGCTGGGAAGGTGGCTCAGTGGTAGAGTACTTGCCTTACATGCATGAGGCCCTGGGTTCAATTCCTCAGCACCACATAAGCAAAAAGAAAAAAGCTGGAAGTGGCGCTGTGGAAGTGGTAGAGAACTAGCCTTGAGCTGAAGAGCTGAGGGACAGCGCCCAGGCCAAGAGTTCAGGCCCCATGACCAGACCACCCCCCCAAAAAAAAGAAAAAGAGCCTGCTTTACCTTGTCACCCTAATGCAGGAACTGTAAATATTAACCCAATGTCTACTTAAGAGTAGCCGACTATAAAGGAGCTTTTTATGATAGAGTGTGTAAATTCAATAAAGTTGTATACTGATGGTATATGGGCTAAATTTTCATTTCCTGCACCTAAGAAACATGTGTGCAAAGTTATTCAGATGGTCTTCAGTGATACAATCAGAAAGAAATCTTTTCCTTCCAAATAAAATTCTAGTCTTTACAAAATGAAAACAGCATTTGTTGTCAATTGTAGCTACAGACAATTATCAATATGTCAGTGAAAAACACAGAAAGAAAATGATTCACATTTTAATACACATGCTAAATACCAAAATATTAACTTTTTATTTGGATGTACAGTAAATTATAGTCCAGTCTTATTATTGTAAATATCTTCAGATTTTTGTGATCATATCACAAAAAATCAGTCTTTTTAAGAAAAACATTATTCTCTATTCTTATTTTAATGGCAAAGAAAAGAAAATATCCACAGATGTCCTATATATTTTGGCAAGTATATAATATTTCACCATAAAAAATAAATCGTCACTATTACTCCTCAAAAAGAACAAAAATATACAGCCACAAGTCTACAATATGCCCATCTTTTTGTTGTTGGTGGTCATGGGGGCTGAACTCTGGGCCTGGGCGCTGTCCCTCAGTTCTTCAGCTCAAGACTAGCACCCTACCACTTGAGCCACAGCGCCATTTCCTGCCTTTTTCTGCTAACGTGGTGCTGAGGAATCGAACCCAGGACCTCATGCATGCGAGACAAACACTCTACCACTGAGCCAACTTTCCAGTCTTGCCCGTCTTTCTTTTAGGGTTTTATTTTGTTTTCTTTTTTGTGCCAGCTCTAGGACTTAGACAAAAGGCTTAAGCTTGTTTGCTCAAGGCTAGTGTTCTACCACTTGAGCCACAGCTCCATCTCTTGCTTTTTTGTTGTTAATTTAAATCAAGAATCTTAGGGACCTTTCCTTCCTGGGCTGACCTTGAAACATGATCCTTAGATCATGTCTGGAATCTTTTCTTTTTATGAATGAGTATTTCATCTTATACCTGGCCTCAAACTTTAAGATTTTCCTGTCTTAGCCTCCTTAGCAATAGGATCACCTCTAGTAGATACTTTTATTATTATTATTAATAGTAGTAGTATTATTATTGTGGTGCTCTTGCACATACTAAACAAGTGCTCTACTGAGCTACCTCTCTAGCCCTCTCCCTCTGGAGTCTGGTATGCAAACTTCAGCAGGAGAAAATAACCATTACCCTCATTATAACTAATGGCTTTCAAAATGTGTTGAGAAATAAATAATAAATACATTAAGATAGGACCAGAAGTACAATTAGAAGCAGGACTACAAGTCCTACTGGCCAGGAAAGTAATGTATGGATGTTGATCTCCTCTTTGTGCTGAGACACTGTGGAGCCAAAATTTTCTTTAGGGTGGGGGCTTTCTTTTTCCAAATGACTATAGGCCCTACTAGAGAAAATATTTCACTAGGAGATAAGCTCACTGATTTTCAGCTCCAGTATATCAACAAGATTTTCAAGGGCAAGAAGAGGAGAGAACAGAGAAACATCCCTTGAACAATTTTGTCAGAAATTGAATTCGATAAACTCATTCTACAAGATCATCTAATTTTGCCAAAATTATATCTGCTGTCAAGTCAACTACTGGAATGCTACAGCTCTAGGAAAATTGACAGTCCTGCATGATACACAGGTCAGGCTTGTATTTGGCAAGCAAGTGTGGTGAGTGTTCCCAATAACAAGAAACACAGGATTATCTTCGGTCACCCCAAACACTGAGAGTGATGAACAAGGTCACTGCCTGGGAGCGTTACTGTGTATTCTGTGGCCTCACAGCTAAGCAGACTTCTGATTCTATTCCTGGATCATGCTCTCTGCTCAGATTTAAGCTGGACGATGTATTTTATTATTTTTTTTTTTGGTGGCTCAGGCTGTCATTTGTAGTAAAATGTACCTGATAAAATGATTGATTTAGAGTTTTCAGGGCACCAAATTGACACTTCAAGTAGCACACACAGCTTATCCAAATCCACTATAAATACTTCCAATACACATAGACAGAGTACAAATCCCTGAAAAAAAAGTGAGTGCTAGTTGACTTTATGTAGACTTCAAATTCAGATTTTACTTTTTTCTATATATCTCAGATACCATCCTAGTTGACTCTTATTTTAGTGGAAGAACACTATGTTAGAGATACTAGTTTAGCGGATTTAATTGTTTATATGTTTATTTGGTGAGTAAATAAACAAATTTAAACAAATTTATCTTGTATTGAAGCTTGAACTCAAACCCCCCTGTTCTTCCTCAGCGTTTTTTTGCTTATGGCTGGTGTGCTACCACTCAAGTCATACTTTCCTTCTGGATTTTTGCTGGCTAATTGGAGATAAGTCTCCAGGATTTATCTTTCAAGGCTAGATTCAAACAAAGATTTTTCCAATCTCTGCCTCCTAAGTAGCTACCATTATAGGTATGATCTACAGACACAAGACGTATCTGCATTATTTCTATTCTAACAGTCTTATGGACTTTTAAGAGCTTCTCAAGTATCCAATTACTGTTGACAGTAATTTGGAAAGAAACAGAATATTAATCTTTATAAAATTATACCTGCTACTCTATATATGATTAAAGAAATACATATTTATGTCTACAGTTTTATACTAATTTCAATGCACATGGATCACCACATTCTGATTTCCTTGTCTATCTTTCATGGCTTTTTCTTTCTGTGGTGGGTAGAGCAGATTGAACTGGACTTGCATTCTCAGGAGACCCTTTCTAGGTGACTTTTTTTTTTTTTACCAGTTTCCACTGCTTTAAAAACCACTATCACCCTATACACTCCTTCCTCAAACTACTATAGCTGATTAAAAACATTGATAAATTAACAGGGTATAAAACCCACACACACAAAATCAGTGGTTTTTCTGTATTCCAACAAGGAGGAGATCAAGACCAAAATCAGGTAAGCAAGTCCATTTGCAAGCATCTCAAAAATGCAAGAATGAACTTTACCAAGGATGTGAAGACCTCTATAGTAAAAATTATAAAATTTTGAAGAGAAAATTGTGGAAGACATAAGGAAATGCTCCTGGACGTGCAGAATTAATACCCTGAAAATGACAATATCACTCAAGCAATCTACAAATTCAACATAAAATCCATCAAAACCCCAACATCAATCTTCAGTGAGATAGAGAAAGTAATCTAAAAATTTGTTTGAAATCACAATGACCCTAAATCACAAAAGCAATTATTAGCAAGAAAAATAGTGCTGGAGATATAACAATATCAAACTTCAAACTCTATTACAGAACTGTAGTAATGAAAACAACATGGTACTGGCACCAATAAAGGGTCTGAGGACTGATGGAACAGAAAAGATGAAGAAATAAACCCATAGATCTACAGCCATTTAATATTCAATAAGGAAGCTAAAAAATATAAGTTGGAAGAAAGCCTCTTCAATAAATGGTGTTGGGAAAACTGGATGTCCACATACAGAAAAGTGAAACTTGGCCTTTATACATAACATTGACCAGCATCAATTCAAAATGGATCAAAAACCTTAATATAAAACCTGAAATCATGAAACTATCACAGGAAGGGGTGGAGAGAAACATTAAGATTCCTCGGCACAGGTCAAAACTTTCTGACTAAAGGTTCAGAAGCATAGCATATCAAAGAAAGATTTGATAAAAGGGATTGCATCAAACTGAAAAATTTCTTCATGGCAAAGAACATAACTAACAAGCTAAAAAGACAGTCTAGGGAATGAGAGAATTTTTTGCCTGCTCTACACCAGAAAATAGCTTACTATCCAGAATGTACAGCACCAACAAATTAATAAATAGGCTAATTACCTAAAGAAAGTGTTATCAGAAGAACAAGTAAATCTGGCTAATAAACACATGCCATCTCTGGTCATAAAGGAAAAGTGAATCAAAATAACATTGAGATTCCACCTCACCTCAGTTAGAATGATCATTATCACGAGACCAGATGCTGGTGACCATGTGATCAAAAGGGAACCTTAATATACTGTTGAAGGGAACATAAACTTGTTCAAGCATTCTGGAAAACAGTATGGAGATTTCTCATAATATTAAGCAATGGTCCATCAATTCCACTCATAGGTATTTATCCAAAAGATTCCAGCCCAGAATACAGTAAAGCCACTAGCACAACCATGTTCATGATAGCTAATTCACCATAGCCAAGATAGGAAATCAGTCCAGATTCTCCTCAATGGACAAATGGATCAAGAAATTATGGTATCTACACACAATGGAATTTTATTCATCAATTAGAAAAAATGATATCATATCATTTGTAAAGAAATGGAAAGATTTGGAAAAAGTATATTAAGTGAAATAAGTTTGGTCCAGAGAGACAAGGTTGCATGTTTTCTCTCATATTTAGAAGCTAGAGTTGGCTTATAAATTTATGCAATACCTCCTATTTATTTATTAATATGAAAATGCTTTGGGTCTACGCAAATATATTCACTGATACATGGTAAATTTTGGGGAGAACTTAAATAGTGTAATTCCTTAGAAAGACAAAGTCAAAGCTTAACAAAGAAAGCACCAATTAGCAGGTTCTTAAAAGGGGTGGGGAGGGAAGTAGACAAATGGAGAAGAGAAGAGGGGCGGGAAGAGTATAGTCGAGAATTCAACATATATCCTATAAAATTAAGAAAAGTAAGAAAGGAGGGGGGTTGGGAGGACTATGTGAGAATGTTGAAAAAGGTGACACTGAAGATGGTGCATTGTACTCATAAGTTTGTTAAATGGAACTCCTCTGTACAACTACTTAAAGATAATAATAGTAATAAGCTAAATAAAAATAAATAAAAGGCTCTGACTGGGAAGGTGGCTCAGTGGTAGAGCACTTGCCTTCCATGCCTGAGGCCCTGGGTTCAATTCCTCAGCACCACATAAGCAAAAAGAAAAAAAAGCTGGAAGTGGCCCTGTGGCTCAAGTGGTAGAGCACTAGCCTTGAGCTGAAGAGCTGAGGGACAGCACCCAGGCCAAGAGTTCAGGCCCCATGACCGGACCCCCCCAAAAAAAAATAAAAAAATCAAAGGAAAAAAGAATGACTATTAGTTAATGCTGCCAAATGTGTGGTCCTGGTTCAAGTTCTGACTCTAGTCCATCACCAACTTCCCAAAAGCCTTTTCCACATCTTAAACTCAATATCTCATTGTTGTCTTATACACACAGTGTGAAATATTATACTTTTCCCAAGTGTAATGTCATTATCATTTGTGGCTCCCTCTTCTCCAGACTTCTTTCCCCATAGGCTTAACGTTATTTTGTTCTTATTTTCCAGGTACACTGTGATCCCATTCCTTTCTTTCCATCCCCAAGGCCATCACAATGGTTGCGCTCCAAACATGTAACTTGCATCACACCAACAAACTCTAGCTTGTTCATCATGTTATTAGGACTGGCCTGATATGAAAAGCACACTGAGTAAGATGAAATGTAAGGTAATTTATTGCTGCTTTTATTTTCCAAGGAATTCAGAACCAAATTAGTGGGTTTTTATTCCAATCAAAAAAGACAATGAAGGGTGAATGAGAATTAATTTGTGATCTCCTTTAGGATAGTGATGTTGAAACACATAGTTAAAACTTGGAAACAACAAGCACAGAATAATTCTTTTTTCAAAGGGATTTAACATGCTCAAACAAAGATAAGCTATTATAAAGGACCATGTACTTTATTCAATGTTTTCCTTTTTTCACTGTTTTCTATTTATTAACAAACCCTAATTAAATGAAATTATAGATTACTTTCTAAATTTTTCCATCTAGTGGAAATGCAAATAACATCTATTAAACTAGGAAGAAAATGTCAAGTTTTATAGTTTATTACCCTTATGGGTAATAACCACTTTTATAACCAAAGTAGCAATTTTATTCTAAAATTTCTTTATGAATGTGCCTATAAATATCAGCCTTGCTATCTTCTGAGTTATGTCACTAATTAATTACATGAATAAAATCTTTGATATGCTCATCTTGCATTTATAATGGAGTCATATTTTTAATTTTTTCCAAAGTTATACTTTATTGATTAATGGCTAATGCTTATGAAATTTTGCTTTAACTCTAGGACCATATCTTTCTTTGCATTGTTGCTATTCTATCAAAAAAACCAAATGATTAGAACTTAAGATTATTTGAAAGGATTTAAATTGTTCCAACCCTTCTGTAGCAACCATTACCTAAGTTCTGTCAAAAGTAAACCACAAACAGCAAAGGCAACAGGAAATTAAACAAGATATATTCACTACTGTAGCTTGAAATATCTCTAGATTTTGCCATTGTGTTTTTATAATCCATATCTCAAAACAGCATATTTTCACTGGACTCAAAAGCATAGTATTTGATAAAAAGCTATTTTCCCAATTTTTCTGTGCTACATAAACAGTGCAACAACTAAAGGAAGCCAGAGAAAATACAAGTGGAATAAAATAGCTACTAGCTTAAAAATAACTAAAGAAACCCTATACCTGTGTTTACTTACATTCTAGAATTCTTGGTTGGGGGAAATAAGACAGTTGATAAAAATTTCCAAAGTTCAGTATAAATTTGTAGTAATTGGAGCTACGGAGTCAAAAAATAAAGAAGAAAATCTGCTTTGAAGCATCTGACTAAAAATGGACTCATATTGTTCACTGGTAGATTTTAAAATGAATGTTCTAGCTGCATTAATAGGACAGAAAATAATTCCATTATTTGGCAACACCGAGACCTTTCTTTAACTTGGTGTATTTCTTACTGTTCTGAACATGCATCAGAAGCACAGAATTACTGATTATTTTCATTTGTGTTATTTATCCATTTAAAATGCTCAGTGCCACTGGGTTTTCCGCTGAAGAATACTTGGAAATTGCAGTTGAAATGTTTCTTTCCTGGCTTTTACATTGTACTTTATATAAGATGCAAGCGTTTGGGGTTCAGAACTTCCCATGCCGTCATCTGCACTGGAAGCAGAGTGACGTGTGAAATGGAGGGACGGGGTAAGATGGCTAGTCAGGAGCTTTAGCATGCTTCAAAGGAGACCCTGTGTGAGGTCAAGAGCCGACACATGGAGTGGATCAGCATGGGTGCATCCTGTTCACTGATAGAGCAACACGGCAATCCCATCTTCTACTTCTGAATGCAATTAGGAATCATGAGCATCTGTAATATGGAGATGAATTGAAGTGGACTTTCCAAAGTAATTTATTTTTTTCTAATTTCACAGGTAATCTTATGCTTCTGCAAATTACAAGTGGTGTCAGTGGTCAATGCATCTAGTCTTCTATACATGGAATGGGCATCTTTGCCATTGAAAACAACTGAAGCGTTTAACATGGCCTCCATGGTTCTTTTGGGAGTTTACCACAGTGACTAGCCCTTCCCATCTCTCTCTTAACAGATAGGGGCTTTGTTAACAACTTCCCATTACCTGAAAAAAAAAAGTCTTCCTTTACTTTCCAGTACTCCTGTTCCTTCTTTAAAGTGAACTCATCCTCCTCCTTAGGTTACTCTTTTCTTGCCCTTTTCCTAAATGCCTCCTTAGAGTCAGTGTATACAACTGTACTGAAACAAATTCTCCTGGGGTTACAAATAATAGGTCTGTGGAATGACTTGTGCATTGTTTCACTCGATTCACACAATTTTGCATTCTGTGGGTTATAAAGTTTTCCAAGACAGTCTTTTTCTCAAGGAATTCACATTTTGGCATGCCAAGACCTATACATTAATTAACATTAAAGACAATTTTAGTCCTGATCAATAATATAAAGAAGGATTGTATTAGCTCAATTAAAGTATTATATTAGCTCAATATAATTTAGAATAATGAGTAGGGCAGAAGCAGGTTGAGTAAAGACTTTCAGGAGTGATATTTGTCATATTTGAGACCTAAAGGATATTGGAGGAATGCACCTGAAGATTTGGGGGAGGCTTATTAAGCTTAAAATATAGTGTAAAGACTCTGAGGTAACTTTATGTTTCTAATTTCACAAATTATATATGTCATACATGGTCCCTACAATGTCAGATGGTAAAGAAAATGAAGAAGGCTGGCATGGTTATTTTTTTAAATTTTTTTATTAATAAGTTTTTTAAATTGTGAAAATACCGTGCAGAGGGGTTACAATTACATGGAAACGAGTACATTTTTTATCAGGCATTGTTGCCTCCTTTGCTTCCTCTTACCAGGGATGGCATGGTTATTTATACATATCTGTAACCCCAGAACTGAGGAGGCTGAGTCAGGAGGATTATGAGTTTGAGGCCAGCTTATATTACAGAGTAAGTTTGTGTATAGTATAGTTCACAAACTAAGACCTTTCTTTCAAAAAAAAGAAAAGAGGCAGAAAAGTAAATGAGAAGAAGAAAATGAGTTGGAAAGTAAAAAGATGTCAAAACTAGTTAAGACTAGAAGTATCGAAAAGAAGATTCAGAATTGTTCCATGAGGGGCTGGGAAGTTGGCTCAGTGGTAGAGCACTTGCCTTGCATGCATAAGGCCCTGGGTTCGATTCCTTAGCACCCCATAAGCAAAAAGAAAAAAGCCAGAAGTGTCGCTGTGGCTCAAGTGGTAGAGCGCTAGCCTTGAGCTGAAGAGCTGAGGGACAGTACCCAGGCCCAGAGTTCAGGCTCCACGACTGGACCTGCCCCCCCAAAAAAACACAAAAAACAAACAAAAAAAGAATTGTTCCATGAGTAAATCTTGACATTCTCCCAACTTGCCCAATCAATGTGGCAGAGAATATGTTCCAAAGAAGTGCAGACACAATACCAATTGGTTTCCTTTGTCACTTCTTTAATGAGTTTGAATGAATTCTCCCTAAACTTGCAGACATGGCTCTATTTTTCTTGTCTTTCATTACAGATTACAATCTAGCAGTCTGAGCAACTCATTGAACACCTGTTTCAGCTCCTAGTTTGACTGGAATCCGAGCTGTAAGTCACATGGTTAAGATGAGTGGTAAATTATGTGTTGTGCTCAGGATTTACTTCCTACCTAGAATCACATCTAAAGACAGTGTTTTGTCATCAAATCCACTTAAAACCTCTACAAAAAACTTGACATTGTTTACCATAGGAAGTTTTGCTCCTAACAGAATGACAACGTTAAGTGGGAGAATTACAACTTGACAGTGGAATGCTGGAGAGAAACATAGCAACTCTTGAAATGCAATCCTTGAAAACAACACATGATTGACAGGTTATGATTGTTTTGTAGAATCAATAAGAGTCGTGGCACACAGTGTGCTCAATGGATTGCAAAGTGATTCCAATCCTCAAAGATCAATGTATATATCTGCAATTTATTAAAGATATGTGCGATAACGTCATTCAAGGAACACAACATGACTTCTTTCCTGCTTTCTCTGTCCTCCATCCTCATTCTTGTTCTAAATACATGAAAAAAAATCTTTTAAATGTGTCTTCCTGCTGGTTGGGGTGATGCTTCTTTTCTATATCTCTTAATTAACTCTTTTCTTCCAGCTTCCCTGGGGCCTTATTGATTTCTCTCTCGCATATAATGTGATCAGTGGAAAGAATTTGCCTCTCTGCAGCTGTGATGTGTGTATGCTGTGGCTTCACAGATGTTCTGGACCATGTGTGGGCTGTGTGGACTCAATTGAGACAACTCACTTGGACAAGTAGAGTGTGCCCTGAAGTGCTACTGACTTGAGAGACTTGCATTGAAATCACTGGAGTTAAGAAAAAATGTAGCAGAAGGCAATATAACTAAAGGAACAAAGTATGGGTTAAAAAAGTTATAATGAATAGAAAAATATTATTTTCAATGGCATGGAGGTCTTTATAATGAAGCAAACCTAGAATTTACTTGCAAATAGCACTCGGGCAAAATCATAACATGGAATACTTAGTTATAAAATAGAATTCAGTATCAATGTTTTCTCATATTATTAATTGTATGTGATTATTATTTGAATGTGTTGTTATTATAATATTAGTATTATTAATTGAATTATTATAATATATTAATTCTGAGTATAATAAAATATTATTATAATACTAATTACTAATTGGTATTATTAATTAATGTGATTTTTAAAAAGACAATGTAAACAAATAATGTTTGTTCTGTGTTTGTGTGTGTGTGTGTGTGTTTTGTGTGTATACTGGTGCTTGAACTCAGGGCCTTGCAAACCTCAAATCCTCACTTGGATTTTTGCTCAAAGCTAGTGTTCTATTACTTGAGTTAAAGCACCATGTCTAGCTTTTTGCTTGTTAATTAGAGATAAGACTCTCAGGGGCTTTCCTGTCCATGTTGATTTCTAACCTCAATCCTCAAATCTCAGTCTCCTTAATAGTGTTGCTTACACAAGTGAACCATCAGCACCTAGGACTGACATTTGTTCTTCATGTCCTAACCAGTTCATAATTTCTCAACTCTGCCAATCAAGTGCTATTTATTGAAATCATTCAATTCTGCCAAGATACGTGTGTGTGTGTGTGTGTGTGTGTGTGTGTGTGTATGTGTGTATAATCATGATGAATCAGGCTAAGCATTTCATACAAACATACAGAGAGCCATATAAACCAACAATGTTAAGGGCTTGAAAGAATCAACAGCCTCCAACCAAAGCAGAATTCGCAGAGGCTTGTCTAGAATTGCCTTTTATGACCATAAAATTGTAAGGTGATTGTTAATCACAAGAGCACATACTTTTAGCTCCATGAGACTAAATTTGATTATGGTATTTTAAATAAAATCATAATGTCACTATATTTAATTCAGAAAGTTTGTACCATTTGTCTACATGTAGCTGATCTTGCCATTCTTAAAAAAGCAGAAGTAATCACACTAAATTATTTCCATTTAGTAATAGGTCATTATTTCTCCTCTCACTATTTCTTACTGACTCATAATTAAGGCTTGGATTTCACCAGTAATTATGCTTCTTTCCCCCTAGGATAATCTATATTTCTATATGTAGGCTGAGTATTTTATTTATCTCCATAGTAGGTTTCATTCTTAAGAAGCATTTATCAATTGTCAGCGACATTTAAATGCTCTTTAGAAAGAGAAGCTTTTCTGAAGTATAACATAATTATTTTAAGCTTGCTTTCTAATAAAATCTGAAGACAAGCATTGTTAGCTCAATTCAGTAGAAGGTACTAAAATCTCCTATACTTAGAATTATATATTGACAAATATACTGTTATATTATGTACTTGTAATTGTATTTGTTCTAGGGTAAGTGCTGTATAAACATTAACTGAATGAATATATGAGCTGAATGAATAATTTTTATTAAGTAACAAAACTAACTGAAAAATACAAACAATGTGCCTGTCAAACAGGTCTATTACTATCTCTTACAGGTCATAAATCATTTTGTAATGGTAACAGAAGATACACACTTTTTGGAAAAGCACTCAGAAAAAGAAACTGAGCCCTGGCTAGTTTCTTGAGAAGGATAGTTTCTCAAAACAAAGTTGATGTCTTTTCTTTGATGAAAATGATCAGACAAACACAAAGTAACAATACAAATATAATTTATATTTAGGGGCCAGGGGGTCACATCTGTACTACTAGCTACTCAGGAGGCTGAGATTTGAGGATCCAGGTTCACAGCCAGCCCAGGTTGGAAAGACTCTTATCTTGAACCAAAAAGCTTAAAGTGGAGTTATGGATCAAGTGGAAAGCACTGGGCTTGTGCAAAAAAGCCAAACAAGAGTGATAGATGTGGTCATTCAATGAAAGTGTTGTATTCTGAGAAATACCTTGTTAGGTGATGTTATTACTGTGTAAACACTGTAAAGTGTGCTGTATTAATTAAATTAATATAATCTTATCAAAATACCATTTTATATGTAGTCTGTCACTGACTGAAGTCCTATAACATCAGACTATATGTTTCCTTATTATAATCTAAGAAATAGGCTGGGGACTACTTAAACTTCAAAACTTTCTGACCTAAAGCTAAATGAATATTCCATCTGACTAACTCAGCTTGTACTAAAAAGGGTTCAACTAAGTCATCAACTGTTGCCTAAATTAACTATTTGTTTAAAAAAATTAACTGTTCAATTTTGCCTCCAAATACTAAGTCTCCCAGCCTTCTAACAAAGAACCATTGCTGTGAAGCCAGGATGATGTAATTAAAACATCTCACCACAACACAGCAAACTGAGAGAAACTGAAATGAAGTTAATGGAGGATACCTAAATGACCCTTTCCTTTAAAAAAAGCTTCAAATAGAAAATAAGCTCCATGTCCATTACGTGTAAGAGCTGGCAGGGAGACAAGAGATTCAATGAATCTATTCTACTTTAAGCACTACTAACTCAGGTCCACAAGGGAAGAAATACTGGTAGACCATACACAGTGAACCTAGCCAGTTAGTATTTACTTTCATGTGTATTCCTTCCTGAGAGGATGAGCTGGACCTGCTAGATAGCATCTAATGGACACTACATACCCAACGTGAAGGCTATGAAGCTCATTATGAAAAGCCAGTAGCTACCGTCTTGTGTTGTTTTGCTGAGGAAAGAAGCAGTGTTGTGGTGTTAGCTGCCCGATTGATTTCTCCCTAGAGGAACCATGATCTCTGGCTGGTAGTCGGATGACCTAGAGACTGTCAGAGGCCAAGTGTGTGAGCTATGGGTCAAACACTCCCCTTGGGGAAACAAGGACAGAGTTGCAGTTGATAACTTGAAGGCAGCCTTTTGTGGGAGATTGTGACTCGATGGATTTATGCCCAGGAAGGAAAACTAGGTTTTGGTGCAAAATAGAACATTGCTGCTCGACTTCCTATGCCAGAATTCATCTTCTGACGATTTGGCAAATCCAAGAATAACTGTTATTTTTTATTTTTATTGTGCAATGGAGAGGAGTAAAATTTTAAATCTTTTAAACATGTTATCACCTTCTAACTAATAAATGAAAAGCATACTATTTCTTGCAACTGATTATGTAAGCTTAATATTCACCCATGCCCATGTGTACAAGCACACACCTCTCTACCAGGATAGCAAGGAATCAGAGATTTTTTTTTTTTTAGTGAAAACTCTAAACGTGAATAAAACTTGCCTCTGAGATGTTGTTACATTTGTGCCTGATTATATTCTCTCCTCTATGAATATGTGATGACTAGAGATGACTTGGACAGTATACTCTGCAAAGAGCAATTGTCCTTTATCCCAAAGGTGGTCTTTGGAGCCTGTTTCCCAGGTCCCATCCATCCTCATTCCACACAGCTCCTGCCCACTGTCTGTAGAGCACCTCTGCTCTTTGGCTGACACATAGTGGCAGCCTCTGGGCTGTTCATCCTGTTCAACTTGTCATCATTAAGACTGAGAGTGGACAGAGCAGAAGCAAGGCTGCTTGAAATCAATGTGACAGGCCCACAATTCCCCTATAAAAACACTGCCATTTCAAAGTTAGAGGAGTTGGACTGTGGGACAGAGATAAGAATCTTGTCATTTTTTTATGGCCGAATAACAAAGGAAAAGAAGAAAGGAAGGAGGAGAATGGCATTGCAAATGAGAAAATTGAAGGCTGAGAAATCCTGATTAGACACATTCCAGAGAAGAACTTACTGAATATGTAAAAAGACATTTTATAGCTTAACATTTCTTTGGATGAAAAAAGAAGAAAAAAATACTTAATTTTAATTCAGTGTGCCCAAGGGAGTGATGATTCTTTTGATTTTTAAATTTTATTAATAGTAAAAGAATGTTTTTTTTTCTCACATTTGTGTGAAGGTAATTTAAACTCAGCATGTCTATCACAAATTCTATTTACATAAGTCTATGGAAATCAGACATAGCTTAATTTGAGGTGATGATTTTTATTGGGGTAAATCTGTAAAAAAATAAAAGTGATTTGTCATGGTACAAAGTGAATGACCACTTTCCCATACACATTGGTAAAACATTTCTCTGAAAAGAGCCAGAGAAAATGCTTAGTGCTAATTTTGTTTGTGACTAAATTTACCTCAGAGACACTGTACAAACTCATTTTTACCACCTGTGTTCAAGTGGAAATCGAATATTATAGATACAATAGAAGAACTCAGCTATACTCAAAGTAATAAGTTTGCAATAAAGCGTTCACACTAGGGAATCTTTGAGTGCTTGGAAGTACTTTCATTTTATGACTGAAAAATAACTATATCTGTAGTTATAATTATCTTTATGACTGAAAAATAACTATATCTGTAATTATAAAATAAGTATCTTTAGATGTAATCAAACTATGCCAGGTTTGTATTATATTACATATGATGTTGGAAAACTGTGTCTTAGAGAGTTAAAGCATTTGACTTCTGTCCACTCAACGAATTTCCTGGTCCGCATATATATGGACAATATGCTTGGAAATGCCAGCTTCCAATTGCCCCAGGTCACGATGACAACTATTATTTAAGTTTCAAATGCAAAGTAAGGAAAACGAAAGCATGATGACTCATACTTCTGATTTCAAAGGGCAGACAGGAAGGAGGCTGTTTCCAAAACAAAATGGTTGGCACCATGGCTCAAGTGTATGAGCAAGGTTGTAAGTTCTGTTCCTAGTACCAAGAGGAAAAGGAGGACATAAGAAAGGAAGAGAGGAAAAGAAGAAAAGGAGGGAGGAAAAAATAAGATCAAAATTATAATCCAGTCCCCCAATCTTACAGGAAGGGAGTTATGTGTTTATATTTAGCAATAATTAGCCGAGTTTATGTGCTTCCTGGTCTGGTTAGTCAGTTTTGTATGAAGATACATTTATATTCTACTGAAGATTATCTGAGAATCATCAATAATATACATAAAGCAAGAAACTTTTAAATATTTCTTTCTGAAGGGATCCAAGATAGACTAGTAGCCTTCCTGGATCTTTTTTTTTTTACCATATTAGAATTAAAATACATATGCATATTGAAGACAATTGGGTGAATCATGAATACACTTATTTCAGTAAGTGAAAGAGGAAAGTGGTGACATCTATTTTTTGAATGATTTCATTTATAGAAGATGTTCAGGATACACAAATCCATAGACACAAAAAATAGTGAAACGTTTGCTTTGGGCTAAGATTTTGGTGACTGGCAATTGATACATGATGAAATCTTCCCAGGTTTTGGTGATGGTTCTACAACTCCATGAAAATACGAAAAATCACTGAGTTGTGCACTAACGTGTAGATTGTATGTCAGTATTGTACTTCAGTAATTCTTTTTTTCAAAAAGAAGAATGAACATATGAAAGCAATAAAACATTTTAGGTTGAGTCTGAGCTTTGCATATTCTTGAATAAAATAATTCACCTTTATGTCTCATTTTACCCTGAGCAAAGAGAAAAGGTGCAAACAAAACCCAGAGTCGTTTCAGATTCTGTCTTTGTAAAATCTCATAGGTAGATTGATGAATCACATGTAGAAGATGACAGACGTAGGTTTCAGAGGCACAGAGAGGAGAAACAAGTTGGTGTAGAATCAGATGCAAAAATATATCCTGGTGATTACAAAGGAGAGAACATAGAAAGAAACTCCAATTGATAGGGTCTGACATCATTGCTCAGGAGCTTGATTAGGCTTTAAATATGTGGGAAGAAATGAAGATGAAATTCCTAGGTAAGAAAAAACCCAAGCAGGGAAATGTACAAGTGTTTCCACAGGGCAGGTTGGTAAAGCAGAGCTTAAGAAAAAGGATGGCAGGCAAATGAGCACCGGCATGGAAATCACGTATATGTATTACCGCTCTGAAGTCATGCATGCGCATCACAGAAAATCTCTTGGTCATTGGCCCAGGTTTAGTGCCAACATTTATTATATAACACCAGCTAGGCATGGTACCTGGCTTGGCCATGTACCCAGAAGGCTGCCCCTAGCTCCTGCTTGTTATAGGTGCTTCTCCATACAATTCCCTCCAGCTCCCTGGGCCTTCTTTGAGTTTTCCTCTAGACTTGCACCTGAATCACTGGTGAGAATGGTTAGTTGGATAGCAGGAAATAAGTGCAAGGAAGGTACGTGATCAACAGTGAGGATTCTCAAAATATGGTCCAATGTACTCAGCAGAGGAACGTGGTGCCACAGAGGCCTCATCCAACAAGAATGGATTCTTGAGTATAATAGCCAAGTTTATGGGGTTGCTTTGGCAAGTCCCTCCAAATCTTCTGAACACCTCAGGGATGAGAAAAGAGGTGAGCATGTCTGTTAAGAGACATCTAGTTGATTGTGGTGGCATACACCTGAATCCCAGGTAACTCAGGAGGCAAAGAGAGAGGAGAGTTTGAACTTTGAGGTTAGTTTGGACCAAGTTAGTAAAATCCCTATCTCAGAATCAAAATATAATTTAAAAGGGTAGATGCAAAGCTCTTGAGAATATATGGTTTCCTGGTATGCTTGAGATTCTGGACTCAATTGCTACTACTGTGAAAAGGAAGAAAAGAAGCAAGAGGGGAAGGGGAAAGGGAAAGAGATAGGGAAAGAAAGGAATCAGGCACCAGTGGCTCACACCTATAATGCTAGCTATTCAGGTGAGATCTGAGAATTCACAGTTCAGAGAAAGCCCAGGAAGAAAAGTCCAAGAAACTCTCACTTTTAATTAACCAGCAAAATGCTGGAATTGAAAGTGTGGTTCAAATGGTGGAATGGTCACTGTGAGTGATAAAGATGAGCAACAGCAGCTGGGTGTCAGCGGCCCACGCCTGTAATCCTAACTCTTTCGGAGGTTGAGATCCGAGGATCACAGTTCAAAGCCAGCCTAGGCCAGAACTGTGTATGAGACTCTTACCTCCAATAAACCACTCAGAAAACCAAAAGTGGCGCTGTGGCTCAAGTGGTAGAGTACTAGCCTTGAGCTGAAGAGCTGAGGGACAGTACCCAGGCCCAGAGTTCAAGCCCCATGACCAACAAAAAAAAAAGAAAAAGAAAAAAACAAAAGATGAGTAAGAGCAAAATCCCCTGAGTTCACCCCAGTAGTGATAAGTAATATTATAAAAACAATAACAATAACAATAACTATAAAGAGACCTACAAGCTCAGACACTATCTTGTAATATGCTGCTTGTGAAACCATATCATATGTAATTCATCTTGTTTTTGTTACCCATTAGTATTGAAAGATCAAGGAAACAGGACAAACTTGAGTATATTAAAATTCAGGAAAATGAGGCTATGGTCATTGAGGGAGAAGAATCTTAAATATGATCTCCAAATTCCCACACCATTATTCTCCTTAGTGGAAAAACCTCTCCTATGCTGTCACTCATTACATCTGCTTGTGTCTGATATCAGAGTCTGATAGCCAGTCAGCTATTTTCCCTTGATGTTTCTCCAGCACACAGCACACACATAATACTGAAATGCATCACTCGACATTATTTACGACATGGGGAAGTTCACCTTTCCCCTCTAATTTCTCACAGGCTGTCATTTCTTTTAGCAATACTGAGCCAGGATTTAACTCAGAAATCTTAGCTATAATGAGATCAGTGACCTGGGTTCTCATTACAGGACCTTAGTTAGCACTGGGGAAAATTACACTTGTTTCCATAGACTGCATTGCTAATGTCATCTTGTCACTTCTGTATGCCTTGTTTACCTGGATCCATTTCAATAATGGATAAAGTGTAGGACTGTTTACACTGCTCACTTCTGGGCACACATTAGGCACTATGTGAATTTAAAAAATAACACTCAACAAACACGTGCAAGTAGAGATATAGTTCCTGTCTAAATGAGAAGTGCTGACATAAAAGTTGTGAGCAAGACTCTTCTTTCTGGTAAAGATTACACGAGAGTCCTCAAGAATCTCCTTTGAATACAGCTGCCATTTCTTTTGCAGCCTAGGGAAGATGCTCCCATTACATTGCTTGACTTTGTGGCACACTGCTCTGTGTATGCTTATTCTTTTCATCTTAGTATGCTCACTGGAAAAATGAGGATATTTATTAGGCTGAAGGTAGACTCACTTGACAAGTGCTTTATACTGAGCTAAATGAGGGGCACCAAGTCTGCCTTCTGCTCAGCTTGAGGGACTCATAGCAGCTTTGCCAAATTTAGAAGAGACCTATAGGCACCACTGACACCACCTATGTGATAATGGAAGAGGACCATTTATATTGGAGTCCTAGCTTTCATGCTAAAATAACAGTCTTGTGTGAAACAAAGTAAAGCTCTGAGTTCAGGCTCCACAATCCATCCATCCACCCACCCATCCATCCATCCATCCATCCATACATACATACATACATACATACATATGTATGTACATACATGCATGCATGCATACATACATACATAAATGTACAAAGATGCATTTTCTAAGTCAAATACTTTTAAGCTCTGTTTGAGAATATATTTTGTGAATCATTATTTTTCACTTAATACACCTAAACTCTGAGTTCAGTGTCAACTATAATTAACAACTCTCCAAATTAAAAAAATATATTAAAAGAAAGTATTGTAAAAAAAAGAAAAAAAGATCTGGTGCAGGTGGGCTCCTAGCTACTCAGGAGGATGAGATCTGAGGATCACTGTTCAAAGCAAGCCCAGGCAAGAAAGTATGTGAGACTCTTATCTCCAATAAGCAACCAGAAAACCAGAAGTGGTGTTGTGACTCAAGTGGTAGAGCACTAGCCTTGAGCTGAAGAGCTGAGTACAGCGTTCAGGCCCCACGACCAACCAAAAAAAAAAGAAAGAAAGGAAGGAAGAAAGAAAGGAAGAAATGAAGGAAGGAAGGAAGGAAGGAAAAAGCCAAAATTGAGAAGAGTTAAATATGAGGATGGAAAAACTTTATCTTAAAACTCTTATGTATCACAGATATCACAGAATTACTAGTATAGGAATGTGAAATTTAAGATTGCTAATGGGTATGCAATACAGCAAATACTTGACTGTCATAAACTTTAAAGATCATAAAGAATAACTAAAAATATTTTGTACAACGTTCATACAAAATTCCTTTAATTATGTCTACAGAAGTCTGGAACATACGCCAGGAATGCAATCATTATTCTTTTTGGCTAAGTATCAATAATGGTCACTATCTTCTCTATCAATATCTACATTGGCTCATAAAATCAACTTAACAAAAGTCTTTTCATTAAACCTGGCTTGAAATTTCAGTTTTCTAAAATAATATAAACATGAAACCATTGAGAGAAATAAACACATTTGAAGCTTATAAATTATGTATATTAATTTAAAAATGTTTAATGTTCCTATATGTGAGGTACCTTCACATATTATATACACATAAGTATGTATATAAGTATACAATATGAATATATTTAATACACACAAATATACACACATAATTGATTATGCTAGAAAGACCAGAGCTGATCATCCCCTCAATAAAGTTCTCAATTAAAAATGTCATTCCCTATGTCAATAAAAAAATCAATGAAATTGATAGACATGTACAATTTTATTTTTAAAGACTTGTGCAACATTACCATCTAGTATTTGTAAACTTTTTTCCAAATGAACAACTCTTCTTATTTTCTAATAATTTGAAATTTACTCCAGGCAGAAATGTATTTCAATATTTTATCAGAGGACAGAATAATGAATTTATTAACTTCTTGAAGGTACTTGTGATTATTTGCCATTTTCAACTCTCCTTTACCATTTTCTAACCTGCCTTTGAAATTCAGAGCAGCTAGGAAACCTCTGATCAAGGACTAAGAGAAAATGTCTATGCTGCCAAGCGTTTTTATTTATCTTTCAGAATGTATTGTTGTGTTTTACTGTATAAAGAGAGGAATGCCTACTAAATTATGCATCCTCTCCAAATGTGTCCTCTCCCTGGGGAACAAGGCTCACTGCATGTTTAAATATGTGCATGGGAACTTAGCAAACATTATCTCCTCCGAAAATGCTAAAAGAAATGTAGAATCAGCCAGAATTTAAGTTTCAAATATTGGGTCAGAAAGAACTCATATGAAAGAATCATATGAAGAACTCAGAAAGAATCATATGAAAGAAACATGTCATATGTACACAAAATGCTGAAGGATAAAATACATGCCAGATGACATGAATTGGACTATGTATGATCAGAATTTCCAGGAAGGAGAGTTATATATATATATATATACGTATATATATATGTATATATATACATATGTACATATATATATATATATATATATATGTCTGTACATTTGGTTGATTTTACTTTCTTCAGATTCTTGGGGGAAAACAGAGGATGAATTAGGTATTCAGTTGTCCTTGATAGCTCACTCAGTATTAAAGCACTACATGTTCAGTCAGAACTAGATATGTTTAGGAAGTGGCGCTGTAGCTCAAGTGATAGAGTGCTCGCCTTGAGCTGAAGAGCTGAGGGATAGCGCCCAGGCCCAGAGTTCAAGCCCCACGACCCCCCCCAAAGAAAGAACTAGATATATTTATTATTTGTATATATTCTATACAAACCTTCTTAGATAAATTATCCCTAGATAACTTTAAGTACATAAAACAATGTAAATGCAAGTTAAAAGCTGTGTCCACTGGACATTGTCTGAAGCATGGACAGAGCTTTTAATCTTGAATAATGATAAGAAATAAGTAAACATAATTAGTACAGTCTCATGTTCTATCTGTGAGTGGTGATATAATTGAACATATTAAGTACAGTCTCTGGTTTTTTTTTTGATTCACAGTCAGTTGAATCTATGGTTAAAATACCTGTGCATACAGATGGCTAACTGTAATATTACCATAATGTTCAATATGAAGTTGAGAATGATACAGAGATGTAGCTACAGAAGCATAAAGTAGAGGCAATGACTGATTATTTGTTAGGATGACTTAAACAACTCAAAAAGGAAGAAACTATTGTCTATTTCCTTATTGGAAACGAACCCTGCTTAAATAGCTGAACCACACTGATAGCACTTTCCCATGATGCCATGGTAAAACAGAGCACACAGCCCCCATATGTCTAGCACAAGTACATGGAATGGAGACAACATGCCTTGTCGCTGGGTGCAGGCAGCTCACTTCTGTAATCCTAGCTATTCCTAGCTAATCCTAGCTGTATCTCACATACGATCCATGGTGCAAAGCTATCCCAAGCAGGGAAGTCCTTGAGACTTTTACCTTGAATTAACCACACTAAGCTGGAAGTACAGCTGTGACTCAAGCTGGTAGAGTGTAAGCCTTGATCAAAAGAGTTCAGGGACAGTGCCTAGTCCCTGAGCTCAAGCCTCAGGACCAGCACACACACACACACACACACACACACACACACACACACACACCTGCACACACACACACACACACTTGCATTCCCACAGGGACATCCAAGGGCTGACAGTATCTTCTTCCTAAAAGAACTCTGGGAATATCTTGTATATCAACAGCAAAACAAATTTAAACAAAGAAATATGATAGTAAGCAGTGAGTGTTCATCATTTCTAGCATAAACTGTAGTGAGCTGAGTTGATGCTGGACTAGTTCAGGCTAAGGGCAAGAGCATCTCTTTTTTTAGGAGTGAGTTGAGAAATAAAGACCTGCACACATAGGAGACTTCAAGGAATGTTAAATTACAACTTATGATGTTTTCTTTTGGTTTTAACACTCATATATGTCATACAGCCATTTGTGCTGAATGGGTGATATTATTAATCCTATAAATTCTGTATGTATCTAAGTGTGACCACAATTACCCTTTACTCAGGACTAAGATCACTTGATTATTAAGCCCTTACCGGAACAACCTCCACGATTTTTAAAAATCTGTCAGTAGAGCTCCTTAAAGAACTTCCCGAGCTTGGCACCAGTGGCTCATGCCTGTAATCCTAGCTACTCAGGAAGCTGAGATATGAGGATCTCGGTTCAAAGACAGCCCAGGCAGGAAAGTCTATGAGATTCTTAACTCCAATTAATCACCTGAAAACTAGAAGTGGCACTGTGCCTCAAGTGGTAGAGTGCAGCCTTGAGCTGAAGGGCTGAGGGACCAGAGTTCAAGCCCCATGACTGACAAAAACAAACAAACAAACAAACAAAACTTTCCTAGCCTGTGTTCTGGAATGCCATGGTATGTGGGCATGTGGGTTTGACCAAGAGCATCTCACTTTCGATTAAGAAACAGCACTGTACTTACAAACTGACAGCTGATTTGAAATTCCTCTGTACAACTACTGTAGGATTATAATAATCACAAAAAGAACTCTGAAAACAAAACAGAAAAGAACCACCTAGGGAATGGTAAAAAGAAGACAATGTCAAAATTATATAATTGCCAGCTTTTTACAATTGAAAAGCTGTTTCCTTGCACAATGAATTTACATTTTAATGGCGAATTGGTATTGATGGGTTTTTGATTCTCTCTATCTGAAAGAGGCAAGCTAAGTATGTCCAATATGAATAGTGGTCCAGGGCCATCTAGCAGCTGACATGACCCAGTTGTTTGTTACCAATTTAGGGATAAGGTAAATGTGCAGACCTACCATATGCTTTATAATCCTCTGGTGAAATACACATCTAAGGGAAATCAAAACAGTATGTTAAAAGACACCTGATCTCTCCTGCACATTGCTGCATTATGTACAAGTAGCACTCAAATGTTAACACACTCAGTGTGCATCAATGGATGAGTGCAAAGAGAAAATATAGCACTTACATATATACTATCAAATCATGTAAAATATAGCACTTGTATACACAATATAATACTCTCACACCATGTAAAAGAATGAAATTTGGTCATTTGAAATAAAATGATTGGAACTGGAGAAGCTAAATGCTAATCTTATAGAATTTGAGAGTAATTCCAGATGCTGGGGAAAGTTAAGGAGGAAGAAAGGGATGGGTATGAGATTATAGTTAGAAGGCCTGGCAGGTTCTGGGGACAGATAAGTGACTATAGATAGACATAATCTCTCTTACATTTCAACAAGCTAGAAAGGATTTTGAGAGTTATCTATGAGGAAATAACACATGTTTGATGAGATAGATATGTTTTACCAGAATTAAGCATTACAGGATATAGACTTGTCTCAACATTTTACGCATGTTACTCCTCATTAATATATTCAATTTTATGTTTCATATGCCAGTTAAAAATGAGCATAATTATATTCTGAACTCATGAGCTCCTTCTATGCAGTTTCCTGAATGGGTTCTCCACTTCTTGAGGATTGTGCTATTCAAACATAAGCATAGAGAAACCTTGTTGCTCAAATGATTACTTTCTGTGTTTAACACTGAAGATGTTTGCTTAATATAAGAAATAGAATTGACCACCCAGTATGCAAGCATTCACATCTTATAATGAGGGAATTCTGGGAAAAAAATCTCTACATTCATTAGCTTTTATGATTCTCCTGATGATTTTGACTTCGGAGGCTATATGACACTTTATGTTAATACATTTGAAGGAAAACACATTTCAACTAATCAGGCATTGTTTAGACACCTGCCACCTCACACTGATTCCACACATCTTTCATCACCCTGTCTCAGACGAAACATGGGTTCTCAAATTAACTCATTATACATATAGGACAGCCTCAAAAAGTGAGGGTGGGAGAGGGGATTCTTTCTTATATGGAGCTAAATAAAATGCCATGGATTTATAATTAGCTTCCGTGTATCAGCTAAAGTCTGTGTCAGACACTTTGTAGTCTGTGACATTTGAACCACATTTTCCTACTGAAACTTCCCTGACTGGTTTTGGGAAATTCACATTCCCTTCCTATTAAAACCAATGTGAGAGATAAGCCAGTACAATGGACATTACAGTGGATTAGATAATTTCTTCAGAACATGTTTCAATTTCATAGGAAAGGATAATATCAATGCAAAGTGTTGTTATGATGAGCAAAAATTGATTTATACCTTATTTGAGGTGGCATGAACTGGGCCTGGCTTTCAGTTGTTGTTGGCTAAATGTGCCCTCAGAACCACCTCTGATTCTAATATTCAATATTTGAATTACCTTGGACAGGAGCTGTAAACATGTTCTATCTCTTTTCTTCACTGAAAAATAGATATAAATGTCTATCTCATTGAATTTTTGAGGATTACAGAAAAAATGCCTATAATCTGCTTATTTTCACATTTTTCCTGTTATTTATTTAACTTTATTTCTATCTAAAAACAATTACATTAAACCAATTATTAGTATTTTAATGCAATATAAAAATTTGATTCATTTTCCAGATTTGGGGTAGATCTGAAATTAAATCCACTTACTGTGAACAAAATAGAAAAGTTAATAAGACAAACGATAAGCTAACAATACATATTATTATCACTTTCATATAAAAGAAGCCAAAAGAGTATTGGTTATTAAGATAATAAAGGGGATTGATGGGAATACTGACTATTTTAAAATAGAAGAAAAATAGTTGTGGTTAGATTATCAAGATAAAAATACCTTGGATATACCTGACTTGTTTCCTGTCATATTTATCTGTGGTATAGTTATTCATTAATCTATATGTTATGTTTGATATGG
>NW_012267259.1:4461858-4512715 GCF_000151885.1 Dipodomys ordii | reverse complement strand
ACTTTTTATTTATCTATACATGAAGATTATGAAGGACATGGTCCATCTCAGAAATGGTATATTAATCTTCTAAGATTGTCCCAGAGCTATTCAAATGTACTAAAGAAAGAGATCTAAACAGAAAGAACGCAGTGAAAAACCCAGGATATTGTCAACATTATGTGGCATCCAAGGGTGACGAGAAGATACGGAAGCAATGGCTGGGAAAGATGCAAGTATTCATATGCTTCAATTCACAGGAGGAAACAGATCCTGGAGGATTCTGGGATGTGGGTTTTCAACCCACTTTCCTCTCATAGTCTAGCCCTATATCCATTGTATCCACTTAGTGAAGTATCTGTTTGCACGCACACACACACACACACACACACACACAAGTGGATAATATTCTACATACCTTTTGTAAAACACAAGGAAAAATGCATGGGATTTTAGAAATATTCCAAATTTGTTCTAGATGAGATTATTAGGATTAAGTAAAGTGTAGCAAGACTTTATTTGAACTGAGATCTAAGGGAATGGAATGATTTGGACAAAATTCTGATTATTCAGCACTTGAATAAAAGAGTCATGTTTATGTTATTGGTAGTTCTAATGACAGCACATAGTCCAGTATCAAAGTGAGGGAAGTTCTGCATGAAAAGAAGGTACAAACATAAAAGACAGGCTGTATATGAGGGGATGAAAGATAATTACAGCTAATCTTACTCTGCAAGGATAAGATCAGGCTGCCAGTAGGCAGGAGGGAGTCCTGAGAATTTTTAATAAGAAGTCTTACATAATTAGAGAAGTGTTTTATCTACATCAGGAAAGCAGGCAGAGTGGATAGAGGAGGGACTGATACTAATACAGAGATGAAGAAATTGAACTGGAGACCACTATAGAAGAGAACAGAAAGTCCCCATTTAAGGAAGGGGTAAAGAAGAGGAAAGTCACATAGGAGGTTCGGGAAGGACAGACAGAAGAATGAGACCCCATGCTTTCATTCAGGACAACAGGAAGAATGAAGCACACACAGCAAAGCGCATCAGTTCAGAGCGAACAAATCGCTCATTGATAAACTTGTTAGGAAGGAGGTTAGGAAGATTATGTACCAGAAGCCAGGCAGCATGACTTCAGAAAATGGGGGTGGTAATAGAAACCACACAGAGTAAGTCGTTAGAGCATTTTTGTTTGTTTAATATAATAAGATAGTATATTCTATGAAATAAGAAGACCATGAATGATGGATGAAAATATTAAAAATGGGGAAGATGAAAAGAGGAGGAGGGATTTAAGACTTGAGGGAGAGACTGGGAAGGTGGCTCAGTGGTAGAGTGCTTACCATGCATGCATGAGGCCCTGGGTTCGATTCCTTAGCACCGCATAAGCAGAAAAAGCTGGAAGTGGCACTGTGGCTCAAGTGGTAGAGAGCTAGCCTTGAGCTGAAGAGTTGAGGGACAGTGCCCAGGCCCAAAGTTCAGGCCCCACAACTGACAAAAAAAGAAGACTTGAGGGATAGAAAGGTAAGATAGAAATGGCATTGGGAAAAATGAATGTTTCCGTAGACTGCCACAGGAAGGAAAAAGAGAATGGGGTCTGGTGCTATGTAAAGATTAGGCCAGAGGAAAGTGATGGAGAATGATGTGTAGTGTATTTAGGAAATAGGGATCAGGCAGAAATAGCATCTGCTTGGTAAATTGTTAGTAATGTCAGCGGCCTTTCACCCTGACTCTGGACTTTGTGCTATGTGGTCACAGCATCCCATATGTCTTATTTATTCATAGGTTCTTTCTCTCAAAGTGCTTTCGATGCAAAGTAAAAGATTTTATTGCTAAACTTAATGTGCTACTTTATGGAATGCAGAATAAATTTCATATATTCTATGTGGTAAATGTTTTATCATTAAGATTTACTGCTGGCCCTCTGTATATAGAGATTGCATGTCTGTCACAAGCCAACTTTTTTTTCTGAATGTATGTGTATTGGGACTTGAACTCAGAGCCTGGCACTCTTAGTTGACTTTTTTACTAAAGGCTGTGGCTTACCTTCCCTTTTAGGATGTTGTGGTTAATTGGAAATAAATCTCTCAGACTTGTCTGGCCAGGCTGGTTCAAACTGTGATTCTCATAGCTAGAAGTGCAGGCATGTACCACTGGTGCCCAGCAATGTGTTTAAAATTCTGTATTTAACATTTATAGTTTTTTCCCCTTGTCATACATAGCTCCCTAAACAACATGACAACTATTATGTGATATTTACATTGTCTTAAGTACTGAAATCAAGGGATGATTTAAAGTGCATGGGTGGGAAGGTGTAGATTATTTTGTAATAGCATACAATTTTATGTAAGATTTATAAGCATCAGAAGGCCCTGGAATTATACTCCTAAGATATTGAGGGGAAACTCTACAGAAATAGAAGCTATCTATTTTGATCAATGATACATATCACTGATATATATATATACATATGTATATATATATTTCATGAGAGAAATTCAAAACTTCTTCAATTTTTAATAAAGGGAACAACCCCCTCTTAAGGCTAGAATTACATCAAGTGTCTGAATTTTAAGATATATGAATGGTTCTTTAACACCCTAGAGTATCTAAATTTCAGGTTCCTGGGAGAAGCTTTATTTTCAGATTCTGTCTACAGTTCCAATTAAAAACCCAATTAAAATCTGAACAGAGCATTCTATAATGAAAAACCTAATTGGGTTTTATACTTGTAAAAATCTGATCCTGAGAGAGGAACCTACCTGGAAGGCATCAATCACATCTGCTTCCTTTTTTACTGTCTTGGGCATGTTCAGTGGATCATGAGACTCAGGATTTATTGAAGATCCGTGTAAGCATTGTCCATACAGTGATACATACTTGCATTTTTGCTAAAATCTGCCAAGCCATAATCTACCTGTATAACACATTTATTTTGAAATGGGATTCTCAGGGAACTGAAGCAGTTCTTCCGACTACTCTTTTCTCTCTTAATATAAGGAAAAATAGACAACTCACTGTTTGCCTTGGATGACAAGAAGCTCAATTATGTTATGCAATATAAACCACTCTATTATCATAGGACAATAATATCTATCATAATTTACATAAATCTCATGTCTTATGTGCTTGAAGAAACAGACAAACTCCATGTATCCCAAACCTACATACATGCCTCTTAGATTGTCATACACACACACACACACACACACAAAACAACTAATGTAAGAAAATACCGAGAAAAACTAGTGGATGGGACTTTTACCTTTCATTATCTTAGATCATACTTTGCTAGGTACTTTTCCATACTATTTTACCTTTTTAAAACCAACATCTGACAGGGGATGAGTTAAATTTCAGCTAATAAAAACAATTTTCATTACTTGTAAGAACATATAATTTTGCTAGAAATATTGCCTTTTGCATAGAAACAATATATAGTATTGGTTTCATATGTCTTTTTCCCTGTCTCACAGAAGATGATTTTAATTAAAACAGTTAAAACACTGTTGTTCAGCGCAGTGTTTCTTCTCCTTGGGTAACCAGGTAGATCAATCCCATTTCTCAGCTTCCTTACTGTCAGACTAAAGGCCATGTGAGTATATTCCGGTCTATGAAATGTGGGCAGAAGAGAAATTCACTTATCATTTAGCAATCCATCTTATCATCTATAAGAGCATGTGTCACTGTCCAGTTGTCAGGAAATACAAATTTCCTAAATCTGATCCAGTCTGCTTTACAGTATCTTATAGCACCATCTGTGACTCTACCATGAAGCCTTCAGCTCAGTGGAAGTAGAATTCTGTGTTTTCTGAGTCTTTTCTGATATGCATTTCTGTCTAGTGTTCCCACAGATTCCTGCCTACATTGAAATTACTGGTTCCCCCACCGTAAACTGTCCATTTTTAAAAAAACAGATTATCTCAAATTTAATCTCAATTTCTAATGACATTTAGAGTCCCAGCTTTGACTTACTTCCACAGATTCCCAACTTTAGATCACTGTTGTATTTGTTAGTGTCGAAACAACTTTATAGTATCGGGTTTCTGTCATTATCACTGCTATTCCATTACAAAAACCATACAGCAGGGGCTGGGAAGGTGGCTCAGTGGTAGAGTGCTTGCCTTGCATGCATGAGGCCCTGAGTTTGATTCCTCAGCACCACATAAGCAAAAAGCAAAAAGCAAAAAGCCAGAAGTGGAGCTGTGGCTCCACTTGGTAGAGCACTAGCCTTGAGCTGAAGAGCTGAGGGACAGCGCCCAGGCCCAGAGTTCAGGCCCCATGACTGGACCCTCCCCCCAAAAAACAAAACCATACAGCAGGGCTCCATTCTCATGTATTCATTTAATACATCATTCACAACCCACTTAAAAATAACCACTTTATTCATAACCTTCCTTGACCAACTCATCCCTGAACTAAATTATGAATTCTTAAAAGTGTTCTGAACAATTGTTAGAGTTAAAAATAGTGTGAATGAATAATATATATTGTTATCGTGACTTCTTTAACTGTTTTTAATATGAATTTGTGTGATTATTTTTTTCTGCAGTATAAAACTCATATTAAATCAGGAAATATGAACTACAATACTTATCACTGCATTTCCTTGTAGATTGACCCTAGCCCAAAACCCAGGCCCCATGTCCTGATACCATAGTCTCCATATACACACATGAAGAGCAGAAGGCTTTCTATATAAAAAATACAAGTTTAAGGGAACCAGTTCATAGCTAGGGCTATAAATACTGGGCTGAAAGGAAAGAGTGTAAATGAACAATTTCTATTCAATAATAAATTTTACCTGAGCCATAAAAGAAAGTAGATTTTAATGAGGACCAGGGAAAGATCATAAGAGTCTGGCTTCTGGGTGGATTTCAAGGATAATAGTGGCAAGTGATAGCTATTCTAGAGGTACAATTGAACCTGAAAGATGCACAGTTATATGGCTTCATCTCTGAAGGAAAATCACAATGGTAGTGCTTCACAGAACATGTTTTAGCAGCACAATTATGTCTATTTGAGTAGTAGAAATTGTGTGGGGTAGGGACCTGAGAAAGTCTAATTGTTGTTACCCAGAAAGGCCAATGAATGCATTCAAAATGCTCAGACAACTCCAAGAACAGTTGCAAAGGTGTCATAGACTTGAAGTTACCAGGGAGTGGGGATAAAGAAAAGATGAAGTGACTTAGAACTTTATATTATGACACTAAATTTATGATGCCACAGTTTAGGCAGAAGAGAGAAAACTATTAAATATCACAAGTTATTCATATCTCCACTGATGTTAATCTATATTTGGTAATAGATCTTTAAAATTTTCAAATTAAAATACCAGAAATTATTTTCCTCCTTCCTTTCTTCCTTCCTTCCTTCTTTCTTTCCTTCCCTCCTTCCTTCCTTCCCTCCTTCCTTCCTTCCATCCTTCCTTCCTTCCTTCCTTCCCTTCCTCCCTCTTTCCTTTCCTTTCTTTTCTTTCCTTTCCTTTCCCTTCCTTTCTTCCTTCCCTCCCTCCCTTTCTTTCTCCTTCCTTCCTTCCTTTCTTTCCTTCTTTTCTTCTTTCCTTCTTTCATTCTTCTTGTTGTGAGGATTGAACTCAGGGCCTGGGCACTCTCTCTGAGCTCTTTTCCTCAAGGGTAGTACTCTATTACTTTAAGTCACAGCTCTACTTCTAGTTTTCTGGTGCTTAATAGGAGATAAGAGTCTCCTGCTTGAGCTGGATTTGAACCATGATCATCAGATCTCAGCCTTCCAAGTAGCTAGGATTACAGGCGTCAGCCATGAGCATCTGACCAGAATATTTTAGACTCCAAACTCCACATCATAATAATACCGTATAAAGAGTCTCAAGTTTGTTCACATGTAGGATGCAATATCTGTGATTTGATGGCTCTACATGGTTCATAAGCAGATTAAAAGTTTTGATTTCTGCTTTACCAATGGACCCTATATATCCTATCCTAGCTGGTTTAAATGCTCTTGAAACCCAGCTTGTCTCTGACAAGACATGCATCAAGGGAGAATAAATGTAGAAGACAGAAATATTCACTAATAGTCTTTGATGAATTCATAGAAAAGCCAACTACCAACAATTAGAGAAAGCTATGGTGAATATTCTAGTCAAGTCCCGCCCACAAATGCCTATACCACATGAAGTGGTAGAAAAACATGCTGAAACATTCAACAAACAGAACCCCAGGTGACAATCAGATGCCTGTGCTTTGAAGCCAGAACGTTTCACAGTGCTTTGGTATTCAACAATAGATCACCAAAATGGATCTGAGTGTCACACAGAGAGAACTAAGTGGCCCTAGCTCCCACATCACTGGTTTATGTTTATGTACTTACAGTAATCGATAATAAACTACGAGTCATCTTTCTGCAGATGGCTCCCAGTCTAAAGAGAAATATTTTCAAGTTTATAAAAATGACATTGAAGCAATAAAGTATCAAACATCTCCTAAAGAATATCCAGCTCTCCATGGTGGAAACGGTAGTTCTGTGTGACAGAAAGATGTTACAGGTTATATAGCTGTTGGGGCATGAAGTAAACTGATGCTCAATGAAAAAGAACTGTGTATTTCACACAGGGGCTAAACCATATTCTTCATAATCATCTGATGCTTTGTGATGACAAAGAATTGTAAGACATTTTAACAGACAAAATAACATCTGGTCAAATAGATTGACAACTCGTTTCTTGCCCTATATTTAAAAAGCCTATGAATGTTGAATTCACTGCAAAGTTAATAAAGAAAAGAGCTCAGACTCAATTTTCTTCTGAGAAATCAACTAAATCTGTAGTCAGACCTGTTGGTTTCACCTCATTTCAGCAAGGCAACCTTTTGCTGTCTGTGATTAAAGTTTGGTCTGCCATAATCCACTGGTACTTAATGCTTCATATTGAAAATGTATTATATACCAAGAGCTGATGTCTCAAGTCTGTAATACTAGCTACTCCAAAGGCTGAGATCTGAAGGTCAGGATTCAAAGCCGCCTGGGTGGAAAATTCTGTGAGACTCATCTCCAAATAACCAGTTTTTAAAAATAAATCCAAAATAGAGATATAGTTAAAAGGTAGAGCACCAGCCTTGAAAGAAAAAGCTAAAGGAGAGTTCATGGCTCTGCGTTCAAGCCCCAGTGCTAGCACATACTGTTCTACTTTGTAATAGCTTTCAGATTTCTGGGAAACTCAAGACTCTGCAGCTTCTTACAACAAGTGATCTACCAACAAATGATTCTCCTTCCACAGAGCACCCTGAGCTCAGCAGGCCTGCATCTTTTGATTAAATTGATGTAGAAACTACTGCTAATGTTTCAGAAACCAAGCAGTGGCTGATTTCTGCTGCATCACATTTATTATCCTCTGGTTGTTAGAGGATAACACACATCTCCTTGTAGGTATCTGAAATGATTTTCAGTGTCTGACACGAGAGGATTCTTAAAAAATGTTGGTGGAAGATAGCAGCCAAGTACGGTGTCTCCCTGAACTCTCAGGATTCGGATTGATATGTTTCTCTATGGCCATTGTGCCTACGCCTTCTCCACGCTGTGCTCACATCGTGGTTCTTCTTTAAGTAAGATGTTCTCCACCTGCCTCCCCTCCAGAATATCTACACTGTAGTGAGGAGTCGTTCATGCTGCTAATGAGGACCCCAATCCTTGACAGCTCCAGTGACATTTCCTTCAGAGCAAGGATCTGTTTCACATTTACAGAAGTAAGACTGCGTTCCTCACCATCCAGCTTCTCTTTTGAATCCAGAAATACCCTAGGTTTGAGATGCATCGTTGAACGTATTAAAGGCGTTTCTTCTGGTGTAAGCATGCCTGCAGCTTTTTTAGCTCTAGCTCCTCTTCCTTATCACTTACAGTGTGGTCACACCTCCAACTGAGCAGTGTGTACTGCAAGCTTAAAGCTGTGTGTTCACTAGCCAGACATATATGTCATAGGCCTCTCCCCCACCCCCATCCTTTCCTTCTACAGAGAAGGACGAGCCTGAACAACTCTCAGGGTTAAAAAAAAAACAAAACAGTCTCATGGGTGAAAAAATAATGAATGAATGAATAAATAAATAAATAAAAACAACGTGTGAAATACTGGTAAATGTGATATTGGTACAAAAATATACATGCAGGGGTTGGGAAGGTGGCTCAGTAATAGTTTGCCTTGCAAGCATGAGGCCCTGGGTTCGATTCCTCAGCACCACATAAGCAGAAAAAGCCAGAAGTGGTGCTGTGGCTCAAGTGTTAGAGTGCTAGCCTTGAACTGAAGAGCTGAGGGACAGTGCCCAGGCCCAGAGTTCAGGCCCCAAGACCAACAAAAAATAAATAAATAAAAAGTATATATGTGCATATATAGGGGGAAATGTTACTTTATAAATAAATAGTTTTAAATTACCACTTGTCTGTAATTGCATTCTTTCCTCTTTACAAGAAAATTTCCTATGGGGGAAAACACTATCCAGTATAAAAATGATTAGAGCTTTCTCTAATTATTCTAGTAAACAGTAAACACATTGGTGATGAAGCAACTTTTTGGCTCTACAACTAAAACTATTACACCTAAATATTTTCTGTTTTCTTGCCGTTCTTCTCTAACAAAATTAAAATGACAAGCATTGCCTTTATAGTTCCATCCTAGTTCTGATTAACATATGTACTAGTTATCATTCTATGTAAGTAGCATTTCCCTTACTAAGACCCAAATCATAAATTGTAGTATTTTATCAGAGCCTAGACATTCAAAATATAAACTTCAATTGGCCATCTGAAATTCAGATCATATTAACATTTCGACTTTATTGAATAAAACCAAGGGAAATTATTATAATTCTCCAAAATCTTATGATCAAACATTAGTTGTACAATATATTTGAACACCCTCACTTAAAAAAGTATATCTAAGATGTTTTGTTTTACATTCTCAAGAATTATTTTTTGGTAATCATATGAGGCAACAATTAATGTACCAATTGAAGTGTCTCTAAGCACATTCCTTTCCTTTGCTAGCTCTTTAAATTTGCTTGCTATTATTCAGAAAAACAGTCAACCCTATTCCATGGGTATTTTTCAACATAAGCCATAACTAAACAGCTTAAACAACAGAACATTAGTAACAGAAAACAAGGATGGCAATGATGGTGACTTGTGATTGTTTTGGATTTGAAGAATAGCAACATGATACAAATGGGAGATCAATTCATCTCCTTTCTTTCTGTTCAGTGTATATTTATATAATATGTCATATATATATAAATATATAATATATTGTATATAATTGTATTGTATATTTATATAATATATATAAATATATTATATATATTGTATATATTTTATTGTATATTTATATAATGTTATATATATAATATATATTTATAAAAATATAATATTTATATAAATATAACAATATAATATATATAATATTAACATATATTTTATATAACATATATTATATAGTATATATTGTAACATATATGTAGTATATATTACAACATATATAGTATATACTATATAATATATTACATATAATAGAAATATTATATATGATATAATGAAATACAATATATATGAAATACAAAATGAAGATGAAATAGTGACAGATTTTTATCAAGTTTTGTGATGCTTTAATGATCAGCCATGCAAAACGCATGTGGTATAAAATAGACATTGAAGTTCTTTGGAAAAATATTAGCTTTCAGACTGATCAAAGCTCACCTACTGCAAGGAAAAATTTGTCATATTGCAGGTCAGTTTCACTTTGACTCTCAATATATCTTTATCCTGGGTTTTTCTAAATTCAATATCACACATGGGGCTGCATGTCAGGTATAGGCAGTAAGCTCCTTAAGTGTGATAGTACTTCTCATTCCCCATGAATCATTGTCATTGTCTACTACTATTAGAAATAAAGGGCCCTGAAATACATGTGAGCTAGGATCAAAACACATCTCTATTATTTTCTTTTTCTCTTATATTTACATACCACTAATTATCCTTATAAAAAAGCACTTTAAAGAGCTGTAGTATTCTGTAATAAGAAATAGAAGAATGCATCATTTATTAAATGGAAATGTTAAAATAAAACTTCCTTGTACAATTAACTGTTGCTAATAAAAATACTAAAACAGAAAAAAGTGACCATCTTGGAACATAACGTTGAGTGTCCCTTATCTGAAATGTGGGAGATTAGAAATAACTTATATTAAACATTTTCAAACTGTGAAATCTTTGCATATGCATAAGAAGATATATTGGAAATGGAATCTAATCTGAAGAGGGTGAAGATGTTGAAGTGTTGACACAGAACAAGATGCATTATGCACACAAACTGCTTTGTTAAATGGCAACATTCGACACATAACCTAAAATTAAGGTAAGTCAGGGAAGGGTTGGATTGGGAGGGGTGGATGTGAATGTGGCAAGAGGTGGCAGTGGTCAAGATGCACTGCATTCATAAACTGCTTTGACAAATGGCAACTCCTTTGTAAAAATATTTAAAGACAATAAAAATATCTTTTAAAAATCTTCATTTGTGGCTGACATATATGTTATTCATGCAACATATACAATATGTTTAGTGCACCTGTGTTTTGACTATGATTTATTGCATGAGATTAATGGCCTATGACTGCACTCAAAAACTTTCACATTTTAAAGAATTGTGGCCTATATCTGCACTCAACATGTATCACATTTTAGAGAATTTTGGATCTTGAATTTTGAGATTAGGTATATTCAGCATGAATCACCTGATTTTAAGACAAGCTACAAAAAATGCAGCAAATAAGGCCACATGAAATTAAAAAGTGATAAGCAGATAGGTGGAAGAGAGCTAGACACCGAAATAGACACCAACAAACATGGTCACCTCACTTTCAGTAAAGAACTAAGTAATTCATTGAGAAAGAAGACTATTTTAATAAATTCCACAAACAAAACTGAATATTTACATATAAAAAACAAGCCTTAGACCCTTCCTCAATCCATACACAAAAATTGACTCAAGATGTACTATAGAAGATAAAATCTAATAAAACCTACAAGAATCCCCTCAGAATTTAGACAATTATTTTATTAAGAGGTCCTGAGGGGTATTATTAATAAAAATGATTATTTCACCAAAATTAGAAACTTCTGCCCATCCATGAACCACCTTAAGAATGTTAAATTTTTCACCTTCACACATTTAGAGAACATAATTATAACATCGGGCTCTGATGAACATCTTCAGAAGTATAAAGAATGTCTACAGATCAGTGATTCAAAAGGATTGATAACATAATCTGTAACACTATTGAAATAAGCACAAAACAATGTTCAATATTTTCCATTATGGAAAAAATACAAATCAGAGGTTCATGGAAATGATGAGTAGACCTGCTTTAGCGATGTTAAAATTAATAACCCAAATAATGGCACGGGTTGGTGTTTAGTGTTAGACAAATGGAACTTCCATACACTGCTGGGGGGTAATTCAACATGGTGTAATTATATTGGAAAACAATTCCTAATCAAGTGAGATATATATTTCAATTTTAACCCAGCAATTTTGGTTCTAGATACTTTTCTAGAAAATTTATGTTCATGAAAGACCAGTCCCAGAAATTTGTAGTACATTTGTTTATAATAACCCCACAGTAGAAGTAAATCAATACCTTGTCAATATGAGAATGGATAAATGTACTTTGTATATCCATATAATGGAATTGCAAAGAGCAATAAAAAAAGAAATAAATCACTGTAAAACACATCATAGTTCTAAAAGATATGACAAATGAAATTAGCATAGAGATGGAGTATCTGCAGAAGGCAAATTCATGGGGATGGAACATAGAATAGAGGTTGGACAGTAGCATTGTGGCTCAAATAGTAGAGCACCAGATTTGAGCACCAAATACTGAGGAACTGGGTATAGACCCTTAGTTCAAGTCTCAGAACTGGTATATAAAAAGTTGTGAGAGAGTGACAATGGTTCAATGGCTGCTATGGATATTTTACTACACACAGACACACACACACACACACACACATACACACAAACTAAATAATCTTTATTTAAGGGGGTGATGACCCAAAGGTTTTATTTCTGATTTATTAACTTATAGACTTTTGATTTTTATATACTTTCATACTTTGTTCATCAATCCTTTAAAAAAATAAGATGAGTGATTGGAAGAACAGAATCTGTTGAAAGGAACATTAACTTCTTTTTTTTCTAGGAGTTCTTCCTCTTGTAATTGTTCAGACAAAAGAAAAATAATCCAGGTACCACATGTCACTCTAAGAGGTTTAAATTTTCATTAAAGCCAGACAGCAGACAGGCTTCCAAGGAAATAATATGAATTTGTGCCCACATCCAGCAGGGATAATGATTCTTTTAATTATAAGTTACTGGGCAAATTCAAAAAGACATGATGGGCAGGCATTAGGTAACTAAATAATAAATAGTAATTGCATTTCTTCCTTTGCATTTTAAAGGGTGAAACACTTGAGCACCTCTATTTGATATTCCTTCCACAATATACCCTCTGTGTCATGAAGTCATTTGAAATAATGTCATTTGATGCTGTGCATCCAATAACTTTAAATAACATCATTAGCATTAGAATAAAGAGAATGGAAATTGGCTATCTAGAGGGCATTCTTCCTCATGCGGAAGAGGTTTGTCAAACAAAAATTATGTGACTCTCTCTTTGTTACACATATTTCTCTTGTATAAATACTTAAGAATATTTTTATAAGGAAGAAGAGGAGAAAGGAGGAATAAACTATCTGGTTATCAAAATCTTCATCTTTAATGCAATCACTAGAAAACAAATCATTACTTTCTCAAGATGGTTAGCTATTAAAATATATAATGAAGGAAAGGGAAAGAGAGTGGAAAAAAAGAAAGAGAAATGAGAGAGAGAGACAGAGAGAGAGAGACATCGGGAAAGAGGGAAAGAGAGAGAGAGAAAGAGATTGGGTATTTTTTCCAGTATCACAAAGAAGATGGCCTACTTTAAGAAATCTGGAATGTGCATTCCAAGTCTGTCACTGGGTGGGTGAAAGATTTAGAAATGTTTCCATTTCATCATTTCAAGTGGACTTTAAAACCAGGGGCCAAGGTGAATTTTTTTCTAAAGTTCTTCTGAGCATGTAGCTGTAGGTCACTGTTCAGAAAAATAATGGTTTTCCTGAGGGTATCTACAGGATTTGTATTGTACATCCAGTCTGGATTTGTGTTATTTGGGAGTGCAGAGGCAGGAAAAATTATAACTGACCAGTACAATTTAAGACTAGAACAAATAGCAAATATATTTCCTCTATCTTTGTGTCTCGCTTTTTATTTGATCTCTGAACTATTCCCTACAAATGAGTACTTATAACAATCATATAGTTTATAAGAACTGGTTTACATGTTTGGTGGGCAATTGATTAAAAAAAACAGTTTAGCTGCAGTGCAAAAGATGAGCTGTAAAGGGTCTAGTCATACTTCCTTTTCTTATGACTTTGGATGAGAACATGACAAATATATTGATCTTGAAAATCAGTGAAATGGAAACTTAAAATAATTACCTAAATAAATCAGCTTTAAATCCATTTAGAAAATATGTTTGTAAACATATTGAAAACAGGGGTATAACCCCTGTTTGATGTTGGTATAATTTGTGGAGGGAAAGGGAAAAAACAAATTATTTAAATAGGGATACAAGTGGACCCATTGCAACAATGAGATGTACAAGACGTTATGTCGAAAAATGAACTTTACAAATTTGGCCGGATTGGGGGGTGGCGAGAAAATGGGAGGGAAGGGGTGATAAGGGGAAACAAAGGAGAAGTCAACAATGCTTGATAAGTATTGTACTCATTACCTTGCTCATGTAATTGTAACCCCTCTGTACGTTATTTTCACAATAAAAAAAACCTTACTAATTATTTTTTTTTAATGTGAGGTTAGGGCTGGGAAGGTGGCTCAGTGGTACAGTGCTTGCCTTGCATGCATGAGGCCCTAGGTTCAACTACTCAGCACCACATAAGCAGAAAAAGCCAGAAGTGGTGCTGTGGCTCAAGTGGTAGAGCACTAGCCTTGAGCTGAAGAGCTGAGGGACAGCGTTCAGGTCCCACAACTGACAAAAAAAAGTGAGGTTAAATATATATTAATTAGTAATTGACACAATGATTATTGGCATCAGTTATTAAAAGTGAGAATAGCATAGCTCTGGAAGGCAAAGGAGCTATCATTTTGGAGATCAAGGTTGTTAAAATCTCTTCAAGTAAAAGACAATCTCTTCAAGTGAACTTAAAGTGGAAGGTAAGGCCCCTGGAGGCTATATTCAATAACGGGCCATACAATCGGCATCTTGCATATTGTCTGACACATTCCAGAGGGTATAATCATTTTTTTCTTCATAATGTTGAGTAGGTATATAAGAATTCCAAGGGACTTTGAGAGATTGTGGCTGTACAGTTAATCTAAGACAAGATGTAAAGACAACACCTAAAGAGATCCAGCATGTAAGACAAAGTGTACCATCAACTGGTTGAAGGTCTGCAGTCAGTCAGCATTATTCATGAAAGACTTAAACATTTTGTGTGGTTCCATAAGATAATGTGTTCACTTACATCATCAGTATGATTGTAGGTGATATGAGTAATGTACAATGTTTAAAATAAGAAAGGCATCAATAAAGGCTAAAAGTCACACATAGAAGAGGATGACACATTAACAAAGAATTGACAAATAAATGAGAAATACTTGTAGAATCTAAGAATATTAAACTTAAGAGAAAAGATTGGTGGAAAGAAGTAGCGCTTCATAGTTATTCTATATGAGAAAGTCACTAAACTCATTAGATTTGCTCTTTATAGTTGCAGCAGAAATAACTGCAATGAATGAGTGGAAGTTATAGGAGAATAAAGTCTTGAATATAAATTTCTGGGAAAGTTAGATGTGCATAAGATAAAAATGTCTACTCAGTGAGAAAATAATTCCCTGTCAGAATAATTCCAACTTGAAATTTTGAGACACATATTATATGAATCAGCAAAATAAGTTCTAGGCTCAAATTCAGTTCTTAGTGATTCTAGATTTTTGATGTGTGTGTGAGAAAATAGCAAGGTGGTAAAGGTAGAGGGAATTAAAAGAGTTAATATTGAACTATCTATCTACTATCCCTGGGGGTGAAAAAGAATTGGTGTAAGACTCATACAATTCAATGTTTGAATCTAATTAATGGTTACTGCATTATTTTCTTTGGTACTGAAAATCAGACCTGAAAGAAGTCTCTAGTTCATTCACAAAAGGAGACTGCCGCATTGTTAGTCGACAACCCTGGCAAGGCATGCAAAGGTCTGGTGATCCTGTGTATTGGGTGAGTATAAGATAGGGTGTGTTGTTAATACACTCGCTTGATTGTGGATTTCACCTATACAGATACTGATAGTTACCAATAGCATGTGCTTATTGTGACAGGTACTATTTTATACATTTTATAGTCAGCAATGACTTCTCATTCAAAAGGCAAATGTCATCAACAAGAAATGCATTTCCTGTGAAGAGCATCCTAACAAAAGTGTTCATGTAGTTTGAGCCAAATGTGATATGACGGCATGATAGATGCTTTTCTCTTTGGCTAAAGAGCATCGCTTCCCATCAATGTCAGCTTCTCGCAAGGCCAGCATGTCAGGGGATAAGGAAGCTCTCTGATTGGTAACAGCTGGCTCCTGTGTGCAACCCTCTGTCAAGCTGTATCCCCCAGTAAAGTTTCTGACATGCATGTCCTACTCAGCACGGAGGGGGGTAAAATCCATTCGAAACTCAAAGCTAAGAGCCTAGGAAGGTTCTATAAAAAAGTGCATTCATTTTATTAGAAAAATAATAAACAAAGCTGTGCTTCTCTATTTTTCCTTAAGGAAAATTAGAGAGCAAGTTGCATAATGTCTTCCATATGTTTTTTTTTTTTTGTAAAAGTCACCAAAGCTAAGGTCAACTGTCAGCAGAAATAAGGCAAGAGATTAAGATTCATACTTTCATCTGATGTTCTAAACCCAACCAGGTTCTAGAAGACATTAAAGTATTTTTTTTCATTTTTAAGAAAAGATTCCTAAAGCAAGAATTTCTCCCTTTGTATGATTCAAAAAAGACTCTTTGGCTTATTATATTAGAATTATTGTATTAAAATTTAAATAGCTATTTTTATGATCTACATTACTAATTACTTAATGATAGGTCATATAAAGCATATGTCAAATTATTAATGAACTGGTACATAATAACTCTTTATTGAACAAATGAATCAATGGAAATGAACAAGTGAATAAATACCTAAGTGACAGGTGAACAAGTGTAGAATATGGTATAAAATTAGGTACTGGTATCAAATACGGTGAGATATAGGTGATTTTTCTCAATAACACAAATATTTCTGATCATCTCATCTTATGAGGCTGAAATAGTCTCTTGCTAATTAAATTATTTGTATTCACTATAAAGATATTATTAGAGGCACTCTATAATTCTACTTGAGGGACAAATCAAATTATATGTTAGGTGTTAAAGACAAAACTATAGGTTCCACTGAATTGGAAGGAAAACCATCTATAAATAAATTTGCTGAAGTAAATGCAAAATGCAAGACAGTCACATGTAAGTCCTGAGGTTTACCATTTATCCACACTGAAATGGCAGAAGTACCTTCTGGTGTAGACAATGAAGGTATAATTCAGAGATATTTATATAAGCTCATGTCCTCACCTTAGTGCTAATTGTCTGGTAATGCAGACAGAGAGGGGGAAGGCCTGGAAACACAGTATTTATTTGAATCTATTATCTTGATTTTCCAAGGAACATGAAGAAAATGTGAAAAATAATAGTCTTAATTTTTCTAGCCATTGGCTTTCATGTGCTAGGCAAAGTGCTCTATATCCGAGCTACATTCTCACCCCAACAAATCTGACTTTTAGGATCAAATTTGGAAGATGCACCCATTGATGATAAAGAATATCACCTTCCTCTTGATTTCTTCTATTTTTTTGTTAACCACTCCATGTGCACAGTCACAATATAACTAGGTCAGCATTCTGTCTATTTATAACTGTGTATAAGTTTCCTGGGGTACTGCAGAGTCTACTGAGGGAAAGTGGGGAGAAGCGGAGAGGCTGACCTCCCTTGCACTCATGTTTGGAATTTGAAGAAATGTTCAAGAACTTGTTCTCTAGGGATGAGCATGGGGGCAATCTCCTAATTTCTGGCATTTGCTGAATTCTGTGCCAGTAAGGTCAATTTCAAGCATTTTTTCCAACATGAGTGCACTGAAGATAAGGTTGGTAAGAGATGTATGGCATTTCCACCACACAGATACATAGTACATAAACTCCCATAGGTAGTGAGTGAGTAGAGCAATGTAGAATGAGGAAGTGTAAGGTTCACACACCTCTATTATTAATATAAATTGTTTAATTGTAAGTTCATGAAACCTGGATCCTAAAAAACCAAGCCAGCCAGCCACCAGCACAGATCAACTCCAGTCCACCATGGCCGGTCTCCCACTGGCACCATCTTTATTTCTGCAGAGCTTGGCCTTTGGTGTATCATACCAAGAGGTCACATAAAGCTTTGTTTTCAAAAGTGGTTATGCTACATGAAAGAAGCTGCAAACAGATCGGTTTAATAAGACTCTTGCCAAGTGATCTGCACATCACATCGTCCTCTATCTCCTTGGGACTGCTGTTTGTCAACACGAATTTCCTGGTTAGGTGCCCTCTGGATCTGAAGGGTGTCTGTTGCATGGAGCTGGTGGCTCCCGCCTGCTGGTTTCATTTCCAGGACGGAAGGCCAGTGGGTGCTTTGCCACCTGCAGCTATGCAGCTATGCTTCAGCTCACAGACCTGTTCATCATCTCCAAGGCCTTTGACTGTGCTCATGCTCAGGACAGTCAGAAAGTACCAAACCTTCCCTAAATCATAGGCAAAGATCAAGAAGGCAGAAATGCTACTCAGTCCTCAGAGCTGTCATTCATCAATTTCCCATTGGTGGACACTGTCAAGGAGGTACTGAATTTTTTGTAACTGTCAACCAACTGGGAGCTCTCTTATAAAGTTGGTGGAACTAAAATGATTGCCCAGTGAGTGATACATGTCTATGCAAAATGAATATTTATTAAGCAAATGAATGCATACATGAATAAACATACATGATTTATCTCAAGATTATAGCAGAAATAAACTGCAAGTTCTTCATTACCTTTCTCTAATAGAACCAGCAAATTAAGAGAATATTTGGATAGTTTTCTACAGGGCTGCCTTTAAATGATTTTTTTATTTCATCAAGGGCATTATGTGCACTAATATTTTAATGAATTATTCATGTGGTTTTCTTTCAACTTACTTGAAAATATTAAAATATAGGCAAATCAGGAGAAATATATTTTGATACTGAATATATGGACATATGGACATTTATACATATTCACTTGTTTTTAGTAAAATTCAGATTCATCTCATAAAAATAAAAATCTGCATTATGACATATTTTAAGAAGAGATTATTTTTATTTAAAGTCAGGCATTTATTTCACATCAAAATCTTTTTCGTGTGTTTCTTCTCAACTTTATCCATGTTAAAATAAAATAGACAACTATTTAAAGGCTACTGCCTCTCAACTAACACACAAAATGGTCTGTCAAGTAAATCATTTCCTTGAAATATAAGAAATGTTCATAGAAAGATCTTCAGTTACTGGAAAAGTAATAGAAATAAATAAATAGAAGAGTATGGAATTTCTGTTTACTCTGGGACAAGGTTGTGAAAGACAGAAATAATTTCTTTTGGTTGTATTTTAACTAGATATGGTATAAGAAACCTCAACCAACATTCTGCAATATTTCCAATGCACATGAAAAAAATCTGTAAACACTGTGAAGAGTACTTCCTACAAACAAACATTTGAGAAGCATGAACACAGATGTCCTTAGACTCTGTCACTTTCACTTTGCTTTTCAAAGGACTGAGTGACATTTTGAACAGCTTTGACAAATTAATTGTGGCCATTATTTTCTATGTAGAGGAACATATAAATGAAACAAGTTGATTTCAATCATGAATGATATGGAGACTACACACAGATTGCATGCACATAGATTGTTTTTTCACATGCATGTGCTTAAAGAGATTAAACTGTAATGACTTTAGAGGTAAGGTCTATCAAACTGAGATTGATTACTGAAGAAGTTTGTTTCTTAAAATATACTCCTAATTAGATGAGTGAATCATTCCATTATCTGACAGTATTTCTTCTATACTTGTCTAATTTATACTCTTTTCATTTAGTTTTATTATTTCAAATAAGGACACTTAATTTTATAAATGATTTAACAAGGCCATGGTTTTCAATTTCTGTGAGCTTGAACATGTATTTCTTAATGGTCCCAAGCCAATGCTGCTAATAATCAGAGGTTTTATTTTATTGCCAACAAACCTAACACTTTACCTGACACTAGCCAGTGTGAGCCTTAAAAAGGTGGTTCAAACCATTCCTCTTTGGAAAGGCTTTTCATCCTACAGAATAGAATCTTAACTTTTTTTCCTTTTGCAAAAACCTTGTAGGTGGGGGTAAGGGGTCGGGGAAGGGGGCACTGAAGCTTGAACTCAGGGCTGTTCCTGCGCTTTTTATCTCAAGGCTGGTGTTTCTTCTTTGAGGTCCACTTCTGGCTTTTTGCTGGTTAATTAAAGAAAAGAGTCTCATACTTTCCTGCCAGACTGGTTTTGAATAGTGCTCCTCTGATCCCAGCTTCCTGAGTAGCTAGGATTACAAGTGTGAGGCACTAGCACCAATGCCTACCCATCCTGACAAATCGCTGCATGATTTCCAAACTCTCCAATCTCTGTTCTTTTCATATTGTCATTTCAGGTTCACAAATGTGCAAGATAATTTTCTCTTCACTGCTTTTGTACCAGAAATTAGTGTTACTCAGAATGCCTTCTGCTGAATGACTAAGCTCCAGCATCATCTCCCTAAAGAGTCCTTCACTGTAATAACTTAATTTAAATAAGTGATGCGCTATCACAATAATGCACCTAATTTTCATCATAAATCTCACCACTGTCTTATGTTATTGGTCATTTAGTTATTTCTTTATAATTTGATCTTTCTACGGAATAAAAGTAAGCTTTAGGAAAGAAGAATATCTCCTTGACTTTATTACATGCTTTCCTACCAATAAGCATAGTTCAAAGTTGGTCTTTCAGTGGTTTGTCTAATGAATAATAATTTTATGACTATTATAGAGAGAGGATAAAATAATGATTGAATTATTTAGCATACATATAAACTCAGACCAAAATAACTCAGTGATTGCCATTATTAAAAGTACAATTATGTGCTTCTTAAATATAGGTCAAGAATGTATGACAATAACACATTAGTGTGCTTAAATTTTCAGATAAAGTGCTTGCACTTTATCATTTATATAATATGAGCAATATTTTAAGTCATAATAGTAATAATTCTTTTTATGAATATTCCAACAGCTCCAAAACAAAAATCACATGGTTAGTGACTACTTTTACCTACTGGCAGGACTAAATGTATTCATGATCCCTGACTAATCAACTATTCTGACTATAAGGGCAACTTCTATGAGCTAAATTAAAATCAGAGACCTTATCACTAGACCTAGGTTCATTTAATTTAAACCCATTATTAAACCACCTACTTTTCAAAAAAAAAAGTAGGACTTGAAGGAAATCTCATTAAGCTTCACAGAAAGGCTAAAGTAAGCTCTACCTGCAGAGCCATCTACAAATGAAGCCATTAAAAATAATTTGTGATAAAGTATAAATACAAAGTAGTATAAAAGTGAGAGTAGAACTCAAAAGGAAATGACATTTGCTCATATATTTTACTTTCTTTGTCATAATTCTATATGCTAATATGCTAAATGAGAAAGACAATAATAAATTTAGAAATGGCAAACTACCTCACGCTCAAAGCACAAGAGTGTTTTGTGTGTTTTCAGCATATAGAAGATATAATATGAAAAAGTTCTAGAAAATCTCTTGCAAGGTGCTACTTACTTTATACAAAAGTTCATATTGCAGTGGAAATTAGATCACGTCTCTAACATATAAATCATGTCATAGATATCAGAGGGAGCATTCAAGTTCCTGTTGCACAGTTACAGATGCTATGTAACGGTGCCCCTTGATTCTTTTCTACTCCTTGACTTTCTTCTAACTTTTTATAAATTTATCTTTTCTCCTTTTTGTGGCTTAATTTACATTTTATTACATTAATTCACATAAGACTGTACTTTTGGAGAGATGAAGTTACTTAATAGATGTTAATAATCATAATTTAATTGATGGTTAGCTCAGGACTAAATTGGGTCCAGATATGAAAGTGATCTTTGTCTACTTGGAGGCCAAAATTGGGAGGATCATTATTTGAGGATAAGACAGGCAAAATTTTGAGACCCTATCTGAGAAATATGAAAATAAGAAAAGGTAAGGATGTTGCCTAAGTGGTGGAACATTTAACAAGCCTTAGCAGGAAATACTCTTATAATTGTCCTCATGTTTTGATACCCTTTCTAAGACTTTCAGTCATTAGCCAGGCTGAAAAAACAGCTGCCTTATAAATCAAAGAAAGGATCAATAATTAAAATAAATACAAGAGACCAACGTTGTCTTGAATCAAGTTGATGGATAAATAGCCATCAAGCAGAAAAGCTCTGTACAAACACCAATGTCATGTTTGTGAGGACAATCATTACTGTATTGAAATTGCCCATCCATAAGTAAATGTTGGTTTCCAAATAATCCTTAAATGAAATTAACCATCTGAGGCGTCTCAGGAATCTTCCTCCTTTAGATTCAATCATTTCAGAGACGCATTGCTTTTTTTAAAGAGAAGATTCAAATCTCTGGGCCTAGAAAGTCAGTGGCCAAAATGAGCTTTATGAAGAATATAGAATGTCCTAGAAAGAAACAAAATAAGAGAACTTTCCTCATGGATTACCTGAGGTTCATAGCTGGGATCACAGGAGACACATTGGGACTACAGCTCTAGGCTCAGACCACTTGTGTGAAGAATGCTTCTATGTGGTCTGCAGCATAGGGAAGAAAGTGAGTTCAGATGGTCTCTGCCCAACCCAGAGGACAACCCCAGTCCCATTAAAGCAAAACGCACAAAGCAAAACAAAACCCAAGGAGGACCTGAAAAAAATCAATAACATAACACATGCTAAATTTTTCCTTTTTATACCTCCATTACTTCTCTACACATTATTCCCAGAGGTGTTGCATACAAGTTTTGCTTAATCAGTGTCTATTTAGTTAAATAAGTGTGTTAATAAGAGTTAATATTAGTCCAATGTAAGGCTAAATCAATTATGTTATAGCATATCTTCAGAAAGCAGTTCTTCAATAGTACAGTACTCAAGTTCCCTCTTTATTGTGTGTGTGCATGCATGCATGTACATGCACATACATGCATAAGAGAGGAAGAGTCAGAGAGAAAGAGAGAGAGAGAGAAGGGAAGGGTAGAGGAAGGGCGGGAGGAGGGAGGAACAGAAGCCTTGGATCACACAGAAGGATGTTAAAATACTGGAGCTCAAAATTAGTTTGGTTTCCTTTCATGGAAATTACTCATAATTTTTCCTCCATTAGTTTCTGGGTTAAAGAAGCCATATATTGTACAACTCATAACTCATAATCAAGTATTTTTAGCTTGTGAAGGTATGCTGAAAATGGATAGCTACTTTAAGATGTAGGAAGGCTGGCATGGTGATTCATGCCAAAAAATCTAGCTACTTTGGAGTCAGAGATATGGAAGATCTAGTTGAAGGCCAGCCAGCACAAAATGTCAGTGAGACTCTACTTCAACAAATAAGCTAGTCATTTTGGGCACAAATGTAAACTAAGCTATGTAAGAGGATAAAATCAAAGGATCAGTCTGAAGTTAATGCTTGCCCAAAGTGAAGGACCCTATCTAAGAAAATAACTAAAAAAAGGTAGGGGAAATGGCTCAAGTGGCAAAGCACCTGCCTGGCAGGCATAAGGTCTAGAGTTTAAACCCCAGCACCATTAAGTAAATAGATGATGGATGGATGGATGGAAATAGACAGACAGACAGACAAGATACAGAGACAGATAAACTAGGGAAGATACCAGGTATTTTCCCTTCTGTTCCACTGAAGGCATCACATCACTCAGCGAATTGTGAGTGACAAATGGGGACAAGGTTTTATGGACATTAGAAAAATACATTCAGCTGGATGTGTCTGGTGTTCAAGAAGATAAAGGTTTCAACTGCAGGGATCGAATGAGGTGGTAGGATATGGCTACTCTGTACTGTTCAGTTTTAGGTTTAAAGGTCTTTACTCCCACAGTGATTTGCATCCCATGCTAGGGTATTAATATCATTCCTTAAAATCATCCTGTAGTGCCCAGTCAATACACATCTGAACTTGGGAGTTAAATCCAGTAATCTCTTAGCAATTTATCTGTGCTGTTTTTTTTCTCCCCTAATTCTACACAGAGCAAAGGTTGAATAGAGTTTTAGACATTCAGAGTTCCAAGAAATTCTAGAGTCTTTATCTGGCTCTGCCATTTTGACAATAAGGAAATAATGTTAACTTGGACTTGTTACAATAAATTACGTACAGTGAGATGAAAAGTGAATTTTCTCTTCCACATTTTTCTATTCAATTGCATGTTCCATGAAGGCTGGGTCATACATGGTTTGCAGTAGGATATAGAGTACATGTTGACTGAACAAGTGAAACTAAAACACAATAACTTTCCAGTGTCTCCAAGAGCTAATCAAAGAAGCCAGGCATGGTGACTCAAAAACTCCTTATTCCACAATGTGGAGTAGCACATATGAAAGTATCTGGTTGTTCTCATGCACCCTTTGCATTCTAGACACTTATGTTTACATTCTAACTAAGAGATTGAATTATAATATTTATTTGTTTAAGTAACTGGATTTCATAGGTAATTGAAGAAAACTGTATAAGAAGTTTTCTTAATAAAGCAGTCACATTTACTGTGTGGACAATTTAAATAATTATTGTTTTCCTGCAAGGATGTTACTTTTGGAAAAGAATAATTTCTTGCTTGAGAAATAGATAGCTTGTCATCATTCATTATGAAATCTGGTATGTAAAAATCAACTGTATGTCTAAACAAAACATATTTTTGTGTGATCAAATCTAATCTGCTCTGTGATCTTAGTTAGGCAAACATCAAACTGCTATTCTGATTTTAAAGGTACGACAGAGAATTTCCTTTGGTTCTTTTATTTAATTTGATGTTTTTTTTTCATTCTCTCAAAGCCTGATTTCTTAATCCAGTGATGGCCATAACCTAGTAAATATTCATAAATTTCCATTTTACACTTCAAAATGACTTCTCAGGATTATGTACAGAAATCTTAGTCATCTTTCTTCAAGAATATTGGCAGCACCAAATTTCCTTATTGATGTCAGTGTAATGATCAATGATCTCCTATATCTCTGTATATTTCTTTTTTGGGAGGGGGTCCAGTCGTGGGGCCTGAACGCTGGGCCTGGGCACTGTCCCTCAGCTCTTCAGCTCAAGGCTAGTGCTGTACCACTTGAGCCACAACGCCACTTCTGGCTTTTTTTCTTTTTGCTTCTGTGGTGCTGAGGAATCGAACCCAGGGTCTCAGGCATGCAAGGCAAGCGCTCTACCACTGAGCCAACTTCCTAGCCTCTCTGTATATTTCTATAACAAGTAAAATCCATGTTCTATATATTTTACATGTTGTTATATAAAGAGAATTATATTCCATATATTATTATATTATATAGAATAAATCCATAAAAGTGACTCTTCTTAAGGAAAAATCCCAAATTAAATAAATCACATTAAAATAATCATAATCCTGTTAGTCTAAAGATACAATTACTCTACTACAATATTCCTTCTTTTGACTGGGCTTATTTTGTTGCAATAGTCCTATTCATAGGCAAATGTTAATGTGGTTGAGAACTTTCATTTCCAACTAAATATGAATAGCAAAACAGAATATTATTTTTGGCTCTCTTTGAATCAACATGGGGTGAATTCAAAAACAGTGTTTTGATCATTGACTTTGTTTCCTCTTAAAAAAATTTAAGGAAAAAATACTTCTAACTCAGACTTCCACAGGAGCCAGGAAATATACTAACCAGAGGGAGGGAGAGAGAGAGAATGAGCATTCAGTACAAAAAGTGAGTAGCCAAGTCAAACCACAGCCCTACGTGGCTGAACAGAGAAGCAAGAGTGGCCCAATTTGTGTGAAACATTGCCTATTATTAGAGAAGATGAGCTGTGTTATTTGTACATATTAAAATACATCGGTTGAAAAAAATCAATTTTGCACTCTAGGAATTCTCTCTTTAGAAAGATAGTAAATGATTTGCAAATACAGTCAGAACATCCAGGGTCATTCAATAATGCCACATTCATATTTCAAGAGAAAATGTTAGTCCTTTGCTGGAATACACTTCAAAGGGACATGAGCACACAAACACAACATAGCCTATATATCAGTTCTATATTCTGCCCTGGAGGCAAATTGTGGGATAAAAATTCTATAATAATGAGTCATTAAACAAGAGAGATTAGAATATGTTTGCATTCATTAACAACATCTATACATTAATTGTGAAATCTGCTTTAGTACATCTTGGCAGTCTCTTAATTTAAATGGCACATCTGTGAAAGATTTAATGTGCTTGCAAATGAAAGTCTCCCTTTTAGACTTATGTTAATCTCTGATTTTAATTCTTTATCTTATGCTTTCTCTTTAGGTTCAGTTATTTTCATTGCTGGGAGTACACATTTGTTTCACTTGTTCTTATCTAATACTGTGCCTACAAACATATGAAGAACAATTTCAGAGACGTTTAATTAGCTGCAAAAGATAATTAATACATTTAACATAGAAAATATGATCGAGTCACAAAATATGGCTACATCATGTTTTTGGGAAGGCCAAATATGGCATAGAATTATGCATGAAATGCTCATTACTAATACTGAATTAGGTCCCTTGCATATGTAACATTTACTACATTCTCATGATCTGCCAAGAAGGAAGGCATTAGCATACACTATGTGAGTAGAGAAAGAGGTGTGCAGATGGAATCCACTAAGATCACATGTAATTTTGAAAAAGGAAGGGTAGGACTACAATTCTGATCAGGGCTTTCTTAAAGGCTGATACTTCCCTAGTTTTCTCCTAGACTTACCATTTGGACAAATATATTCCCTTGAGAAGTGAGTAAACTAAGCCTAGTGAAATTCTTTACACTCAGTCACAAAATCACAGTATCACATGGAGCTGTCTGTACTTTTTCTTCTCTTCTATGAGTCTTTGGATCTGTTTCTACTTGAGTCATTCTCAAAAGATGGAAATATTTCTGAAAAAAAACTGATTTCCCCCATTCACTTACAATCTTCTAGTTCTTCACATGCAAAAGCTTTTATTCTTTGAAAGTTCTTGCAAATATTCAGGCCAGGAAATATTAATGACTAGGTTACATAAATTCATAAATATTACTTTGTGATCCTCAAGAATGGCTTGTGAACTATGTCTTCATAAGGATGGAGATGGTGATGAAGCATCAACTCTAATCTGTTAGGAAATGGTCTTTTGCCACCCTACCTCTTTCAATTGACTCATCCACTACATTATAGCATATATGTCTTTTCCTGGTGAGTAGAGATTAAAGAGATATCATTGTCTCATGTTGGAGTAGCCTTTAGCCACCCTAGCATCTCCAAAACCAAATGTCCTTGAAATAAACACATCTCCCCTTGAGTTTATTCAGATCTGGTGGGAAAGCACGAGGGCTCAAATCCGTTTACGATGTTGTTCTGGACTGCTTTTTGTTTTCCCCACACAGAAGCCTACCATTTGTAATCACCTGGTAGCTGTGTGATCAGAACAGTACACAATCGAATAAACAACAGAGCCATGAAGGCTTGGCTGACTTACCCTTGAATTCACTACTTCCAGGGAGACATTTTGAGGTGGAGCACTGGGCACTAGAACAAATCAAACAAGGTTAGTGGTTACAACTAATGTCTTCAGAGAGAAATCTTAATCCTCTGCTGTAAAGAGAAAGTGTGTCATTTTCATTGTTAATACTGATAATTAGGAAGGCACATGTAGGTAGGTAGTCTTCAAGATTTTCTGGATTGATGGGAAATGACTACACGTATTTATTTATTTAATTTGTCACTTTGGGGCCATTAGTTATTCATCTAAGGGGGAACCCAAAACTGTTTAGCAAAAGAACAATTGCCAGATGCCCAAAGCTGCCATTTAATTAGTTTTCTCGTGTTGACTTTCTGGGAGAAACCAGTGTAAACATACAGATTTCCAACTGTCATTTTAGAGCATTATGATATAGACTATTTTATTATCTTTCATAGCTTTACAATGAAATACATCATCGTATTGATCAACCAGGATGCTTAACTTCTTTCACACAATTTTCTCTCTTAAAATGAAAAGAAGAAATATTTTATTTCTTTTGTAATCTATTTATAAATAAATCTGTGTGTCATAGATGCAAGTAGGTTACTAAAATAACATTCAACCTACCAATTCTGTAAATAACATTCAATCTACCAATTCTGTAAATAACATTCAATCTACCAATTCTGTTTGGAAATAAAAAAGAGTGGTTTGTTTTGCTTTGTGTATTTTCTATATATTTTCATAAACTTGCTTGTATTTTGATTTCCCCAAACTTTTATGGAAGAAGATCATGCACAATCCATTGTTTAATGCATGCTCACTATATGAAAGAAGTGAATATTCCTTCATGGGAGTAATTCACAGCTGTTGTTCACTGAATAGCTATTATGTGTCAGGAACTGTTCTAGGTGTCTGGCATGAATCATAAATAAAATAAAAGCTGCTCTGTAATCCTATCTATTCAGGAGGCTGAGATCTGAGGATTGTGGTTCAAAGCCAGCCCGGGCAAGAAAATCTGTTGAAACTCATCTCTAATAAACTACTCAGAAAAAGCCACTCAAAAATGTGGCGCTGTGGCTCAAGTGGTAGAGCACTAGCCTTGAGCACAAAGAGGCTCAGGGACAGTGCCCAGGACCTGAGTTCAAGCTCCAGGACCAACAAAAGTAATAAACAAACAAAATAAATAAAGCTCCCCTTCACCACTCAGAAACAGTACTCAGTAAATCCTGTCAATGATGAATTTCTACAAAGAGTAGTCCCTATCCTCATTTGTGGCCATAAAATTGGTGAGTATGGTGGAAATGAAATCTTCTTGAGCATATTAAAGAATTGCAGGGTCATTTTTTGGTCTCATTTGTGGAGGATGCACCGTGCAAGAAAACACAGTGGACACAGAAATAGCAAGGGCCGTGTGGAATGCGGAAACAAGCCAAGCCCAGGAAAAGGTCCAGATGAAATGCAAAGATGCAAACGGATCTCAAGATCTTTGCCATTTTTTTGTTTGTAATGGTGTCTTAATAAGAAAATCACCTGGGGTTGGGAAGGTGGCTCAGTAGTAGAGTGCTTGCCTTGGAAGTATGAGATCCTGGGTTTGATTCCTCAGCACAACATAAGCAAAAAGAAAGAAAAAGCCAAAAGTGACACTGTGGCTCAAGTGGTAGAGTGCTAGCTTTGAGCTGAAGAGGTCAGGGATAGTGCCAAGGCCCAGAGTTCAGGCCTGACAAAACAAAACAAAACAAAACAAAAACAAACAAACAAAAAGCCACCACCACTATAACAACAAAAACCCTTTTCTTTTTCTCTGTTTCTCTCTGGTCCTGCTGTACCTTTTCTTTTCTTTTCTAATTCTTTTTTTTATTAAAACTAATTTGTGGCTCAAAAAAAAGTCACTGGCCAATATTTTCCCTTTTTAAAATATAACTTGTCAATATCTATGTTTATAAGAACCTTATGTTTTACCCTAGATTTAGAAATGTCCTAATTTTGATTTTGCCTTCTTACTAGTATTCAATAACCAACCGCTATGACATATATCTTATTTTCATATCCTCCAAACTGACATTCAATAGTATGCACTCAATCAACGGTTGAGTGAGACCTCCTGGACCTGAAGGAACTTGCCAAAATTTACTTTGCTGTGATTATGAATTTCTTTCCTTTTTTCCTTTGTGCTTGATAAAGATCACAGCCAGTGTAGTATGTTATAAAATATTAACCTGAGATCTGCTTCTTATATAGTATATCAACAAATATTTCAAATTATACTATAATTTGAATACTTCAGCAAGTGTTTTTTTAGTTGAAATTTGTTTTAAATTAAGCATAGAAGATAACCACCACAAGGCCAAGGGTTTTGTTAAATCTAATGTTGTTTTACCCATGCTAGAAGAATATTCAGAATCATAGTACACATTCAATAAATAGTTGCTGAATAAGAAAATAGAAAGGTCATGAGGCCATAATAAAGGCTCTTTTACAGTCATGATTTTAATCACAAGTTTTGAGATTTTGCTTTTTAAATTGAGGTTTAAATTGCCATCTTATAATTTATTAATTTTTATTTAATTAAACATCTTGCACTTAAGACATAAATTACAATGTTATCTTTTTAGTTGAGCCAACTCAAAAAGGTCTTTGAAATTGGAGCATAACGTGTTATATATCATACAATTTTACAACCTTCAAAAAGTACTATCTTTAAAAGCAAATTTGAAAATAATGACAATATTAAATAACAGTAAAAGCATGAATTATGAATGGCATTACAATATTTAACTGATATGCATTTGTTGATAATTATACCCAAGTTCTGATAGTATAAAAACAATTTCAGGATTTATGATAAGTGATTGAATTTGGGAGAAAGGAGAAAATAACAGATAAGTCATGTGTTTTGTTCTGGGTACCATTTGCATTGATGATATGTTATACTCAAATGTCATTCTAATTTAAGTTTATAAGTTATATTTAAGTCAATATTTCCAATTGACCAAGAATATACCATAAATTAATATTCAAATTCAAATTTATTGCTTTTGTAACTACCACAATTTTAGAAATATCCAGGTTATTTTCCCTATTAGTGATGGAAAGCAAATAGATATAATACAACCTTAAAAATCTTTATGCTTTGAGGGAAGACAGTATTACGTATTCTTATGTTCTATAATATAAACTTCTCTAATTTTCTATTCTTTTTTTTTGGGGGGGTCCGGTCGTGGGGCCTGAACTCTGGGCCTGGGCGCTGTCCCTCAGCTCTTCAGCTCAAGGCTAGCACTCTACCACTTGAGCCACAGCGTCACTTCCGGCTTTTCCCAGCCCCTAATTTTCTATTCTTTTAATGTTGGCATTGGGGCTTGAACTCAGGGCCTTGCTCTCACATTTGCACTTTTACTCAAAGCTGGCAGTCTACTACTTGAGCCACATCTCTGCTTCTGGCTTTTTGCTGGTTAAATTGGTGGCAAATGTCCTATAGACACTTCAAACCCCAGTCCTCGATCTCAGCTTCTAACATATGAGTCACCATCACGGGGCTTCACTGGCCACACTTGCCATGCCAAGGCAGAAAGGAACTACTTGTGAGAGTATCTTAAATGATCAGTCCTTATTTGCTCCTTCCTAGTATCAATTTCCACAAATAGACACAGTGGATAAGAGACTCTGCTTGGTAGAAATGAGCAGAGTATAGCACCTGTCTGTGCTTTTCTCTGTCTTCCCAATGTAACTCATCCTTTCAAAGGAAGAGGACAAAGGCCACTGTTTATCTTCAAATGTCAAGTAATGATTATTTACAATAGGCCCATCAAAGTCCAGGTTAGGTGGGTCTGGAAACTCCCTCAATAGTATCGTTTATCCGCACATTTTATGCATGTGGTGATGAGGGCAGATCAAATTCCCACATTTGTAAATTATGTCTATAATTAGTCACTTGAGTTCCTCTTCTCTATTTTATGGATCAAAATAACATGCTTCTAATTATAAACTTTTTTTCCTTAAGACACTAACACGGGGCACTTACACTGAATAAGAAATGTCTCCTCATTGAATTGTGCTTTTTACTCTTGTTATATGGCATGCTTCTGTGCCTTACTAGCTTTTCAGATCCCGTTAGAACTTAAGATAGGAAAATTTTATACCTGTCAGGATAAAAGGTTAATTCCTTGTGCCAAAAATTGCTCGATATTTATGAGTTGTAACAGTGTTGGGTGTAGTCTTATTGTTAGGTTGTCTGTGAATTGAGTCTTGTTGTCAGTCAGTCAGTAAGCTCGCACGAGGTTACAATTGCTGACTCATTCATAAATGATATTAATGGTCTATTCATGTCAACCACTTCAACAATAAATGTTTTGGAGAAACTAGCAGACATAGATATGAACTCATACAAAATAATCTCAGTGAATTGGAGAAGTGAGTCATGGTAAACCAAACCAATGATACATAAAGTAAATGGATTTGAATGAAAAATTATTTCTACCAAGAAAAGCTACAAAAGGAGGACTAAAATAGAGATGGCAGCTTATGTGGATAAACATATTTACAAGGATCCCATTGGGAAAATGAATAGAAACTTACTCATATTTACTTTTTGATTGTACATTTTCTCTGTATGAATGTATGCATGTAGGAAGCATGCATATAAACATGTAGAGATGCATTTATGTCAGAAATGGAGCTTGAACTTATGGCCTTGTGCTCTCAGTCATGGATGAGGCTTTACCCCTGAAGCTATACTTCCACTTCTGGTGTTTTGCTAGTTAATTGGAAATAAAACTCTCTTGGATTTGTTGTGAACACTTACTCCCAGATCTTAGCCTTTCAAGTAGTTAAGTTTATAAATGGGAACTCCCAACACTCAGTTCCCAAGATAAAATTTTAGGGTCATGAGTCCTCTAAAATCTTTAGAGATGTATTAATCTTTAGTGACAATGCAAATACATGTAGACACAGTTATATAATGAATTAGCTTCACAAATGGAAGTCCTATAGCTATTTAGTTTATCAATCATTTATTCAGGAGGGATGTGGCTATTAATATAATATTGTTTGGATTTAGGAGCATTTCCTGCAATGAGAAAAGTGATATATATTTGCATAAATAACAATTTGTTAAGCATGTAAATGTATGTCATGTCCTTACATGGATTAGTCCATTTATCACAAATCTCTTTATTATAATCTTTAAAACCAAACAATACTCAAAATCAAAGAGTGCCCAAGAGCAAGAACTGGAAAACAGGTGGTAATGCACATGGTGATAAAGGCAGATCAAATTCCCACATTAAAGGTGAATCAGTTCATTTAAATTTGATCTGTGACCTCAGAATGAACAGCTTCAGTAGAGAAGAAAAACACATCAGATTGAAGTAGACAGAAGGGGACTGGGTAATCAGAGATAGAAATCCAGGAGGGCAGGGTTCTGTTGGCAATGAAAGGAGATGAGTTCACTGCGAAGCTGAATGTCAATGAGGCCAAGGTGCCAAGCAAGGGCACCCTGGAGTCTTTCCTTTCTCCCATCAATGCTCCTGACAACAAGGACGGTCTTCTCCATAGGGATGTTTATTAGGATGAGCTCTAAGCACCACAATACTTTCAGAAGGTAATTCTTAGACTAATGAGTAATAATCTATCTTTCTAACTTAGGACATTTAAAACCAAAGTGAAGAATAAGGCCACGGTATTACGGTTCAGAGTGTGAATCAAATCTCCATAAATTATGTAAACTATTCATTTTCATTTGTTTTTCTTTTACTTTTATAATTATGAGTTGTGAAGTAATTTATTCTGCCAATAAATATTCTGCCGTGCCTTCAATAAGAGAGTCAGATGAATGGGATTACATTTTAAATGGCACTGAAATGGCCTCACACGTAAACTACACTTTTAAGTTGAAATTGCAAATGAGCAACCCTCCTATACTGTCCTTCATCACATGTTTGCCCTTCTTATCCCATTGGTATTCTCTGGAACACATTCCTTGATACTTTCCCAGATTAAAGAATGATAGATCAGCCAAGGAATCACAAGGTGAAGTCATTTTTTTAATTCAAAGATCAATAATTTATAGAATTAAATATACTAACAGGGACCCCATTGCTGAAAAGAGCCAGCTCCTAGCCTTTTTAATATTCAGCGGGTCAGCTCTGCATTTCTGCACATGCCTGGACCTCCACTGGCCTCCTCCCACAAGGCTCTGGGTGTGTTTTCACTCTTTATTCATGTCCCCGGCCTTTCCTTATGGCTCATTCCCTGTATCTCCAGCTTCCTGCTCAATCAAATTTGTTCTTTTCCTTAAGATTTCTTTGTTTCTCTTTATTGTAGTTTCAAAAAAAGAAAAAGAAAAAAATGTTTCTGACCTTTAATAATTTTAGGGCAGCTAAAACTAAAAGTATACATCCTTATGCTCACGCTGAATGCTATCAGTGCTGAATTATTTGCCCCAAATCTTTATGATACACTTTTGACTTTATTGATCTAGAAGGGAATTGGCTATCATTTACCTTTTTTGGTCATTTGTGTCATTTTAGAATGAGAACTCTAAAGAAACATGACCATCTAAGACAGGACCACACACATACAAACATAGAAACAAAGACATGCACAAAAATAATTTGCCTTCTTAGGCAACAGTCACATCTTGTGGGTTAACTATTATAAATCTAGCACGTAAATGTGTACAACGTTGATATTTGACTATACTAGTCCTAGTAAATTAGCCAAATTTATAATTTGTGCTAAAATCGTCTATAAATTTTTAGTTAGGATGCCTTGAAAGTATAGTTGATCACACAGATGCAACGGTATAGTCTTTGAATGAAATTTCAGTTTACAACTTACCATCAGAGAGCGTAACCACTGTTATATCATCAGTAGAGACTCCTGGCCCATAGCGATTATATGCTAGGAATCGAAGAGTATATTCTGTGAATTTTTTCAGGCCTTCCAGCTTATAAGACAGTCCATCAACCTCTATATTCTGGAGACATAAAATGCCAAAACCGTTATTAAGGAAGCACATTCAAGCAGAAATGGCAGCCATTCTCTGCAATCAGTGAATTGGATATTAGGCTCTTACTCATATCACTACACTCCATCCTTATAATGAGATGCTGTAAAACCTTACTGTGACACATACTCCCTTACTAAACCCCAAACTATGCTGTAGACTCCTTGTTAAAAGAGCACCATGATATTTTTATAGTCATTAAATCCCAACTTGTTTAACCACCCAGTGAATTACAAGGAATGGGTTATTCCAACCACAACCAAAACCCTCACAAGCGGAACATAACTTGTAAATTCACTGGACAACGATTTACTCCTGTACCCTAAATGTCATAATTCACTGAGAAACCAAAAACTTGGTTCTTTATATGATGAAACAGACCCCCATCTTTTGAAACTGTCAGGTACATTGCCACAATTTGAATGCTCTGACATACTGTGATACAGTGTGGAACTTCCAGTCACTTCACAGCTGCAGTTGAATGAGACTGAATGTGAAACTGAGGAAATCAGAGCCATAACCTGGCAGAGGAACAATCCTAATGTTCTGAAGGGTGATTCTCACATCCACATTTATTAATATTGGATAATGCTGATTTTGAATTTATTCAAATGAGCTGGTAAAATATATGTGTAGAAAGGGGATAGAATAGTTGAAAACTAAAAGTTGAAGCTAACCTGAAAATAGCCAGCCAGAAATTTTTCTAAAAAAGTAAAATGACTGATTACATAGGACCAGCTTATATAGAATTGCCTGGTCCCTTGACTTGGGACTGTCATCTAACTTGAAATCTTTATTTCTGAAAGGGACAATGGCAATTTTCTTTTCCAGATGGAAACATCCTCGCCATGTAGTTTATATAAAAACCTGAGCCCCAGCCTGTGTTGCTAACATTCAACACACACACCTAACTCGAACATGGTAAGGGCACAGTACTATTTATCTATTGATTCTTCTGTAAATCTCTCTCACTTGAAGTTGAAAACTTGGACATCTCACTAGTTCTTTCTATCTCTGTCTATCAAATATTTACATAGTATATATGAATAAACATCATATATTTGTCATATGTAGTATCAAGGCCACAAATTTACAGTATCTCTTATATATGTATTTGTGTGTGTGTATGTACTTGGGTCACCAAATAGAATTGCTGGGTTTCACTTATCTCCCAGAAGTCTTATTTACTCTTCCTTTACCTGAGCATCATATCTGCCTCTTTTCAGGAATTTATACAAATCCCTGATTAGAAATTAGACACAAAGATAGAGTAGACTTCTACACAGTAAGTTCTACTGGAAGCATTAAAAAATCATAGGTCACAGCTGATGGTGAGTAGAATGAAAACGTAGCTTGCATAACCCCTGTTTTCACTGCATTTGATGTTGGTGCCCTGCATCTCGTATATACACTTCTCTAGCTTGGGGAGGAGAAAGGAAAAAACAAAATGCTTAAATAGGAATACAGACTGACCTATTGTAACAATGAGATGTACAAGACACTGTGTTGAAAAATGAACTTTACAATTTAGGTAGGGAGTGGGGAGGGGAAGGAGGGAGGAGGGAGTGTAGTTGTGGAGGTGGGAGGGAAGGGAGGGTAGGGGAAAAACAAAGGAGGAGGTAACAATGCTTGATAGGAAATATACTTATTACCTTGCTCATGTAACTGTAACCCCTTTGTACAGTACTTTTACAATAGAAAATGTATTAAAAAATTAAATGTGGGTAAACTACCTAAAAATTTCAATCCAATACTTAAGCCTAGGCAGAGAAATTGAGTAAATATAAAAGTTGATTCTACAATTTTCTGTATTTAACTGTCATAGGATACTTTCCAAGTTGAGAGAGACTTTATTTTTGGAAATAACTTTGAATAAAATTGGAAACAATCTAAATCAAGCCAAATTCTATATTATTTAAGATTCAGGGCTGGGAAGGTGGCTCAGTGGTAGAGCGCTTGCCTTGCATGCTCAAGGCCCTGGGTTCGATTCCTCAGCACCACATAAGCAAAAAGAAAAAAGCCGGAAGTGGCGCTGTGGCTCAAGTGGTAGAGTGCTAGCCTTGAGCTGAAGAGCTGAGGGACAGCGCCCAGGCCCAGAGTTCAGGCCCCACGACCGGACCCAAAAAAAAAAAAAAAAAAAGATTCAATCATTTACTACCTAAATGCTTTATATTATATTATGGCCAGATTTTTGGCAATATTTTCTGCCAAATTGTAATTTGATATTTCATAGATCTTTAAATTATTTGTGTTGAATTATAACTGCATTGACTTTACTGAAAATACTGTAACTAAATAATGTAAAGATAAAAAGTAGCTTGCCTAAGATCATGATCTTAGGATAAAAAGTGAAAATACAAATGGCTCTGAGATCAGGTGGGTGAACTACCTGCTATATATTCAAGCACAAAAATCAGAATTCTCCCTAAGGAATTTCTCTCATTGCCCAACCTACCAAATTCACGACTAGAATAGTTTCTCATAATACGTGCTTTGTAACCAGTCAGCTGTTCAGTGGGTGAGCTAGGAAGTGGATGATATTAACAGCTTTGAATTCACCTCCTATTCTCTAGCCCTACAGGCATCAAATAGACGAACACCTCCTAGCCCACTCCCTCACCTGTTCTTTTCCTGTAGACACTTCAGTGCAGAACAATCTGTAACCTTGGACTGGACCATTTGCATAGGCAGGGGGTTCCCATGTAATAAGAATTGAGGTAGGTGAGGTAGATACAGCTTGCAGGTTTTCAACTGGCCCTGGAACTTGCACTGTGTACAAAACACATGGATTAAGGTAAGTAAGTCTGCTTTCCTAAAACCAAATACTTTACAGTTCAGGGACATAACAGCAGGATGCACACTTCTAGAAAAGCCTAACAGTATCTCTGTAAAATAGTAAAAAGAACCTGTGTAAAAGATTAAATATAATGCAAGTTTTAGAGTTCAAGAAAAATTGTTATGTTAATTGAATTACATATTTCAGTTTACAGTTAAAGAGACTAGTCAATGAGTAAAACTGATGAGTATAATTGACTCTTGATTCCAAATTGTTAATCTGGAAATTTCTCCAGTCCACCCATACTGGCCTTTGTCTATGAGATACTAATAACTGCAGGAGGAAAGCAAAATACAATGATAGTCATTGAATAGTATGACTATTTTTAAATCAAAAAGTCAGCACAACAAGCAATGACGTATCATATTGTTTTTAAGTCAGCCATTTAATATGTTGCCTGATTCTTTGCCAAATAAATATCTTCTTAGAATGTCCACTTCACTTTCTAGTGTTCCAGTTTTCTCTCAAAATTAATACTTAAGGGTAAGTAAGTTGTTTATTATTTCACAGTCAAGACTCTTCTGTTGAGATGATTTTAATGGGCATTTCAATTCCTTATTTGGGGACAGCCATTGTTTTAATCATTTAGCTATTTAAATTTGGTTGTTGTTGTTTGCTTGTCTGTTTCCAGATAGCCTTTCCTCAGCAGTCCAGAGTGACACAAGTCTCACTCTTGTGGCTCAGAGTGGCATGAAACTTGTCATCTCCCTGCCACAGTCTACAAATGTAGTTCAAATGGACCTAGATTTAACCAATGAAGTTTTCCTTAAATTGCTTCCTTTGTCTTTGTGATACAACACTTCATTGATTAGAGCATTTCTTTTCTGTCTGGCATCATATATTAAAAGCTCTCCTTGATCCTGCATTAATATTGCAGTCATATTTTTTTCTTTCTTTTTTGTGTTGGTCATGGGGCTTGAACTCTAGGCCTGGGTGCTGTCCCTGAGCTCTTCAGCCCAGGACTAGCGTTCTACCAGTTGAGCCACAGTGCCAATTCTGGTTTTCTGGTGGTTAACTGGAGATAAAAATCTCACAAATTTTCCTGCTGGGCTGGCTTTGAATCACGATCCTCAAATCTCAGCCTCCTGAGTAGCTAGAATTACAGGCATGAGCCACCAGCACCTGCCTCCATATTTTTTATTCTATGGACCTCTGGTTCTTTTTAATGTGCAGTGGCTTTGAAGGTGAAGCTCTCAATGCTAAGTGTGCCATTGCCTCTTTAGTACCTCCAGTTCTAGGTCCTTTCAGTTAACAGAACTGAGAAGCATGCATGTAGAAGTACATGCATTCGTGTTACTTAGACATGTACTTGCATGTACATATACACTGTGCATACTTTTTAGGTACACTCTAATCTACCCCTGTTTTGACTTATATTCTTAGGGAAAATCATGTGCCTGGGTTTCCGGAAGAATTTCATCAGAGATAATAGACACCAGAAGTAAGAAGAAACAAAGAATTGAGCTCCCATATTCATAAATGACATGTTTCTTCATCAGTTACCAACCAAACCAAAATAATCTCTTTGTTAGGGTCAAGTGGGTTCTTATTGTTGCAGTTTTGCTTTGCTTCCTTTGCTGAAAGGTTAGCCACTCAGGAAACTTAAATTGTTTCCTACTTTAACTCTTTTGTCTTAAAGTATAATTTATTTTGTGATCTGTTTGTACTGGCAGATTGAATTAAAATTTTAAAAATCTTACATTGATGATGGCATATAGGTTAAACATTAAAGGGCCATTAATATTTCATTCAAAGGACATCACCTTTGTAATTCAGACTAAAAAATATTGCCTGCACATGAGATGTACAGGTAGTATTTTAAAACATTTTCTTCATAACATTCCTGTATATAGTGAAGACCCTGTATTTCATCTAAGCTATTAAATATTTACTCTTCACAAAAATACTGCAAAATCAGATTTACAAAGTCCCTATTATTCCACCTTTGAACTATAGCCTTTAAATATATATGAAGGTATCATATTGTTTTACATTAATTATGGGTATATATGTAGAAATACATAAGCATCTATACACTTGTGCATTTATCCAGACCTGTATTTAAAAATATGGTGAAGTATAACTAATGTACCTTTCCATTATATGCATATGAGCAGCAAGTCAGACAAAATGAATAAAGGAGACTTCAAAATGTTCAGCAATGGGAATTAGCTGTGAAATCAATACAGTTAACAGCTTCAGACTTCCATTTCATTACAGTTTAGTATGTCAGTCGGGAAACTTAATGGACTAAACTGCTCATCACTTGTAAGGTATATTTAATAGTTTCAACTGATCCTCTCAGTTGGACAATAATTTTGTAGTAAACTGAATACAATTTCTTTCCATCTCCATCACATTACCTATTTCTTCGAAGAATGGAAGGATTTCAGAGTAGACACATAATCTATGCAAGTAACTCATCAATCAATGTCAGCATAGATACTACCTTTTTAAAATTTCAATATTATATTACAGTGGAAACTCATTATAACACCTGTATCTAAGAACAAATTAAATAGTTACATAAGTGTAAATAATATTTATTACATGTCACTATGTGTAGCAAGTACAATAATTTCTAACTAACCATGTATATACTATATATATAAATTTATAGAATAAAAAGCCCCTTAAGAAGAGACTGTGTTATATGTTAACATGAAAAATTGCATAAAAAGGTAACCAGATGTAATTAATAAAGCTTGATTAATTACATATACCATCATCATATTGAACTTAGGATATATGTGTATGAAAGAGAAACGGAGAAATAATGTGGTACCATAGTTTAATAAAACATAGTTGACTAATTATAGATGGTAATCAGGAGGCATGGTATTTTTTTACTAGTCCATAGGGGTCTTATAGGAGTCTGTTATTAACATCAAGGACTCTCTGAAACCCATGAAATTGTATGTAATCTTTAAATGCATATTCCACATTTTCTTCCATTGAGCTCAGACCCTAATGCTGTATATAATATCTCTGCTTACTTATGCTTTTGAAAATCTTTACCCTTGACACATTTATACTGTTTGTTAACTGTTATGATAAGAAATATGACAATCATTTTACTTTTAAAAAGAAAACTTCAACCTTTAATCAAATAGTACTATTTCTGAAGATGATAAGTACTTGAGAACATTTTCATTTTCTAGATTATTTGTAAAATATCAAAGGCATCTGAACTCCTCTGGTTTAATTCAATAGTATTTTAAATTCATAAGATATTATATCTCTTGATCAGGAAACCATATAAAATAAATGAATTTAATTTTCCTTTCCCTTTCTTGCTGTTTTTACTCAAATATCTACCCACCTGACCTGTGCCTTCATACACCCTAAATTATAGTTTATCAAGTATGTTTCCCAAAAAACAATTACAGGATTTGTAATTTCTTTCAAATGACATGTGACTATGAAGGTTTTAAAGACCACTTTAGAGATCAAACATGCCACCATCCCAATAATAGTGAGTGAGACTGATCGTTCTTGTCCATTTTGCTGCTGCTTCTCAGCTGGAAGTCCAAAATGAAGACAAATGTTAGTGTGAGAAACTACATAGTTGAAAAGTTGAATATTTAGAGGTTTTTATTTTAAATGGCTGAGCAATATGATGGGTTCTAATGCTCCCCAATCATCACTTTACTGAACACTTAAAAAAACCCTTTAAAAAACCTGGATTTGGGGGGGGGGGAAAGGCTGTTGAATATACTGCCATTCAAATAATGACCAAGAATTCGCATGCCCTCAAGTCAGCTAAGAATTCTAAGGATGATTCTATCTCTTTATCTGTTTATTAATAATGATTCTTGTTCCTGCTTTTAAATGTGGATCCGAAGAAAACCGAATGATTATCTATAGCGATTTGAATGGATTTAGAACATACATTTCTCTCTTCCTTGAGCAGCAGTTTCTATTGCCACTGATTTCTTCAATGAACATGTTTCAAATTCAAGTTGTTGCTGAATCTACTTGCCTTTATTGATAATAAAGTGCATGCTTTGATTGCCTCCTTGATTTTTTTTCCTCCTGTAGTTAACAGCCCTAATGATATTTCTATGAAATCTGTTTCTATTCTGTATGGGGAATGCAACATCAAAAAGCCTGCAGGCAATGTAATTATTAGCATAATGAAACCCCTTCTCAATGGAACTATACATAGTTAGGAGATATGACAGTAATTTGGCAAGAAAAAAGCAAAAACTATAGTGTAGATTTCTATTACAAAACCATAGGAGTCTGACAAGATTTGGTAAGCAGTTATTACCTGTCTGTTTGCTTCAGGTTTTAATAGGGTCTATCTGCTAACTCATGGTAGACCAATCATGCCACTGTGCATACATGCATGTACACACATGTATAAATAATGTGTATGATATGCATGACAGGGACAGGCAGGTAAGGGCACTCATAAAAAGAATCAGCACAAAAAGCCTTCTTCACAATGCAGACGCAGGAACAAGCCAACTTCCTGGCGTTGTCCTGATCTATTCCTTCCTTACATTCACTTCTCAAATGCTTGCCTTAGGAAGAGTTAGCCACTCACAGGACATTAAAATGACTGAGACCTCAAAGACAAATAAAAACAAATATGCTGTGTTTTCTCTCCAATGGAGAACCTAGTCTGGAAGAAGAAAAAAATGGGCTAGAATGTCCCAGCAGGAAGAGGGCAAGGAGGAATGAATATGATAAAAGTAAATTATTTGGATATACGGCAAGAATATGGAAGCTCATTAAAACCTGTTAAAAAATAAAGTGGGGCAAAGTGGGTAAGAGCAAGTAGCATATGAAGTGAGTATGACCAAAGTACACTCAATACATGTAGAGAAGCATCACAATAAAACTTATTGCACAACTAGACTGAAAGATATTTCTTGAAGAATAAGAATTTCATTGATGGAAGCTGGGAAGGTGGCTCAGTGGCAGAGCGCTTGCCTTGCATGCCTGAGGCCCTGGGTTCAATTCCTCAGTACCACATAAGCAAAAAGAAAAAAGCCGGAAGTGGCTCTGTGACTCAAGTGGTAGAGCGCTAGCCTTGAGCTGAAGAGCTGAGGGACAGCGCCCAGGCCCAGAGTTCAGGCCCCACGACCGAACCCCCCCCCCAAAAAAAAAAGTTAAAAAAAAAGAATGTCATTGATGGGAAAAATGCATAGGAATTTTTAAAAAATGAAGGGCACATCTTCTAAGTTAGGAATATCCACATGAATAAATGTGACTGGCAATGGCTTTGACTTTGGTTTTCCTAGAGTGGGAATGGTCAATGGTTCACCAGCAAATCTACCATCATACTTGAGGATGAACTTCTGCTGATAAGAATAATTGGAAGGTAACCAAAATTAATGATGGTACTGTCATCACCTTTTTTGTTTCTTAAAGCATACAATTATCATTAAATTAATTTTCTATTTTGTTTATCAACAAATCAATATTTTATTAGTATTAGGAATAGTCCTCATGATTCTTAAAGAACATTTAAAATTCCTACATTTGTATCCTCAAATGCTTGCCTTAAAATTTACTTTAGACATAGTGTTCACAAAAGAAAATTCTAATTTCCAACTGAATTTTTGAAGAATTTGTCCTGAACTTTGGAGAAATCTCAAGGACAAACAGTGAAAAATGTGGAACCTATCTTTTAGACAATTAGGGGATTAGAAATGAAATGAAACACTTCAGTTTTGAATTTTGGATACAAAAATTTCTATTTAATATCTTAGCCTCGGGTCATGTGACACAAACACTGTAAGCCTGATTTTCTCAGGGATTCACAATTTCCATGTTAGAAAGCCTATCTGTGGACTATAGGACATCATCTAAAAAAAGAAATGTTCAAAATAATATGCTAGGTAAATACTGTTTTCCTCTCTAACCAATGAGAGAAAAGAGTATTTTCTGTTGTAACATTTCAGAATTTCTATAACAAAGAGAACGCTGTGTGTGGGGAGAGACAAGGAAGATTGTATGTGTAGAGCCTAACAAGGCATGGCCTGAGTCAAGATCAGGGTTGAATATACAAACCAAATCCGGCCAAGAGAATGCCCAATGCAGATCCTGGGGTTTAGCTGGGCATGGTAGTTCATGTCTGTAATACTAGCTATTCAGAAGGTAGAGATAAGAGGACCAATATTCAAGGTTACCCTAGGAAAATGTTAGAGATGCAATCTCCAAAAAGATGTGAGTGTTGGATTACAGCTATAATCTCAGACACATAGGAGGAGGTAGATACAGGAGGACTGTGATCTGAGGCTGGCTCTGGTAAAAAGTGTAAGACCCTGTCTGAAAAATAACTACAACTAAATGGACTGAATGATAGAATGTTTGCTTAGAAAGGGCAAAACCCAGCCAAAGTTCAAACACCAGCACTAAAAACCAACAACAACAACAAAAAACAAGTATTTGCTTGACATATCATTACAGATATAAATTGAAACTTTCCATCTCTTCATAAATAATCCACATCTAGTTAGTTTTGTTTTTGTTTATTCTTGTTATGCTAGTCCTAGGGCTTGAACTCAGCCTGGGCAGTGTCCCTGAGCCTCTCTGTGCTCAAGGCTAGCACTCTATCACTTGATCCACAGCACAATTTTGCTGTTGTTTATTGGAGATAGGAGTCTCACAGACTTTCCTGATAAGGCTGTCTTTGAATCGCAATCCTCAAATCTCAGCCTCCTGAGTAGCGAAGAGGCATGAGCCACTGGCACACCAGGCTTAGTTTGTTGTTTTATTTCCAGACTAGATAGAGATAAATTGATGCTTAATTCTCATAAGAGAGTAGAAATCCCCAGGAATTGCATGTGGTGGCTTCTTGCTTGTTTCACACTGAGTTGAGACTTGTATGTACTTCAAGATTGTATTGCTTCATACAGGACTCTGAGCTCTCTGAAAATAGACATGAATCGGAGAAGCAGGTGTCTTCAGTTCATGCACTGGCCAGAGGGCTTCCCATGGCGATAATGTAACTAAATCCAGAATCCACTCTCCAAGTTGGCTTGTTGTGTGGCCAGTATGGGAAAAAAAATCAATATCCTAGAGATGTAGTTTAAATAGAGCAATAAACAACATACAGATGGCTTTTCTAAAAGAACCCTGATGTCATTTGTTAGACAACAAGGACACAGCAGTCTTTTTCAAACAGTCAAGTGAGTAGATTTTTTTCTGTGTAATGACAGAAAAGATTATTCCTTAAAGGATACTGTCTCTTTGAGGAAGAAATGTATTGTTGATCTATTTCTAAGCATTAAGATATAAGTAAAACTGCCTAGAGTGAACTGGCTTTTGGGAAGGGAATAGAAATAAGGGAGCTGTTTTAGACTTTATCCTCTGATTACATGGATTTCACAGAAGTCAAAGTTCTGGGCTGCTCCATTGCCTGAGACAGCCAACACATCCAGGCAATGCCTGTCAACAGAGACCAGCAGAAATAAACAGAATCTTCAGAATCAGGGACCCTGATTGCAAATTGAGAACTTTCACTCGGGCTCTGTTGTCAAGGCCTCACTTTGTAATATAGTTGAGGTTAATTTTTCTCATGTCTAAAATAAGATGAGGCTGATAGGTGACTTGTAGATTCATTGTGAAGATCAATGGTAAGTAATTGGTGAATGGTGCATGGCATAAAAGAAATGATCAATAAATATAATTGATTTCTAGAATGTCGGGCACTGTGAGAATTAAAGAGAGACAATGAAAACTTCTACAGAAATGACAGCCCAGCGGGACAATGATGAAGAGAATCTGGGATTACAGGAGTCAACGAGAAAGCATGAGCCTATATCAGGCCTCTAAGGTCTTGAGCAAGGGGGAGGGAAGTTGGAGAATCAAAGAGAAATTAACGGGATTTCATATTTTGTGGCCATGAGGCCAAATAAAGAATAAATTTAATGGGGAAAATGGGTATGTTGGTAGATTAATAAAAAGGATGTTCTATAATCCAAAAGAAAAGTGGTTGGTATTTTGTATTGGGATGAGGATGGTCAAGACACAAATAGATGAATTTAAGCACTGTGTTAAGGACTTGATTAGGAAATAGGTGAGAGGTGATTATGGTACTCTCAACCAAGACTACTGGGCTGCCTTACACAGATGGGTGATTTGGGTGTTGTTTCCGGAACAGTCTAAACTGGGTAGTGCTGTAGGTGGAGTTGCGTGGATGGGTGAATATCACAGTTTGGGCATCACATGCATTTGAGATATATCACTATATACAGAAATGCCCAGCTGTCTATTTATCCTCATATAAATTGCCCTGACCTAGTATTTTCTTTTTCTCCCTGTTTCCTTCTCTTTTCCTTTCTTGGGCTCTCAGCTAATTTCACACCCTACTTCTGAAAACAGGCTCATCACAAACATTTAACTTTATTTATCTCCTCGACAATTTTCTCTTTCCTTTTGTCTATATATAGTGAGTTGCTTTTCAGGAATATCACCTGGTATCCAGATCTTGTGGGAATCTGCTTGCTCTGTTTTTACCTACCTTAGCTCCTCTACATCCAATCTTTTTTAAGGGGTCCAAATAATTTCAAAATTAATATAATATGTAAGATGATGCTAAGAAACTTTTCTCATAGGCCACATGTATACATATAGATACATATACATATATCTGTGTATATCTATGTATATGTATATATATAGCCCCATCTCCTTTGCTTATATATGCATATATGTATGTATGTATACATATGGCCTATATATGAACACACACACACACACACACACACACACATAAACACGGAAAAGGTTTTGGTTATTTTCTGTATTGATTCTTGGGGTAAAAAAGAACCAGAGATTAAATATCTTTCCTAGCAGCAGCAACAATAAAAAATTCCAATAGCAATGAACCTGGGTACACGTTTGACCTTGACAATCTTGAAATTAATATTCACTTTGTGATTGTGCTGACATTTATCACCAAGAAGCACCTGGAGAGCCCGCACACATACATGCACACAAGAGAAAGACTGAAAATCACACAGGGCAGAAAACCTAGCTGACCTGTATCTCACAGAAGCATCTAAAGGCTTCTGGTCTGCTGACTGAATCCCCCAGAGGATTTAAGTTTATTTTATTCTTGGTATTCAAAAGATAAGAAGTTTATTAACCACTTGGAAGATTTGGGCTTGTTCAAAGATAGCAGGAAGACAGAATTTGGCAGGAAACCATCTCTTAGAAGGGTGGAGAATGACTAGGTAAAAGTGAATGTGGGAATGCTAATTTTCTGCTTCCTGTCAAAATTACCACCTTCTGTTCCCCAGCCATCTCCTTTGCTTTTATTTGGGTTGATAAAATATCTGATCAATTGAAAATTAGTGAGCTTAACTAACTAATTCAAAGGCTATTAATGTTGATGTTGAATAAATGGGAAGGAAAATAATGATGAAAAGTAGGTATTTGACAATCCCCTGAGAAACAATTCTTCAAGAAGGGTTAAAGTGAAGGATTGCATGCCAATATGTCTGAAATTCAATTTAACCTAAGACTGACAGCTTTCTAGAACTGACCTTGACTGGCCTAGATCATAAACGTTTACTTTGTGAGCCATGAACACCCACATGTAAGTTCCATTTATTAGATGACCTTCTTTATAAAAATTAAAAAATAATACATAGCTCATGAGATCTAAAGTAATGACATTTAAAAATTCAATCAGTATAAGAATCAGTGGGAGATTTTACATAATTTTTTCATACTAAATCTTCCACATACAATATGTGTGATGCTTCCAGTGCACCCAGGTAAGGGAGATCATATAATATTTCAAATACTCAAGAGCCACTTGTGGCCCTTAAGAGAGGAACCTTGCAACACAGGCACAACAATTCAAACACTCTTGGATTGGAATGGGGAGAAATCCAGTGTTTCCAAAGGCAATGGCGATATTATGAAATGAACACTGATGACAAACAGAAGATCCAATTCAAAGTGATAACATTAATTAAAGTGTGAAATTTAAGCACCGAATAAGCTCATGTATCAGGGGTTTAAATCTATCATATTGTAATTTGTACCTGAGTTATTATAAGACAAAACATACCGCTGATGATTGCATTAGCTCTTCGGCAATTTATTTTTCTGAAGAGCATATTCTAAACTACATCGATGAATCCCTAGAAAACCTGAAGTGGTAAATATTAGTTTTTATTTCTCTGCAAGAGAGGAGGAGGATTTTAATGAAGACAGTAATCTCAGAGATACTCTTCAGAATAAGTGTTGGTATAGCCATGCAGACAGGCTTAAGCACAACCATTTGACATTTTTTTTTAATGTTAGAGTTTCGATCCTATGTTTTCTGAAGTAATTATTAGCAATGCCAAATCAATAAGACTTTTAACTTCTTCAAGGACTGTTTTAAACTTTGTGGGAGTTTTGCCAACTGAAAGTCTTATCTTGGAAGACAATGACTGAAACTATTTGTGTGTATATGTGTGCTTGGTGTTTGATGTGTGTGTTTGTGTGTGTGTGTGTGTGTGTGTGTGTGCATACACAAGCTACTGGACATCAAATCTAGTGCCTCTTGCATGCTAGCCAATTGTTCTGTTGCTGAGCTGATCCTCTAGTTTAAAAAAAGATCTTTATTTTATAAAAGTAAAAGGTGATTTCTTAATTAAGACATTTGTATATATACATAAGTATTGTTCACAGTTTTCTTACTCTTCAATTATTTTACATTGACTCTTACTAGCAATCTGTGCCATTCACAGGGGAGTGGAATGAATCAAAGAGATGTATGGTCTTGGAAACTTAGAATGTGGCCTTATTTGGAACAGAGTAGGTCACACTGTTAAATAGATCTGAAGCACAAGATGACTGCTGTTCATAGTAAGAGACCTAGAAAAAGAGGTGGAAGGCCATGTGGAAATGAGACAGAGATCAAAGTGATGTGAATACTAGATAAGGATTGCTGGGCATTATTGAAGCCAGAGAGGAAAGGAAGCTTCTTTCTCTGAGATTCTATAGAATATGACCCTGCTAACATCTAGATCCCAGACTTTTATGCTCTAGAATGGTGAAAGAATGTTCTAAACACCTAGTTTATGTTACTCCTTTAGGGCTGCTTAGGAAATTAAACAAGCCACTCTCTTTTTTAAATCAGAATAAACTGAGAATCAGAAAGGGTAAGTGACCTCCTCAAGAATATATTGCAAGATGTAGACAATAGTCATTCAAGAACACTGATGTCATTTATTTCACTCTACTCTCTTCCCACTTTCAGAAAAAGAAACTGTAGCTATTTGCAGCCTCCTCTTTAGTACAAAAACACAAGGACCTGATCTGTTCCACAACTGAAACCAACGATCCCACTCATTTCTTGATTTCTCTTTAAGCTCTTTGGCTGCCATTCTGTGGTGAAATGCTACTGTCTCCAAGTTCATTATGGATTTAACAGTACATATATGACTATGAGGTAAATGTGTTGGATTCTGGGTGTCCTGATTGAACGGAAGATCTAACACTCACCAATACATGGGATGAGATAAGGGAGCAGGATATTGAAAGCCAAGCAAAAGCCCTTAATTCTATTCCTTCACTTGGCCCTAAACTAGGTTTCTAGCAATAGAATTCTGATGCACTTGTAGAACAAGTCAACCTGTGGACCATACATGTGGTGATAATCCATTAAAATACGTGTTCTCTTTTCATGAACAGATGTAAACAGCACATCAGCAAACAAGCTGGCTTTCAGCTGACGCGTAGTTTGCTATGTCAAGCTAATTTCAGACCCGTTTCTTGGAACACTGTGGCAGCTGAAAGATTGAGCTGCAGGTCTAAGGCCTCCTTTTGGTTAATTCTCTTTTTCAACACAAGCCATATTAAACAGCACTTTACAGGCCTGACAGAAGAATTTCTAAAACGAAGAGTTTCCCACAACTGAAATCATTTAAGTGCTTTCAATGCATTGGACTGTGCACACCCTGTAAAGTGTCCTCTGGAAACATGAAGGGCATAATGGCTTCACAGTTTACAATATGAATTCTCTCATTCTTGTCTATCATCTTTGTCATTACTGGAATGTAAATACTTTAATGTACTGACCACTGGCCTAGATAAATGTGGCAGTTTTTTAATTTGTACATTCAAAGACTTAGCTACTTGTTTGAACTTAGAGCCTAATAAAATAATATTTGCATACATACCATACATATAGCCTAATATCTTAAAAAGTATTCCTGATCCCTTCCCACAACTTCCCTGCCTACAAATCCTCTAAGTCAGCTTCTTCCTCTCAGTTTTCTTATCCTAATAAACAGAGCTCCCATTTATCTACTTTTTGAAGTGCAAAATTTGTGTCAATTTGATTGCTGTCTTATTCTGTCATCCACTATCCATTAGGATGTCTTGTTTCTATTTTTTTGAATTTTGCCAGTTCTCAGCTCTTCCAAAATTACCATGGAAACATGTTATCTCTGGATTAAGCTATTGTATTAGTCTTCCCCTTTGTCTCCTCAATTTTATTTTAAATATGAAAATTAGACCAAGTCTCTCTCCCTAAGAACAGTTGCCTCTACCAGACAGTTAAATCCAGATTCTGACTGTGGATATCAAGGTTTAAGACTAGGCCCTGTCTCTGCTCAGCCCTGTTCCTTACTCTGCTTCGGTCCTACTCTATTTTCCTCTTCCTCTGCAAGGCTTTGGGAAATGATGCTGGGTCTGCTTAGATATCTCCTCTCAGATCATTGCCAGCATCACTTCAAATTCACCAAGACTTCCCTTTGGCTCATAAGTGTCCTTCATTCCTAAGAAACGTTCCCTTTCTATTTAGAATCATCCCTATCTCTGTCTCCCTAAGTGGTTTTGTTATTCTAAGTGCTTCACTTTTTGTCTATTTTCCCCTTCAATCACTGCAATATAAACTTTTTACAGTAGATTATTCTTTTCTGAATTCTTGTTGCCAGAACTAGAGTGGAGCCCAAAAATGACACACAATGGTACAAGCTGAATGTCTGAGTGAATGAATGATATAATGAGATTCTGACTCTTATGACACTTAAAAGATTGAACCATGTGATAAATTAGCCAGGATAAGCTTTCTGCTCTTAGAAATACTTAATAAAAACTTTAAAGGAGAAATAGAAGAGAGTTAAGAACTAGCCTAAAGAACTAGAAAGGCATTTCAGAGATACATGATTATGTGAGGAATAATTAGAATCAAATAATGGAAAATTATATCATTTTCTAGCATTTATTAGAGGCTGGTCATATGCCAGGCACAGGATGAATATCTCATTTAATCATCAGAATCGCCATTTGAAGATGTAACTATGGCATTCCCATTTTAAAGCTCTCATATTAATCTTTGCAACACCCCTGTAAGATATATTCTCTCTTCTTTATTCACAGGAGGACATTCATTTACAAAATCTATCTTACCCCAGCCAGCCAGTCATTGAAATGGCCAGAATTCAAACCTGATCTGCCTTTGGAATCATGGGTCTTCAACATCCTTCTTTCTGTTTCCATTTGGAATACCTGCAGCATCAATTATAAGTTTAACCAAAATGGCAATATAACAGTTGCTTGGCCTGTCTGGAGTTTAAGAACTCCACAATGTAAGGGATCACAGAAATGGAGGGACGAAGAGTGAACAATTGCAGCAGTGGTACTCACTAGATACTCTGTTAAAAATAAACTACGCAACTTGTGAGCAAAATTTGCGGAAGGAAAAACTGGAAGAGAGTGAAGGAAGGGGTGACATTGTCCAAAAAGAAACATACTCATTACCTGACTTATGGAAGGGAATGGTAACCCTTCTGTATATACCTTTATAATAAAAGTAAAATATTTAATAACAAAAAGACCACAGCTAAGCCAGGTAGCGAGAGGAGGTAAGTGGGTTTGGGAGTGATAAGGGCTGTTGGTTAAGGGGTGACACTGATCACGATGCCCTGTTCTCAAATGGACATATGGAATTGAAACCAAGTTATACAACTACTTAACTATTAAAAAATAAAATCACTGGGAGATCAGTTCCAATCAAGTTAAAAAATGATATCTTCTCACAGGTTAGCTTTTAGATGATAAAAACTTTGGTCATACAGATTGGGAGAAGATCTTCA
>NW_012267259.1:4446462-4460503 GCF_000151885.1 Dipodomys ordii | reverse complement strand
GTCCCTCAAAGGGGGAGGATTTGGCTCAAGTCAGAGAATCTCTATAGAATAGGAAACGTTTGTATTCCTACCACTCAGACACCTTCCAACAAAGTAGGAAAAAATAACTTAATTAAAATAATATAACTTGAGAACATTGGATACCAAGAATAATAGTTTGCCACAATATTGATTTTTTTGTGTAATACGTAAGATTTATCATTTATACAGCAGGCAGAATACAATCTGCAGTTAGCAGAATTCATAAAAATAGTAAAGTGATTTAAAAGTGAGCATTATTTCATTTAGAGTAGATTTTACATTGTATTATCTGTGGGATGGTTCCCTCCTTTCTCCTTCCTTGTTCGTTCCCTCTCTCAATCTCCCTCCTCTTTCCTTCTCCCCCTACACTTACCTCTCTCCCTAATATTTCCACTCCCCTCCACATCACTCCCCTCAACTTACCCCCCCTTCTTCCTTTTCCCTTCCTTTCCTTGCTCTGTGCTGTCTTGTCCTCTCTGTCTTTGATACTGGATCTGTCTATGTTAGCATGGGCTGCCTGAACTCGACTCAGGCTCCTGACTGCTGGGATTTTAGGAGTCTGTCATCTTGCCAGGTTTATAACATTTTAGCTTAGCCAATGTGATACTTTCTAAAATACATCCAAATACTTCATCCTAAAAGCCAACATGTTTTGAATAGTGTCTTATGTAAATTAAATTTCCCATTAGTAACACCCTATTCAATTATAACACTAATTTTAGGATGAAAAAGATGAAAGAAATTTAGCCCCACAATATATTTTCCACAGCTTATTTTTCACATATATTTTTATCAAAAATTCAACCTCTAATTTCTTTTGCGAGTTCCATGATTTAAATGTATATTGCTCTGTTTTTCCCCTACCATCCCTCCCCTCCAAAGGAGGGAGTAACAATGTACTCATTACCTTACTCATACCTGACTCATGTAACTGGAACCCCTCTTTACAGTATCTTTACAATAAAAATATATTAAAAATTTAAAAAAAGAATACACAATATTTAAATCACAAAAATAAATAAAAATAAAATGTTAATGTATATGCCTCCACCAAAATTCATGTTGGAAGTTCACTCCAGAATGTAACAATATTATGAGGTGGAACCTTTGAGGAAGTCCTTTTAAGTCATGAGGGCTCAGTCAATCATTTTGGGATTCATTTCTTACAAAAGATTGCAGGAAAACAGCTGCCTTTCCACTCATTCTTTTTGTCTCTTCTACATGGCAAGGGTATAGGCTGGGTGCTTGAGTTCTCTGCAACATGCAGTAGCAAGAACAGTTCTCATTAGAACCTAAACCTGCCCATGTCTCCCAGTTCTCCAGAACAGTGGGAGATATATTCTGTTCTTTTTAAACCACCCAGTCTCAGGTATTTTGCTACAGCAACAGAAAGAAACTAATACAGAACCTATCCTGCCTTCTCAATCAATTTTCTATCCTTGCAGTGACTTTTTATAGAAAACTTTGAGGAAGCATCAACAGTGATCTCACGATGAGGGAGTATATAAATACACATGAAGTGAAATGCCATGTTCTCTTTCTGTCTTTCCTCTCTGTCACTCCTGTTCATTAGCACTCTATAGAAGGAGTCCCTTTAAAACAGCTCAGCTCAGCTGTTTTTATCTTTGGAGTACAGATTCATTCAGCTGCCCCAGCAGGATGACAATATCCCTGAAGATGTTCAAGCTGGCTTTTGCTCTAATTCAGTCTAGCAAACAACCTGCTTTTATTTTTAGTAGGCTACATAATCAAACTAAGCAATTAAACCCCAAACAAAACTACTTAGGGATCCTCTTGACATTTGCTCGCTCCCTTTCTTCATATTCCCATAAGGTCAGGAAAATAGAAGAGACTCTGGTATTACTTTTCATGAGGCAGATAACTTTTCCAGCTGTTTTGTGATATGAACTGAAGTAACTTGAATTATCCTGTGTCCTCAAAATATGAGCAAAACTGACAGAGTTTGTTGGGAAAAACCAAACTATGTGATACCCTTTTTTAGCTCAAACAATGAGTTATCTTTGTCTTTCACTTCCTATGGAGCTTTGAAAGATACCTTCATTTGTTTTTAAAGTAAGAAAATAGTTAAGTAACTGTTAAGTAATTAATCAGAGAAGGTGTTCATTTTAGAATCTCTGAGCTTTTGAAACATTTTTTAACTTTAATGCTATATTTAATGGTTTAATATTTGAGGGGAACAATCCTGTTAAATATGTTTTTATTTAAATTTTAAATACTACCAAGCAAGTGAAATGTAGGTAGTATAAACTGAAAAAAATCTTAAATTTTATTTTATTTCAATATATCTAAATTTAAATAAACACATGGGGTACAATAATCTACAGATAGTGTAGATATGGATTTTTGCAAAAGAAAAACAACTTGTTGAGCAAATCAAAGAAAAACATAGTGGCTAATATTTGTTTTGAGTTATTTTAGTGGTGATTAAACACTCCATTCTTCTAAGCCTACCTTCTAGTTTCTCCATTGATGTATATCATTATGAAAAATATGATACTGTGCCTAATTGACCATTAAATCCAAATGGATTTCTTATGCCTTCTGTTACTGAGGATGCCAAACCAGAAAACTTAACATATTCCATATTATATCTGTAATACTTGAAAACATACTTTGCACCAGAGACTTTCAAAAATGTCATCAGTGGCTTTATGCTTGCAAAACAGACTGAATACTGATGATTCCCTTTATTTCTTTCTACTATTCACATCTAGCACATTCATGACCATATAGCTGGCCCATTGTTAATTAGGTAGTGATCAACTTTTTTCACCAATACTCATTCAATTCACCTTGCAGTATAGTTAATATTTGTAAACCAGCTCAACTGATAAAAGAAATAAGCTGTATGCCACCATAATAAAGATGGTATGCTTAGTGCATAGAATCATGTAGAAATCACTGTAATTTATGTTTCACATCTTGGCAACATATTAAGTACAAACATATTCTACTGGCATCCTTTAACCAACCATCCATACTATGGTAATGTTGTGGCATATTTGTAGTGTTTTCTGAGCAGAAGTCTTCAAATTTTAGTTATGGCTATGAAGATGTACAACGGGCAGAATTAGAGAACAAGACAGGTTGTAACATCCTGCCAAAAGAAAGACTAATTAAAGGAAAGTAATGAAGTATATAAAAGTGCTGGTTGTAATCAGTCCAGTTCCAGACTGTAAATGAGTTATTATATTAGCCTTATTTACATGCATGATTATCCTAATGTGTGTCCCACTTTGCATTTAAGTTAGCTCTGTTGGAATTGGGCTCTCCTTTAATCCTGGTGGGGTCACAGGACTTCCTGCTACTCTGTGCTTACCAGATGGCAAATAGATGCAGGGGTTTCTCCTATTCTCATGTCATCTTCAAAATAGAGGTAGGGGCAGAAGAAATGCTATGTCCACCTTATAGACTTTAGGAAAGGGAAGTCTTAGCGATTAAAGACCCTAAAGTCTGGAATACAAGAGCAAATTTGAGTACATGATGTCATTCATCCTCTCTGTGGTGTTTATAATCATAATGCAAATAGAGACCTATTGGGTTTTCTTAATCCAGAAATGGAAGAAAAAAGCAAACACAACTATTCCTCCACATAATATATTGTAAAGTCAGTTTGGGAGGTTGCTTTCACTTATCCTTTACCGAATATAATAGACTTAAGACTATTGCTTACAACGATTAAATATAAAAGGGTTTTGTACATAATTGGGTTGTGGTCTAGTAAACAGGTTTCCTATTCTAACTGAAGCCCTCAAAGCCAGTATGTGGTCCATTTTAACATCCCTGATGATTAAACTGCCTTAACAGAACTTATAGGGCCTCAAATCATAATTCAGAAAAAATCGCCACATGTGGTATGAAAAGATTAGACATGTCTTTAAGCAGGCAGGGACTTAAATCCTAGCTGATAATACAAGGGAGAAATTATACACCACAAAGGCAGGAGAGATAGGGCAAAGGTTTGGCAAAAGAAAGATACAATCGGAGGACACAAGCTTTCATATAAATCAAGCCTTTCTATTGCAGGTGATTATTCCATAAACTGGATCTCGGATTGTTGATCTGTCTGAATGATTACTGTAAAATGTATGCACTTATAGAGAGAGTGGCTGGCTGATTTATATTTCAGACATATTCTCCATCAGTTTTTATTCCTTGAAAAGATGGTTCTCATAATAGAGTTGATATTTTCAATAATATGAAAACTTTGAAATTCAATTTGTATAAAAGCTATGTAATTTTAGTGGACAATTACTACATCACATTTAGAAAAATGGTGATAAAAGAAGCAAGCAAATGCATCCCTGGATGAGACCCATTTTCAAAAGATAAGATCATTATGTCTGAAAGGGAAATACCGACAAACTTTTCCTTCCCTTTGTGCCTCTAAATCTTGATAGTGTGGTCAAATAATGAAATCAGCCCTTGTTCTTCCTCTAAGAAGAAAGATGTGCTTAAAAGAAGGGGAGGAAAAGAGACAAAGAGACAAGGGGACAAAGAGACAGAGAGACAGAGAGACAAAAGGAGAAAGGAAGGAAAGCTGACAATCTCTGGTATATTTCAACTTCTAATTATTTGATGGACTGCTGAGCAGAGGTGGACATGAAGGGCTCATTTTCCCCCCTGAGACTATTTCTACATCGCAAGAATAGCATTTGTTGCTAGGAACAGAACATAAAATATACATGCATCACCTATTATTCATATAACATAATTTACCTACTGTAGTCTCTATAATCAAGATAGCAAGCAATGAGCTATGGAATAATGAAGAATAAACAAACTCTTTTGTACATGAAAAAATTACATACCTCTCCTAAATGAAGGAGAAATTCTGCCTACTTCATTGTAGCATCTGCCTGTGTACTCAGTAAGATATGAGCGATCAGTTTGACAATGCTCATGAACTAGAATCAAGTCACAGTGAAAATAAGTGACCCACAAAAACAAAACAAAACAATTCTTATTCTATATTTTGGTAAGAGTAAAGGTAATTGGATCAATAGTGGTGTCAATAAAGACCAAAGTATGATGAATATACTACAGCTATTAGTGCTACCATTAAGGAAAATATATTCAAGGTTATATCGTAGTTCTAAAACAGAAAGTTATCCTATTTTCCTTTTTAGAGAGAAGATCATTTCAGTCTTATGGCATCATTCAGCAATAGTTTATCCAATGGAGAGTTTACTTGCCATTATTTAGTTACCCTATCCTTACTTTATGTGAATTGTTAAAGTAAATTCTTATAAAAGCCAGTGTCCAGTGAGTTACTCTGCACACACTTCTCATGCTGTTTTCTGATTTTTCTGTTTTATTTGTACAGTGCTTAAGATGGAAGCTAAAGCCTTAGCAGAGCTTGTGCTCTACTCCTCAGCAACATCTAGAGCTAGCTCTACTAATACAATGCAACCACCATGTTGAACTGAGACTCCTTGGCACAATTACTTAAGGATAATTTTAAAAAATATATTAATTACTTTTAAAGGGGAAATGCATAGAAAAATAATTAAAGTAATTCATAGAGATTCCATCTTTCAAGAGAAAAAAAACACAATTTCAAAAATTCATATTTCAGTATCAGAAGTTGAGTGAGCATTTTCTTTATAGAATTTGGAGAAGTTTGAGGAGTTTGACAGAAAAATCAGTCTCTATACTTTATAGCATATAGTATATATTTGTTTTCACTAAAAGAGTTGAAAATTCCAAATATTTATAACTGTAACATTCTGTATATATACATATACATATATATAGAGAGAGGGGGGATAGAGAGAAAAAGAGAGAAGAAAGAGACATTGATAACATGACTGATGGCTCAAATATTATGTTAACCTAATTGGAACTATCTGTTTATTTAAATACACAAAGCAATAAACTTTGCCAAGAACAGAAACTTGGGAATGGGTTAGCAAACTCATAGGTTGTAAGGATTTTGCATGGTAAGGCACTTTATGTTTTGCTGTTAATGTTTTATTATTACTTAAAATTTTCCCAAAGCCATCTCTTTATTTCCTTTTTATTTTCTTTCTGTTGTCCTTAAGTATTGTTAAATTAGTTTCAAGTCAAACTATTTTGTACTGGGTCTTGTGCGTTATTTAATGGCCCTCCTTGAGCATCTGCAAGTCTTTATAATTGTTTAAAACCCATATATCACTACCCTCTTGAAGTTGCTATTTGGTTGTGTTTTTGTGAAGCAAATATTTGTACAACTTGAAAAGCCTAGCCTTTTCCTCTTCACTGAATCAATACATCAGTCTTGGTCTTTGGAAATTTGTCTGACAAGAAGAAAGAATGAAGACTTTGCCAAGAGTAGATCTTCCAGCACTCAGATGCATTCTGGATGCCTATTCCTTCCTCAAGAAGGATGAGCTAATACAAATCACCCAAGATCTGACCCAGTACAAAAATCATTTTCTCACCTTACCAATAAGTATTTCTACTTTATAATTCATCCTCCAAAGGTATACCAAGTCATTTTCTACATTCTGTTTCTTCATAAAGCAAACAAAAGTATAAGTACTAACTATTAATTGAAATGAGTAGATGAGATTAAGTATCTAAAATAAGGCAGCATTTTACAAGTCGTCATTCCTTAGATTTAACTCTTAGATGATAAATTTTTAATTAATAATATAAAGATTGGCTCATTGGTAATTCAGCTTTGTAAATAACATTAAAATGGATTAAAAATCTGAAAATCTTATATGGTATAGAGAGAGTTGTCAAATAAACAATTTGGGGACTTCTCCTTTTCCAACAGTAGAAATTATAGAATTATAAATTGGTCCAAGAGTGAACATCTGCTTTCCTTGTGATCAAGTAGTTCAATGAAAGTGATTTATGTTAGAGGATAATGATATGGTACAATAGAAGTTTTCTTTTACATTTCTTGTTTTTGCTGGCCTTCTGGTAGCTTCTTGAATGCCTCTTGAGTATAATTATGATCTGTAATAAGTCCTTGGGTTTAGGAGTTCCCTGCCATTGTCCCTTCCCCCTTTGATGCTACACTCTTCAAAGACCATGAGAAAAATTCTTAAAACAGCAAACTTTCAAGAAGGTGGCTAAATCCCAACAATATTGATACAATTGTGTTAATCAGGATAAGCCACTTTCTTATGTGGGCTGAATTAAGGGTGAATACATGGGTGAATTAAGCCTTTATCGTTCCTAGCTAGGCTAGGAAGGTGGCTCAGTTATAGTGTTTGCCTTGCCTGCATGAAGCCCTGGGTTTGATTCCTCAACAGAAAAAGAGCCTGAAGTGGCACTGTGGCTCAAGTGGTAGAGCACTAGCTTTGAGCTGAAGAGCTGAGGGACAGCGCACAGGCCAAGAGTTCAGGCCCCATGCCTGACAAAAAAAAAAAATTAGTTGGTAATTTTCCATTACAGGAAAGAATGGTTGAAGGTAGTCATAGTATTCAAGGTACATGTGTGAACACAGAATCAGGTAAATTGAGAGCATGAGTGGGGCTGGGAATGATGGGGGGAGAATAAGTCAAGGGGTGATGTTGATCAAGACATATTGCACTTACAAACTGACATGTTGAATTCAAAGTCTTTTGTGCAACTACTTAAAGTTAATACAAAGACCATGTTTAAAAATAAAGAAGAACAATGACCTAAGTCAAGAGGCCATGCTTCAAAGAAATGTTACCTCACCTTTAAAAATCCTCCCACAAAATGAACACACTAACAAAAATCTCCCTTCCATTCTGTCACCTCAAAAGGTCCTCTGTTATGATTCAGGATGCTGTGAATGAAAACAAGGATTTCTTAATATACCCTTCCCCTGGCATACTCACATTCAGGCTGAGTGGCCACTTTGATGGGTTGAGAACTCTCCCCTGGCCCCCACTCATTGTAGGCAACAACTCTGAAGGTGTACATGGCTTCTGGTTTCAGGTTTCCCACAGTAAGCTGCAAGGACCCAGGCTGGGTCGTGTTCAAGGCTCGTTCCCTAGGATATCAAAGTTGCAAAATGAAATCATTTAGCCCAGTCATTTGATAAACATGGATGAAACTTGTAAAATATAAGTATTATTTTTCCCTAGATTCTTTATGGTTTAAAATCAAAACTCATGGCAAACAAAGAGCTATTAAAATAAGTAGCAACATCTGGAATGGAGGAAGGAAGATGCATTATGTAAACACCCGGCTAATGCCAGAAATCAAGGTTTCAATTATTGTACAAATTGGTCTTTGTGAGTATTGTCAACAAATGCATTTACGCGTGTTCTTTCATCGTGAGGAAAGAAAATGCAGATGCTAAGAGTTCCTGTGCATATATGAAGCTCTGGCTCCTGTGGTTACTTTAAGTGGAGTTACTGACAGGAAGTAAATTCTTTTCTTCATGAAACTTAAGAGTAGCATGTACTTGTCTGCCTTGTTCATTAAGACACATCTAAGCGTGTACAGCCACCAACTTATACAAATGTCCTACATGGTGCACATAAGTTGATCTGCTAAGCATGGAGGAATATGCAATACAGAATAAGATGATAAAACTCCCTGGATAGGGGTTTTGACATAAAAGATAACTACAAATGCATTCTTTTCTAGACCTTCTGGGTATTCTTCCAATATGTCTGAATGAACTGAGCGATGAAAGAACTCCTCATCAATTCAGGTGTTTCTTGAGTTCTTTCTTGATGATATCTCAGAGGAATTATACGTAGTGCATTTTCCTTTGGTCATTGAGTTTTGTCATGCTTTTGGAGAGACTCAAAGTGAAATTGCAATCAAGCAAAGGCTTTCAAGAGCAAGGGTGGGGATTTCTGAATGATATACACTCTTAATATGGTAAAGCAGGGAGCATCAGGCCTCCCTGGCACATAATCTCTGTAAATCTTTCCCACTGACAGAGTTTGAGGCATAAAGCCAATCATGGTGGTGTGGGATACACCCTTGCATCCTAACTCTGCATGCGTTCCGGACACCTGTCCTGGAGACTGGCCTCTGCTCTAGTCTGAAGTGAACAATGTATAATATTAGAACAGCCCAGGTCTTTCTACATTGTACTGACAGATTCACTTTTAACATACATAAGTTGTCCACCTCCTGCCCACAGCTTTGGGCTGTCAACCATCCTATAATTAGTGAAATCTCCTTTCCACAGGAAAATCAAGAGAATTCCCATTACGGCCTAAACTTTGGGACACTTCTCTGCTACAAGTCATGTGCCCCCACACCCTTGCATTTGCCTGTCTCTGCCTTTTCTCTTTCTTCCCTGTCTTTATCTTCATTTCAATTGAGGTTAGAGGTTCACTTCTCTGGACTCCTATTTCTTCCTCCTACTGCCTCACCTTCCTGCTCCTTCTCTTCCTCCTCCTCCTCATTTTCCTCTTCCTCCTCTCTCTCCTCCACCCCTTCTTTATCCCTCATTCTCCCTTCTTCTTCTTGTGCCAGACTTAAACTCAGGGCCTGGGTGTGCTTTCCCTAAGCTTTTTAACTCTTTCCAGTTGAGACTAGCTCCATTTCCAGCTTTTTTGTTGGTTACTTGGAGATAAGAATCTCACAGACTTTTTGGCCCAGGTTGACCTTAGCAGGATCATCAGATCTCAGCCTCCTAAAGGAACTAGGATAAGAGACATGATCCACCAGTGGGCAGCACAATATTTCCTTCTTCATTAGAAAAAGAAAAAAAGAAAGAAAACATGTTCCAAATAAAGTCTAATTTGAATCTAATTGATGTGAAAGCTTGGCTGCTTCTCACCATCTTCTCCTAATTCAGAAAAGAACTCATCTTCCATTCATACTTCATTCACTCTCAGCATATATACCAGATGGTCTTTATTACTCATGCTCATTGTTTTTTTTTAATAAAGAATAAATAAATGAGAAAAGTTTAGAATCATTTCATTAAGTCTCTACATAAAATGGATTTACAAATGCCTAGAAACCTGCATTAGATCTCAAGCTCCTTCCCAACTTAATTAATTTACCTTCAGCATGATACTTTAACTTCTTGGAACCCTATTTCATTACCTGAAAAAAAAAGAGTAGCTTCTACTCAAAGCAGCCTATTCCTCTGTCTGATACTCTTTCCTGGGAAAGGAAAAATCCCTTGTGTTTCATTTGCTGTTGTTTGCTTTCTGTTTTTCTCTAACTGAATTCAGAACTTGTTTTTCATATTTCAGAAGTAAATGAAATGTACAGATTAAACACAATCCTGCTTCCTAGTGATTATTTGTAACAAGAAGTCTCATGTATATATAACAAATACTGCTAAGTGCACCAGGGTGTTACCATTTAGCTGCAACTCTGAGATGAGCAACAAAGGCTGATGTGAATTGTGAAATGCCTAATTAGTAGCTTTCTGTAGGAATTACATGAAAGCTTTGAAGTAAGGAAACTGGGTCTAAGCAACATGGCCTTGTTCTCATGATCATCCTGGTGCCTTCCTAGGTGGAGGGGGTTTTCCGCCTCCAGGTGCAAGAGGCCATTCATTAAATTGCAGATGTCATGCTATTTAGCCTTGGGAGAGCTTAAGCTATAAGAATGCTTGCCCTTGATTATCTCCCTAAATGGTCTGATTCACTGGAAAGTCTGAGGCATATCTCCCCGTCCTCAATATGGAAGGCTTAAACTGACCCCTGAGCAACTTCCCGAGGTGGAAGGTTCTGTTGGTACCTGAGCATTTCCCTCTATGGTCTGCTTCTGTTGGATTTGGATCTCCACCCCAAACGTGGATTTTTGTTCAACCTCTGTACTGGGCTGCAGGTCTTTGAGACAGGAGTCCCTCTGCAGTTGGCAGCTCTCCAACAAAGACTCCCAATTCAATCTCTCAAAATGTGCCTTCTCCATTTCTCACCGATAGAGTTCCCATACAGCAGTTTCTTTGTAGGGAAGGAAGGCTTTTAGCATCTCCTTTACATGTATTTAACTTTTAGTCTCATATATTTAGAGAGTGTAAGAACGGAACACAGAAAGCTGAGCATGTGATTCAATCACTGGGAAAGCTAAGACAGGAGAATCAGGGGTTTGAGGCCAGCTTGGGCTACAGAGTGAAATGTTGTCTCAAAAATATCTGCATAGTACTGAAAAGATATCAAAAGTAGAATGTGATATTTGCTGAAATAGTGCTCAAATCAAGAGACACAACAACTCTATAAAGCTAAGTCCCTTATTATTCTGGAACTGTGGATTTTGGAATCCATGTTATTTAGACAAAAAGAAGAACCCTAAAATGTATTGCAGGTAAAACATAATAAGAAGTGGAGACTTTCTTCTTTATTAAAGGTATTCACAGAATTTCTATTATGTCTTGGCTAAAAACTTCTTTGAAGAAGGGGAGAATGCAGTTAAGAATTATCTATCTATCTATCTATCTATCTATCTATCTATCTATCTATCTATCTATCTATCTATCTATCTATCTATCTCCCATAAAAGTAAGAGTGAAGGAAGGAATGGGTAAAGGAGGAATTAGTGAAAATGATGAAAGAGGTGACATTGATCAAATTGCACTGTATTTTATAAACTTGCTTTGCTAAATGGCAACTCCTTTGTACAACTAGTTAAAGTTAATAAAAGAAATCTTACTTTCAAGGCTTTTGTTTTTGTTTTTTGATCAGTTGTGGGCCTAGGTGCTGTCCCTCAGATCTTCAGCTCAAGGCTAGTGCTTTACTGATTGAGCCACAGCACCCCCTCTGAATTTTTCTACTTATGTGGTGCTGAGGAATCGAATCCAAGGCCTCATGTATGCAAGGCAAGCACTCTACCGCTGAGCCACCTTCCCAGCCCTCTCAAGGCTTTTCTTAATAACCCTAGTGGAATGTTGTAATGGAATCCAAATATAGCACTTTAGATTGGAGTTTATCCTCTTCATTCCCAAGCATAGACAGTCTCCAGCATCCTTATCCCAGAGCCCTGAACAGCTTTCCCTCGTTGAAATATAGAAGACACTTTGTGACTGTGGGTGGTAGCTTTCTCTCCAATTACTTGCTCCCCCTAAATACCTCTTAAGTTTATCCTCACTGCTCCAGCTCCTCTGATCCATCTTTTATGGCCTCCATCCAGATGACCTCTAGTCTGATCCTTTACTCATTACCTCTTCAAAATGTAATCCTGACTATGGGAGAGACACCCTGTGAACAGCCCTTACATTGATTATAGAAGTGTGTTTCTTTCCATGACTGCTCTTAACTCTGTATACTTAGATATATTCACCAGCAAGATGGTCTTTCAAATTTCACTAAATAGCTTCCAAGGAAAGTTTTGACATCTCAGCCATATCCGATATAGTACTGGGTCTGCTTTTGATGGTCATTCAGTATTTATTAAGCGAATCATTGTTGGTTCACTTATCAATGACATCTATAGAGAGCATGTTTTACATTTCCAAATGTCTTGAATCCTGTGGAAAAATAAAATAACTCTTCTCTCATTCAGTGCTCTAAGAATATTTTGAGGCAGAAGGGACTGAGTCTAGAAAAAACTGCAGATCAGCATTGGCTTTAGCAGGAGGACTGGGTTTGCCAAGCTTTTAGCCAGGGCCGCTGGGTTGCTTTGGATTGTGACTCATTCTCTTTCCGTCACAATACATTCCTTTCATGGATAACAACCTCCATCACCTGCTGTATCCTCAACCCAGAAGAGTGGAGAAAGAATATGTAACTCCATATAGAGACTGTAATGCACAGTAAATTCTAACATGACTCTCCCATGTCAATCACTGAAAAGCTAGTCTCTAATCTCATGCAGTGGAGCACAGGTTTCTGTAGCAGCATGAAGAAATACAGAGCATTAGGGCATTAGTGCTGCGAGTTGGAAGACCTGCTCCAGCCTTTGTTCTGCTGCAAAATAGTGAGTGTGACCTTGAACACATCAGAGGCTATCTGAGAGTCTTCCCAGCTTCATTTGCAAAATGAAGATACCAGTCCCTTATCTGCCTACCTCACAGCGCCATTGTGAGGATTAAATTGAACGACGCCCACAAAGGTATTTCAGTTCGCTCAACTACACTCTCAGCATATTTTCTATGTAGTCCTTTAGGGAATATCTTTTCCTTTGTGTATATAGTGAAGAGATCACTGGAGGTGGAATCTTACATTGTAATCCTGAGTCTAATATTTACAATCATGTAGGTTCTTAGGCAGCATTTTTAAAAGTATTTCTGAACATGTTTCCCTGGAAAAGGGAGATGATCATAATTACATTATCTAAGGATCTAATGGGCTATTGCTTGTGAAGGTAATACATATCTCTCTGAGTCAGGAAATACCCTATATTTCACTCATTTCAATTTGAAACCCACACAATCATTTGCACATGGCATTAGCTAAAAAGAACTGAGTGCTTTTGGTGCACTGGGAAAAGAACAAATGTTTCAACACCTTTAAAACATTTACTTAATATTTATCATGACCTTCCACATCGGGTTTCAGTATTACCCCATGCTAGGAACCAAAGTCACCAGCTGTGATGGCTAATCCATTGATTGGATTGAGAAAGGCCTGGGAAAATAGCAAAAAAGCAGTTAAAGCTATTCTCTGGTGGTATATGTGAGGAGCTTTATGAAGATAATCCTCATGTGGGGCAACAAACTAAGGGAAAGACCCACCTCAATGTGGGTAGCAGTATCCAAGAGAATGGGTGTTTGGACAGAACAAAGACAGCAGAAGTAAGTAGGCCTGCCAGTTATGTAATCTTCACTGTGAGGAACTGAGCCTCAGAACATGCATAACGGAGCAGCTACTATGTTCCTTGGCTTGGCAGCATACAGACAGCCATTGTGGAACTATCCAGCCTATGATACTTCATGAAGAATTAGTGGAGTTTGGAGAATGATCTCCATGGGTCTGCAGACACAGGGTGTTCTAGGAGTACTGAAAAGAAGTACAAATGTTCTGAGGGAGGAGTGCTATTTGTTTAGAAAATATAAAAGAACCGGTTTCCCTTATTTGCAATATCTAGTATATGTCTGAGTCAAGCAGAAAAGGTCAGATAAGGTGATGTCAGGGAAATGAACCCTAAGATATGTATTCAAATGTTTTTTTTT
>NW_012267259.1:4394866-4445966 GCF_000151885.1 Dipodomys ordii | reverse complement strand
AGAGCAAGCAACTAGAATAATATTGGTAGTAAGCATCAGGATGCAGAGAGAACACATCACCAGGGTAGGAAGGGCTTCTGCTAAGTCTGAATTAGGCAGGGTGTCAGAGGTTTAAAAGCAGATAAATGACAAAACTCAACTTGCACTTTAAAAGGTTGACTCAGCTGCTGTGGTGAAATCAGCCAGTTTTGGCCAGGTTATTTATTGCATCATAAGCTAGGGATGTACTTTAAGGGAGAGGGGAAGAAGAGAGAGAACTGAATGTGGGTTATTGGGGTTTTTTTGGAGTTGTATGTAGGGTTTAATTTTTCATAAACATTAAAATAGTATAAAACTAGAATTATATAGGATGAACATATTTCATTCTATCACCCAGGGGAAAATATAAAATATTTTCATATTTCTGTATAATTTTATAGCAAATACCTGGAAATGTATTTTTTAATGGAGCCAGGACTTATTCTCACGGTATTGTGAAGACCTGGCAATGGATTTGGTACAGGGTATCAAAGGGAGAGAATGTAGGAATGAGTCCAAAGACTTCAGCTTAATTAGTGAGAAAAATGAAGATTTAATAAGCTGAAAGATAATCTGCAATAAGAGGTATCTGGTAGAGAGAGATTAGAGTTTAAGAAAAATAGGTATTTGGTTTTGTTCACAAATTTCCCATGCCAATGGAGCATTCTGAGAAATCCAGAAAGGAATTTACTCTGAGTCTGAAGAACAGGTTACAAGTTGGGACCAGAGATTCAAATTTAGAAGAAAACAATGTATTGATAGAACATAAAGTTCTGAAGTGGATGAAAAGATATTCCTCCTCCCCTCTCGCCAATGCCCGAGTCCTGGGGCAACTCAGTATCTACAGATAGGGAGACTGGAAGTAATAAAGAAATAGGAACTAAAATGACAGTCCCAGGATTAACATCAGGAGATGATGAACGTCTAGAAAGGTAGAAACCATCAAGTGAGACAAAACTTGCTAATAACCAAGTAATGTGAGGGCCAGGAATCACCAGTGGATTTAGCACCATGAAGATCAATGGTAAAAGCATAGTTTCCATGAAATATTAGAGACAAAATCATAATCAGAATATGGGGTATTGGAGGGAAGTTAGCAATTCAAGAAACATCGTTATAAAAGGAAGAAGAGGGGCTGGGAAAGTGGCTCAGTTGGTAGAATGCTTGCTGGGCATACATGAAGCCCTCATGCATTCCTCAGTACCTCATAAGCAGAAAAAGCCGGAAGTGGTGCTGTGGCTCAAGTGGTAGAGTGCTAGCCTTGAGCTGAAGAACTGAGGGACAGTGCCCAGGACCCAGAGTTCAGGCCCCACAACCAACTGAGAATAACAAATAAATAAAAATAAAAGGAAGAAGAGAATAGAGTGGTAGAGGAGGGGGAAGGATCAAGTAGAATTTGTTGCAAGTGAGTAAAAGTAATGATGTTTGAGTAAAGGATTGTTTAGATGTGTTTTTTTTTTCAATGTGGAATTAGCAGGATTTAGTGCACAAGGATTCTGAGCTAAGACATAAGCAGATAAGTTGGATACAGGAGCTTATAGAACTTCCCTTCTGATTTTTCTAGGAGAATAGAAGCAACATTAATTAAGAGTGAAGATAATATGAAGATGAAGAATCGAGGAGAGAAAGAAAAAAATATCATTACAAATATGTGTGAGAGAAGCTGATATAAATATAGCCTGGCTGTTAAAAGTGTTAATAGTTCACATGAGATTAGTAGCTATTTCTTGGGAGTGAGTTGGATCAACACAGTTGATTATTTCTTACAACTAACTTCAAGCACAAAAATGTCAGAGTAGATGGAAACTCATAGTCAACTAGCCAAGGAATTTATCATGGTTAATAAGTAAAGGAAAAGAAGAAGGACAAGAAATAATAGATACTATAGAATCAATAGATTGAATGTCTGTGTAGATGATTGTTGTAAGAAGGAAGCTAAGTGGACAAGGATTAGAATCATGATTGAAGAGTGACTTTTGCAACAGATACTGCAGTGATTGATGCTATGGAACTATGGATGACCCTGGGAGTGAGTAGCATTGGTTACGGAGGAATGATGCTTGCAATGAAAAGAAGGATTTTGATAGAAGAGGAAAGGATCAAAATGTTATTATATTCAGGAAAATAAGAAGTTACAAAAACAAATGACCAGCTGGGTGCCAGTGGCTCATGCCTGTAACCCGCTCTATGCCAGAAGCTGAGATTGAGGATTGAGGTTTGAAGCCAGCACAAGCAGGAAAGTCCCTGAGATTCTTATCTCCAATTAACCACCAAGAAGCCAAAAGTGGATGTGTGCTTCAAGAGGCAGAATATCAGACTTGAGCAAAAATGTTCAAGGAAGGCTCCCAGACTCCCCACCCAGGACAGCGTGCGCGCGTGCGCGCACACACACACACACACACACACACACACACACACACACACACACACACACACCAGTAACAACAAAAGCTTTTCTCCCCTTCCTTTCTTTCTTCTTTCCTCTCTTCCTCCCTCCCTCCCTTCCTTTCTGGCTTTTCTCCCTCTTTTCTTTCTCTTTCTTTCCTCTTCTTTTCTCCTCTCCTTCCTCCTCTCCTCCTTCTTCTCCCCCCTTCTTCTCCCCACCTTTCTATCCCTTCCCTGACTTTCTCTACTCTCTCTGTTTCTTTCATAACCTCATTCTAGTCCTCTCTTCCCCTTCTTTTCCCCCTTCTCCTTCTCATTTTCTGAGCTTTATTTTCAGCCTCTTTTCTAAATTGTTTCTATGCTCAGGGTAATCTCTTCACTCTTCCTGGAGACAATGACTGCCCTACATGCTTTGCTTGAATTCCTTCCCTTGGCTGCCATAGCAATCCTTTGAGGCAGAGTTGCTCTTTTATCTTTTCTAACATGTAGGTATTATTTATATTTTATACATGATGAAACACACAAAAGTCAAACTTTTGATAAATGTTAGGGCTATGTGTGGATCTAGTCATTTGAACTTAGATGCTCTATTTTTAGCCATTATAGGTTACAGGAGCTTCTAGCTATAAATAGATTCAAGCTAGATTTTCATCTGAGGGAGTTTGAGAGGTTTTGTGGAATTATTTTTATGCAGAGGTTTCATTGTGGCCAATCATGAGGATATTTATACTTTTAAAACAGCTGCTTGAGTGATGTAAACTATTTCACAAAGTTAAGTCCAGACAGAGTGGAGATGGATTAAAAGCTGAGAAATGATTCACAGAGTTGGGCAATAATGATGGCAGTGATTGAATAAAGAGAAGAATGAATGACCTGCTGACCTGAGGGAAACTTGAAAAGGCTGGATATTGAATGGCAATGAACAGAGACACTTGGATAGAAGGCATAACACACGTGTGTGTGTGTGTGTGTGTGTGTGTGTGTGGAGGGGGAGCACATACACACATATGGTTTGGGGGCAGGTTGAATTTATTATGTCTCTAGAAAATCCACATTAACACTTGGGCAAGAACATTGATTCTCATTTCTTAGCTGTGCAAACTATAGTTCACAAACTTTTAAGACACCATCCAGTGATGGAGTAAAACAGTAGCAGAGGTAATGCTAACACAAATGGCTACCTTTCCCTGGTAATGAAGGATTGAATGAGCAGATAGATGGCTGTGTGTATGTTTGTTTATCCTTTCATTTTAAAGTCAGGTAAAATTGCAAGGAAGAAATGGAAACCTTTAAAAATGATAGATTGTAACTGAGGTTAACCATAAGAAAGAGAAGCGTTTTGAGACCCCACCCTGAGTGAAGTTGTTCTGAACTGCATGAGCATCGTACTGCAGCATTTAAAACCAAGGCTCACCTGACAAGTACAAACTATACTTGTCTCTCTGAATCCTCAGGATTCTTAAAGATTGCATGTGTTCAAAACACTCATTCATTTGAGAGATTAGAAGATTAACACATGAAACTGCTTTGTCTTACACAGACGGACCTTATCTAACATCTACCTAAAATGCAGAAATCAAAGTGGAAAAATCTAGAGATGATACCAGAGCAGTTGCAAGGGATAAGCCCCCAAAGCAAGAGATTGTGATCTCAAAATTGGACACAGTTAACTCATTCCTGGTCCACAGCAATAGTCACAATAACAACTTCTATCAAAGAGGAGCGTCTGGTCTGCTATGATCTTTAGAGGTGTGAGCTGGATTTTGTCCTAAGAGACATTTGAAAGGCAAGTATCATTTCTTCCTCATTAAAAACATATGATGAAAGTTCCTGTGATGCCAGCGGTGGTGTTGGGATTGGGAATGAGTCACAACGATGTGTTTAATACTATGGCTTACTGGTGTATAGCCAACTTTTCTCCTCATTTTGAAACCTCAAGGAAGTAAAAACTCTTATCACAGGATCCCATTCTTCCCTCACTTAATAAGGAGGTTGTAGATAAGTAATTTAATTTGTTTCCTCTAGCAATTCTGCTTTTACAAACCACACATCTCTACTTGGTAATGAATACAGAGTAGAGAATTCAGAGTTTTCAAGTTCTCTGCCCAGTCTCCTGTGGCCAGTGTCCCAAGGGGAAACTTTGAAAAGGATGGAAGATTAGGCTGAAATTTGATCACTAGTACCTACCTGTTGTCACCCTCTCTGGAGAAAAAAACCGTGAAGGTTTGAACATTCCCTCTTGCTTCTGCTGGTGGGCGCCAGCTGAGACGGACAAACCGACTGGAAACCAGGACAGGAACCACATCTCTGGGCGCAGAAGGGAGGACACTGGAGCTTGGCATAGCTGTGGGCGAAGGGAGGGGGAATTAGGCAAGAAGAGAAAGCTGGCGTCACACGGACAGCTACGTAAGGCTGTCACTCTATCAGCAGAAAGAACACGGGACATGAAATCAAATTCAACTTCAACATCAAATTCAAATCCCTCGAGTCTAAAGCAGTGGTTAATTAATACGGCACCTTTATCCATGGTCAGATGGTTTAAATGGGTTCCATTTGTTTGCATGATTTTTTCCGAAGTTTATTCTTTTTAAGGTTAAAATTAAAAAAAAAAGACTCATGCATTTGGCAAATCATTCTAAAAATTTATCATTAAACCAACAATAATGTTTATCTTTCCTCGGTGCTGATATCCAAAATCAAAGGCTGTGTATGATACTTCGGCAATTTATAGGTTGGAAGAAAAGCAAAATTAGATATTGAAATTAATTTTAAAATGTGATTAATGGTGACTTCGGAAAACCTTTACAATGTTTTTTTAATATTTTTTATTGTAAAGATACTGTACAGAGGGGTTCCGGTTACATGAGGAAGGTAATGAGTACATTTCCTATCGAGCATTGTTATCCTTTGTTTTTCCCCCATAAAATGTTTTGAAAGCTAAAAAATAAGTTTGCAAATGACAGGAAGGAGTGACCCAATGTATTGTGTTCACATTCTGCTATGTTAAATACCTCCCTTGTTCAACTCCTTAATTAAAATAAAATGATAGGAGTTTTCAAATCCCAACACTAAATGTGAGCTGGAAATTGGACATATGTAGCTCACACCTGTAATCTTAGCTCTAAGTGGCTGAGATCTGGAGGATCATGATTTGAAGCCAGTCCAGGTGGAAAAATCCATGAGATTCATCTCCAAAAGAACCAGCATGACCAAATTGTAGAGTACTAGGCAGGCAAACCTAATAAGGTCAAAGCCCTGAGTTCAAATCCCAGTAACCACCACAAAAGAAAAAGGAAAAAAAGAAAAAGAAAAAGTAAAAGAAACAAATAAAACAAACAAAAAAGCAGAACAAGAAGTGTTAGTATCAACAAATCCTGAGCACGCATGATCAGTAAGAGGACAATAAGAAATTGCAACCAAATCAGCATCTTCTCCCTGGGCTCTGGGGAGTATTTTCTAAGAATGCTGGTCTAGATCTAGAAAAAAATAGACAAAACACAGAATAGAGTGAATCAAGCATTTCTTACCTCAGTTTAAACCACTTACATAAAACTAGGGGAAAAAAGCACTTTTTAAAAAACAAAACAAAGCAAAACAATTGTTCTTTATACAGAGGAATTAATTTTTTCTTGCTAATCTCCTATGCCTTTCCTCAACAGTAACTTGTCTTCAAATAAAGTCTCAATAAGGAACCAATCATAACCTCTTTTCTTTGCCCTTGGAGGCCTAATCTCCAGTCTGGCCCTAATCTCTCTGTCCTATTACTGTTGCTATGGTTACAGCTTCTTTATCTGTTGTCATGGAGAAAGGGAGGTGAATTGGCTCTACTATAACAACATAGTCTTTTTCTTCTAAAGACACCTAAAAAATTACTATCATGGTAAATGGGGATGATTTATGAAGGAAATAAAAATCCAAAACATACTTTAGAAAAAAGTAAATGGCTGTATTATTTCCAGTGCAATAGCCTTAATAACAGCTATCTTCCTAGGCTATTTTTTCTATAAAAGTACAATCTAGATACCAAAGGCTTTTCTTTAATTATTTAAATTCTGTAACTTTCTCAAAGAACTTTAGCTGTATATGGTTAGAAATTACAAATATGTTTTCCTAAAATTTCACATTATGCTTCAAAATTCAAAGATTTCTGGCTTTTGAGAGAGTATATTAGGAAACAGTAAAATTACAAATTATTTTTCAAAGACATTTAAAAGTAAGGCATGTTAAATGTAAAATGAAAGGTAAGCTACAAAAATCTCATATTTATATAAAAGAACATATTGGGCTATCATCTGAAATCAATAAAACGAATATTTGTTGTTTGCCTACCAATTTCCAATTGTTATTATTTAAGCTAAAATCGTTTGTGTTTTGATTTCATTTTATTGACATAAAATATTTGTATATATTTATGGTGATACTGGTAATTTGGTACATATACATATAATATATATAGTATTATAATCAGTGTGATAAGAATTTCTATACCCTTAAAAATTTTATCATCTGTTTTGAGAAGCTTCAACTGCATCTCCATTCTTTATTAAATACATACTAAATGCTATGCATAACAATCACCTTAGGGTGCAGTTTAATAGTAGAACTTACTCCTCCCATCTCAGAATTGTGGTACCTTTTAATCTTCCCTCACTGCAACTCTAGGAAGTGATACTTTACGCTCACTTTCATAAAATTAACTTTTTAAGCTTCCACATTTCAACCAAGATCATGAGGCATTTGCATTTGTCTGTCTGGGTTATTTTGTTTACTCTAATGTCTTCCTAATCTATTACTGAAAATGACATAACTTCATTCTATTTATGCTGCAATAATGCTCCCCTTTATATGATACCATATGTTCTTTATTCATCCATTGATGAATAGTTAATTTCATATCTTCGCTATAGTGAATAGAGGTCGAAAACAAATGGAACACATATATCAATACAATGGTTTCCATGGATATATGGTTCCAATGGGACCACTATTGGGAGAAACCCCTAACTGCTCAGAATGCATACAGGTGAGTACTGTATTTCTATGATACTCTGTGACATAGAAAGTTATTTAGCTTCTCTGGGCTTTACTTATCATATTACAAAATTGATCCAAATATTTAATATATAGAAGTACTAAGTGAAGATGAAAATGGATTTTAAGAGCTGCTTGTGCATCTAGCTAGCATATGATGTATATTCAATGAACAGTTTTATTATTTGATTATCACCAGACTGAGAGAACAAAAATCTTGTTTCTACTCTCATAGTTTTTCCTGTCTGACTGGAGAACTCAGAGCCCATAGGAAAACAGTGGAGAGAACTCTAGCTAAGTAAGTTGGGGCCATTATACAAGGAGAGTACTTGTTCACTCCAATGACATCCCCTAGTTCCTTTATCAGGTGGCAGATGAAAAAAAGTCTATCTTAACTCATCATTAAATTTTTATCCATTTATATACTGATTATTAAAGTATATATTTCATTTCAGATGCCTCTCCTTCATATTCTTATTAATCATTGTACACTTTGTCATTCTTCCAAGGCTTTTGAAGCCATCTTCTATCATGGCTCTCATCAATGATTCTTTCTGACATTCTTTCTGGCATGTTCCCCAAGCTACAGGGAAGCTGAACCTCTATCCATGCCCACCCTATCCCTTGAGGGGATGTCACTGAATTCCCAGTCATTATTTATCTCTTCTCCATGCCCAGAGACCCCAACCCAAGCCATTTCAATGCCATCAGATCTGTCATCAGATCTTCCTCTGGGGATAAAGACTGACAAGCTGTGACATCTCTCCTCCCTTCCCGCAAGCACATTTATCATCTTTCTCCTCCTCCCAGCCATATGGTGCTTTGTCCCAGGCTGCCAGGCTTCCTGTCAGCTGTCCATGTAGAAGATCCAAAGAACCTACACATTGCTGATAACAGATCAGTATGGCAGGGCCTGGGAAGCAAGGAGCAGTGTTTTCCATGCAATTTCCCTTAGTGAAAGGAAATTGAACTTAATGATAAAGCTGCATTGTTAAGAAAAAAATGAATTAGTACTGAGACACATATATCTATATATTTACATATTTATGTGCATATGTGCATGTATATTTACAAATATATACACATATACATATTCACATAGTCATATACACATGTTAGTCCACTGAATATTCTAACAAGAAGTGCAAATAAAGGTGAGTGGAAGCTAATAAAACTTAAGTAAGAAGAATAAAAGGCTTAAGCCACCCTCATTAGCAGTATGAGTACTCTTAAGAAGCACTTTTACTGTTTCAAAATGTTATGTAGCTCCATAAAAATGCTCCCATCACATCTGATAGCTCAGCGAGTTCTACTAATGGCAAACACCCAACCCTGACATGGGATTTTAAATGAAGTTCAGATAATATATTTTAAGGTATGATATAAGTATAGCTGTGGAAACATTCATTGCCCGGATGGGCATATTTGAAATTTTTCTTTCCTTATTTCTCTGAGAGTCAGAATTTGGGATTGACAGGCTTCCTAAATGCCATATTTCAGATGTTCAAGGGTGTGTGTGTAGAGGTGGCACAGGCCAAGAATGTATTGGCAGAGTAACACTGGAGGTTCATTAAGTATCTGCATAGTGCACTTGGCTCTAAACCCTTGCTACTCATCCTTGAATTTTATAGCCAGTGAAGCAAATTAAAGGGAAATAAAAAGTAAAGGGATAATAGTGGGTACAAACTTTTAAGATAAATGATTACTAATTCCAGGTAGGTTTATGCAAGTAGAGTTTCATGTCACTGCTATGGCACTCCTGAAAAAAAATAGGGAATGAAGAATACACATGAAGCACAAAGCACATTTCCTTTTATCGAGCTACTTGTAAGGTTTACCCTATGAGGCCAAGACAGAACAAAGAGATGGAGAGAGAAATGGATCCTGACCAATCCTTGAATCATGAGCAGGTGGCTCATGCAAACACAGCAAAGTGATGACTCCTGAAAACTCATCCTTTTCCTTCTTCAAGTTTTACAGTAAAAACAGGAGCAAAGCTGCAAAGCATAAACAGCCATTATTACCTGAAACCCTGAACTTAAGAGTCATGAAGCAGGCAAACAAAACAACTACCTGAGACCTGTGATTAAAAAATTAAAGCACATATATTAATAAATCATGGCAATGCATCAAAAGCAAGTATTTTCCTTGGCCACTCTAAGTGGAACAATGTTCATTCTTATAGAGATGTGTCTTTCAAAAAAAATCTCATTTATGAGAAATCATATGTATTATTTACCTAAAATCTCTTATAGATTTGAATTATGACTCATAAAGTTTATTAAAGGGTTCAAAATTTAACACAGGGCCTATAAAATTCTGAAACACAGGATATAAGCACTCAACTATCATAGCCTAAAGTTTATTTTGGTTATAACTTCAGCTAAATCAATGCATATTTTGAGTTACATTCAAATGTTCCTTATCATCAAACAGTAAGAGGATTGATGAACTTCTTTTTGTCTTACAGTGAAGAGAAAAGAATCCTGGAATTGGAATTAGGAGCAAGGCTTACCTATTTATCTGCCATCTAAATGTCATCTCGAAAATGAATCCCTTTACATTTCAACAATAGCGGGAGGTGTGACCCTTGGGCGGTGCTTGATCCTGGGGTTCCTTGAGCCATGCATTTGAGGGGAGGAGTTCTCCCTTGTCTCCTACCCCAGCCCTCCCATCACGTGAAAGCACCCTATTCTTCAGCTCAAGCAACACAAGGGACAAAGTGGCTTCTTTAATAAGGGTACTAATCCTGTTCACAAGGGCAGAGAGCCTTTGTGATTTTCTCGAGTGGCTCTTTTTAAAGAATTACCCCCTCGTAATACCTCCACAATGGCAGGTAGGTTTTGACCCGGACTGTATAGAGACACGGACATTCACACCACAGCACACCGGCTCTAAAGACACTGATTTAGAGCAAGTTTAAAACGCTGACGTGAAAATAATGGAGTCCTCTGTCAGAGTCCCATCTCCCTGGTTTTCCTTCCCAGTATTCACACATACTTGTTCCTCTGCATACAGCAGAGAGATAAGGATAGTAGATGGGGTTCACACAGTACTTTGAGTTGAGTTTCAGGAATTGAAAATACAAAGAGAAAGTCAACCCATGCGGACTATTTCGCCATCTTAAAAAAAAAAACAAAATAAAGAAACAACAAAAACAAACAAACAGAAAACAACCAGGATGCATAGGTTTTTCTCCCATAGTAAAGTTCATATTGTTAAGATGGAAAGTCCCACTTGAAGTTTATCTCTAATTCTCCATCAAATGAGAGGCTACTGGACAGCATCAGAAAGCACCAGCCAGGCTTCACTATGTAAGCCTGAATGAGATAATTTTTTCACTCTCTGCGGAGCCCTTCATTTACATATTTCAGAAAGGGATAGAAAGAACAATATCATAGAACAGTACCCAGAAATAGTTTTTAAAATATCTTTCAATTACTCAAGAAAAGCAGGAGTGAATTCAATTGTACTAGTCATGGAAGGAGACATTTCTGAGAAGAAAAAAAAACTACAACTAATGTAGAAAACTTTTGATAAATATGACTTTGAAATTGAAAATTCTGTGTGAAAGAGCATCCTAGATGTAAGTAGGAATGTTACCCTTGTGTAAAAGTTTTAATACTAGAATAAAGAACTAGTGTGCCTAGTATGAAAAGAGCTCCCACAAATGAAGTACATTTTTCAGAGGAATATGAGAAGGTATTGTTTGTACATATGAATTTCATTGCAATATTGTTGGATATTCCTTTTAGCATACCCTCCTCATGGTAACTATTAGTTCCAAAAAAAGGAATAATATCACTGTAAAAATGTTACTATAAGAAACAAAATACTGTAGATTTCATCTTCAAGAATGTGACTGTGTATGAGAATTCAAATGCAAAAGGGACAATCATTTTTATATCTTGGATTATTTAAAGCAAAATATAAACAATACCTTCGCAGGGAAATTGATAGATCTAGAATGAATCATGTTAAGTGAGGTAAGCCAAGCTCAGAGAGACAAATGAAGCATGTTGTCTCTGATAAGTGGAAATCAGTTGTAAATCAGACTGGGATATGATCAATTACACAGATTCTCACACATAGACCAAAAAAGGATGCATAGGAGAGAAATACAAAGGCCTTTAGGAGAGAAATACAAAGGCACAATGTCTAAGTGCCTCTTCATATTTATATAATATATACATACTGAAACGAACTCCAAGACATGGAAACAAGAGGCTTCTTCCCCTCCCTTTTTTTTGGTCACGGGACTCGAACTCTGGGCCTGGCACTGTCCTGAGCTCTTCAGCTCAAAGCTAGTGCTCTACCACTTTGAGCCACAGCACCACTTCCAGTTTTCTGGTGGTTAACTGGAGAAAAGAGTCTCATGGACTTTCCTGCCCAGGCTGGCTTTGAACTGTGATGCTCAGATCTCAGCTTCCTGAGTAGTTAAGATTCCAAGCCTGAGCAGGTTTTAGTTTTTATGATTCTGTCTTTTTTGCCATATGTGTGGCATATTCAAGAGTACATCTTCAGGAGTGGAGGTGGGGGTAGTGAGGGATCAGAATTTGAGGGGAAAAGGGTAAGGAAGTACAGCAGTGAAACCCACTGGACAATGGTGAAATGAACTATATAACTGTGGGTGGAGATGGAAGGGAGGGCCTGGGTGAGAATGAGCGAACAGCAGACATTGCTGTACAAAAGGACATGTACCCATTACCTGCCCCATGTAACTGAAGTCCCCCTGTACATCAACTTTATAATAAAAATCAATTGGGGCTGGGAAAGTGGCTCAGTGGTAGAGTGCTTGCCTCGCATGCATGAGGCCCTGGGTTCAATTCCTCAGCACTACATAAGCAGAAAAGGCCGGAAGCAGTGCTGTGGCTCAAGTAGTAGACTGCTAGCCTTGATCTGAAGAGCTGAGGGACAGCGCCCAGGCCCAGAGTTCAGGCCCCACGACCGACAATAAATAAATAAAATAAATTGATAAAAAATGTAGACTAAATAGTAAATTCATCATCAAATTTTTGATAGAAGATTGCCTATATAGATTCCAGAGCTCATTTCTATGTTATTAATAGAAGCTCAAAATTCCGCAATTGTTCTATAAATAAACATAAAGCTATGGCTACATAAGTTATCCGTCTCTGTTATCTGGGTTTTCACAATTTAATGCAGCATTTAAATGTGGCAATTTAGGATTACAGCTTATCTGTGAAACAAACCTGATCTAGAAATTTCTACTTCTTTCTCCTTTAACACATTCTTATACTTCTACCTATTAGTAGTATGGTAAATCCTCTTTAATTTCACTTCATATTAACTTTGGCCCACCCTTTGCTTCATATCCATTGGCTCAGTAACATTGCCAATTATTTTGGAAATGTGGGAGAGATAACAATCAGTGCATAGTTTCCTTCTCTTTGCTATTTCTTTCACTCGATTAACTTCCCTAATTTAGCCCAGTTTAAAAAACAGGAGGTAAAGGCTGTAGGTACTTTTTATAAAAATGTGTCCCTATAATATGCATGAATAAAGGAAACAGTAAACTCAATAATCAGAATCTAGTAGATGTTTTTCTGGTGGAGTTATCACCGGGGATAATGTTATGTGAAGAATTGACTCACTCTCATGCAACAACTGCCCACTATAAGAATGAATATTAAAAATCTCATAACTCATCTTAATGTCTCATTAGAAAACTTCCTGTGCCATTTCCATCTGAATTTATTACATGCTATCAAATGTATTTATAACGGATGCTTAAACAACCTCTACTAAATTTTGAGTAGGTCCTTGTGGTGTGGAATATTTGAGATTTGATGAATAAAATCAATGTCTGTGTATCCCATCCTTTACTTTTGATTTTATACATTCTGTTAAAATTCTTTCTCAAGCTTTGTCTTGTCACTCTTAAAACAATCATTTCAAACCCATACATCACCACATACTGAGTTTCTTCTTTTTGCTTCAGCATATACAAAAATCCATTCTGTTATTATATTAGCTCTTTCCTAAGTTCTTATTTCTTCTCTTAGAAAAACAAAACAAAACATATTGCCTCAAAGTTTTAAAAGTACAAATATGGCATTATTTTTATCTGATGACTTTGGCAAGAGTATAAAACTCAAATTACCAAGCCCTGTCTGTTTCTTAACCCTGTGTTTCATGCTTGATTCCATGGTATTTAATATACATTTCAGATGAAGACACCTCCACCACCTTTCTCCAATGATTTTTTTATTCTGTTCCATAGTTTTAGCATATGAAATTGTCTTCCATACGGAAACATCATTCTAAAATATGGCAAGATCATTTCTGTGAAAGAATTCATTTTCACCTCTACCAAATTAATCTGAGTTGAGACTGAGCCATGCAGATAATAGCTTGCCTAATTGGGGTTTTAACATATGTTTTTCTAATATATATTTTAAAACTGAGCCAATCTGTTTAACCCAGACTGGAGTGCTTTTATTTATAGACAGACTCTTTGAAGGAAATGAAGGGAATAAAAAGATCTAAAACCTTTAGTTCATATAATTTAGGTTTTCATCACAGACTGGCACTTCCTTGAAAGAAAGTCTGAAACCATTCACCCATCGACTCATATGCCAAACCATCTGATCACGTATTCATTCAAATTACTGTTGCTGTGTACCTCCATGTACCAGACACTGTTTGAAGGGAGAGAAATGAAGTAAGCCAGGTGACCTCCTACCATCTTGGTATTGACTCTTTGTTCTACCTTCCTGGGTAGATGACCTGAGCAGAAGCTGTAGAAGCCAATGCTACTAGACCCCTTGGTTTAGCTATGGCCTGTATCCCTGAGGTTCATGTGCTGGAAACTTGATCCGCAATGGAATCAAACTGAGATGGGACCTACGGACAGCTGGTTTAGGTCAAAGGGGCTCCCACCTCAGGACTAATGCCCATTTTGCTGGATTAGATGAGGTCCCCTTGGCGGAATTAGTTGTTTGGAGCGCCCACTTCTGGAACAAAGATACCCCAAGGAACTTGGTCAGTTCTGATTTTGACTGTTTCCCGTTACTGTTTTCTATCATGTTCTCTATACAGTCAAGGAGATCTTCACAAGGGTTCTGGTGTCAGGAATTTGGACCTGCCAGTCATCACCATGGTGAACCCTAGTGCATCTCTTCTCCTGATGAATTATCCAGCACGTGACAGAAAACAGATGGAGGCGGGACAAAGCCATTATTTGATGTTGTTTCAGACCTACAGTATAAAGGCAAGCCACATGTGGAAATTGCATGTGACACAGCACAGTAGCTGAGCTGCTGCCTTCACCAGATTCTCATTACTCATCCACACACAAGTTACTTCACCTCTCCGTGACTCAGTTTCTCTACCAATAAAATGTGAGGACAATAGTATCTAATTGGATTGACATTATATAAAGGACCAATTTCAATGTCAACCAAGTTCATCTTTATGAATCACACGCAGAACACCCAGTTCCCACAACATACAAAATGGGTGTACAAACACAAAGTGAAGAGTAAAACATAAAGGCCAATCTAGAAATTAGATCACAGATCGCAAATATTAATTCTACTTTCACTCATGTGCAATACTGGATAAATATTTTAATCATCTTTTGCACCTATTTCCTCATTTTGAAAACAAATAAAAATAACCGGAACTGTAATCTCCTCATTCTCTAAGGAAAGGAAGAGACTGAGCACCTGCTGCTGGAGATTGCTGCACAATTAGCTAAACACACTACTGCCCCTTGCCCTAGACGATGCCAGCCCCAAGAGAGCAGTTTATTCTCAAAAAAAAAAAAACAAAATTGGATGGGGCAGCATAGAGCAATTTTGTCACCATTGTTTCTCTGAGTGACCCTCCTATGAATCTGATACTGCTCAAATCAGTGCATAGTTTTACTACACTCGATAGTTTTATTACAATTCTGTATCACCAAAGGCTTTAGGAAGTCCAGAAATGCACCTGAAGTGGTAGTGTGTAAATCTGATTTCCTAGACGCAATGGTACTGTACACAGCAGTTCATACAAGCACACACTATTGCATGTGTGTCTACTGACACCCTCTGTAGCTGCCTTCTGGGTATCAGAAAATGAATATTATGTGTGGAATGTTGTATAATCCTCCCTCCAACATAGATAGAAAGAATGACAGTAAGACTCATTAAAATTCATATTTCTCACGTGGAAATTATTGACGCATGTTGCAGTATATTTGTCAGAGTCACAGATTTTATTTTGCTTTACCCTCCAGGCCTATCGTGTGTGTCATTTGTGAAATCTTCACTATTGACAGAATTGTAAATGCTCTCCAGTCTAGAAGGTATAGAGCCACCTGTTATTTTGAAAGCCTAAACAACATATATTTAAAGCATGATAAAATTAAGAAAGCTGCCACTGTATGAATCACAGATGCTAATTTGCTGGCATAAATGTAGAATGATATATTGTACAATCCTGGTAATTATGTCAGAAATCAGTCTAGAGGAATTCATTAGCACCTTTTCTTCAGAAGAAAAAAGGAAGAAACTGACATCTGTAACTAATATTATGATCTATGTTTTTAATATTATATTTTTGATTTTTATGAACAGTAGGGAACCATAGAATAAATAATTATTAAAATACTCAGTATTTTTTTATTATTCAGCCACTATTCAAGAAAGTGGATTCATTTTGCAAATTATAGGTCTTATTTTCCTGATGAGCAAGATTGAAATCGGCCACTTTAAAGAGAGGTACATTAACTCCTTGTTGCCTGGTACATTGCAAGAATATGCTTCACATGGTACAATAGCTATAGCCCTGAGATTTTTATAGAGAAACTAAAGGAATGTGTAATAAATCAATTTGAAGTATACTTACCCTGCTTATCTGAAATTGAATCACACTCTGCGTTTAAACTGTAATATTTACTTATATATTTGTTTAAAGATGTTCCTGTATTGAAATATATTATTAAAAATAATATATAAAAGAAGTGTTCTGCAAAATAATTGTGGCAGATGGCTTTACCCTAAAGTGGATCAGCTTGACCAAGCTGATAGCTGTTTTGAATGCAGATGGATCTCTTGTCATTGAAAGAGCAAAACTGATGAGATGATCAATTTTGAATGGATTACATTATATAGCAGAACTTATGAGTAGCAACATCTTACAAAGCCTGGTCTTAGAAGGCTGAAAGGAGAGATTCCATCCTGGGCTTAAGGAAGTAAAACATCATATTCTCAACTACTTACGGAGTGACCCACATGGTAGAGAAGTCTGCAGAGGATAAGTCTGTGTTGTCTAAAGTCTGTGATCACCTGTGAAGTAGCAATGATAGCTAATACAGCAAGTGACGGTTTTGCAAGCATGAAGTCCCGATGTTCAAATACACTACCCAAAAGAACCCCAAAAGAATACTAATACAGCAATTTGTAGTCAACATGATAAACATTCAAAAGATCATTCATTGCCTTTTTCTTCCCGAGGACAGAATTAATTGCATCTACTAGGAAAAACAAAAACAAAAACAACTCCCACTCCCCTCAGTTTTCTTCAGAATGGCCTTTTGGAAATTAAGCATTATTGTATAAAATGAAAATCATCAATTAAATTCCTCCTAAGAGTATATTTGCAGAAACATGCAGTGTATCCTCCAAAATGCAAATCAATTAGTTTTATTAGAGATGTGGCAAATACAAAGTTATTCTTCATATACATTTTTAGGTATTGAGAGCCTCAATTTAAAACAATTTTATTGAGGTTTGGGTTCAGTTCAACCAACTTTCCCTTTGGAAGTATTTGATTTGAAAAGTTTTGCAGAACTCCCTGACGATAACTGTATTTAAGAGGTAGGCTACATCTTCCATCTTCAGACGTTTCCTCATGGCCTTTGCGGTCCATCCATCTTTCACTTGTACTTTGGGAAACCTGTAATTCGCGCCCTGTCATGACCCATTCAGTATGTGTTTTCTAGAAATTTAACTCAGTAGACACATGGATTTCTTTTTTAATATGTGATTTCTTTCCCTTAACATTAGATAGATCTACTAATTTTTTTTCCACACTTGGCAAATTGAAACAGTGATAAAATTGAGGCACAATACCTTGTAGCCCCATTTTGGTAATAACCACAACATATAGCAAGGCAATAGTATGTGCTGTTCCTTCTTTAGTCACCTAAAAATACCCATCTTATAATATATGTAGTTTATTCTTTATGGGCATATGATATTTGCCATATCTAGGTGTGTATGTGTACATGTATACATGTGAATGCAAGCATGTGTATAAACACTATATAGAGAAATGATACATACATGAGAGTCCTATCTACTCATAGGTAATTACTTCTTTGTTCAAAATAAACAAATAACCAATCATGCTTGTTGGGGGAAAATTGATGGAAAATATATCTGTGTTGTGTTTATTAAGTAAATGGCTCCCAGTATTGACATCGTATCCTAGCAAATCGATAAGGAAACATAGTCTATTCATGCCTTTCTATTTTATTAATAGAGGTTGTTTGCTATTCCTCTGTCATAGCATCAGAACAGCCTGAGCTACACAGCTTGGGTGACATTAGTGGAATCAATAGAAACCCAATGTAAAAACATGGCTTACAAACAGAGCAATTCAGTCACCTGCAAATTTTCTCTAGGAAATCAGTTTGCGATTCCTGCTATTGTTATTTGCTATTGCCATGTTCGCATTGCTAAACTCTACATTCTTTTCCTCCATTCAAGTGGATGGATAGATAGATAGATAACAGAAAAGATAGTTATACAGACAGACTTGGGAATATTTGGAGAACAAAAGACATAATAAAAATACGGAAGTGACATTTACTTCTAGGAAACAATATTTCTGGCTATAACACATAGGGTAAAAAAGACTGCATTAGTAATTAACAGCCACACTCACACACACAAAAAATCCAATTCTTATAACTCTATAGAGGATTTTTTCCCCAGACTTTGAATGAGGAAATGCAAAAATCAAAATGTCATATTTCCAACTGTCTTTCCGTCATAGAATAAACTTAATTGTTTGTCTGGCTTCTTGATCATTGACCTTTAAATCCATGTATGTAATGGAAATTTATTCCTATGATGACTATTGTCTTCTCAATATCTTATTTCATCCTGCCCACCATACCTAAGAGACATCATCTTAACTGCCTCCTCGCCATCATTTCCCAAGGCCAGTTAAATCAAGCCCTAGGAACCAAAGGAATGGTAAACTTTTTGTTCTCGTCATTCCAATATGTTGAGAGACAAGGTTCAGGGAGCATGCCTGGCCAAACAGAGTCTGACAACACTCAAAGACTGGAATATTTCCAGTGTTGTCTTTGACATTTACAATGTCATTAGTATTTCCTCAGAGAGAGTACCACTCTTGCTTCTGAAACCCCACTTCTAGCCTTAGCATCACAATCTGGGTTCAGTGTATCGTCTTCTGAAAGTTTCTTTTGAAATAACATCACATACATAAAGTCATCAAGTTAAATGACTGCAAGAAAAACAAGTCTTCGATTAATCTCAAAGAACAACCGATCTGTTTTAACTACAATCTTCTCACCCCAGAATTAAATTCCGAACCAAGACATGAACCATTTCTTTCTCGAACTCTTTAGTTATACTCTGCCAAGTGGCTAAGAGAGATACAGATTTGTGTATAAAGAACGTGTCTGTCACATTAATACCACTGGTCTCTAACTCTAATGATTTATAAATAATCTTCCTTTATATTTAAGTGACTCTAGTAAGCTAGTATTCTTGGGAAACATGTCTATGGCTTATATACATCCACCCGGAGAGTTTAATTCACAAATATAAATGATCCTGAGCCTGCTCTTTCCATGTTCAGCATATAAATGCTACTTTATTATTATTCAACTACTTCAAGCTTAGATTACATAAAACTATAATTAACCTAGAAAAGTCACCAATAAATGACTATAATTAAGTGCACGTCCTGCCTTATTAAGGTTGACTCTCCATAAAGATATTTAATATACTTTTGCCTTGTCAGCATATATGTGAACGTGATAACGAGCCTGAAGCACAACAAGCATGTTTAAAATCCACACATCCTTAGACGGAGGCTTCCTCTTATCCGTTCACACAATTACAGGCATGGCTGCCTGAAAAAAATACATGAATTATGGGGCTCACCTCTGTGACTCCATGACCCTACCAGGCATTCTATAAAATGGTCTCTAGCTCTGTAACAATATTCACTGACTCTCCTCTCAATCACCAAGACCAATTCAACTCATATTCCCGATATCAGCAATTCTCAATTTTATTCTTTGTATCATCTCCCCAAATGCCTTGCAAATGGTATTATTGTTATTGTATACTGGCATTGATCCTTGGCTCTGATCTTAGACATAACTTGAATGAGTTGTTCTTATTTCAGAATTTGGGGAGGGCAGCCTTTTAGGACTTAACAGCTTTTGAGCCAACATAGCCTTCCTTTTGACTGTGTCTTTGAAAAGCCAGAGCTCAATCTGTCTCCTTAATCAAGCTGCCTGGGGTTTTTCTCTCTGGCCAAACTCTCTGTCTATGATGGAACACTTGGTGTGACTCTCTAGCCTAGGACTGTCCACTGGAACTCTAAAACCGCTTTCTATGCGAGCGCTTGTTTAGCCTCCAGCTTCTCCTCCGCCATCTTCTTCTGCTCTCTAGGGCTTGTCCTTTACAAATTAGAAATTGGTTGTTTGCGTATTCATTTTATAGTAGTTCCAGAGTTCTAACTGGCTCCTTAAAATGGTAGATAATATTATTGAGAAATTTCTTGATCAATAAGTTATGTAATCAGAAAGGAATCCTTGGGAAGGTATAGCATACCTGAGGGAGGAGAAATTCATTCACAAAGGACTCCAGGCAAGGGTCTCAAGACAACAGAGCTAGAGTTTGCTGACTGAACTCCATCCAATACTGCATGCTCTCTGATGTATCTGATGAAAAGCTCTCTCAGTAAAATAAAGGATGGTGGGGGGGTGGAGATACTTTAAAATGATGCTCAGATTTACCCCTAAAATCTTTAAGGCATTTTGCAAACTTACAGCATTTGCATCATGTTCTCACCATACTTGTGTGCAAGTTGACACTAGTTACTAGTCACATATCTAGAATGGTTGTAAGGCCCCCCCAAGGTTGCTCAGGTATCAGCCCAACCAATGCAGACAACTTCACTTAGCTGAAGTAACTGTTGGAGCCAATGCAAACAACAGCAAAGTGGTAAAAACTAAGGGGTGGCCAAGCAATGACCAGATTCCCACATGGATGTGGAAAGGAACACGGAGGGAATGTGTACTTAGCAGTATGGAAATTTCTACACATCTTGTTTGGACATTGGGGAAAACAATAGATCCCAACTAGATTCTCACTCACTCAACGTTGGAAGATTCTAATTCACAAATCTCTTTGTCCATACAGGACTTTGTCAAGCCTAGTACTGAAAGGTGACCCCGTAAGATAGGGAGGGGCACAAGGCTGTGAAGATCACTATGATGTTTGCCCTAGACTCATGAAAGGTTCGAAACATAAAAGAATTTGTTCTGGAGGTTGCTCTAGAATTATGCCATTAGGGGTTAGTTGCTACAATTCAGTGGACAGCTTGGAACTGCTACCTCAATTTTGAAATGACAAACTTTGGATTGGCATGTGCTTGTATGCGGGAGGTGGGGGGTGGGGAATGACAATAAACAGCCGCAGCACCCCTGCCTAGCACAACAGGTCCTGACCCTACCCTTCTGCTCTTCACATCACTGTCACGCTTCTGCTCAAGCAAAAAGACACTGCTGTTCTCCACAACAAAAGAAACTGCATTTTGGCAGCCAAAAACGAGCAAGCTTCGTACTGGGGTAGAGCAACTTTGACTTCCATACTCTTGTCACACAGCCATATATCACAAAAAAAATAAATAAAAGAATAAAGACCAAGCAGGGATGACAATGGAAATAGAATTAACATGTCAAACATCATCCTTACGCACATCTGGGTGGGTGGATGGAATCTGAAAGTCTGAAAACTTCAGGGGAGTACTGGAGTAAGCTTGCGCTGGCCCAGGTCAGCTTCATCTACTCAAGTATTCCCTACCCAGGTCTCAGTAGCATTGACTTGGAAATGTAGAATTGTTCATATGAACTATTTACACCATAAGAACTGACCAAGTCTACAAATGAGGGATATTTACATTATCAATCCATCACTGGTTCAGAGTCCTTTACTCTTAAAATTCTCCTTGGGAAATAGGCTTCCTTTTAACAAGTGTAAAAATTAAATGTGGCATTGTCTCCATCTGCCAAGATCATGAAATTGAGAAGTTTGCTATCATAATAGTAAAGATGACCATGTAAGTATATACATAAAGCAGGATGACTTACTCTCACTATAAAAGTGCCTTAAAAACTTGCTACCTACTAGACATTGATGAGCTACATGAATCTGTCTTTGCCTGAGCCAAAATGTAATAACTACAAAAAAGGAAGGGAGAAAGAAAGAAAAAAAAAACCTCTCAGAGATAATGATGGCATGTCTGCCAAGTTTCTTCACACATTAAAAAATGTAGGAGATCCATTTTGATTAGTACTGACTTATTTTTACAAGGAATGGCAAGGGTGGAGTCTTCTGTGCAAACTCCATTCTCTCTCTCTCTGCCTATGATTTTCTCTGTCACTTCTGAGTTAGGATGGTATTTACTTGTCTGTATAACTTTGTTGGTACTGAGTGTATATTTCCTTGTGTCATGTCTATAGTTTAATTGCTTTTAAAATCACGGGTGGGCTCTTCTTTCTTCATAAACTACCTAGTGACTAGCATGTCATAGGTTCTTGATTGTATATGTTGATTCATATATGAGGGAAATATTCCCTTTGATCAGCCACATCAACAATCACACACACAGGCTGACCATCAGAGGAGTGCCATTTTAGCAATCCCTTCCTTGGCTGTTCCTGCAATGTCAATAATTTGTCAGCTCTTATCCCCCCCCTGTTATTTCCAATATGCTTAATTTATGACTTGTCTTTATCTTTGTCAGTGAGTAACTTATTTAAGCATCCCTCCAAGATTCAGTCTAAAAATAAGATATTTTGCCTAGCAATTTTAAACCTTTGAGTGTTCTTCTTGAACCGTATTTATTAGTAATTTTTTTCTTTAATATATTCTGTAATTATGGGTTTTCAAAGCCTTTCTTGAGAGAATAAAGAAAAACCATGAGTGTATTTTTTTCATTTTTTTTTCAAAGATAGTACAAGGAAATTATGCTGATGTTGCAGTTCATTTACATTTTAAAAGGTGAATATATCCTTTGTCTGAACTTTTACCCTCAAAGCCCTCAGGATGATAAAGGGAGACTGGTGCCACCCATAATCTCTGCCTCTTTGTGTCAGTTTCTAAAACAGTCTTTTAAGCATTCTTGAGAAGGAATGGAGCAACCTATTAGATTTGCCTCTTCAGAAGCACTGAACTTGCTTCTCATCCAATAATGCAATCTTTCTCAAATCTCAAGTACAGCGTAAGTGAATATCTTGGGTAAAACCATGCAAAGCCAAAAATTAAAATCATGTTAAATTTCATAGAAGAGAAATCAAGATGCAATAGAAACATATAATCAAGATCATAGTGATGAAGAGAGAAAAAGGATGGACTGTAATATAGAGCTTAGCAGGTCAGAAGGAAAATCATCCATGAGGCTGAGGTGAGGCACTGGGGGGCAGAAAACCTCACCCACCGAGGATGACCTGGTTCAAGGCAGAGTGTGATGAGACATGAAACAAAAGAACACGAGAACTGACTGGAGTCTTATGCTAGGGCATGGAATGCTGCATTCTTCCCTCTGCCTTGGACATCAAGTTAAAGGTTTCCTTCTATTCAAGCAGCACAAAACAAATACATCTTCTAAATCATTAGATATTAACCAGAAAATTGCTACCCCAAGAAGCAACAAATGCATGGAAGAGGAAGGAATGGTGTGAGTGAGGAAGCAAAATAGGCACTTGAACGGGAGTCTTGACTTGCATTTTCTCGCTCTCAGGTCCTGGAGAATGGAATTAGACACCTAATGTAGCAGATTCGAGATTTTTTTCCCCCTCTAGAGAATCTAAAACAACCCAGAGTAATGACTATAAAACGCTTCTATTTAGGAGACCATTTTCACAATTATATAGCAATTGGGAAGCCTCATTTAGTCATTCTGCCTGTAAACATAATTTTCTATCAATAATGGAGGTTTATATCTCTAATCCTACCTACTCAGAGGCTGAGATATGGAGGACTGTACCTTATAGCTAACCTGGACAGAAAAGTCTTAGACTCTGTCTTCACTTAACAAGCACAAAAGTTGGTCTACAAGCATGGCTCAAGTTGTGAAGCACCAGCTACGTGCAAGAAAGCCAAGCAAGTACATGGTTTTGAGTTCAAGTACTAGTACTGGCCTAATATATATTATACTTGTATTTATTCATATATATAATATTCATATGAATTCACATATATATGAATAAAGCAGCGTTGGACTTCTAAAATATAAGGAGTTATCTAATATTAAAAAAAGAAAATAGAGAAAGAAACTTATAAGAAAGATAAGAAGAAATATGTAAAGAAATATAATGGGCTTCTAAAATATAAGGAGTCATCTAATATAAAAAACAACTAAATGTATTAAAAACTTGTAATGAAGAAATAAGAAGAAATATGTAAAGAAACAAAATGGCTAAATTCAAACACCAAATATTGATAAGATGAAGGTACTATTAGTACATTTCTGAAAGGATTATAAAGTGACATTTGATTTAAGTCAGTTTGTAGAACTATTTAGAGTAAAAGCAAATGTCCATCTTTGCTACATGCTGAAAATTCCAGTTCTAAATATTTACTCAAAATATGCAAACAAAGATCTGTAGGTAACAGCTCACTGCAATGTTATCTTTAATAGTGAAGTAAGCACAATTCACAAGAGCTGAGTTATGGAATCAGCCCGTGCCCAATGAATGATAAATGGATAAAGAAAATAAGGTGGTCTACATGCTCTATAAGGTATTTGTATGTGCTTGGGGTGGAGGGAGAGGGTGGGTGTGTGCATGTGAACATGCACACAAGTCTTGGGGTTTGAACTCAGGGGACAGACATTGTTTCTGTACTTTGTTTTGCTCAAGACTAGTGCTCCTTGACTTGAGCCACAGTTCCACCTTTGGCTTTTTCATGGCTAATTGGAGATAGAGTCTCATGGACATTTCTGCCCAGGCTGGCTTCAAATTGCTATCCTTTAATATGAGCCCCCTGAGTAACTAGGATTACAGTATCTGAAGCCCAGTGGGGTATCATTCAGCCATGAAGGGGAATTGAAGTACATTATTTTCAGGGGAAAAATGTGGGCGGATGTGTAGATTATTATGTTAATGGAAATAAACCAGACTCAGAAAGACAAATACTATGTCTTTTTTCATATGCAAAAGCTAGATCTAAAAGGATAAAATGGATGTGATTTTAAGTAAAATACAATTTGGGGTGGGAAACCAGTAAAAGGAGTGTGGAGAAGTATATAAATTAAATATATTGCAGCATATATGCAAAGTTGATAATGAAACCCACTTAAAAATACTGAGAGAAAGAAAAAAAGGGGTGGAGGGAGGTGAGGTTAGAGTGAGTGGTAAGAGGCAATAAACATAATCATAACACCTTCTATGCATGTACAAAACATCATAACAAGAACTCCCATGCTGTATAATTAGTATATGCTAATAAAAATGTGGACAAAGTGAGTCTGAGCATCCATACAAGAAAGTAGATGAACTATCACTTGCATATATAATGGAGTAATGAATTATAGGCTACTGATAAATACATCACCATGGAATAAGCAGAAAAGTTTTAGTGGAAGGGCAAAAGAAGACAGAACAATAGAAGAAATAACAGATTTCATTTATGTGAAATTTAAACCAGAACTATTCTTTGGCATTATAGATCAGATAATACTGTGTGCTCATAGGTAGCAGATGGGAGCGAAGAATCACAGGAACAAAAGTGTCCTATATTCTGTTTTGGATGATTTTACTTAGGTATGTCCACCTTAAAATTCAGTGGAATAAACAGTTAAGATGAAGGCATTTATTGCGTGTTAATTATATACCAATTAAAATAAAAAGTAACAGAGTCAGGGAAGTGTGAAGAATCAGAAAATTAAAATATTAATCTGTCATAACAGAAATTCAATGGGAAACAGGTGAGTGAGATATCTATACATAAATATTATTTAGTAAAATGGGGGCAAATAGTAGAAGACAGCACTGAACTGCTGAAGGTGCTTGTCTCAGGGAGGAGAGTCACCCACATTAGAACATTTGCAATTGTTCTTTGTTCCTTCCCTCCCCTTTCTCCTCCTTCCCTTTCAATTCCTTAGCCCATAAAACAAATAATTTCTTTATGGGGTGATTGTATATTAATGCAATTATAAGAACAAATCAAAATAAAATATATTCTGGTTCACTGGGAGCGATGGAATTCACAGAGTTTCAAAAGATATGGTTTATAAATACCAAACCTTACTAAACTCTCCTTAGATGCCACTCTGGTCACCAGGACAGTATGGATGCAAGGAACAGGAAAAGAAAGGGCACAGGGTCTCTGACTTGTACTTAAATCTGGAAGGAAAGTTGTACTTCAAACCAAGTGGGCCAGAGTTTGTTCATTCATTTTCTAAGTCATACTTCAGGATTGGACATACTATTTTTAGCAACATAATGAGCAACAAAAACATAGTGGAAAATGATTGTCTTTATGTAAAACTCTTAGCAAAGTGAAAGAATTTAAGGGAAGAATTAAAAAAATATGTGTTAGCTTTCTCACTAAGGTTAAGTGAGAAAAGAAAGTGAGTACTTTGCCCTTGCGGACATATGGGCAGTGTACCCTTAGGTTTACATCCATCATAAGTTTAAGACAAGTAAAGAGTTGGGTGATTTTTTTTTCCCCAGAACTTACTTTGTCAACTTACACAAGTATCACAGAGAAGTTGATGGGCTATGAAATCAATTTGGGAAATTTCACTGGACATTATATATTAATATATTCTGTGTGAGAATAATTGATTTTTGAGAAAAAATGGACAAAAGTAACTTGGTTTTATGGGTATTATTATTTAAAAATATCATTTACTTATTTTTTTACTTATATTTTATACTGCTGGGGAATTAAGTCCAGAGCCTCTGAACATAAAGCAGGTGCTCCACCCCTGAGCTATACAACAGTCTACAATGCTTGTGTGTGAAGTGCACAGCCATGCTTGTCTGTGTATGCTGGAGGTCAGACTAAGGATCTCATGTGTGCTAAGTCCTCTATATTGAACCACACCCTAGCCTTAAGTGTTGTAGGTATTAAATCATTTGGTGATCTAGTTCAATGTCCTACTTTTACGATTCATCAGGTGGATGTGGATAACCAATCAAACTTAAGGTTTCCAATACAGTGGTTATTTTCATTATGTGTGGTGACTAGCACTATCTCACAAAGGTAGAAATGGAAAAGAACATTAAAACATACAACTACTTGGAAGAAAATATTCATGTAGATCTGGAAGTTAATGTTTTTTTAAATTTGTTTTAGTTTTATTTTTGTCAGTGGTGAGGCTTGAACTCTGGGCCTGGCAAGGCTAGCACTCTACTACTTGAGCCACAGCACTATTTCTGGTTTTCTGAGTGGTTTATTGGAGATAAGAGTGTCATAGACTTTCCTGCCCAGGCTGGCTTTGAACCTTGATCCTCAGATCTCAGCCTCCTGAGTAGCTAGGATTACAGGCATGAGCCATTGGTGCTCAGCTTGGAAGTTAATGTTTTTTGTGGTAAAAATTCTCACCAGTGGAAAGTCATACATTTTATTTCTACCAGACAAAGCCAGATCTGAATGGTACAGGCTAAAAAAGAACTAAAAATGCTCAAATGGTGCTGGCATGGGCCATAGTAGTTTTCCTGTCATAGCATTTGTTGGATTCAGAACAAAATATGGCTTGTGTGTGTGTGTGTGTGTGTGTGTGTCTGTCTGTCTGTCTGTCTGTCTGTGTCTCTTTGTCCTGCAGCTTGAACTCACAGCCTGGGTGCTGTTCCTGAGGTCAAGGCTAGCACTCTACCACTTGGGTCACACTTCTAGTTTCCAGCTTTTTTCTGGTTGATTGGGGAGGAGAATTTTGGAGACTTTCTTGCCTGGGCTGGCTCTGAACTATGATCCTCAGATCTCACCCTCCTGAGTAGCTAGGATTATAGGATTGAGCCATGAGTGCCTGGCTCACAAATACAGATTTTTTAAGGTCCCTGTAAACTGAATAAACACTGGCAATATTTTGAACCAGTTTGATGGAAACTATGATGGCAAGTGAATGGCTTTGCTGTATGCCAATCTTCAGGACTGAAGGAGGCAAGAAGAAGAAGCTCTTGTCTGTGTGACCTTATGGTCAGGAACAAGCGAAGCCAACACATGTCTTTATGGAAGCATCACTTATAATAGGAAACGCTTCCAACAGTGTCACTGACATCTGTGGCACATGTTTAGTTTGAGGGAGATGAAGCCCTCTCTACCTTCCAGACTCTGGTGCTTAGACCGCTCTTGGTTTTCCTCTTTTATAACCTCTTGAGGCCTTAAATTCATTATATTTGGCACCAACTACTGAGTACCTCATCAAAGACTTCTGAAGTAGTCAGCTTGATACTCATTTAGGCCCTCATTTGTGAATTTCAATGTTTGTTTTCTTCCCAGTGATTTCTACATGTCAGAATTATGACTGTCAGCTCAAATGTCACAGCAGTTTCTTTCTCACTTACACTCTCATTTGACCCCAGCATCTGGATGATGTCGACTTTACAAGAAAACAATGACAACAATGAATGTGAACTTCAAAATGCACAATTGTCAGTGAGACATTAGTCTGACTTCCTTTCTAATTCTCTGCATAAAATTTTTTTCTAGAACAAACAAGTGGGCAAATAAGATGGGAAAATCAATGGGCAATCTGAGTGATGTCACAAATATCTGCTTATTCTCCAGCTACTTCCTGTGCTTTTACAACCTGAAAAGACCATACTGTTTCTAATATATATACAGAGGGTATTATATAAATGTACCAACAAACAGCCCAATTTTAATGATAAAATAAAAGGAAAGTATTTACTGGCTTACACGATTTCCAAGATAAAGTTCTGCTACGCTACTGTATTTTGTAAACATATAAGAAAGCCTGCTGAACAAATCTATAGCACAACGAAACCCTGCATTCCCCATTAAAACAACAGGTCTTCACAAAGAAGAAATTAACCTATGAGAGAAATCATAGATTTAGTGTTGTTCATAATTCTACTTTTCATTCTACTTTATTCTTTGAGAGATTCTAATTTACTTGTTTTCAATATCATCAAATACACCAAGTCTAAAGAAGAAAACAAATTTCATCACTAATGTTCAAAGGTACTTTGAACTAGACATTGGTGGTTCACAACAGTAATTCTAGCTACTCAGACTCCACATAGAGCTCCCCTATGACCAAGCAATCCCACTTTTGGGCATTTACCCAAAGGATCACAAACAAGACCATACTAAAACTACCAGCATAACTATGATTATTGCAGCATTAATTACCATAGCTAAGATATGGAACCAACCCAGATGCCCCTCAGTAGATGAATGGATCAAGAAAATGTGGTACATATACATAATGGAATTCTATGCCTCCATCAGAAAGAATGGCATTGCCCCATTTGTTAGGAAATGGAAAGACTTGGAAAAAATTATACTAAGTGAAGTAAGCCAGGCCCAAAGAAACATAGGTCCCATGGTTTCCCTTATTTGCAATAACTAGTATATGTCTGAGACAAGCAGAAAAGGTCAGATAAGTTGATGTTAGGGGAATGAACCCCAAGATAAGTATTCAAATGTTTTTTTTTCTTTCATGCAATTGTTTCTAACATATTTATGATTTCTATGTTGCTTTTATGTCCCTCCCCCACAGTATAACCCCTGCTTTCACTGTATTTGATGTTGGTATAATTTGAGGAGGGGAAGGGAAAAAACAAATCATTTAACTAGGAATACAGGTGGACCCATTACAACAATGAGATGTACAAGTAGTTATGTCGAAAAACGAAATTTACAACTTTGGTGGGTGGTGGAGGATGGGGGAAGTGAGGAGAGTATGGGAAGGGATGGGAAGGGGAAACAAAGAGGAGGCAACAATGCTTGATAAGAAATGTACTCTTTATCTTGCCCATGTAATTGTAACTCATCTGTACCCTATTCTCACAATAAAAAGAAAGAAAGTTGATTGCTGAGGATTAAAATTTGAAGCCAGCCAGGGCAGGAAAGTCTATGAGACTCATCTCCATTTAATCACGATGATGATGATGATGATGATGATGATGATGATGATGATGATGATGATGATGTTTGAGACTATTTATGAACCTAGCCAAGGCTCATGAAAGTACTAGATAAAATAGGCAACAATGGAAAATTTAACATAAAGTTCTAAAATGTAAGGTTATTGTAGGAGACTTAGAAGGGAATCTTTAAATTGCATTCTTTCTCAAAAACAACATGTGCATAGAGTCTTACACTATTCTACCTAAGTTATCCTCAAGACATGTAAATAACCATTTTATAAAAACCAAATACCTTTTTTTTTTTACCATTCCTAAGGCTTGAACTCAGGGTTTGGGTGTTGTCCCTGAGCTTCTTTTGCTCAGGTGAGTGCTTTACCACTTGAGCCATAACTTCCAGCTTTGTCTGATTAGTATATTGGAAATAAGAGCCTCCAGGGACTTTCTTGCCAGGGTTGTCTTCCAACCATGATCCTCAGATCTCAGCCTCCTGAGGAGCTAGGACTACAGGCATGCACCACAAGCACCTGGCCTAAATGATTTTTTAATGAGTAGAATTAGGTATAGAGTGCGACTTATAGGAGCACAAACAGTAGGCATGACCAAGTATCTCAAAAAGTTGCCTGATTTCTCTGCTTCATACCATTTCTTTCTTTTCAACTTTTCTGCAAACATTTGTTTTAGTATAAGGGGTTCTAGTGTAAAGAAATGGAAGAGAGGAACATTTCCTGCTCCCAAGGCAGTAAGTGGGATCTAAACACTCTCATATTATTTCTGGTCTGTAAAAATGGCAATAAGCACAGACGTATTGCTAGGATTTTAGGAACTGAAACATGTAAAAATGGCCCATGGTATCCACCATACAACAGCTACTCTGGTAGTACTAAGTAGATGGTATTTACATTTGGGGAAAAGAGTAATATTGTTCAAGTGAAAAGAACAGTTTTAACACTGGAAACAACTAAAATAGAGTTACACGTACTATTCCAGTATGTAGAATATTGCTGGAAGAGAGATATTAAAGTCTTATATTTGTATTAAATTAGAATCACTATGCATACATAATACAATATATGTATTAAATGCAATATATGTATTGTGTATGTCATATTGTATATAAATAAATATGTGTACTACATACATACAAAATATACTAAAGACAATATATGTTTAAATTTTATTAAATTACAATCACCATGTATACACACACACACACACACACACACACATATGTATATATAATCAAATGGCAGTTTATATAAAGCACCTGAAACCAAGGGTCTTTGAATGTTAATGGGAAGAGAATAATGACAAGAATGTACTTGGTGGCCAGGCATGGTGGCACAGCAGTAATGTCATAACTTGACAGGCCAAAGAGTGAAGATACTGAATTTGGGCCAGATTGGGATACATAGAATAATTCACTTTAAGAAAATAGAGAAATCAACTAAAGCAGAAAAGATAAAGGAAAGAAATGGGTACTTGAGTCAACATGCAAGAGATACGTGTTCAGCCTTCACTTCCTGGGTGTACACTATAATAAATAGATAATGTAACACAATTTTTATTCTTAAGTACAGCTCAGATCATTTCACATACAGTGATTGGAATAATGTTTTTATTTGAGAGAGATTAAAATGGCCCATAGTTAACTGTAGGAAACTATACCATAACATCTGTTTTTTTCTACTGCTGTTTTGTTATGGCTGGCTCTAATAGAGCTCTTTTATGGTAACTTTAGCTTTATCATATATGAAACAAATGAATGTGTGTGGATTGATGGTTTGATGGCATGTGACTACCCTTAACTTTCTCACCAGATTTCATAGTAATCTACATATTTAATCAAGTGTTAAATATGTAATTCCTATGTCCTTTTTTTCATGGAAAAATGTTTCTCTCCTCTTAATTCTTTAATATAGAAGAACAATTCCATTAGTTATCATGGGATTACTTCAATGTAATTCTAAAATGTTCCAGACTTGCCCCAAACAAACAACTACTCATTTAAATGTGAGTCCACTTTTCACATTCTGGCAGATGAATTTTCTATTTCAAACCTTCCTCACCTACTAGCCAAAAAGGAAAATTTGGTACTGATTACTAACTGATTCTAGTCTTTAGCATGTACAGATGTAGACTTAAAACAAGTATATAATTAGCAAGCAGCATTTTAAATAATTTAACAGCAAGATACATGGTGGCTGTTACTCTATAATATTACTCTATAATAGCATTCATTCCAGTATTCATTATTCATAATCATTACTATGCTTATTAACAAAGCAACCCCCCATCTCCTTGTAAATTCAGAATTTTGTTCAGCATCAAGGTAAGCAGAACACAGAGTTTAAAATGTGTTGTACAACCTTCTCATTAGTGTACATGCAGCTCCAGTTATTAAGATTGGATTGCTCAATGTATTCAAGAACAAAGCTATAACTTTTTAGTCAACTGAGGACTTTCTGATAAATTATGTATTGTATTTTTAAAAGTCTACAACAATTAAAAATAAAATTATCCTTCAGGATTGTCCTTGAAATTTAAGTGCATCTTAATTCTATAAATACTTGTTGATGCATGCTAATTGAGAGATATGAATAATATTTTATATAGAATCATTTTGCTTGATACTTGGAAGATTATGTAAAAATACATGAAGAGGTTTGAGGATTAAACTTTTCTATTTAACAATTTGAAAAAACACAAAAATTATTTACATGGAATTACTTTGTTGAGGTTTATGCTTAGAGATTACTAGGAAAGATTTAAAAGGAAGAGTTAGCATTGAAATGTATCACGATATATCACATGATTGTATTCTTTTAAATTCCAAATAAAACCCAATTAAACCCCTTTGTATAACTACTTAAGGATAATATTTTTAAAATTAATTTACTTTATTGTTATTATGGAGGTGTTGTACAGAGGGATAACAACTATATGAACAGGTAATTAGCACATTTCCTTTTGTACAGTGTCCTCTTCCCTCAATTTCTCCCAGTCCCTCCTCCCATCTCCACCCACAAGATGTAGAGTTGACTTTCACCTGTGTCCAATGAGCTCCACTGCTGCACTTTTCCACCCAAATTCTGTGCCCTCCACTTCTCCTGAAGATATACACATGAATGGTAAGGAAGACAAAATCAATAAAGAATAAAAATTAAGAAATACAAATAAAAGTCTTTTGTTTCCATATCTTGGAGTTAGCCTGTTCTGTTATGTGAAGTTAGATCTAAAATGCTCTGGGATATGACAAATTATACAGAATACTAGATACTCACAGTAACACCGAAAGAGGATATTCAGGAAAGAAACACAAAGGCACAATGCTTAAAGATAATATTTTAAAACCAATGAATTCACTCAAGATTTTAGTTTAGTGAAACTGTCTTAGATGGACTTTTCCAGAGTCATGTTAAATTACTAACAGCTCCCATGAACAAAACTGGTGGAAGAACACTGATGTGTTAGACAGATTTATAGATAGATATAGATATGTATCTTTATCCCATACTTTCTTAGGTCAATTCTGACTCAATCTATAACTGTTGTTATTTCAACAGCGTTTTATAGGAAATAGTAAGCAACTTAAAATCTGTGCTGTTTGTAGTTTGCTTAAAGCTTCCATTTCTGTGAGATTAACTGATATGTTTTCCAGACTTCCTAAGTAGACATGGTTCCAACTGGGAAGGAGAGATGGTATGCTCAGCCACATGCTTTATGCAGGTGAGGAAACTGGGCTAGAATACATTTCTGAAGAGAACTTCGGAGAAAATTGGAAGGATATTCTGGGTGCAGAAGAGTGACAACAATGGAGATAAATACTTAAAAGAGAACACAGAGGATAATGGAATTACAAGATCCAGTCACTAGGTTTACTGTAGTTCTTGTACTAGAGAGAAAAGACAAAAATCAAGGATAAGAAGTTTCCAAAAGCAGATCTTGACACATCAAAATTGTAATTTGTGGGCACACATAGGTCTCTGAATTGTGGGAAGCATTTCTATAATTCAGAAGGGCACCACTGTACCTTCTTCAAGATGCTAAAAAATAACAGACCATGAAATGCCTTATTTCCAGTAGAAAGGAACATGGAGGAGTGACAAATACATTCTGCCTCACTGGGTCTGGAGAAGGATTCATGGATGATTAAACTTTAAAATAAAATCTAAAGGATAAGGTAGATTTCACCAGATAGAGGGGAAAAAATAAAATGGTATTCTAGCATATGTGTGCCTCAGCACTGTAGATTTGTAATTTCGTAGTACAAATAATAAATAAATAACAAATAAAATTCCTTCATCTGGGCTCTGGAGTCAGACAGTGCTGTGTTCTAATTTGATACTATCAGTACCAGGCATGGCTCTACGTCTATGAGCAGAGATAACGGTGTTACTCCATAGAGTTGTTGTGAGGGCTCAAGGAGGGTTTAGATTTAAAGTACTTAGCATATCGCCTGCATAGGCAGGACTTCACATACATCATCCCATTAATGCAAGAACCATGGTAGCAATTGCCCATCAGAAAATTTAGCAATTAGGATGATCTTGCCCTCAAAATGTGTAATCCTCCATCTGGCAAGTTTGCCAAGGAGTAATATAAATGTTGGGAAATTGATTGCAAAAAGGGAATTAGCATAAGTGATAATAACTGAAGATAGCCTAACTATATGAAAAGACGGGAATGGATTGTCATTCAAATGAGATTTAATTTAGTCATCACATGTAAGTTTTAGTTATAAAATGACACACTTATGGATGCAGTACTAGATGCAAAGAGAATAGTTAAGTACATTATTTGTATACACACACATATATCATTGACATATTTTGAAAGAAAATAATGTTAATTATATCATTGCAATGCTATTGGGGGTCAATTTCTTTCTTTCGTTGCTTGATTAAAAGAAGACCATATAATACAACAATATATGTTTCTAGTAAACACAGATGGAACATTTGGAACGCGCTAACTTTCATAGGTGTCATCTCCCGGTCAATCAACATGCTTATGAGGACACTGGAAGACTCATGTCAGGGATGTTTAAAAAGCAGGGTTGAGAACACAACAGCATGCATAACACGTATGGTAAAGATGCTGTATAGAGGGGCGACAGTTACATGAGTAAGGTAATGAGTACATTTTCTTATCCATTCCTTTGTTGTTCTCCCACTAAAGTTCATTTCTGACATAGTGTCTTGTGAGTGTCATTGTTGCATTGGGTCATTCTTTGTCCTTCTTTCAGCATTTTGTTATTCCCCTTCCCTTCCCCAAATGAGATAAATGTATATACAAGATGGAGGCTACCAGAATCAAAGACAGTGATTGCCAGGGGTAAACCAGTGGAAAAAGAAAAATGAAATAAAGTAAGAAGAAAGAACTAGATACAGTACATTGGTGACAATGAGACAAACAACCAAAAAAAAGGACCTGTTGTTTCCATGTCTTGGAGTTCATTTCAATTAGTATCATTTTGTAGAGTAATATGTACATAGCTATTGATTATTATGATTCTCTGCCAGGACTGTCCTAGGCATATACTAATATATACTAATTATTACAACTGAGGAAAAACATAGAACCTATGTTTCATTAGGTCTGGCTTACTTTACTTAATATTACTTACTTCACTTAATTTTACAAGTCTTTCCATTTCCTAACAAATGAGGCAGTGTCATTCTTTTTTTCCTTTTCTTTAATTGTGAAAATACTGTACAGAGGGGTTACAATTACAGGGACAAGGTAATGAGTACATTTCTTATCAAGCATTGTTGCCTCCTCCTTTGTTTCCCCTTCCCATCCCTTCCCATCTCCCCACCCCCTTGCCAAAGTTATAAAGTTTGTTTTTCGACATAATGTCTTGTACATCTCATTGTTGCAATGGGTCCACCCATACCCAACAAATTGTTTAAATGGATCAATGTCATTCTTTCTGATGGACGCTATTGCAGCATTATTTACCATAGCTAAGATATGGAACCAACCCAGATGTCCCTCAGTAGATGAATGGATCAAGAAAATGTGGCATATATACACAATGGAATTCTATGCCTCCATCTGAAAGAATGACATTGCCTCATTTGTTAGGAAATGGAAAGACTTGGAAAAAATTATATTAAGTGAAGTAAGCCAAGCCCAAAGAAACATGGTTTCCCTTATTTGCAATATCTAGTATATGTCTGAGTCAAGCAGAAAAGGTCAGATAAGTTGATGTTAGGGAAATGAACCCTAAGATACGTATTCCAATGTTTTTTTTCTTTCAATGCGATTGTTTCTAACACATGTATAAGATTATATCTTTGTTGTTTGTATGTCCCTCCCCCATGGTATAACCCCTGCTTTCACTGTATTTAATATTGGTATAATTTGTGGAGGGGAAGGGAAAAAACTAATCATTTAAATAGGGATACAGGTAGACCCACTGCAACAATGAGATATACAAGTCGTTATGTCGAAAACGAACTGTACATTTTTGTTTTCTTGATAACGGCCATTCTAACTGAGATGAGGTGGAATTGCATAACAAATCTATCTATACAAATGTGGCTCATGGAACAGAGAAGATTTTTCCTGCCAGGGTGTTAGTGGCTCATGCCTATAATCCTAGCTACTCAGGAGGCTGAGATCTGAGGATCACAGTTCAAAGCCAGCGTGGGCAGGAAAGTCCGTGAGACTCTTATCTCCAATAAACCACTAGAAAACCAGATCTGGAGCTGTAGCTCAAGTGGCAGAGCACTTGCCTTGAGCTGAAGTGCTTAGGGAAAGTGCTCAGGCCCACATTTCAAGCCCCACAACCAACAAAAAATTAAAGAAAAGAAATATTTTTACATTTGCAAATGGAGATAAGAGCAATAGGACAATTACATAAAATTTACATAGTTTGCATTCTTTGGAGATACATGAATATCCATTCACTCACATGATTTCTATTACTAAATTTGCCCAAACTTGCCCAGTAGATTAGATGCAATAGAAACTTGGCCTGCATAGTCCAATGTATATGACTGTTTCAGGAAAGGTAATCATATAGTAGAAAGATTGTTTAATTGAGAAGTAGTTAAATTTGAATACTGTACCCCTAATTCAATATTTGGTTTCTTTCAAGTCCCAAATTTCTCTTCTTACCTAACAAAATAGAAATGATCAATATTGGAACTCTAACATGAATTAGACAACTGAAGGTGCCAAAATCCAGCAATGAGTGGACTAGTGACAAGTAAAGGCACAATGGTTGACAAAACACAGGGAACGTGGAGATGGGATTCCAAAAGCCTCATTCTCTTTATTCTTCCTCTAATTTAATTCTCAAGAAAGCCTGGGAAGAGAAGTTTTAGCTTGAACTATAAGGAATTGCTGCTTTTGTACATCAAAACACCACTGAATATTAGCTATTTTAAAAGGTACAAATAAATTTTGGGGACAAATACTGTATAGACATTTATTATTATTATTATTATTATTATTATTATTAAGGACTTGTACAAAGGGGCTACAATTCCATAAGTCAGGTAATGAGTACAGTACTTCTTGGACAATTTCATACCTTCTTTCATGCAACAAATGTATTTTTACTGATACAATTTAGACATAATAACTTTTGATTTAAAAATGGATTAACTTATCACATAAGCAAACTTTAATGAAAGTTGGATGCTTTTGATTGAAAAAAGTTTGATGTTTAGTATTCAAAGCTTAGTTCAGATATTTCCTTTTGACATTTGGAGGATTTGTATTTGCATTTTACTGGATTTTCATTGATTATAACTTTCCTTCTAAAAATCCGCTCAATGTGAATTTGGTTATTTAAAAGTTCACTTGATGGCTGGTTGAAAATCCAAACTGCACTGATCACAAGAGAAAAGAAATTTATTTTACATGTTCAGAACTAACTTAATACGACAGATCTGCCCTTTAGGTCTAGACGTAGGAATTAGGGAAATGGGCGAGATGAATGTGTAATATTTGTAAAAGGTTAGAAATATATATTATAAATCAAGAGAAGGTGAGATAAATCTTAAATTGACATTGAAGTAGAGCCTCAGATTTCATTTTCGAAAAGAACAAAGTAGGAGAAGTGCATAACATGGAGCAGAATATAAAACAATCTCTTTCCCTACAAATCATTTTTAGTAATTCCCCATTTGAAACAAAGATACTCCTATAAGAAAATGAACAATAATGAATGGTCGGAAATTTGTATATACCTGTATTATATCAGAGAAAATTCACCTGTCCAATTGAACACAGATGTAAGAGGGACATTGTTACATACTGTAGAAACACACAAAACCATTTGACTATTGCTCAATACATTCCAGGTCTTACAAATCTGGCTCCATTTTGACCACTTATGCACAGGTCTGTTTGCTGACACATTCGTTTAGGACATGTGAAGATTTCTCTCAAACTAGATTACATTAAGGATTCACCCATCAGCTAATCATGATATCTGAGCTATTTTTTCCCCTGGGGGTAAGAGTTTGTCTCTGGTCTGTTCTCTCCACATTTTCTTAAAGAATCACAGCATATTTCCCCGAGATTACCATGGCTTTTTTTGTTGTTAAAAAAAAGGGGGGTTGGGAAGGTGTTTCAGTGTTAGAGCGCTTGCCTTGCATGCATGAGGCCCTGGGTTCGATTCCTCAGCACCACATAAGCAGAAAAAGCAGGAAGTGGCGCAGTTTCTCAAGTGGTAGAGTGCTAGCCTTGAGCTGAAGAGCTGAGGAACAGTGCCCAGGCCCAGAGTTCAGGCCCCACGACCGGAAAAACAAAAACAAAAACAAACACACATCAACCTGAATAAAAGCTGTTAAGTGAAGAATAAAGTAAGAAAAATATTTTTCTCAGGAAAAAAATCAACCCTCCCATTAAGACATTCCATAAACCCTGTGTGGTGACACTAGCCTGTAATCCTAGCTATCTGGAGGCAGAGAGTAGGCGATTGAAAGCCAGTCATGACATACAAATTCTCCAGACTATCTGCACACTACTAAGCACCATGGATGAGCACAGTGATACTTGCTTGCCATCCCCAGCTACCCAGAGAAACCAACATAGTATCATCACAGATGAGGCTGGCCTAGGCCTAAACCAAGACAGTACTTAAAAAAATAACCAAGGAAGAAAGGGTCTGGAGGCATGAGTCCAGTGGTAGAGGTCCTGATTGACTAGTGTAAGTCCCTCATTTCAATCCCCAATTATTACCATAAAAATATCTCAGAAGGATTCCTCAGCAAGTACAAGATGATTTCTCCTTCCATTCCAAGTTGATGTGACTTCCATTGCTAGAACCCTAATTGTATATATTAAATAAGTACAATTCTAATATAAAAGGTTATCATCTACAAGTGCATATCGATATTTTTTACTACAGGACAGTGTAAACTCGTTTTATTTGTTTGCTTTGTTAAGACAAGCACTTTATGCAGCCCACACTACCATTTGCAACTGGCCTGGGAAGTCCCAGATCTGCGTTGGGCCCGCCCTCCCAAGCAAAGAGATAACAGCTAGTTCGTCAAATCTCTTGTCACTCAAACGTTATGTAACTGTCGATAATGACATCACAGCCATGCTTAATTATTCACAATTACTGGCCAAGTTACAGTATTAGAGGGAGAATTAAATCTAAGAGTGAGATGCAACTACCAGTTCCCAAATAGCCAATTCTGTTGCTGTACTGGTACTAAGACTTGAACTCGGAGCCTGGATCCTTAGCCTTTTCTCTCAAGGCTGGAGTTCTACCATTTGAGTCACAGCTCCAATTCTGGCTTTTGGGCAATTGATTAGAGGTAAGAGTCACATGAACTTTCCTGTCTGAGCTAGCTTTGAACTGCCATCCTCAAATTTCAGTCTGCTGAGTAGCTAGAATTAGAGGTGTGAGGCAACAGTACCTAACTAAATGTAAGATTCAGAAACCTATCTCTTGCTTATTTCATTAAAGTAGTAGGTCACTATTACTATCCCGCCCTTTTCCTCCCATCACTACTAAATACATACACACACACACACACACACACACACACACACACACACACACACACACCAATTTAAATTTACTGGTAAAACCTGCAAGACTAATTTTTGAACTTTTAATTTTATTTTAGTTGTGTTTCTGTGAATACTATTTTTGTGAAGATAGAAAGATTTTTTATTTATCTTCTACATTTAGAAAATTATGAGTTTGCTCCACCAAGACCTACATGAAATTACTTACTTGATAATACCATTCAATGAGCTACACATGTGATTGATTGTCTTCCCTTTCTCATGAGAAATCTTTTCTCCAAATCACTGATTCGCCTATGGATATCAATACTTTTTTCAAGTAAAACACATGCACACACTAAAAATACATACGCCTCCTTGAATGGCATCACTCATTTTCAAGACCAGCGTAGCGTGGCAGGGAGGGGGGGGGGGATGGGAGAGTGCACAGGTTGATATCCACAGCACTGGCCCTTAAATGTATAGCCATTTCTTCATCTGTATTCCATTTGGCCCTAAATAAATGAACTGGCTTATTTTATTTTTTTTAAAATAATTTTGTGAATCCAACATAGTCCCCTGCAGGCTCACTGCTTCAATACAGTAGCTTCCACTTTCAAAAACAAACAGCATCAAAACTCTTCTCTCGATGTCACACTGGATTTTTAAATATGCTGAAGCGAAGGTGGAAGAGATGCACCTTTGAATTTGCTTTATACACGTCTTACTTTTTGTTATGATTTCTGTTAGCCTATGCAAGTTCTCATACTCAGGAGAGTGTGTTCTATAGTTTTGGCAGGCTGTCATTCCTCTCCTGAATGTTAAATCTCTGATAAAGAAGCAAAACTCATATATTTTAAATTAAATTGCCTGTAACATTATCTTTTAAGGCCTTAAGATAAATGGGGATGGGTTATTGTAATGGTCTGAATATGAACTGTCAATTACAGGCTCCTGTGTAAATGCTTGGTCCCCAGCAGGTGTGATATTAAGAGGTTTTGGAAAGTCTAGGAGGAAGGGTCTGGTATGAAGAAGTAGGTCCCTGCGCACAAATCTCTTTGGTTATATCTGGTCCCCGGTTCTTCTCTGATTCCTGCCAGTCCTCCCGACATACATACTCATTCCAAAAGTCACAGTGTTCTGCCCCAGTGCATGGAGCCAAGTACCCATGGACCAAACTCTCTGAAACAAAGAGCCAGATGAAATTCTACCTCTTTTAGGTTGTTTATATCAGGCGTTTTGATCTTACCAATGATAAAACAATTACAGAAAATCAGTAGCAGAGAACTGAAGTCATTGCTGTAACTAAACCTTACCACTTGGTGCTTAAGCCTTTGGCAGTAGTATATGAAAGGAATTGGAAAAAAAAAAAGAAAGGAATTGGGAAGTTTTCAAATACGTCAGCTGGGGAACTTCTAGAATGCTGTAAGTTCAGGTTAGTGGGGGATAATGGTAAGTGCTCAGAAGAACTTAAATGCTCCATAAAAACAGACAGTCAAGACTGCTCACAGGTTTTAGGTAGAAATAGGATTCCAGTGGGAGCTGGACTATAAGTAATGAGTTATTGTGGCAAAGCATTTGTCTACATCTGCTGTGCTGAGATACTTGAAGTATTCCTAATTTAAAAGTAATGGACTAATTCTGTGGAAGAAATTTCAAGACAGGAAGAAAATTCAGGCGATTTTAAACAGGACTGTTACCAGATGCTTTTAGCCAGGTTAGCAGTGAGAAGAGCAGAAAGCATAACAGAGCAATTAAAAACAACAATAACAACAACAAAGAAAAAAACCCATGTAGTGTGGCCAGAAAAGTTATGTTTTTAAAGTTGGGAACAATAGCTTCTAAAGAAATCATTAAAAAGAAGCCGCTAGTTTTCAGCAGGACAATAGAAAAGGTGACATCTCAGGAATGAACCAGAATCCACTCACCCCACTCCAGGGTGTAAAGGTTTTAACTCCTTTGAAAGGTTTTGCTTTGAGAAGAGATCTCTGCTGACTCCTGCCAAGCTGATGTAGACATGGGTAATAACATGTGCTGCTGTTTTTACAGCCATGCAAGAAGTAAAAATATGGAGTTGTGGGGGCTTCTCCTTAATTTCAAGGGAGAGTCTAAAAGGCTGAGCTGTGTGTTATATGGTAAAAATTCTTGAATTTTCCATTATGAGATGGCATTATGAACTCTTGGGGCCTTAAGGAATTATAATACTGTGGTTTGTAAACCAAATGTCACTCACAGGCTTGTGTGTTGAATGCTTGATACACAGCTACGGGTTCTATTTTGGAAGATTTGAGGAACTCTAGAAGGTGAGAATTGATAGGAGGAAATATGTCCTGGGGGAGGGGAGCAGGTGCTTCTGAAGGCCCCTTGTCCCTCCCTTGCATTTTTCATTCCAGTTCACAATGAGGTGAACTGGAATGCCTCTGTCTCTGCTCCTGTCGACACAGTATTCTGTCCAAGTGAATGGGGCCAAGCCATCATGGGCTGATCCCATTGAAGCCATAAACCAATGTTTCAATCTAATCAGATACAGGGTCTAAACAACCCTCTGTGTATATAGACCAATGTAGTTATTAGAGATGGAAACAGTTTTAGAAATAAATTGTAGCCAAGATTCAATAAAATACCATACATTGGTATTATAGATGGTTGTTCAGTAGGATAACTTCACATAAACATGAATAGATTATCCATAAGGTTGAAATGTGAAAGATTATAAAAATGACTATCCAGTAGGCTATTGGACCTAGTCTTCTTTTCTCACTTAAGATTTTATTTCCATGTCTTGAATTTAAATTTTCCAAAGATGAAAACAATATGTTGTTCTGTTTGCAATTCAGACAGAGAGAAGGAAAATTCAGAATTAAAAAAAAATAAAATTAGAGCCACAGAGATGTTACTTGAATACAGTAGATATACATGGTAGGTGAGAAATGCTACGGCTTGGGTCTTCAGTGCCCCTAAAAATCTTATATTAACACCTTACTGGCCAGGCTGTAGTTCTATTGGAAGGCAGCAAATGCTTTAAAGGAGGTGATAACTGGGGTGTGCCCCGAAGGCACTGGGATGTCAGTGTTTCTTTTATTTTTCTACTTCCTGGCTGCCTTAAGGTAAGCAGCTTTGCTCTACCGCACACTCATCAGGGTCAAGAGAACATGAGCTGAAACTTCTGAAAACATAAGCTAAACAAAAATGTCCTCCATAGACACTTAAAAGAAAAACTGAGGAATTTTGTCATATGGATAGTTGAGCAGCAAAATAATACCTAAGAAAGTATCAGAAAATGAGGTAGATGGGTCACAAATGTGTAAGTTAAAAATAAAAAGAAATATGGTCAGCACATCTGTGCATTTACACCCTGGGATTTTCTATTAATTTGTTGTTGACAAATGCAAAACGGGTTTTGATGGGAATCAAAGCTTTTGTTTGAAGAATTATAAAGATAATCTGCTTTCTAAATTTTCTAATAATAATATGTGCTTATCTGGTGTAAGGTCAACTTCTGCTCCCATTTACTATACTTTACTATAATATATCATTATTAATGTTATTGTAACATAATAATATAATGGTGTTTACAAAATAAATGTAAAAACCGATAAGGAAGAGGAGTAACAGGATCTGATTTAGTGAAAAAAAGAGATCAAGGTTAATAATAATTGCTCTGTAGTTATAAATCCAGAACATTCCAATAGGAAAGTATATATAAGCTATATAAATGATCACATCCACCATAAAATCACTATAACCTCTCATTGGTATTGAGATAGAGTTAGTGTATTGTATTGAACTGCATAAAAATGATTCTTCCATGTACTATCATTTATGCTCTGAGCAGCTTTTGAATAAAATATTTTATCGCACTGAATTTTCATTCCATATAAATATTTTAAAAAAGAATAAAATATACATTAACTTCTTTAACCTTCTCTTTACATTGTTTTCAAGTGAGCACTCAGAAATGTACTATTTCTTGAGTTTAGTTTAATTTTTAAAATATATCCTAATTGGATTTTGTTTTTTGAATCAGTGGAGCCCTAGAAACTCATTTGAAAGAAAATCTCTCATGGTGCTCATCCTGCATATTATTGAGTCTATGAATCAGTTATGAGCAAGAATAAAAATGAGAGATTGTGATTTTTTAGGGGATTTTAGATGTATAAGTCAATATTTCCACTTCAGTTTTGAAAATGACAAGACTTATAAGTAATAATTATTAATATGCAGAGCAATTATACAATCGATCGTTGAAAACTAAAAAGGTTACAAAGTAGTAAAGAGTCTCAATATCCTGGAACTTATTCTGTTTTCCCTGCCAAGTGATCTTCTGAATGTGAATAACATCTACCAGAAAATCTGTACATATGGAATCTCTGATGGTAAGAAATATAGGAAGTCTTCCCATAATTTCAAGGCTGTTCTTCCAGCTCCTAATGACGGAGTCACCAGCTCCTTTTAGTCATCGAAGGGTAGCCTAAATCCACGGATACTTTATAGATTATTTTTAGAAATTCATTTAGAATCGCAATTTCAATCACTGTATGGACACCAACACTTGACAAAAAAGTATGTGTTTAATGATCAACCACACCTGGGTCAAATATTCATGATGTCATTCTATTTAGCAGCTTCTTCATGTCCCACAAGATTTCAAATATACCCAATAGATAATCATCTAGATATAAGGCAAAGTTTTAAAAATTTGGGGAAAGTGTTTCCTGTACCAACTTCTCAATTCATTCTAAAGTCCCTTAATGCATGTGAAAAGCAAGAATGAAAACAGACTGCAGTACCATTCAAACTGATGCTTAGGCCATGATAAAAATGAGTGGTTTCTTCTGCTGCTGCTTTTAACACAGCTCTCATGTTCTGGTAGACCAGCGAGACAATGGAGCATTTGAGAAATTTTTCAGCAATTGAAACTACAAATTGCAAAACAACTAAAAACAGCTAAAGTGACTGGAGATGAGCTGATTTTCCATTTTCTGATATGTCTTCTGATTCATTATCTCTTGAGTTTCTACTGAATATGAAGTTGTTTATTTCCAAAGGGGTTACCAGTTTGCAGGGAAAATTTAGAAAATGGACATATATTTATTCTGTCAATGTAAGCACCCAGAATTAAGACTGAGTATCTAAACCTCCTGAAATGAGTTTTGCTTGCCTCTTTGAAAGCAATTTAAATAACTATTGTGTTGCCAAGGAACAAAATTACAGTCTGAGGTCATGAAAATCCTCATTCATGAGCAAAATAGTGATATTAGAGTGGATTTTTAATTTGCTGTAACTAAGTAAAAAAGAGAAGTCATACCTTAAATTGGCAGCCTTATTAGCCTCATGCTTAATTGGTTGCTTTCAATTTTACTGTGTATTTGTTTTATTCTATTTTGTACGAGCTTATATTAATCCTACAAGGGAGTTTCCTTGTGATAGAATCATGTTCTATCCTATCAATGCAGTGCAAACTGGTTTAAAGTTTCATTCACAGAAGAATAATTATTTTTATGAAATATAGCCTATGATGTCAAATATATCAACATTCTCAATCATTTCAATAGTGTAACTAAAGCTGTAGTATTTCTGAGACACAAGTATTTTTAGAACTTTCAATGTTGAGATATTTGGCCCTATCTAGAAATAAGTTAATAAATGCATACAAAAGAATAAGATTTTGCTCCTAGTAATTGCAAACCATGTAATTTACAACATCCTTCACATTGATAATCACTAGGAAAAAAGAAATGGAGGAAAATTTAAGTCAAGTGTGCTTGAATGTACTACAGGTTTTAAAAAGAAAAGAGCTGGGAGCCAGTGGCTTACAACTGTTAGCCTAGCTACTTAGATGGCTGAGATATGGGGATTGAGGCTCTAATCTAGACTAGGCAGGAAAGTCTGTGAGACTCATATCTTCAATTAAACAGCAAAAAGCTGGAGGTGGAGGTGTTGTTCAAGTGGTAGAGTGCATTCTTTGAGCAGAAAAGCTCGGGGACAGCATGTAGGCCCTGGTTACAAGCCCTAGACCAGCACAAAAAACAAACAAACAAAGCAAAGTGAAGCATAAATCTCTGGATTCTTTCCCAAAAAGTTGTTTAGTTGTTTGGTGAAAACTCCAAGAAACACTGTTTTCAGTGAGGAGAAAATATGAGGCTTTGAACGAGAGGCAGTATCATGTTTAGTGTTGAAAGACTAACATTTTATGGTTAGGAACTGTGAACGGGCAAGAAGCTAGCCATGTTACACACACACACACACACACACACACACACACACACATACATACTATACTATTGCATACAAATATATATGTGAATACATGCAAGAATATATAAATATGCACATATATATCTGTCAGACATATATCTAGCTGTATCTGCTTTCTACCTGTGCATGTGTGCATGTGTGCACATGTGTGTGTATGCTATACACATGAATAAGCTGAAATGTGAACTGAAGCCCAGTTTTTAGTTTTTAGTTATTTCAATCTCTGCAATTCCATGCTAAAAGTCTTGTGGTTTCATTTGGGGAAAGGTAGTGCATTTCTAGATTTCAATCTGCTTTCTTAAACACTGTTTTCGAAAGTGATTACTGACAAAAGATGAACACTCTCAGTACACTGGACAGGAGCATGCTGGGAGCAAGATGGACCTTCACAGGTAGGCCACCACTAACCTACTTCTTCCAGTGAGGCTCCTGCTGTTAGTAGTTTGGTCAGCTGTGGACTCATGAATGGACAGATCCACCGATGAGAACAGTCCCCTTTTCATCCAGTCACTTCTTAATTGTACCACCACTTGGGGACCAGAAATTCAACTCAGAAGCCTTATAGGGTATTTCAGAGCCAAACTTCAGTAGATACTATAGTCAGCCACAATAATGGTTAAACATAAAGGAAGAATGTGAGAATTTAGAATAATAGCAATGTGCATGAATACCGAGTGCTAATCTAAATGAACTATTTTGACCACTTCGTTGACATCATCTACTAAGATTGACAAATGTTCAATTCAGTACCTATGGAGTCACACAACTGAAAGTCGTGTGAGTGTTGCTCAAGAGAGACATAGCCTCATATGGTCATTTTAGCATAACAGTCAATTTTACACGAATCGAAATTGAAAATAAAATCTATAGATCATAGAAACAAAAATCCATTAGTATAAATGTATTTTGTCTCTTAATTTCTGAAAAAATACTTTGTGTTTTATGCTTGGATAAAAGTTAATTAATTTTTGTTCTGAACCATTACTCCTCTAGTGATTAAGGGTGGTAAGAAGAAAACAAACACAAAGTGAAATATAAAGTGGGATTCATAGAAAGAAGTCACCAAAAATAAAGAAGTTCATTATCTAGAATTGAAATGCAAAATAAAATAGTAAGGTAAATAAAATAGTAGGTTTAATAAATACTTTGAGCACAAAAATATAGGAAAACACTAAACCTCACTCTCTATAGATATCCTTCATGTACAATAATGGCAATGAGTACTCACTAGTGAAAAACCTCATATGCTCATGGTGTAGAAAGTCTTGCTACATGAATGAATATGCTAAGTTGTATATGAATACTTTCTTTCATGGTGTAGAAAAAGTCTTGCTACATGAATGAATATGCTAAGTTGTATATGAATACTTTCTTTATTCAATTATTTAGCCAATTAGAAGTATATGTGTGTGGAGGGGATGTTAAAATTAGTAATAAAAATTTGCTTCTCTCCTTTTCTGTCCTATTTCTTTCATTTCCTTTCCATTCCCCCTCTCTTCCTACCCTCTTTCCCTTCCTCTCCTTCTGTATCTCTCTCTTTTCCTTCCTCCCTCCTTCTCACAATCTCTTCCTCTATATCTCTTTCCCATTCTATTTCTCTCCCCCTTCCTCACCTTCTCTCACTCCATTCCTCTCTCCCTCTTCTTGTTTCCCTCCCTCTCCCTCTTTTGATCCCTCCCTCTTCTGTCTCCCTCTCTTGCTCTCCTTTCCCTTCATCTCTCCTCCCTTCCCCCTCCCCTCCCTTCTCTTCTATTCTCTCCTCTCCTCTTCTGTCTCTCACACACGTTTCTATTTGAGTAACATTGTGAAGCACAGATTATAGGCAGAAAGAACTATCATATCCAATTTTGAGCCTGGAGTTCAATGTTTGACAAATATTCCATTGGAAAGACCAGAAAATGCTGTCCAAATTAAGAGCACAAAAGATGGGAGCAGGAGATGGAAGAATCTCTCAATCCTACCACAAGTTGTATGAAAATGACTGTCTGTCTGTGGCTATTTTTCAACTTCTGTAAGTGGTTTATTTTTATTTTTATTAATTCTTTAAGTAGTTGCAAAAAGTCGTTTCAGTTCAGCATGTCAATATTATGAGTACAATTCATCTCCATCACTGCCATTTTGACTTCTACTTAGTGTCTTTCATGTTAGATCATCAGTTTCTAAACTTTATTTAGAAGTCCCAGAATGAATTTGCTCCTCAGGTTCCATCTTTCCTTCATCATGGCCAAATCATAGTAGGTACCCTCCCAAGCCAATATTCATTGAACTGATTGTTTTAAATTGTGTGTTGGTCCTAGGGCTTCAACTCAGCTTTAGTGAGCTTTACTGTTCAAGGCTAGTACACTACTACTTGAACCATAACTCCACTTGTGGCTTTTTTCTTTGGGGGGTGCTTAATGGGAGATAAGAGTTTTACACACTTTCCTGTGTGGGCTGGCTTTGAACCATGATCCTTAGATGTCAGATTCCTGAATAGCCAGGATTATAGGCACAAGCCACTGGAACCCAGCTTGAACAGATTTTTAAGGCAAGTAAGAGTGTATTGCAGGCTTGGAGAGTATAATGTGCCCAGAGTTTCAGCTTGTGATGAAATACTATATAGATAACCCATCTGTACTAGGTACATAGGTAAAAGGATCCCAAGAGCCAATAGCAACCAAACCAGGGCAGAAAGCAGGACATTCCACTCAATGTGTACACAAGGCAAGATGTGCTAAGAATCTATCAGTCTTTAGCTCAGAATCTAGTTTAAGCCAGCAGTGGGAAATAAAATACTCCCTTGAGTCTTAACCCATCAAGCCTAATTGCCAAAAAGTTCAATAGAAAGAAACAGAAAACAATCTGATCTGTCACAGATTTTTATTAGCTTTCCCTAAGTGATATCTCAGGGCTCTCATATACCAATGAAACCACCACCGTGAAACAATATAAAAAAATGACAGACATCAGCAAAGTCTGACCACCCCTGCTTCTTAGATGACTCCCTCATCTCAGGTCACAGGGGGGTTTTAAAGACTGTACAGAAGATGCAGAAGGTGAGCAGACAAAATGTCCCTGGCAGTCCTAGCAAATATACAAAGTTGGTTACACTAAAATGATTCTTTCGGACAGGCAGAGAGCAAGGGTGTGAGACTACAAATTGTCAGAAGCTGATAAGAAAATAACCTATTACCTGCAAAAAAAAAAGCATTCTCTTCTCCAGGCTGTGAAAATGTCATAAAAATGGAATATGCAGGTGTGAGGCGACCACATTGGATGAGTGATATCACCAAATTTATCATGTGATGCAATGTACTTTAGCTATGGTGTGAATATAATCACAACTCTTCTTGCAAACAATTCATTTAGTGAAACTACATATATTTAAAACTAAAATTGGATCCTACTTGTTTAGTTTGAAAACTATTGAACCAAACATAAGGAAATACACACACCCTTTGCTCGTGCAGGCTTACAAGACAAGACACTGAGCTGGATACACTGGGTATAATGTGTTAGAGACATAGAATCTCAGAAAGCAAACGCTCATGAATTGGAGGGCTCCTGGAATAACATGAGAACATGCATATTTCCAGTTCCTGCTGAGAGTGTCTTGCTGTTCCTAGAGCCTGAACCAAGTATCTCAAGGCATATTTCAGGTTTCTTAATTAAATCCACACTGCTTCCCAAGGCAATTCAGTGGTAAGGCCCAGCCTCAGAAAGACACATGTCCTCATGCATATGGCATTCTACTCACAGAATCTTCTCACCTTATTTATCTGAGATCTGAAATTCTAAAGATGCCAATTAATACACAAACACATTTAATTACAAATCTCTAAATGGTGCCATTTTCTAGTAGTATTTCAAATTATGATTGCTAACCCATTTAAATGTATGCATGAAAACTTGAATGTATTTACATAATCTGAGAGGAGAATTAGTACATCCTTTCTTTGTCTCCTCTCCTGTGGCACATTTCATTTTTGTGTTAGAAGGTTAAGTTGAATTTCCATAGGACTTCCTTGGAGATTGCATAGATGAAAGTAGTTATAAATGATAAATAAGCTCATTCTTACTGTTAGCACTTAGGAGCACTTAAGACTTCAAATGGTGTAGCAAGAGCCTTGGACTGGAAGACAGAAGAAAAGGTTCTGGACTAAGCACTCTGCCAAGTACTCACTTGTTAAATAATCTACATTTTCCATTTGACTTCCAAAGATAGTTCTTCATCAAACACAAATTCAATATTGAAGAGTAGACACATAAGCTCTCAAACTATTATCAGAAAAAATCAAGAAGGCAGATATGAAGAAAAACATGCTCTGTAACATGGCACAACCCAAATTAAAAAGTCCTCAACCCAAAGTTAAATTCTATGATTTACAGAATCTAGATCAGTTCCACACTGACCACAGTGGAGCCTACAGCAAGAGGAAAATCAGCAACACTGGTCATTCCTTTTAAGCATTTGAAATTGTATTCAAAGATCTCTCATTAATTTTAATTTATAAAATCACTGCCCTTCCCAAAAAAAAAGGGAGAAAAGAAAAAAGTCATAGAACTTGTCTGGTAAATTGTGTGCATAGTAGAGTTACCCAGCATGCTCTGCTTTCAACCTGGAGCAAGGCCTCTGAAAGCTGTCCTGGGCAGGTCATGTCACCATGTTCAGAACCGCCTCTTTCTCCACCCACTGTCTCCAGCTCTGACCTATAGAAACTACATGCAAAAAAAGACCTCCTAAAGCGCCATTTTCATGTGAGTGCTTTAACAATCCTCTGATTCTGCAAGTCAGATCAGTTCTTCTCTTGCCTCAGTGAACCCTACTCCCATTTCTAGATTGTTCCTCTATGCCTACATATATTGCTCCAGTTAAACAATGACAAATGAAGCAACACAATGATATGCTTGACCTTACACAAGTTGAAAAGTATAGCAGAGGAAATGAACTATTTTATGCACTAAAGCCAACCTTCCTTGCTTCCTTCCTTCCTTGCTTCCTTGCTTGCTTGCTTGCTTGCTTGCTTCCTTCCTTCCTTCCTTCCTTCCTTCCTTCCTTCCTTCCTTCCTTCCTTCCTTCCTTCCTTCCTTCCCCCTTCCCTC
>NW_012267259.1:4340626-4394816 GCF_000151885.1 Dipodomys ordii | reverse complement strand
CTTGCTTGCTTGCTTGCTTCCTTCCTTCCTTCCTTCCTTCCTTCCTTCCTTCCTTCCTTCCTTCCTTCCTTCCTTCCTTCCTTCCCCCTTCCCTCCAGCTCTTGTTTGTTCTTGTTTGCTTAGAAACAGAGTCTGGCATGAATTATTGAAGCTGTTCAAGCTGACCCTGAACCTGAAACTCTTTTGTCTCAGCATTCTGAGTGCTAGGATTACAGATTTCTACCACCACCCCATTTTTTAAGTTAATATAATTGTGTTCTGGCAATATGAGAACCTATAACTTTAAAGTAGAAAAGAAATAATCCTCAAAGGATCATGCATTTTGAATCACAATAGAAGTGATCTGTGGAAAGCTGATTCATAGTGAATTATGTCAGTTTTATCAGTTATGTTTTATTCATCCATTATGCTGTTTTATTACAAATAATTGCTACACATTTTCGTAGAATCTTCTCAGAGTAATTTAATTACATGTGAATGTTTAGAGTTACTTTTTACAAAGAGATGTGTAACCTAAATAAACACAAATTATGTGGTTTCTAATAACATCCTGGATTCTAACCCTATATTACCTGTACCCATGCAAACCTCCACAGACTTTTTTTTGTTTTTGTTGTTGTTGTTGCAGTTTGGGGGCTTGAACTCAGGGCCTGGGCTCTATCCCTGAGCTGTTTTTACTCAAGACTATCATTCTTGAACCACTTGAACCACAGCTCTATTTCTGGCCTTTTCTATTTATGTGGTACTGAGGAGTTGAACCCAGGGCTTCATGCATGCTAGGCAAGCACTGGACCACAAAGCACATTCCCAGCCCACCTCCTCAGACTTTTGTCATCTTCAATTACATAAGGCATCTACTCTGGTCCCACCACTCATAAACAAAAGTTGAGCCTTGGATTTTAGCTCAGATTAGGAGCATGTAGTTACTGTAGGCTATGTTTCTTGCAATTTTGTATCTCATGAAATTTAGCAAGGAGATGTGTCCCCATAGTACTGCTCAATAAACAAAAAACAGAACGAATACATAAACAAATGCATGGAGCAAAGGAATGAATAAATAAAGATATACAAAACTGAGAACTAGCCTTCCCAAAATAACTAACCCTAAGCATTCATGTTTATATCTAAATTCTCTCAAAAATTTAATTTTCTCCTTGAGCAGTAATTATAAAATGAAAGAATCCAGGCAATTTGTGAAATACATAGATAAACTTGGGGCCCACACTGCAGACAGGATAGCCTCATACTTCATACTTTGAAATTCTGAAGGGGGTCTCCATGGGAGGTTGTAGATGATGTGCTTTGTAATAATCCATACTAAAGACCCTAAAGCACACTAAAGAGTCAAAAAAAAAACCCTGGAACAGAAATAGGTTAAGGTATACAGGGAAGTTATTAGTTGGGTCAGCAGTTAAGGGATTTATCTGGGGCCCATATGCTCATAGTATTGAACAAGCCAGGAAAACAGACAAGGTCTGACCTTTAAATTTCTCTGCACCATAATTAACTTTAAAAATCAGCTTAGCAGTCTACCCAATTGAGGGAGCGAGGCTCATGCACAAGACTACAGCTTTGTTATTAGTTAGTTAGAAATGCATATTTTAAAAAATTAGACTTTTAAAAATTAGACTGAAGCCACTTAATATAATGCATAAGGCACCTTGCAGAGTGTGGAAATGGAAATGGACTTTAAGAATTACAAAATCTAATCCTCATCAGGAATAAAAACAAAACATGCAATAATGACTTGTTTCATTTGAAAATGCTTTTAAAAATGAAGCAGGAATATGAAGTAATTGGAATACCTTGTAAACATGACTAGAGAAGGTAACAAAGAAATCACCTACTGTGTAACTATGTAAGCTAATAAAAAAATGAACATGTCCTTAAAATAGCGTGTGAACAACCAGCACACTCTCAAAGACATCACGAATATGTTACCCTTTCCTTTAAAAAAAATGAAGTAGGTACTAACTAGTGGTACTCTGAAAGACAGAGGAAACTCACTAATTATACCAATTATATTTTCTGTGTCTGGGTTTCTAATGTGAACATTAGGATCATCATTATGACAAAGCCACTTCAGCATCATCTGCCAGTTCCATATTGGTAATAAGCCTGGCCTCTACTGACACAAAAAAATGCGGAAGTCCAAGGCTTGGGAGTCTTTAAGCTCTCCCAGGGGACTTGCCTTAATACTGGTCTGCTTCTAGCCCTGAATCAGTCAGTCCCTGGAAACAGAAGAGAGATGCCCTTTTCATTCCTTGCTCCTGGCGTAATTACAGGCTCGAGAGATGGGTCAGTGGAGCACTTGGGACTTTACATGCCAAGAGGGGAGGAATCAATGTCAATGTTCATATATATATATATATATATATATATATATATATACACACACACACACACACACACACACACACATTCATTCAGCCCAGACGTAATGTCTGTCATTTTCTCCCCTTAGGATATCACCAAGACCTTGATGGCATCTCAGGTAAAGACAAACAGTGTCTCAGAGTCAAGATTCCATACATGACCCTATCTTGGGAGGATAGCTGTGGAACAAAGGACAACAAACCTACCAGGAAAACCCAAGTATTCTGCTATGTTTCCTTAGCTAAGGAGCCCAATGAGAAATCAAATATTTTGAATGAATACCTTAACTCCTACAGTTTTTTGCATATTGTTTTGGATATGCACATATGTGACTAGCAGTCCAGAGCATTATTTATGTAAAGATTATCTTGCCTAACTTTTTCAGGCCTAATAGTATTTGGGTTAGCAACATTGTTAAAGAATCCTAAGAACATCTGGAGATTTAGCACTATTTTGTCCTATATAATATTTCATGGCTCTATCCCCAAAGATGAATCAATGTGTGTGTGTGTGTGTGTGTGTGTGTGTGTGTGTGTGTGTGTGTACAATTAGCTGTTTCAGCTAGCCTTTAACTCATCTCTTCTCCATACTCTTGTGGTTTCTTCAGCATTATGAGGAAACACAGTGCTGCTTCTATCTACCATCTAGAAACACAACCCTCCTGGAGAATTATTTCAGGATTGTCATTGTTCCTCCATCAGTTTGTTCCTGTTGTATTTTTACCTAAAAAGCCCAATTACCAGGAGGTGTGAAGGCAACCACCTGAAGCAGGACAAATTGTGTAGAACTGCCTTAAGGGGAAAGGCGTTGGGATTCATGGATGCGTTTCCTCTACCACCAATGTGGAGGCAGTGCTGAATCACATCCGGTCAAAAGCGAACCCCAAAAATAGATCCCTGCAGACAATGTTTCTGATGTGAGCGATAAAAGAAGGGCACATTACTATCTTCATTCTCCTAGCCTTTTGAATGCAGCCTTTTCTAAGCTAAATATTAGGATTCACTTTTCTACATAAGAGACTTCAATGTTAACAGCTCATCATGAAACAAAGCAGTGCCAAGAATCATATAACCTGGGATAACTATGGTTGTTATCCACACAGCAGCTTGGTCTTTCTCCTTTTGTCCCTTCCCTCTCTCTTTTCCTCTCTCCACCTCTCCCTCTCTCCCTCCTCCTCCTCCTTCCTATTCCTTTCCTCCTCATCATTCTTTTTCTCCTCTTCCTTCCTTTCCTCTTCATGTTTGATTCCTCTTTTTCTTCTTCTTCCTCCTCCTCACAACTGCATATCATCTTAACATGTAGTGTAGAATGAGTAGTCCAGTGTGGACAGGACATAAAAGGACAACAGGAAGTGATTACCTGTCTTCATATGTCAGTCATAACGGACTCAGTTTCCCTTCAAGAGAAATAAAATGGCAAAAAGGAGGAATATTCATTTAAGTCAAAGACTGTCTACTCTCGACTCTCATGTGATAGAATATAGAATTAAGCCCCTTCAGTGATTTATTAATGCATATACATTAGGTTTTCATTTCTTCAACCATTTTAGCCGATAAGTCCAAATGCTTATCTGCAAATGCTATGTAAAACAAACAAACAAAAAAAAACAAAACCAAAACACCCTTCCATTATGCTTCAGCTTTCCTTCCACCCCTGCTCCTCTTTTTTTTTCCTTTTGGCATGCATTTTAGCCACATTAATTGGCACTATAAACCTTTTGATAAAATAGTCTGTGTAAGACACTCCACTCCAAGTATCAATACATTTTACTTCATTGTAAACTGCTTATGATATTTTTAGACTAGTAATTATGGTAATGCTATCATAGGCAAGAAGCATAATAATAATTACCATATCATAAACTGCAAGTTGATTCTTAAACAATTGCTTGAGTTCTTTGCTAAATCCCTCCTTTCCTTCAATTCTGCCTCTCTCTCTCCCTCCCTTCTCTTTCTCTTTCCCTCTTTTCTCTTTCCTATTGGCATGTAGTAGAATAAAAAGTGAGAGAGCATCTGGAGTTGATCATATGGACATAAACTCCAATGTAAAGTACAACCCTGCATTATATCTCATTGGCTATCAATGCACCAGTATTTTTTCACTTCTAACTTCTCTACACAATTTTGAGTTTCCCATTGAAAACAAGCAAAGTAGTCAATTGCAGACTGAAAAATCTGCATTTGCAGCCCATACTCTATGCATCTGAAGATCAGATTGCACAACTGTCACATCTGTTCTGATTTTCGCATGGAAAGCTACACTTGTTCTGATAGTCACACATTCTTGTACTTTCTTCTAATGTTCTTTGTGTTTCTGTGTATTTATTAATGCTTATTGATTTGAGAGATATTTACAGAATGACTAGTCAGCATACCATTTAGAACAACATTTTTGCTTTATAGTACAATGAATAATGGTGCCAACTCATCAAAATGAAAGGAATGAATAATAATCACCTCCTATTCCTCAGAAGCTGCAAATATGTTGACATTTGACTAAATGAAGGGTTTGGAGAGAAGGTGATCATCCCAGATTATCTAGGGTGAGCAACTGTGCAATCACAGGGTCCTTCAAAGAGAACCAAGAAGCTCAGAGTGTCAGGAGGTGAAAGTGTTTCAAGTAATCTGAGGAAAGGGAATGAGCCAAGAAATTCAGAGATACCATTCTGAGTGACTGTAGACTCCTACCTCCACGTGAGTTAAAATGCTTTTGTGGGTCTAACCCATGGTATGTGTGGCAATATATCATATAATCAGAAGTCTACATAGTCTTCTATCACTTTCTTAGAAAAAAATTCAAAATTATTATTTGAAAACATTTCCCTGAGAACTTTTTCAGCAAAGACAGCAGTTTCCACAGTGAAAGACAGGATTCTCATGGGCAGACAAACAGAATGCTGAGCTGCATGACTTGCTGAAGACTTATAAACTCAGGCTTCTCTAACCTTTGATATGATACTTAGGGAGGCTCAACCTCTCAGACTATTTGTGGCCAAACAGATCTCTTGAAATGAGCATCAACCATAATAGCTGAAATAAATATATATTTGGCTCTTAGTAAAAGACTTGCTGTAAGGAATTCTAACATTACAAGTGAGTAAAAGTATCTGACTTCTGTTTTCATTGACAGACAAATAAGGTTTGCTGAATTCTGTTGTCAACTGTAATTGTTGTTCTTCTAATACAAGTCAACTGTATACTCATAACTGAGTATCATCACACAAAGGGATGTTGACATTTAATACAGAATTGTAGAATAGGACTACATTATGTTTATTATGGTATAATTATAACTAATATTTGTTAGTTTTACTTATGATCGTCCAATATTAAGAAGTCTCAGTGTATATTAGAATAGGGAAATATATACAACTCAGAAATTGTTTAATTTCTATTTAAAACTGTGACAACACTAAGGGTTTAATCACTAGAGATACCTGGAGTAAAACATATTTTATCTAAATATCCTCTGGCTTCTCTGTCAGAAATCTCTATACTGGATTTGTATAGCTACTTGCATTCATGCTAACACATAATCTGAAATTATTCTATAAAATTCCAATGATGTTTCACTGAACAATTTATGAGCTTACTTTCAGTTGATGCTATAAATTTCACTGTAAATTTAAAAATTCCATGGGGATTCTTAGACTTTTTGACAACCTTGTGAGTGTTGTCAAAATATAATACAAAACAAGAATGCTGATGAATCTCTCAGATAGGAGAAGTTGTGCTAAAAGCAACAAAATCTTAATGAAAGATCCAACTTAGCAGCTTATGATTTTCCAGGTATAATTACTTAAAAGGGCACATTACTTTCAGGAGAGAAAAAATCAGAAGAATATAGTACAAATTCGATTACAAAGTTCTTCTTCCTGTTGAGACATTACCTGTACATATCAACCTCTATGTACGAATTCAACATCTAGAGCAATACAAATTTTATTTCAGAACTTGCTTTCACATCTAACTGAAATGCTTACCATGAGCTTACACACTATCGTCTCCAGCTCAGATACACACAGAAAAATTTGCAAATAACAACTACAAAGTAGAATGTGTAAAGAAACCATAATGTGGTTGACTGGTATTATTTTCAAATTTCATTTTTAAGCATCATTCATTTACAATTCTGTGAATGATGAATGTTTCTAACTTCCCCCTCACCCCGCCCCACATCACACTCCCCACATATTCTACCGGTTATAGCCTCAGACTGACTCAGTATCGTTGCCAAGGAAACAACCAGGAAGCAGGAGGGAAACAGCCCCTTTCATCTGGTGAGAGGATGATGGGAATGGATGAGAGAGTTGAACAAGGTCAGGCGTTTACCGCTGAATACAAATCTGTCATGCCTAATAGATGAAGCTCTTTAGTTTCTGTGCTGTTCAGGCTACTACCAGCAGCCAAGGAGAAAATAAAAAAGACACTCAAGCATGAATGCCAATCAGCCTGTGCTGGCCATCGTGATGTATTTACATGTTTCCTAGCAGCTGTACTAGGTTGGCTATGGATGAAATGATAAATTAAATAGATGCCCAAATTATAGAAGAGCAGAATCTCAATCCAGAAGGTAAAGCTTTCTTTGCTGAGGTCAGAGTTCAAAATACTTCACAGGCTCAATTGTACTAAGGAGAGAAAGCTCTCCATCAGTGCTCTCTTGATCATTTACCAACAACATTATGCAACATAAATATATATATATATTTGCATATATGTCTCATTTACAAGGACAATATGTGTAATAAGACAGCAATAAGTTATACCAAATAACATCAGAAAACACAATCTTCTTTGGAATACCTTCAAAATGCTAATCTTTTACATATACCTGCATAGCTCACAGTATGAAATGATCCCTGGTAGACAGAAAGGATATTTAACTATTGGTAATGGAGAGCCCAGGGCACTGGTGGCTAAGACCTCTAATCCTAGCTACTCAGGGGTCTGAGGTCTGAGGATTGGCTGTTCAAAGCCAGTCCAGGTAGAAAAGTCCTAGAGATTCTTATTTCCAATTAACCAACAAAAGCCAAAAATATAAAAAGCCAGAAGTAGGGTGTGGCTCAAATGGTAGATCCCTAGACTTTAGGAAAAAGAAGAAGAAACAAATAACAAGCTCAGGGACAGAGCCCATGCCCTGCATCATTGCCCCAGGACCAACATAAAAACAACAAAAAGAAAGTAACAGAATACATCTGCCTCATGAAACATTATTAATATTTCCATTGTCTACTGAAAATATGTAGACAAATCTGCCTCTGAAGTATATCTGGAGAGACATACTTTCTGTTAAAAAATATTTTCTCATATTCCCTTATTGTAAAAAAGAGATTATAATATTCTAAGTAAAACCACAGGCAATATTTCCATTAGGAAAAGATTTCTCAATATTTTTAATACTGTTAGTGAACAAGGGTATTTATGTCAGAACATGGACCTGGAAGATAACAGTGGATGACAAGAAGAAAGTCTGGTAAAGAATTAAAATGAAGTTTGAGCTTGAGATTGATATGAAATCTTCTATTTGTTTTGAACTAATCATGAGTTAATGAAAAGGAATCCTTCATTTCTTAAAAAAATTAATAGGCATAACCTTGCAGTATACATTTATGTTGTAACAGTGATTTGAAACTCAAAATGATGTATTATATAATGTAAAAATTGAGATAACAAAATAATTAATCCACTGTCTTCTGTATTAAATGCCTGTAAAGCTAGAAAGTTAGGTCAATTAGATAAAATCAAAACTTAATGTGCCTACATCTTAGGGGCTGATTTAGATATTATCTGCAAGGGACACCAAGACAAGAGCGGGGGTACTTTTAGGGAACCACAAAGATGTTTCTGTTTTTAATAATAAAGATGAAAGCAATATAATTGAAACTAAATTACAGTGTACATTATTCTTTGTACAAAAGGATTTATAACATATAATTTATAGCTAAGCAACTGTGGCTCATGCCAATAATCCTAGCTACTCAGGAGGCTGAGATATGAGGCTCATGATTCAAAACAAACTCTGGGTAGAAAAGTCTATGAGACTCTGATCTCCCATTAGTCACCAATACAAATTACAAGTAGAGATGTGGCTCAAGCGGAAGGATGCTAAACTTCAGTCCAAGGGCTCAAGAACATCCTTAGTCATAACCAACGATGAAGACCTTTGGTTATTTTGCTGAAAGACAATACAATCTTAGCCTAGTTGTGGTTTGCATTGGTTTTCCTTCTCTTATGTGGTCTCATCAATGTTAAATCCTTGCTTTAGATCTTCATGATAAAACTCAGCTTTCATATTTTTTTCTTTTTTCTTTTTTTTTCATTATGTGAGTTTGAACTCACTGCGATGGGCTTGCAGGGCAAGCACTCTACCTCTGGCTTTTACTTATTTATTCCAGGAAACACTAATAGGTACACCATATATATTAGTCTTCTGGGCATGCAGGCAATTCCTGTGCCCTTCTGACTCTCGGGCGTTTTCTGTGGAGCCTTTGTTCTGTTCTGGTCGCTGGGTTCTCTGAGTACGTGGATAATGGGATGCCTTTTAAACTAGCTGATAGGAAATTTCTTCCTATTCAGGGAAAATTAAAAAAACTACAACAGAATCCCTCCTTTTCATGGTTATGTAAGTCTTCTTGTGAACTAGCAGGGCAGAATCTCTTCTCTTTATAGGAAAATATGACTTGCTCAATGAAATGCAATGTTTATAAGAGCACTCCAAGGTGATTGGAGTAGAGAGGCAATATTAATTGAAGGAACTTGAATCAAGTGTACTTGTTTTCAATTGCTGTTAGAATGCTACAAATGACTATACACTTCATATCTTAAAATAGCACAGATTTGCTGTTTTCTGGTTCTGTGGGCTGAATTTCTGGCCACGGCTCTCACTATTTTAAAATGAAGGCATTGGCAGACCAGGGTTTATTTCTTCTGGCTCTGAAGATAGGCATCTCTTCCTTTTCCAGCTTTTCAAGCTTTATCTGACCATATTCTTTGGCTTGTGGCCCTTGTTCTATCCAGAAAGACAGAATGGCATGCCAGTCTGTCGCCCATCACATCACCTTGATATTCTTTTATACTGTCTCATCTGTTAAAGGAGCTTTGAGAATGTATCTGCAACATTTTTTCATCCTCTTTGTTTCCAATCAACTGTTTGTCACCATCTCCACTGTTAAGTCCTCCTTGAAATATAGCATACTGTACTGGAAAGTGTAGAGTATGGACACCTATGGTTATAGGAGCAGTCTTCTGTCTACACACAATTATTTACCCTGGGCATTTGTGATTTCTGGCTCACATTCCTTTTTCATATCTCAAAATAAAAAAAACCACACAGACTGGTTTTTGTAAAATTCTCTACCCTAGAGACTGACCTGTCAGTACATACTAAATATCCCAAAAGCTCTGTTGGAACTTTGGCTTTCGTTGAGTGCATCTGTTGTAAAAATTGATCTGAATCCAAATAAGGAATGAGAAATGGACCGGGAGCACTGATGCTTGCCTGTCCCCAGTCAAGCTCCCAAGAAGCTGGCTTCCTTCTTTCAGTGCAACTAACTCTTATCAAGTGTCTCTTTCTGAAAGGCTGTGTGCTTCCAATTCTGCCATTACTTTCCTGAGTCTCCACTTTGAGCCAAAGGATGGTAACAGCTCCATTGTGGAGAGTTCCTCGGTGGCTCATTCTCTGTGGTTTTCATAATCCTGTGCATATATATTTCACTGTCCCTGTATTAAACCTTCTTGAATTAAGTAGGCCATTGACAGCTTTCTGGAGCCTATAGATATTTGGATTGTGTTTGCATCACATAACCCTCATAGTCTTTTATGGAATTCTGTGCTTTCTCAGTGACTTTGTCTCCCATTATCATTTGTCTACTGTACCATTCAGAGTTTGTTCACAGCATCAGCATAATGAGAAGAAGGAGTTACAATAGGATCTGATGTTCCATGGTTTAGGGAACTAGTTACCCAGTTTATATGAGGCTGTTGTTTCTGTACCACATTCCTGAGCCTGAGCTCACTCATCCGAGCAGAAAGATGCAGAGGGAAGATGGGGAAGGCATCAAGAAAGAAAGGGCAAGCTTAAATCTGCAAAGCTTAGAGAGAAATCTGTGGACAACCTGGAAACCATGTTGAGCCACATCCTTTCATTCACCATGGAAGCACCCCCCTAAGAGTAGGAGTTGGAGAGGATGAAGCATACCTGGCAAGGAACCAGAGGGTTAGTTAGCAAAAGTGCTATCCCAGGACAACAGGTGAATTAGCAGCTTAGCAGCACCTGGTGTCCTAGGAAGTAGTCCTTGGGATGCCAAATATCATCCACATCTTCTACTGAAGGCAGAATGAAGGCAAGGGCATTCTATGAAATGTTGTTGTTGAGCCTAAGTCGATGTATCGAAAATACACTATATCCAGCTTCACTTATGATACTCAGACGCCTCTGCTACAGAACAAAACTGAGGATAAAGACTTCTGTTCCCTCCACTAGAGCTATCTATTTATCTCTCCTCTAAGTTTTGAATGTCTGACAATATAGGAGAGGGATTTCACTGTTGTGGAAGAATTTGAACTCTTGACATCACTGGCTCAAAGCCTTCATCAGATATCTAAGCACATGTGAACACAAAGATTTTCCATGTGTTCTCAGAATTGATATTTACTACCATTCTTTCCCCTCCTAGGAGAAAGGGCACCTTAGATTTTCTCTGTGGCAGGATATGATATGAAGTAAAGAATGGATCAGGGTTATCTGTATTGATATCTATCTATCTTCTGTCTGTCTGTCTATCTGTTTATATCTATCAACAAAGGGATACAGAATTTAAAGATGTATTTTTAAAAACAGGTACAAATAGAATAATAAGAATAAAGGAGCAGAAAGTTAATTCATTACAAGAAAGTAACTGGATGCTACTAGTTAAGTAATTCCATGCCAGGAAGTCATGGAAAATAAAGTTAGGCTGTGTGTTTGGAGAAGTAAAATAAACAGATAAATACATATTGCATGGAATTTTTGAAAAAGGGAAATCTTTATAGTTTTCTCAAAAGAAGGGCTGGTAAAAAAATTAAATCAAGGTATGCACGATTACTGATTTGAAATGCATATCAGATCATTGATATTGTTTTTATTTGGTATGATGCTTGTTGATTTGCTACTAATTAAAAACAGTTATAAACATTATATATATATTTTCTCTTCATTCCTCTTTGCCTAATCCAAATTTGCCCTGTGTCTTTGAAGGGTTAACTTCTACTCACTGGGTTAAATAATTCACAACAAAGCCAGACTTAGTCAGAACCCATAATAACTTTGTTGTTATGATTTTTAAAGATTTTCATATGGATGAAGATACTATATTTAGTGGTGATTTTTGTTTAATTTTAAAAGTAGAATGATGTGAAAGACACTTAAGAACTGTGCATTGCATAAATTGATAATTATAGAGGTAGTTTAGAGAATACAATTGGAAAACTCCATTGAGACAGGCTGAAATAAAATTCCTATTGCTGCTGCATGGGGACCAAAGTGTTCTCCTTTGACAAGGACAGATTTTAGATTAAGCACACAGAGGTTGTAAATTACCATTCTTGATGCTAGCTTCCTCTGCCTGTGGTGCCTTAGAGAAATTGGACAGACTATAAAAAAGTACACATTTCAGCAAGGTAAAACCCTATCTTAGCCTTCCCAACCCCCTCCCCCGATTTCCATGTTTTAAGAGAAAGAATAGTAATGTGAAGTCACTGTGGAATTTAAATTGGAATAAAGGACATTATAATTATAAATCTTAGTAGCCATTCCTAGAATGACTGGCTGATACTGTCATTGTCCTCTAACCAACAATTACAATTATGTCCAATTTTGCTACTGGAGAGAGGACAGGAGTACCCCGGATTAGAGAAGCACCTATGGATTTCTCTTCCTATCTCTAAGGAAATTGTATTTTAGAAATTAGCTGCATACAGCTCAGGTCACACAATTACTATGGAAACAAGCTGCCTATGACCCTTTTAAGTAAGGAAAAAGGAGAAGTGGGCTTTGGCAGAAAGAGTAGAGATATTTTGTTTGTTTGTTTAACTGTGGCATTGGAATCAATACCCAACCCAGTCACCTTTTCCTAGGACACAGACAGAGTTCCTAGATAATTGTTTTGTTTTACTTTGCGTTCTTGGAATGTTATAAATGTTGAGATGATAAAATGGTCATGGATAGCTTGTGAATCATCTTTAAGAAACTGCATTCATCCTATCAAGATGAATTCACAGGGAGGTATGTCATTCAAGCCACAGTAAGCAGATGTTTATTTCCTAAAGCAGCCACACTCAGAAAAATCAATTTGTGAACTCATTACCTAAATCCATATTAAACTATTTAGTCTATATTTAACACTAGAACAAGGATAGTCAGGGTAAATTAAATGGATTTTATTTCTAGGTGGCAGAAAGCCAAGTTAGGCCTTTCCACTTCTAATTTATTTCTCAGTTCTTATCTGTGCCTGCTGTAGACAGAAAGGAGGCACAAAGAAGAGAGGGAGAAGAAACAGATGTGATAATTCCTTCCTTCTGATAGTTAAGGGCTAATCAAACCAATAAGTTCCAGTCCTGGCACTGTCAGCTCTTACAGTTATGTTAATGTAGAATCCTTTAACTTGTTATTCCAAGATGGCAGTACAATGAGTTCCCTCCTCTCAATGCTGGGTGAAATATGTCTGGCAAGGAGGATCATCTCATCACTAGAAGAATGATTCACTTACATCCTATCAAGGAACTAAAGATGCATATTACAGCTCTGTCACACTCTCCTTCAAGCTTCTCATTACCATCTGTGAGGCCAAGAACATACAGTATTCCCAGACAGCCTCAAAAGATCTTCAATTCAAATGCAAACTGCTAACCATTCACTGTCCTATTTCATTCTTTGGCTTCATCTTTCCATCCGGGAACTTATGGTCTGAAATGCTACTCATTCATGTATTTTCAGATCATAACTATCCTCTTTAGAGAAGCTACAAGCTACCTTCCATCAGTCTTTCTTTCTGCTGCGATCTGTCTGACACATACAGTAAAACTGAATTTTTAGCCCACAAATCTTATTTCAATGACCAAGTTTTCAGGTGTTGATTTAAAATCTCAACTATCTTCTTCTTTTCTTTCTCCTTTTACTACATCATCATTTATAAGCTGGCCTTATCAATTAGCTATCCAAACCATGCTATCTCATGGTCACTCTAAGTCTGCCATTGTCAGATTTTTCACTAAGGGGCTGGAACGGAACAATTAATCAATAGATGCTCCTCACATAACTTCGGTCCATGTTCTCCTGTCCAGCCAACTGAGCTGTTTTGGCCAAGATTAAAATGGATGTAAGTTATCCTTCTGAGTCTTCCTGCTTTTTTACCTTCTTGCTTCTAGAGTTTATTCAGTTAAACGTGAAGTTAGGAATCAACATAACTTACTAATCTAACAAAATAGGCATATTCATAGCAACCTACAGTTTTTAAAGTAATAAACTGGCTTTTGAGAACATATTTTCTTTTGATAATGTTTTCTAATATATTTGCTTGCTCCTTCTACACTCCTAACAATAGGCAGTCTTATTCTTTTATCAGGCATATTGATGATACTCCTACCCACCTAGTTTTGTTTTTTCCAGTCCCTCTTGCTGCACTACCAACTCATTTATCATCCTTACTGCTTGCAGAATTACCTTTTAATAACACAGATAGAAACAGACCTATCTTTTACATTGAAGTCATCAATATCCCGAATAACCTAGAAAACATTCCTATTTTCAGTTTGTATTCCAAAAGATACTTTCTGATCCAATCCCTTGTCTCTCTCCACCAAAGCATTAAAGAGTGAACAAGCACATTTGCTTCTACTCTATGTCCCTATGCTTTGTATTTATTCTTTCTTCTATGGTCTTCTATGTCCCTTTTATTTTAATTTTCTGAACTTGAAAAGCTTGTACAAGAGGGTTACAATGTTACATGTTCATCTAAGTGTGCAGAGCTTCTTAATCAGCTTCCTCTCCCATCTGTTTTCCACATCCCATATCTCTTCCATCCCTCCATTTCCCACTTGCTTTATCCCAAATGTAAATTGAGAATTCTTACTGTATATCTTCCCTGTTCTGTTTTTCATTTATCCACACTCCCTCCCATTAGTCTGACAATTGTTTCCGTTTTCTGATGTTTTATTTTGTTTTCTTTATTATTTCTTGACATCCTGGCAAAACCATAATCCTTATTTCAAAATTCATTTCAGCTCAGATATCCCGTCCTCATCATGAGTGCCTCAGTTTCTCTTAGTAAGGGCTGCTCAAGCCCTCCAGTGCCCTATACTCCTACATCATGTTTTTAAACTCTCAGGACTTGTGATTCATTGTTCTATGTAATTATTACAAAGACAAAGCAGAAAATTCTTCTAGAATACTATTTTACATGCAAAGAAATCATATACTTAGTTTAAAGCTTGATAGTCATTAGTGTTCTTTTAGTGTTCCTGATCTAGGAGGGCAAAATATATATTTACTATTCTTCCAGCTGAATTTCCCTTAGGTACTTTCTTTTCCTACCTAGACAAGCACACTAAAGACATAAACTATTTGCTTAGAATTGAGCTCCAAGACTCATATTAGATTATGAGAAATAAGACTCAAGGATGACAAGAAAGTTGATAGTTGGATATGGAATTCATGAGATCCATAGTTTCACACTATACTTTTGAAATCTTTCTTGATTTCTTGTTTTCTTACAAGACACTAACATTCCAAAGTGTTCTTCTAAGTAAGTACCACACTATTAAGAAGAATTACTAACACAAAGTATCATTTCTGAGAGAAAAAAAATCTCTGTTCTACTTTGCTACATACAAACACTCGGGTCCTATCTTTTATAACCATCGAGCATTTGACCTGACTAACATGTGGGTCAATATTTAAACAAGAAAAGAGTTGGAAAAACATCCAAAAATTACCAGGTGCCGGTAGCTCACCCCTGTAATCCTAGGTAATCAGGAGGATGAGGTCTAAGGATCATCATTGAAAGCTGGCTAGGGCAGGAAACTCCCTATGAGACTCTTATCTCCAATTAATCACTCAAAAACTGGAAGTGATGCTGTGGCTCAAAGTGGTAGTGCACTAGCCTTGAGCAAAAGAGTTCAGAGGTAGGACCCAGGCCCTGAGTTCAAGCCCCACAACCACCACCACCACCACCAACACACACATACATATACACACATGTACACATACATATGAAGAAATGTGGGAAAATGTACTTTCTATTTTTCTTTTCTTGAGCTATAATGTTATGCATTTTATTTTGAAGATGGCCTTTGTTAAATTTCAAGTGAATATTCTGTGTTCATTTAATTATCTAAATAAAAAAATATTGTGTTAGTGTTATCAGAGAAAGTTACAGTCCCAGAAGGATTTATGGTGACTATTCATTAACATAAAATAACACACACAGCCATACCTAGCACATACCAGACATCTAGGGTTATTAGATAATTATTATTACAGTTATCTTATGGAAACCCATAGTATGGAAACCCATTGAAGTTGAAGGCCTCAGAGTTGATACTTTAAATGAAAGAAAATTTTCTCTCTTGTTAAAGACCTATTTTGTAACTTGGAGCTTTTCACTTAAAACTGGGAACAAAATAAAACAATAAATGAAAGAGCTTTTTAAGGCAATGACATTCTTGTCATTCTGTGTGACAAATGGAGCTATCATCTTTTTGAAATAGGGTTAGAACAAAAAAATAGTACATTAAGCCTTCAATGGTTTAAACTTTAAAAGTCACTTATCTCAAAGAATCAGACTTTCCATAATTCCATCCACCCTCAACATTTGCATTCCAGTTTTGTGAGTTGTTCCACATTTTCAATCTGATATTTATTAAGTAATTAATATACACTGCTAATTCACTACACCTTAATTGTACTTGATAATCAAGATTTCTGTGTTGAAATTGATCTATAAATTAGACTATAGATTCTTGGATGGCAGAGGCTATCTGATGCTCACATATAAGTCTCCAGAAACATATACCTAGTCCACATTTATTAATAGCCTCTGGCATACTGGGAAATTTGTTTGTATGACAGAACCCTATGAACAGCTATTAATTTCCAAATTGTCTTCAATTATGAACTATTTGCAAACTTGCTAGAGTCAGTTCACCAGCTTTACCCATTAACCAGGACAGAGGCTGTGTCAACAATCATAATGCAGTGCCTGAGAAAGCAGGCTGCAAATTCAGACTCCCTTCTAGCTCTGTTTCCTTCCACCAGCTAGTTAACTTCTCTGTGCAACAGTTTCTACATCATTAAAACAAGGATATATCTCTCATCAGATTCTTGGGAAAAAAATCAATTAATATAGGACAGCAAAGCCCAGACTCAGCATGGTGCTCAGCATTTGGAAAGCAAACATTACGATTTAATGGTTGTGTCTGAAGTCGAGTTCAACAAGTTTGAAGTTATTTGATATTAGGGATGACTTCTGACCTCCTTGAAGTTCAATCTTCTAATTTGTGAGATCAGAAAACAGCTAGGTAGTTTAGACTGGGTTCTCCTGAAAGTAAATGGAACGCTATAGACAGAGTGAGGATAGAGTCTGGCCTCAGCTCTTCTGTGTATTCCTTTTTACCTTGCACTGATGTAGGTCTCGCTGCAGCAAAGGTTCTCATGAGATTAAATACATTCAAACACAAGAGGCTGTCCAAAGAAGCAGACAACGTTCTGAGTATTCAGGGTCCAAAATCAAAGGGAAAATGACATTCACATTTCCACAATCTTACAATGAGTTCATTTTACAATGCTGGCTGGCTGATGCTCTTTGCAGTTGCATATTTTGATTTCAAAAATAAAAATTATATATTGGGTTTCCTCCTACAAATATAGATGTAGATTTTAATTTAAATTTATTTTAAAGGTAGAGTCTCTAAGAATTTATTCTTCTCTCTAAATACACATATTATTCCTCTATGCACACATTATACTTCTATGTCTATATTATATATATATATGTATTCTTCTACATTGTTATATTTTATATTCACTCATTATGGTATAATATTCATTGGGAGAAAGGCAAAGGTTAGTAGTACTCATAAAGCCTAAAATTGAATAGTAGTTAGTATCATATTCTCATTTAAGTTTTCAGTTTGGATCTCACAAAAGCCAATCAAACATGGAGTAAGAGTGAACAAGAACAAATTTAACTAAGTTTTATTCCCATTACAGTTCTTTAGTGTCACAGAGGTGTGTGTGTGTGTGTGTGTGTGTGTGTGTGTGTGTGTGTGTGTGTGTGTGTGTGTGTGTGATTGTTTGACCTCAGCCTGAGGGCTGTCCTTGAGTGATTTTTCTCAAGGTTAAAGGTCTATCACTTGAGCCACAGCTCCACTGTCAGCTTTCTTTCGTAAGTTAATTGGTGATAAAAGTCTTCCAGACTCTTATCTATCTGGACTGGCTTCAAACTCTGATCCTCAGAACACAGCCTCCCTGAATACAGACAAGAGCCACTGGTGCCTGGCTTAGTGCTATATTTTGTGCTAGAGATGACTAACTTGATCTCCTTTACCTTGATATTAAGACTTACTTAAGCAGAGTGTTGTGGCCTTTTCTATCTCTTTATGGTAGAAAAATAAAAACATACGCACTCACTAGAAATGTTAAGTTAGTTACTATTCTTTCACAGTCTTGTGCCAAGGCTCCATGACTCTTTCATATTCTGTCTTAACATAGTTAAGAACCCTTAAATTGGTAACATCATGGTAATCAGATCAATGGAAAAAGAAATTGCAACTCTTTGGGAGGTTTTCATGAAAATACATATGCCTAAAGGAATGGGGCAGAAAGACTAGCAAATAATTTTGTTCTTCAAATATCAGCAATGCTTTTATGGGCACTATAGAACATGTCAAAATAAATGGCTTATCAAAAAAAGAAAAAAAAATATATGTCATGTTTTCATAGAAAGAATCATGATGTCTGTGACATTTTAGACATTTATGATTTTAAGCAAAATGTTCTCTCAACAATTACCAGATAATGTATAAAAGGCTGTGGCCTTTGTGGAGGGGTTTCCCTTCCGTAGTATTGATGAAATAGTCTGGTACAGCATCGAGGGAGCCTGGAGAGGAGAGAGCCTGAAGAGGCAGGAGCTTGCATGCGCCCATTAGCAGAGGTGTAGAGGCCAGCAGAGATGCTGAGTGGAAAGGAATCACTGCTGGTAGGAGAGAATCTTCCTCATTTTTTTTAAAAACTGGGAATGGGAATGACTGGTATCCTAGAATAGCTGTTTCTAGAATATATGATAATGAAATGAATAACCTTGTATGGCATTAGGGGAGAGCTACATTTCTCACTGTGGTACACCATCCCAGGTGTCCTTCAACCTGCTGCCGAGAGTATTGGCTGGTGACTGCTAAAGCCATCCTTGGAATATTGCTTTGGCCTAAATGCCACATGAAGCCCCTTTTCTCCAGGTCACATCCATCCCTGAGTGTGTCCTGTAGAACCATGGTTTCCTAGAGGATCATCTGAGAAGTGTGTGTGTGTGTGTGTGTGTGTGTGTGTGTGTGAGAGACAGAGAGAGAGACAGACAGACAGACAGACACACAGAGACAGGGCTTGAAGTTAAGGCCTAGGTGCTGACCCTGAGTTTTTGTGCTCAAGGTTAGCCTTCTACCACTTTGAGCCACATGTGCCACTTCCAGTTTTTCAGAGATTAATTGGAGAGGAAAGTATCATGGACTTTCCTGACCAAGCTGGCGTTGAATCACAACCCTCAGATCTCAGACTCCGGAGTCACAAGTGAGTCCTGCTCATCTGGGATGTTTGTTTTGACGACATTTTAATTTATCCTTCTACATAATAAGTGAGAAGTCTTACATGATCATAATTAGATGATCAATTTGGAAGTTAATAAATTAAACCTATATAATTTTAGTTGATAAAGTCTCTCTCTCTGAGAGAATTTGTAAAATTCTGTGATGATAGTATACAAGAAGGAATATGTGTTTATGTGTGTGTGTGAATATATGTGTGTGATATGTGAATGTACAGTTAATTAAAGTGTGATTGATTTGTCAGTAAATTAAAAGTATAACAAGTATAAGACATTTGGATTCAATGGAACAGTAATCCACATTTTTTCCTACAGTCCCCATATAGACAAAGCAACCAAACTGATATACTCAATATTTTGAACCTATCAAGTTTTTCATATTGAATGAAGCTATAGCTATCATTGGCCTCAGTGTATTTCCTATTGCTGCAGAATTCATTTCTAATTTCTTTTTATTTTTTGTCAGTCATGGGTCTTGAACTCTGGGCCTGGGCACTGTCCTCAGCTCTTCAGCTCAAGGCTAGAGCTCTACTACTTGAGCCATAGCTCTACTTCCAGCTTTTTCTGCTGTGGTGCTGAGAATCAAACCCAGGGCCTCATGCAAGCAAGGCAAGCTCTCTACCACTGAGCCACCTTCCCAGCCCTCATTTCTAAGTTTAAAACCTGCCACACACTCCTTTCCTCTTGATTATCCCTGTGCTGCTTCCAGCTTGAAGTACACGCTGGAGGAATGAAGGACTGAGGTGAATGACAAGCCTTTATTTGCTAAGAAACCTCTGCCAACCAGAACTACACAAGTCACTAAAGTGAAGTGGGAAAACTTGCTGTACCTCTTTCCACTCATAATCATTTTGAGAAAGGACATTTTACCATAGCCTTGTTCATAGAGGTAAACTTCAAGTGAGCACTGCCCATTAAATATTTCCTCATTAATCATGTTCTTGGAATATGGGAAACATGCTAAAACAAAGCTATCATTTCATCTCTCCAAACAAACACTATTTTTCGTGGGACTAAACAAAACCAAGAGAAGCTGTTATAATAGCTAACATTTTGGCAGCAATTTGCAACCTACAAATCCCCTTTAAATATATTTATTGCACTAACCTTCTGAGACAATCATCTAGTACATTTTACAACTGAGAAAATAGAGACATGGAAAGGTTGGGTAGTACTGTCTAAAAACTTTAATATAGTCTACATTTCAGTGCATTGTTAAATCTCTATTAGTAAGGGGGGTAAAGATGTGGAGAGGGCATGTCTTATATCAACAAAATGTAATGAATGATTTATTATACATTTAGACTATCAATGAAAGTATTAGCTGGAGGATAAACATTCTTTTTGTTTTTTTAGGTTAGAATGAAACAGTGAATAGTTTTTTTCTTATTTTATTTTTACGAAGGAAAAAATCACTTTAACTTGTTTGAATAAATTTAGGGCCATATATACTGAAGTTAATAACTTCTTAGAAAAAAATTGGTTCTCTATTTTAGCTATAGTTAATTGCCAAGAATTAAAGAGAATTGTTTTGCAGCTTCCTTGTGAACTATCATACCATTACACTAGAAATACATTATAAAAATGCTAAGTCCTTCTCTTATTCATTGGTGGAACTCAATAATGGAAATCTAGATATTTGTGGTTTAGGAGAGTGGCTTAGTTCATATAAAGGAATTGTATAATCACTCGTTAAAATCAAACAGATCATGAAATGTTAAAACTAACTGTACAATTTTCCATTATTTCACATAATCTAGTAAAGTTACTAAATAAAAACCAACAGTGATTAAGAAACATGAGTACTTTTAGTATACAATTGCTTGGGTATGTATCTAGAGCGTACTCTTGTACAATTATGTATTCTCAAAAAAGCAAATCAAAAAGATTCCAATTTCATGTGTTGGTGTGATGATCGGATTTAAATCTACTCACTAAGCTATGTGATGTACTGCCTCAATAAAATGCTTAAAATTCAACATCCTTTGTAATCAGTAACCTTTTCCGGGGAGGGGAGGTAATTGATAACAGCTCTCATTTTGCTAAATGTCTAAACAATATATTTCTCCTGATACAGGAGAATTCTGTTTTGCTTCCCCTTGTTGGAGAGGAAAAAATGAAGCATTAAAATATGCAATATTAATATAAAACACACTGTCTATATCTATTTCTCCCATGGAAGGTGTGATTTAACTGCTTGCACAATCAAATTAGGGAAAGTTTATTCTACTTGTGTTTGTGATCATGTATGGATGTTTTACCTACAGCCCGTTTGTGTGCAGTAGAGTAAGAGGGTCACATCATTTCTTCCCATATAATTTTTCCTATCTCCACTCACTTCTGCCATAAATGAAAAACATTCCAGACTATCTAGTTGGATTCCCATTCTTCTGCTCTTAGAGTTACTTTCTCCAGATGATTATCCCAGTGAAGATATTGAAGAAATTGAATGTCACCCTGAAGCTAGAATCAAATAATTAATTAGAGATAACCGATATCTTACATCTATCTTATCTTTTTTTTTAAATTTTTTCTCCACACATCTGTCACCCTGAATCACAAATAATTACTAGCTTATCCATCCAGCTACCAAATAATCTTTTTTGTTTAATTACCATCTACCACATTCCAGTTTAGTGGGATGGTGATGAGAAGATAATTAATTCATCAGCAATGAGATGCCAACGAGATTCTAATTACCTGGCAACTAAAACTTATTTTTGCCAGCCATTCACTGAGAAGTAGAGTTGAAGCTGTGTATAGCCCTCTTTTACTTGCAAAAAAGACTTCATTATCAATGTCCCACTCCTCTTATCCCCAAAACTAATTAAAATGAATAGCAACAGCCCCCCATGGTTCTTAGCTTTTCAGCAGTTAACAGATGTCACAAGTAAAACCAATCATTTAAACTGTTTTAACTTGTAATCACCATGATTTATATAACATGGTTGTATATTCTTTATACATATATAGTCTTACAAATGTAGATCATTCTCTTTGCATGTATCTCTGTGTGCACATCTCTGTGTGTATTATTAAATGAGTATGCAGACAGACGATCATCTTGAAGTGTGTATTATGTCACAGCACCTTTACAGAACTTTCAATAGCATGAGGACTTTTTAATTGATTTCTATCTAAGAAGAAGGAAGGCAAACATTCAAATTGTCTACAGCACATAAGTCCAAATTCTCCACCTTATTTTCAGGAAAGTTAAGTCATTACTTCAATTTATTTTACTAATTTTAATTATATTTTAATTATGTTTCCTCCCCTCCCATCATTAGTAGATCAGGAGAGAACAACTAAGTACATATTTTTAAATCTCTGTCGGAACTTCATTAGAGTTATGTAAACATCCACTAACAATTGACACTCATTTAAACAGGTTATTATCTATCCTTTATGAGAGTCAGATCACTGTGGCTTCCAAGAATAACTTAGCCTTAGCTGCAGCCCTTTGCAAAGGCCAAAGTTAAACAGCTGGGACTCATGCACCCTCAAGGCGCCTCATCCTATATGGTGACCACTCATTGTCAAATTCAACCAGAGAAGGTTGCATTCTTCCCACCGTGGTCAGCTTCATTGCTTAATTTATATTTATAGCTGGCCTCTCTACCATCTGTGCACGCTACTTACCCTGCATCTCTAAGGGATTGGAATAACAGTATTTGGAGACCTGATTAAATAGCCAGAAACAGCAATTCATCACTTACCAGGGAACATTGTAGGATGGTCACAATGGGGTTCTGTCCAGCTTTTTGCATTTCTTTCCTCATTTCTTTCTAATCCAACACCAACTTCAATAGAACAAGAGTGAATTCTCTAGATTCTCCTGGGCTGGCTTTATTGAGAGAACAAATGGCATTTTTGCTGAAGAGGCCTTTGTTCCTTTTTGGACCTAAACTATGTAGAATGCAAGACAACACTAACACAGGTCTAAATGGGAGTTTCCTAGTACAAGTGAAGTTGGATATATTAAAACGCAAGACAAAACAAAAACACATACACAGGCAATGGATCTGTAGGATCATCTGTCATGTGTTTCAGATTCTTGGGTTTATTTCTTCCCCTTGTATAGAGTTGTTGTAGGTCAGAGCGGGGGAGGGGGTGGTGACAAGGCAAATGCTATTTTTCTATCCCAGGAAGCAGCTGCATATCTAAATTGGGGGGGGGGGGCGGTTGTGGGTTCTTCAAGGAACTCACACTATAAGAATTCCCTTACCAGGTTCTCTCTAAACTTGGCAAGGCATTCTGACTGGTCTACTTCAGCACATGGCTCAGCAACACAAACAGAGATGTCACTCAAATGTCTTTTGGTAAGGAATGCTAAGCAGGCGAAATCTCTCCAGCAGGGTTTTACCAAAAAAGCATCATCCCTAATTTCCTTCAGTGGTACTTGAGTAAGAGGAAACTTGAAAGATGCTTTTGGTGAATTAACTAAAAGCCACAATTTTGTATCTCTACCCAGGAGATCTGATCTATTCTCTGCCAGAGTCCCTATGCGATCAATCACCTTGGGCACTGTAAAGAAAGGGAACCATCAGTGATAACATCTTGTGAGACAGGAAAAGTATCCTTCAGATAGGCAATGTCTTCTTATTATCAAAAGAAAAAAAAAAAGAAAGAAAAACAAACAAAAAACCAACAGCCCCAAACTCAAGAGATAAAACCTTTATCAGTACTCCTCCGGGAACAAAGACAGACACTAGTCAACTAGGCCACACTTGTGACTTGGGAGTACTTTAACTATGAATATCCTTCTCATGCTTTGTCTCCACTTCTCCATATTCAACCTTATGCCAAGTCTATTCCTACAAGCTGGCTGAGATGTATTCAAGTGCTGTCTTATCAGGGCTGACTGCCACATAATAAAGCTCCTTTCCCTGCCCCTTCCCAAGTCTCTTCTTTGCCCATATGATTGGCAAGTAGCTAGACCTGGCTTGAGACTCCTAGATTTTAGGTCAGGGGTCTAAAAATCTGATTTCTCAAATACCTTTGTTCTCCCAAAAATGGAAATATAGGTTCTTTACCCTGTTCCATCTCATTTCTTATCCCTGCAATGTGAGCAGTTCCAGGCCACTTTAAGACCAGAGTATTTTGGTTCTTCGTCCATTTACATGCTTTGCAATCATTTCCTAGTAAATCTCTCCCTTCTCTCTCTTTTTTCCCCTGTCTCTTCTGTATGTCTCTGTCTCTGTCTCTCTCATCCAAATGATGTTCTTAGTGTCTTCACACTGTTACCTCTGCCACGGGGAAATACCACAGCATGTCTAATACTATGAATCTAGAACTTTGAAGAATCTCTATTCTTATGAGCAAGGACCATCAATGTGGTCAGTGCTAACAAGTCCCTGGGTGTAATGTACCCTATCTTCTTTTCTCACAGTTTCCCCATGTGATCTTAGTGGGATAATCCTTAGACTAGAATTTTCTTGTTCTATGACTGTGTAAGAATTGGAGTTAGCTTAAAAGCAGTCATAATAGTTGCTATTAATGATGTGGTATACAGTTTTTAAAGCATGAATTGGTGTAGAGTCTCTGATTTTAGAAGCTTCCTTCATCCAACTTAGCAATTACTTATCCCTCAGAAGACAATGTACAAATAGTTACACTAACACACACAGAATGTTAGAGGGAAAATAAAGAGTTCTCCAGACGAACTAGAACAGCAACCAAGAGCTAATTGTCTCTTTTAATTCATAGTTGGTTCCTCTAGTTTTTTTATTCATTTAGAATTGGTATTCTACAGTTACTTCTCTATTTTAATCATGGGAAAAAGTTCATTTTAGTGTTTTATCATGAAACTTAGGAGATAATTGTCCAGGTTTTATACAGTATTAGAACTTAATAAACAATTTCAATGATGAATGACAAAGTAAAATTATTATAATTAATTTTGGCTAATTTTTTTTTGGTCAGTCATGGGGCTTGAACTCTGGGCTTGGACTCTGATCCTGAGCTCTTCAGCTCAAGGTTAGCACTTTACCACTTGAGCCACAGCCCCACTTCCGGTTTCCTGGTCATTAATTGGAGATAAGAGTCTCATGGACTTTCCTGCTCAGGCTGGCTTTGAACCGTGATCCTCAAATCTCAGTCTCTTTAGTAGCTAGGATTACAGCCATGAACCACCAGTGCACAGCTTGGCTGTTTTCTTTAAAGCTTACTTCAGGGAAAGATTAAGATAGGCATGAGCCATGTTAACAGCAAAGAAACCGGCCTAAAAGTTGAAATTTATCTAATACAATATGGAATCTTTTATAATTTATATTTAATAGCATTTGGATCTATGGAAAGAACACTGTAAACCACTTCAAAAATTGAGTACTTTATTTTACCTTCCTTAGTGTGAAATATTTCAGAGTTGATGACTAGTTCTTTTTTCTCTCTCTCTCTCTTGGGTACATTTCACTCCAGAAGGAGCTGTATTATTGTTGATGTTGTAGGAATAGTGTATTACTGGTCTAATATAGGCTTACTGTAGTTTTCAATACACCATCCCATTAAACCTCCCAGGGACTGGAAACCAAATGAAACAAAGATCTTATCCACTGTGGAACAAGAGAAAAAAAATCTAACAAAATTTGTTGAAAAGAAGAGAAAAATGAAGTCACTGTTAAACTGTTCTTTTAAACAGTTATTTTTGCTATTTTTAGGCCAACTTTCTGTAGACTCGGCCTTACATTCATACATACATATGTGTGTGGTGTGTACATGGTGTGTACACATATATACAACTAAATTTATGCTATGTATCATATTTATAGTAAACCCTCAGAAGAAAGGCAGGTTCACAAAAGAAAAAGAAAGTAATAATTTCATGGTGGTTGTTTTACCCATCAGGAGCCATACTCTTCATGATAACTATTTCATCGGAGATAGAAAGACAAATGAAACTGGTACAAAATTTGCTAGAGGGGATAGTGCCTCAATACATACATGCAGACTTTGATTAGCTAATTTCATATTGACTTTGAAGCAAAGGAAAAAGCAAGGTGGATTCATAAATAGACCATTAACCGTTGTGACTACAGGCTCTAAAGTTCCTGTCATCTTACCTGGCTTAGGGACAATGAGCTGGGCACTGGTTTGGGCATTTCCAGCCTCATTTTCAGCCACACACTGATAAAATCCTTCATCCGATTTCACCACCCCAAGGATTCTTAAGTTGCTTCCTCCCTAGGTACAAAAAAAAAAGAGAGATTTTAAAAGGAAAACAAAGTCCTCCAGAAAATTAATTAAACACCAGAAGAAGCCACAAAGTAAGTCCTAAGTGTCCCTTGTCTCATGGGCAATGCTCTCTGTCACCTGAGAAATACCATATATTCCTATCCTCTTCTGAAGTCATGGGTATCAATTCAGCTTCATTCTGCAATGAAAATATGATGAAAGAAATACACTTCATCCACAATATCTAAAAGTACAGCATAGGAAAAGTCCTTTACCAAGTATCGAAGGAATATATATTAACACCAAAAGAATTCTCAATCCTTCATTTCTTATTTTACCAAAAGGTAGTGTGTGTAGGATAAAAAAAAGAAGAAAAGAAAACAAAACAAAAACATCCATCTTTGAAATTCTAAAGGACAAGACATTTAGGAGAGATATTTTCTGGAAGAATTTACCCTGAGAATGTCTGAATATCCTTCTAAAATAGCAATTGCTTTGACATATACTCTTGAGGGTTTGAAGTGGAAGTTATGGTGGATATCTTACACCCACACAGTCTTTGTTCTACTGATGGAATGTTTCGTTTTCAGCGCTCCACTTTTTTTGTATATAAATTGAGCCACTGTCGTTTTCAAGGATGGATGATAAAATGATCCAGAGATAGCATTTAATTATACCAACTAAGTTTATCTTCCATATTAGTGCAAGAATTAGTTTAGTAAGTGAGACATGTTAAATCACTTCTCCTGAAGTCATTAAGAGATAAATATTACCTCATGGGGAATTCTTAATTGTTTTTAGTGTCTTGTAGTCAATTTTCAGCTGATGTAAAATTCTTAGATTAAGCTGGCTAACTTCTAATTAACAATACTCAGAGAGGTTACTATTGGGCTGAATGTTACCTGTGTGGCCCACAATAGCTCTCAGATTTCTGGAACAATTGAGGGAACACTTTTAAGCACAACTTAATGTGCCTAGGGAACATAGCATATATTTTCTTTCACCTTAAGAAAAGAAACGTTTAAATAGGTTGGATGTAATGACTCATGCTGGGAGAAAGATTATTCAAACTGTAGGGAAAAGAAAGAAGTGTTGTATTTATCATGTGTCCTTAAGGGTACATATGCAAGCAGCATATATTTTAGGCAAATACAACAATTTTTAAGTTGCCCTGTGGCAGGTCATTTGCAATTTAATGGTCACGGAAACAGCACTACATTTAAAGAAAATAATGGATTGAGATGGGATTTCAAAAGTTAAATTTCACCCTCTCTTACTGTATCCCCAACCAATTAAATAAATATAACTAAAAGTGAAAAATGGAAATTGATGACAAAATGACAAATGTACAGTGGATGGATTTATTCTTTGCAAATGCAGTCTGCCCAAATGCATGACTCAACATGGGAGATTCTGAAAGCCACCTTCACCATTTGGCCAAAGGATCCAGCATAACTATGTGGAGAGAGTCTTGAGTCGCCCTCAGACACAGTATGCTGACCCAGGGTGTAGGTGTACCGGAGCTTGAACTCAGGACCTGCTCTTGCTTGTCTTTTTTATTCAGAGATGGCACCCTACCTTTTGAACTACTCCTCTGCTTCTAACATTTTTCTAGTTAACTGGAGTCATTGGAGATAAGAGTCTCACAGGGTTATTTTTGCTTGCTTGTTTGTTTGTTTTCCCTACCCTAGTTGGTTTCAAGCCATAATCCTCAGCTTTTAGCCTCCTGAGTAGCTAGGATCACAGGCATAAACTCCCAGCACCCAAGTCTGGTCTCATTCCTGACTGGTAGACTGCTCTTTTGTAACAGCTCTTCTTTGACAAGATGGTGTTTGTTTCCCAAATGGAAGATAGGTAGACCTAAAACCTTTTCTTTTAACTATGCAATTCCTTCACAATGGAAAAGCACATATAATGGCCTGAGAAATCAGACCTTTCGATGTAAAACTACAACTTCAGAGAAGAAAGTTATTTTTCTGTGTATCAAAAACAGTAATGATAGGCAAAGACCACTTCCTTTGGACCAGGGCAACTCAGTGCATATACTAACAGGATACTACAGATATGGAATGTGACTAAAACCTACAGGGAATTACAGGTGCTCTCCTTCAGAGCTTCTAACCTTTCCAACACTGAGAACTGTTAAGCAACTTGAACCCTGGGTCTCCATGGCCTCTCGACCCTGCTATGACCACCATTACTCTCCTTATCTTGACTGCTCTTTTTGGATCAATTGGTAACCTCTGGAAAAAGAGGCAAAAGCCATCTGGGATTCAAGACTTCCATAATTGTATGAAACAGGTTATACTGAAAATCAATTAATCTAGGAAACTGTGGCTCATGCTTCTAATCCTAGACACTCAGCAGGCTGAGATCTAAGGATCCTGGTTTGAATCCAGCCAAGGCAGAGAAGTACATGAGACTCTTATCTCCGATTAACTAGCAAAAAGCCAGGAGTGGAATGCTGGGGTTCAAGCCATAGACACCAGTTTTGAGCAAAAAGCCAAACAAGAATGCAAGATTCTGACTTCAAGCTCCAGTAGTAGAACAAAAAACTTTTTTAAAAATAAGGAAAAAGCAAAGACAAACAAATATGTTGTACTTGGTAAAAATAAAAGAAGAAAATTCTAATTTAATACAATCTGAACTAGGTTCTAAACTCTATTCTATGATGTAACAATAGGGATGTTTGAAAAAAATATGGAGCTCTCAAGATCTCTACTTTTACCTTCATTTTTCTAAAGCCTTTATAACATAAACAGTCTGGACTATTTGAATTCTACCTCAAGAAAGTCATTCAAGTTTTATAGAACAATTCCCTTAACACATCATAAAGTTCATCACCAGGAACCTTCTGCCCAGAAGACAAAAGTAAGTGAGAAAATGCTGAACAATAAATGGGACTGCAAAGAAGCTAGTATGAAAAGAAGAAGAAGAATTACCACTATCTGAAAATAATCGCTAGGAATGACCACATCTCCATTCTTCATCCAGTTCACAGTAGGCACAGGCTTTCCCGAAACGGAACATTCAAACTCAATATCCATGCTCTCATAAGCGTAGAGGTTGGAAGGGTGATTTAAAAACCATGGCGGAACTGCAGAGACAGGAGAAAAACAAAAGCCAGTGAGTGGAAATGTGAATGTGCATGCTGACTTCTTCTGCTCTAGGACAGAAAGTATTTATCATTCAAACCATTCCCTAAGACCTGAACTGGTTAGATGAGAATTACTATTGAACAAGACTCCCCCTCTTCAAATGTATTTTCATCGAATGGAGTGTTTCCACTAGGGAAGAGGGAGAAAATAAACTCTTATGTTTTTGGAAAATAAAAAAGCAATCTTCCGAAGAGCCAAATATTTTGACCTATACACTGAAAAGTACATGTAGCTGTACAAACACGGCCAATAAGGAAAGAGAGGGATGTGAATAGGACTGAGATAATCAAAAGCATAAGATGAGAAAGCGTAGTGTCCCTGTAATTGTAGGGTTTCTATAATGTTTAATGAGATGGATTTATTCACTATTGAAATGGGCTGTAGTGATAGAGCAAGAAGAATGCCTGTATGATCTTTATTGTGAGTGCGTTACTATTGTCCTAGCAACTCTTGACTGCAGTACATTCCTATACTGTATTACTATTTTCTCAGCATGGTGTGTGATATTCCAATTTAATTTAATTTCTCAATTACTTTAACACTAGTTACTCCAAAATGGAAACTTGCAATTGAAAAAAAATTACAAGTAGAACAAATCTTTTCTTATTTCCTCACAACCATGCCAAGGAGAGGGAATTTTCTTCTTTTTTTGGTGCTGGTACTAGAACTTGATCGCAGGGCCTCTCTGCTCTTGCTTTTTTTTCCTCAAGGCTGGAGTTCTGTCACTTGAACTGCTTCTACACTTCTGGATTTTTTGCTGAGTAATTGGAGATAAGAGTCTCATAAACGATTCTGCCTGGGCAGGCTCAAACCACAGCCCTTTGAGCTCAGCCTCCCGAGTCACTAGGATTACAGGTGTGAGTCTACCAGGGCTACTTTTTAGCCTCTTCTGTGAGGAAACTTAAGTAAAGTCCAACTAAAATATTCCTGTAATCTGAGAAGCTAGATCAAATTCATGAGCAATAGTATCCAGGCTCCTATAATGTTACATGGGATTAATGTGAAAGTATAGCATAACACATGGGAAACTGACAGGTATGTTTAGTGGTCATCATCAAAGGTAGTTTGCATTTCTGTCACTGTTATTATGATGCTCAATGAATAATGATTGTTACTTTTCCCTTGTTCAATTAACTATATAGTTTTCTCTTTCCAATCATTAGCAGCAAAACGCTGAGGACATGGAAGTGAATATTCTACCTCCCTCTGATGGTCACAGTCCTTGGACAAAGGAAAAGCAGAGATGATTTCCAGGATTCAGATCTTGCTTCACTCTCTGTCTTCCCCTCCCCATGATTTACAGTCTCAGTTTGTAAATATTTAGTTCCCTGGTACTAAATCATTTTTTCAAATTCTTTAATCTTTCATTGAGAGGGTCAAATTGATTTAGATGATGCTGCCAGGAAGCATTAATATTCATGCACTAAATTTATGAAAAGAAATGGGTCTGGGAGGCCTTCTAAACATTGCATAAAGTGATAAAATATGTTTTTTGTTATTATTGATAAAATTATTATCATATTATATATTTTTTCTGATTCTTTCATCAACTCCACTGATAATGAACCAAAAGTTTTCTGAAAGGTTGATTTAACGCCTCTGAGGAGATAGATTAGCTGGATCTCCTTGATTCTGCTCTTAGTTTTATCTCAATTTGGGGGCAAATGCTTATTTATTGGCCAACTGCCAGCCTTTCCTGAGAGGCCGACAATATACAATTTATTAGTCTAAGCACTTTGTATTTATTTTCTCACCACAACTCTCAGAGACAGCATACATTATCCTCATTTTACAAATGCAGAGGTTACATTACAAGGTGTTTACATAAATATCCTCCAAATTACACAGCTTGTAAACTACAGAGCTGGGCAGTCTGACTCCTAGTCTGCATTGGCAACTACTTTGCTCTTCCTGTAGCTTTTGCATCTTGCCAAATCTGTGGGAATGGGAACTCAGAAATGCTTCTGGAGTCTCAGAAAGGATGGTGATAAAGCTATTAAAACTATTTTTAAGCCAAGGGCCAGTGGCTCATGCCTGTAATTCTAGCTACTCAGGAGGCTAAGATCTGAAAATTGCAGTTAGAAATCAGCCTGGGCAGGAAAGTCTATAATAATTTTACCTCCAATTAATCACAGAAAAAGCTAGAAGTGGCCTCTGGCTCAAGTTGTAGAGCACCAGCCTTGAGTTAAAGAAGCTCAGGGACAGTGCCCAGGCTCAGACTTCAAGCCCAGGACCAGATAAACAAAAACAAAAACATGTGGCCCAGCCCTGTTTTCCCTTCATTTCTTCTTTTCTGACCACAAAATATCTCCCTGTCTACCCACCTTGAGTGTCCATTTTCATCAGAAGTTTTGCAATCAGATCAGGCCAGAAGCTATCAAGAATTAGCTTGCAACTTTTAGTAGATCTGGTAAGTAATTTTAATGGAGACTAAAATTTAAGTATACATGTTTATGCATATGTCTATATATATTCACATATGTGCATGAGACAGAGATGCTGAAAGCAAATGAGAGAGGGAGATATGGATGAGGATGTGAATGTGAATAAGAAGGATCAGGAGTAGAACAGGGGAGAAAAGAACACTGAAGAAAGAACAGAGAAGAGAAGATTCAAGAACCACTATGCATTTCTCCACTCAATACAGGTGTGTCTGATATAAAATTGAGGAAAATGACAATATCTTTGAGTACATAGAGATATGTTACTGAAAACAGGACTGGAAGTGTGGCTTAATTTGTACCCTGTATAGAAAAAAAGTAAGGCTCTGAGTTCAAACTCCAGTATTGCCACCCCTACACACACACAAACGTAAGGGCAGGCACCAGGGACTCAGATCTGCAACCCTAGCTTCTCGGGAGAGCACTTCAAGGCCAGCTATGGCAAAGTGCACAAAATTCCTTGCCAACACATAGCTGGATAAAGTTATTCACATGAGTTATCCCAGCTACATGGTAGATTGGGAGGACTATACTTCCAAGTCAGTCTTTGCAAAGAGCAGTTCATTAGACTTAATCTCAACATATAAAAATTCTTGGCATGGTGGCAGCTGCCCTTCATCGCAGATGTTGTGGAATGAGTCAAATTAGAAGACTGAGGAGAAGGCAAGACTCTAACTTAAACCTCAAAGCATGGATGTGTAACTTGAGCAAGAGCATAGCTTTGGGTTAAAAAAATGTAACTACCAAAAAATAATAACTAAAACAATAGCAAAACAAATCAGAGTGAATCACTAGTGGCAAGCATTATTAAATGTATGTATGTATTCATAAATATATAAACAAATATAGGATACAGGAAAATATCTTTGGGAAGTTGATGTGTAGTCTCTTAATTGTCTTTTTCAATTATCTTCGTGATTTATAACTAGAGTTAACTTTTTGTCAATTCAGTGTCAATATAATGTACTTTACATAATAGGATTTCTTAGAAACAAATTATGGTATTAAGTGATTGTTATTTTTTAAATCATTTCACATAGAGACATTCTATTTCCCCTAATTGGTATGCTAGGAAACATCTTATTATTCATGATCTCTGAATAAATAATGTAAAGCCAATCACACAGTGGATTCACAAATTGCTTTGTTTTATTGATTATTAAAAGATAGTAAGCTATGATCAAGTAAAGGAATAATTCAATTTAAGCACACAATTATAGTTGTAATACCATGAGCTCCATGAATGCTACAATTATTTCCTGCTTACAATTTTATTCATGAGTTCTGCCCTGCATTCCGTAATTTTCTCTTATTTCTTAGACTTGAGAATTATCTTAGACTTAGAATTATCTTGGGCACCTGTATTTTCCCACGTGTCTTGGTGTCTTCATTTCAGTATTGGGCTCTCCAACTTTCACATGACACTAAGCATTAGGTTAAAAAAAAGTCACATTTTTCACTTGCATGGGACAATTTGAATCCTAAGTGAGTCAAAGTCACAGGTTTCCTGAAATATACTCCCTAACTCAGACTATTTCATCTGTCATCAGCATCCTATGTGGTAAGAATAAGAGTTCCTTATATCTCAGGCTTAAAACAGCATTTAGTCATCAGTATGAGATCAGTAAATATTTGCTGTTGATTCTAACAAGACATCAATAACATGCATATTTTCACCTCTTACTATGGGAATATTGATGTAATGTGAGTCAGAGAAATTTGAACAATTTCATGGAAATTTTATAGCTATAACCTAATAGGATGAAGGAAATGTCAAAGAATAATGTATAAAATGTATAAGAAATAGGGTAACATGGTTATTTAGAGACGAGACTGGGTAGGTATTGTTTTAGCATAATTTAAGAAATAATATGCAAGCTTATTCTTAAGACTTTCTCTGAGTGAATGGAATTAAAATTCCTACATGCCTTGGGAAGGGATTGTGAAAAGATATAAAAAAAATAAGCTCCAGTTGGATTAGAGATTAAATAAAAGCTCTTCGGCTTTGCTTCTAAGTAATTCATAGCAGAATTGCTGCCTACTTTCCTAAATTTGCCATGCATATGTAACACACACACACACACACACACACACACACACAAGCATGATTTAAACAAGAGCACTGGGAACTTTTCTAATTTCATTCTATTTTCTCATCCATTTCATCCCGTAGTGTGAACATATCCACTTAATTTTCCACTTCCTCAAAGCACCTTGGCATATTTGAGGAGGAGCATTCTGTATTTGGAAACAATGTAATATTTCTCTCATATGTGGAAGCTAGAGTTAATTTATAAAAATATAAATAGTTGGGGTGGCATGCAAGTTATGCAAATGTATTAACTGAAATATGGAAGATTCATGGGAGTGCTCAGAATCCAATAAAATAAACACCAGGCAATGAGAACTTGAGCAGGAAGTTGGATCAAGGGGAGGGAAGTAGAGAATGAAGAGAGGAAAAGGGGGGAGGATTAAGTCTTAAAATTCAATGCATATCCTACATAATTAAGAAAATTGAGTAGGGTTGAGAGGGATGAGGGAGAGTATCAAAAGGGCCAAGATCAAGATGTATTGCATTGATAAATTGCTTTTTTGAATGGCAATTCCTTTGTCCCACTACTTAAAGATAATACGGATATATTTAAAAATTTATAACATGTCGACATAGTTTTTTTTCTGTATTCACCTGTGCATTTGTGTTATCATAGTACTAATATTAATGTTATGCAATGAGAACCTTGCATGTTACACATTAATGTTACACTTAACATGCTTTGAATGATTCTGCTTTTCTATAAGAAAGTAAATAAATGGAATTTACCTAACTTTTAGCTACCTGTTTGATTTCTCTGACTTTTTGTGATGAGGAGATTAATATCTATGCATTTTACTTTAGGATGGTTACCTAGAATTCGGGTCCTAACTATATAATCAATCATTGTACAGAATTGGGATCTTCTATACTTAAAATAAATTGATTAAAATAACAAAGTGAACACATTTTATTTCTATAAAATCTTAATTATGCCAGGTGCCAGTGGCTCACGCCTGTAATCCTAGCTACTCAGGAGGCTGAAATCTGAGCTTCGCTGTTAAAAGCCAGCCTGGGCAGGAAACTCTGTGAGACTCTTATCTCCAATAAACCACCAGAAAACCAGAAGTGGCGTTGTAGCTCAATTGGTAAAGTGCTAGCCTTGAGCTGAAGAGCTGAGGGACAGTGCACAGGCCCAGAATTCAAGCCCCACGACCAACTACAACAACAACAAAAACCTTAATTATGTCCCTTCCCTTTCAAAATATTGTCAGTGAGCATTCATTATCCACAGAATAGCGACCAAAATTATAGACATATTTAGGAACATATAGTAAGACTAGAATCTTACTTTCTCACATATTTTTCATGGACTTCATCTCTGCCTTCCAAACAAATCCTACCTACTCTAAGTAAAGTATTTGGGGTTTAAAATAAATATTTAGGATGTTATAAACAAATGGACTGAACTTTTATTTATGGCTATCCATATACAGCATTTATTACCATGTTTCTAATTAAATGCTCCTGTCTAGATGATGTTTCTCAGGAGGTAAAAATTCAGCATTTTTTCTAAGAGACAAACCATACCAATTCTATGCTGACAAGGAGTTTCCCATAAAGCTAATTCTATCTTCTTCTGGTTCTCTCAGAATCAACTGGTTTGCTCAAGTTTTATATCACTTATTATATATATCAGCTTTCACAGATATTACTATTAATGAACCAGACTAAGTCAGATTGAGATTTCTAAATAAGAGCTCTGAATCATACTCCTTTATTTTTTTAATATCTGCACATTACATAGTTCCTCTTTTTTCTCACTAATGTGGAAGGAATAATTTTACTACTTCAAAAACTATTTAGTTGGCAGCAATATCTTCATGACTAACACAAATTAACAAATTTTCAAGCTTATAAAATTGTTCCATTTATGTAGTCTAATCCTTTTTGACACAGATACAATGTTACAACAATTTAGACAAGATGTTGATTTTAATCATTATTTTTTCCTTTGGATAAAATGACAAACAAATAGAATGTTCATATTTGCATAAAACCTTGCTTTTACAGGATCTATTAAGTATGAATAGCACAGAAAAAGATTAATTTTTGAAAAGGGGGAGGAGAGAAAAGGGGAGAATAATCAAACTGACTAATAAGAACAAGAAATATAAAAATTGGAATTTTGTCCTTGAAAGGTTCCCTCAGATCTAGAAAATATTAATAGAGGAGGTATTCCTACCAGGTGTAATCTTCAGAATTGTATATTAGTGTTACCTTAGATAATCTACTCTGATTAGATAATCTTTAACATTGGGTAAAAGTTTTCACTGAGTGAACTTTCCTTATAAAAGTTTCCATTTGCTGGGTGCCGGTGGCTCACGCCTGTAATCCTAGCTACTCAGGAGGCTGAGATCTGAGGATCATGGTTCAAAGCCAGCCCAGGCAGGAAAGTAGTCCGTGAGACTCTTATCTCCAATAAACCACCAGGAAACCGGAAGTGGTTTTGTGGCTCAAGAGCTAGAGTGCTTGCCTTGAGCTGAAGAGCTGAGGCACAGCACCCAAGCCCCACAACACCCCCCACCCCAACACACACATACACAGTTTCCATTCTATGAGTAATTATTGAAATTCACAGAATAAAATGTCATACATAATTCAGTTCAAAATCTTCACCAACAACTTGCCCAGAATTATAGACTTCAGTTAATGTCATAAATTCTTCACAAGATTTTAGTATTTTGTATTTCTTCCTAATCCTCCAACTTGGCCTTGAGTCTTTATCAGTTTTACATAACTTACTGTTTCTCTTGCATTTGGGGACTATGAAGTAAATATGAATCCATTTAAAAATACCACAGTAATACACAAAGTTACTATTTTATTATCTAGACATTGAGACGATCTCATGCATTTTGAAGTTACCACAACTCTTTGAAATGACAAATAATGTATTTTTATTAAACCATGCATGACAGTTTAAGTGAACAATGGATAGTACAGATTACTGGTGTACGTAGGCAAAAGAAATATGAAAAAAGAAAATGTTGGCAGGGGAAAAATAAAAATTTGCATGAAATGTTAATGACAGCAAGTTTTCCTAAAGAATAGTGGAAATGCAGCTAGTTTCTTGGAGTTGTGGACCTCTGACATCCTCTCTCCAGGTTCTTTCAACTTCATTCATTCGTTGTTGAAACACTGAACATAAACATTGTTCTGAAAGTATCTGAAAAGATGAACAACACCACAAAATATCTAGAACCTGTTTGTTGCCCAATTGGGATCCAAAACAAACAGGCTTCTTCAAGGGCCCTACAGCAACTGCAACCACAGATAACTTCATGTTCAGGAGCCATTGCTGTCTGTGCCATCACATTTGGATGACTACAAAGGCAGCAATCTGGCACTGAGTGTGGTTTTCGTGACAATTTATCACAGGAGGGAAAATATTCTGTGTAAATTTGGGCTTCTGCGTTAAACATTCATCAGCAAAAACCCCAGTTCCGCATAAAAATATTTCTAGTGGACTTTTCAAGTTAGTGATGAAAAATTACACACTCCACAGTGTCATTGTACAAAGTCTTGCTGACAAAATAAGTGCGTTCAGCCAATTTAATCTTCAAATGAATAATAACTTAGTTTTTTTTCAACCAACCCTCTAACAAACAAGAAATGATGTTATATGATGCATCTTCTGTCCAACCCAGCATTTTCTCCAGGTCTTTTCTTATATGTGGAATTCCTTGAAATCGGCTCAACATTCTCTCTAGGTTACATTTCACTACTATTATACCCATCACCCATCTCTTGGACTACTTATGGAGAATTACATCTGATTTTTTATGTAAGTATCTCATATATATGAAAAGTTGAGTTGGATTAAATTGGGTTGTATATTTAGATGGTAGGAACATATTATCTATGACAAAAGTCCACTTGAGTTATCGTTGCTCTGCCTATTAACATTGTTTCTAAGGTCCATAGTTTTTGAAAATTGTTTTTAGCTATATATGGGTTTTAATGTCTACATTTGTGATTCAAATGGGAATTTCAACCTATTCCAACAGAGAGTAAGAAGTGTGAGTGTGGAATTGGATGATTATAATAACACTGAAATATGAACTACCTTTTGTCTTGATGTGTGTCTGAGGCTGATTGACAATGTGTGCATATAGACATGCATGTATAGGCATGTTTATATACATACATGTGTATAATATCTATATTGAAAGTTATGTAATGGAAGATTTGGTGACTTAATAGCAACTTATCATATTTTGGTACTAGTCTAGATGCAAATTCACTTAGTTAACATTTTAAGGACAGAATTAGGCTTGGCTGATCTATCACCGCCAAGCACATGACTGGTGCCAAATAAATATTAACAAAAGAACAGGTGCCACAGGCTATTGTCCTGATAGTTTTTTCTCTCTGGCATGCAGTCGTTCAGTCACTATAGATGAATAGCCACTATATACAAACTAAATGAGAAAAATATTTAAGAAACTAGGGCTTGCTTTTCTTCTAATGTTAATAGCAACAGTAGCAATAGAATACCAGATGCATGACACACTAAGCTATTCTATCCCTGGCAAAGGCAATAATAGAAGCAAGTAAAAGAAATTAAAACTCAGACTTTTGGGTTTTTATTTTCCATATCTCATTAGTACCATTCATTGTGAGCACAGTACTTTAACAAATTTTTTCTCCTCTCTGAACATTCTGTTTTATGTGCCATGGACAGCAAGACCCAATTGATGCTTAACTTTTTCTTTAAAGTTCCTCATATACACTGGGAATTATTTCAGAACTTTCTACACAATTTTCTTTTCTAGACAAATAATCCTATTACCTTTTTTACAGAGTCTGTTATTCTTGTAATCAAGGCTGTTTCTCTCTAAACCCAAACTCAGCTTTCCATTTCTCTTTTCAAGTGTGGAACCTATGATCAAATTGGGAGCATGATTCTGTGAAAATCATGGGAGTATTATGTCAAGAAACTCCATCTGGATGTATATGGTTGTTATCTGCATGGCTTTGTGAATACTGGGCTTGGAAACTTGAACCATATGCTACAGAAAGCCTTCAGAGGACACTGGCAACTCACCAACAATGTTGTATGTGTGTGTGTGTGTGCAATATGTGTGTGCACAAAAATACATAGACATGCACTTGTATATATATATATATATATGTATATATATATGTATGTATTCCTAAACATACTTCTATTCTTTTTACTTCTCTGTGAGTATACCTACGTTTGTAATGTAATGTGCACTCAGGGAAAAACAAACATATTAATATATGTTCCATTTATAAAACCTTAACTTTTCCTGATTTTCCATTTGAACTTCAAAGTAAACAAAAAACTCCTTAAGGTAGATGTGATATAAAAGTTAAATTGAGTGTGCTATATGACTTCAAAGAATAATACATGTCTAAAAGACATAATCTGGTTCCTAACATTAGTTAGGAACTAATTATCTAGTTCCTAACATAGTAACAGGAATTTGAGACCTATTATTTTCCCTTAGACAGATATATGCCAGTATGCCCCCTCAGTATTTGAGAGTGAAAGAGGTAGGTATTATAAATGTACAGAAATAATGCTTCATGAATATTTTGTGCCTGATCTTGTTTTGGCTTTCTAATTCACAGCTGGCATTCTATTTTTGAGCCAAACCTCCAATCCAGAATATACATACATAAAATAAATAAATAAGTAACAAAATAAAAGAAAAAGGACAATGAGAAAGCATAATCAATTACACATACTATATATATATATTTATATATATGTAATAATTCTGGATAGTTATTTCTAAGGTAGAATAAAGATATTGGATAGTATATAGTTCCCTACTTACCATTATACCTCAATCCTTACCAATACCCCAAAGCAAAGATTGACATACAATTTTAAAAAAAGAGAATATGATTTTCTTTCCTGATTGAAGAGTAACTACAATTGCTATTGAGGAGAATATAGGGGACAGAGATGACTATGACTAAGGTGAAGACTTAGGTAGCTAAATAATTGAGGAGCTGATTGGAAAGTTGATTACAGCTCTACCTCCCATAGTTAGACATAGGAACTAGCACAGGCCAGTGAAGCTGGGTTTCTAAAGGAAGTTGAATATTAGTTCATCTGAACTAATTTCCTTACAATTCCTGCTGTTTACTTAGGATTGCCTAAACCTGAACACCCAGCCTCCAAAGCATAGCCCGAACAATCCCAGTAAGGGGATAAATAAGTATAGACTAAACCTCTCCTATATTAGAGCAAATACTATGTTTGGGCAGAAATAGTCAATATAATAAAGATATAAAATATACATGGCACACATGGGAACATAATGCAGACAACATCGTGAAAGAGATGCAGAGAAAGAGGGGTGAGGAGAAGGAGGGAGAAAGGAGAAATTTCATGTAAAAACAAAGTAGCAAATGTAAGGGTATGAACAGAAGAAAATTCTTCAAATGGCTTCAAACAATAGGTTCAGTTAATAAGAATATAAATTCAATAAAAACAGAGGCTAAGGACCAGCTGTTGAAAGAATAGAATAAAATGTAGGCAGAGGATGGCAAAGGACATAATTTTCAATATTGAAAAAATGGGAGATCTTTACTAGCTATGCATCAGACCAGGGCTTTGTATCTAAAATATACTCAGAGCTCAAAATACTAAGCCTCCCCAAAATAAAAAGAAACAACATCCCAATTAATAAAGGGACTAATGACTTAAAGAGAGACTTCTCTAAAGAAAACATAAGAATAGCAAATAAACACATGAAGAGATGTTCAACATCTCTGGTCATAAAAGAAATGTAAATCAAAACCACATTGAGGTTCCACCTTACTCTAGCTAGAATGGTCATTATCAAGAAAATGGACAATAACAGATACTGGTGGGAATGTGGCCAAAAAGAACACTACCTACAGTCTTGATGGGAGTGTAAACTCGTTCAACCACTCTGGAAAGCAGTATGGATGCTCCTCAAAAGAGTAAACAGAGCTCCTCAATGACCCAGCAATACCACTTCTGGGCATTTACCCAAATGATCATAAACAAGGCCACACCAAAGCTACTAGCACAACTATGTTTATTTACCATACCTAAGATACAGAATCAACCCAGATGCCCCTCAGTGGAAGAATGGATCAATGTGGTATATATTCACAATGAAATTCTATGCTTCCATCAGAAAGAATGGCATTGCCCCATTCATAAGGAAATGGAAAGACTTGGTAAAAATTATATTAAATGAAGTAAGCCAGACCCAAAGTAACAAATAAATACACATTATAGGAATGAAGGGAAATACTATTCCCATATGCTAATATTCCCATATTCCCATATGAAGCCTATGGAACAATGTTCACAAGTATGTTGCTATGACTTCAAATTTATTCATTTTTTAAAAATTATTTTGTTGGTATGGACATTTGGCAGGTAAGTACTTTACAAATGAAGACATGCTTCCAGCTTGTTTGCGTTATTTTCCAGAAGGGTCTAGATATTTTGCTAGGACCTGTTATGGACCAGGATATTCCTACCTACAGCCTTTTAGAGATTTTAGACTCATTGCCTTATGACCGGCTTATAAATTCAGATAGTATCTCCCTAAGTTGTTTTGTCCAGGCTGGAACTGTCATCCTTTCCCTATTCATTTCATAAATATTTGGTATTACAGGCAGGAGCCACCATGTAAACACAATCTTTTCTATACAAAACACATTTTGATTATACATGTGGTGACAAGAATACAACACTGCTGAATGCCTACCAACAAAACATGAAATTAAGAAAACCCCCAAGCAGTGGAAGACAAACCTGGCCATTCATTTGGCTTCACACACACACACACACACACACACACACACACACACACACACACACACACACACACACGTGCGTATATATTCATATAGATATATATACAGAAATGAACACATAAGAAACAACTGTGACATTAGAGAATGACAATGCTATAAATCTACATGACATCAAAATAGTACATTAGCCAGTCTGTGAACATGGGAGCTGAGACAGTGCTCTGAGATTCCTTCTTATCCTCTCTAGCAAGGATCTCTCCAGCTCAAAACTGAAAATTGTAAACTATAACTGATTAAACAATGTTATCATCTATAGCATTTCAACCCCCCTCCCAAATACTTATCACTGCATAGAAGAACACAGGAAATTCTAAGATGTGGGGAAACTCCTAGTTCCTGTGGAATGTTTTCACAAAAAATAATCTTTCCAAAATCTGAGTTATTTCTTCAGAAGTCTTGATTTTGTGTGAATTATATACATATGTATATATGTATATGTATACATATATATACACATACATCTATATATGTATTTTCACACACATATATAGATGTATGTGTGTGAAAATTATGTGCATGTGTGAAATATGCACACATTTGTGCAAAAGGTATGTGTAAGCTTCTGTGTCTGAAAGTTTGTGTGTGTTAAAGATGTGTATGGATGTATGCATATGTGAAAAGCACTGGAAACAAGCCAAGGTTTTTCATCAGTCTTTATGGAAATATGAGTACCTTTCCTTTATATTTTTCTTATTTTTAATTTTTTGGAGGTATCAGGGCCTGAATTTAGAGTCTATTGCTCTCACATGGCTTTGTTCACTCAAGCTGTACCCTAATACTTGAGCCACACTCAAACTTCAACATTTTTATTGATTAATTGGAAATTCATTGGCTGGCTTTGAACTGCCATCCTCAGATCTCAGCCTCCCGAGTGGCTAGCTGTACACATATGAGCCACCAGCCAGTGGATACTTTCTTCTTGTTGTATTTTAAAAGCTTCCAATGAGTAAAAAATAGTACTAAATAAAAAATGTACCAAGTAAATGTACTCAAGTATATCCTTAAATAGTAAGAGAATCCACTAAAAATTTTAAAAGTGTGCAAAAAAATGTTAACACAAGCTACAAATAACAAGTAAATATTTTATCCATCTTTTCTTTTAGCATACTTTTCCACTGGAGCTTGAAAAAGTCTCTGAGAAGCTCTTTTTTTTCTGCTGACAGTACATAAATTTGAGGAAAATCTCTCTCTCTCTCTCTCTCTCTCTCTCTCTAATATGGTAAGAGGATAAAAGAATGGTATGATGTAGAAAAGCCATTGTATGAAGAAAAGGAGGACCAGGAACTCTCACTCCTATGGACTTTGCAACAGAGTAGATAATGAACACACAGGGAGTAACAATTACCCTTGGCTTTGGGTTCTTGAAAATGTAGGAAGTTGATTGGGAATCTATGTATTCATGACTAGAACATTAGTCAATCTTGGAAGGAGAGAAGGAACTGAATTTTCCTTGACTTGAGTTTCTTACTTTGTAAATAGAGATAGAAGTGGAAACTGTATTTCTAAATTCTAGAAACCCCTTCAAGTATCCTTGGGTGTAGGGTGGTTTTTCTCCTCTCCTTCTCAGTTCTTTAAATAGTTTCCTGATTATCTGTCATACTGGTAGATAATAGACCTTCAACACTAGCTAAAGGCTGCATGAGCACATTGTTTTCTGGCAAAACTATCTTCAAGTTTGTATTTTTTTTCAGTTTTAAAATTCTGTGACTCTACTCCACAAGGACATGTTGGTGTCCAGTGCTATAGTGCAGCACAGTTTATATGACATTGATTTAAAAAGAAAGAACAGGGATAATAAAGTCACCACTTTGCTTTTATGCAACCACTAAAACAGTATTTGACTAGCATTAATGTATTGCTTCAAACAATAAATACCAACCTACACAGCTCATAAAAAACAAAGGAAGTAACTCAAAGGCAGGTCAAGGGTAATTAATTCAGCATCTCATTGCAAAATCACAATATTTTTTCACACATGTATACATAATTTATATCTAATGTATAGCTAAGATTATATTGATTATATTCTGTTTTTCAAACAACCTGCTTTTATTTTTTATTTTTGCTTGTTTGTCATGGGGCTTAACTCTGGGCCTGAGCTCTTCAGCTCAAGGTGAACACTCTACCACTTGAGCCATAGCACCACTTCTGGTTTTCTGGTGGTAAACGGGAGATGTGAGTCTCATAGACTTTCCTGCCTGGGCTGGCTCTGAATGGCAATCCTCAGCTCTAAGACTTCTGAGTAGCCAGGATTACAGGCATGGGCCACCAGTACCTGGTGACAGACTGCTTTTTTATTCCTGTAGTTTGTTCTCAAGAAATCATGGCTAGATTTTATGGTGACTTCATGCTTTAAAATATGGATATCGGAAACCATGGAAAAAGTCTGTGTGTGTGTGTGTGTGTGTGTGTGTGTGTGTGTGTGTGTGTATGGTATGAAGCAAGACATTTCCAACTTTATCATTTGGAATGCTGGTAGTAAGTGCGGACACAATATAGTTTGAATCTTCTTCCCTGAACACAATATTCTTCACCCCAGAAAACCTCTTTCCCTATACTAATGAATAATGAATACAAAGGATCTGAAGTCAAGCTAAACAAGAACTTCTGTACTATTATTGTCTCTGCATTGCATCTTGCATTGTTTAATATTCAAAAGGCTCATTGGGAAATAAGTAGAAAACAAAAGACAAGGAAAATGTTTTATATAAATTTTACAAAATACTTCCAATACCTTCCCTCATGTATCTGTATGGTTACACTAAGCATATAAAGTGGGTTCGAACATTCACCTTCTTCTTATATTGATTCTTACAAAATTAATTGATTCTGATTAGAAAACATGCATTCCTCAGATACTTCTACAATGTTCTCAGCATATTTCCATATTTCTCATTCATATTTACTTTGTTTCATCCTGCATATACATTTAATTTCCGTTCATATGCCAGACATAGTCATATAAATAAATACAGGTTTTAATTTTATCAATAGCCATGAATATATGCATACAGCTACAAACATCTATATTATATAGCTACATGTGTCTTAGAATTATTTTATAACTATTGACAGGCCTTTAGCTAAATGTAACATTCTGTTAGTACGTAAATATTTTTTCATTTGGATTCAAAATGCCTTCATTATTAAAAGAAAATAGGTACAAGTTAAAAGTTGCAAAGGAAGGACTTGCCTTCTGTTTGCTTATTAGTGCTTTTAAAATAAACATGAAATTGGAGTGGAACAGAAATGTAGGCTGTGAGTACCTGGAAGAGAGAAATGAACCTACTCGTTGATTCCTTTACATCATACCGTAGTGGGTCTTTAATACATGCTAACTTGATTAACCTGGAGCTATAAAGAATGTATATTTTGGGAATGAAGATCTTATTTATTTTGTGCAACATTGCTCAGAAATATGTAGAACCCAAACTGTCTGAATTCCAATCAATATTGTATCTTTTGCTAAATAATATTTAACAATACTTCCCAAGCAAGATATCAATTACTTTACAAGTAAGATATAAAATATGTTAATGATTAGTACAATTTCTTTATGATTACTGGGCAAGGAACACGTTCACGTTCCTTGCTTTTCTAACTGAAGATGAGGGGACATTATTTTTGCTTTATGCTATAAGCAACAGAAAGGGGAGAATGGTATCAGCACCAAAATTCTTCTCTTTCATATATTTTACCAGCATCTATTTTTTATCTATATTTGTTTACAATGTACCCTAACCAGATTCACTACCTCCATTTTTCTTCCTCTTCCTTCCTTCTTAAAACAATTTCAATATGACATAATACTACAAAATATATAACATCTGTCCTCTCTCCCTTTGTATATCTGCCTCCCGATTTCCACTTGATTCTCCTGTGGAATGCATTTTGCATTTGTATATTTCATTTTTAAAAGGGTAGTAATAAATTTCACCATGGTATTTCACACATGTATCTATTACACTAATTAGATTTACTGCCTTAGTTATTTCCCCTCTTCCACCTTATCATATAAATTTTATTTAACCAAGTGGGTTTGGTCATGCTATCTTGATACTGAAGTGTAATGAATGTATTCTAATATTCCTCACACAGTCTCTCTTTTTAGCTCTCCAGTTTCTCTTATCTCCTAAAATAGTTCCCCAATTACAAACATGTTCTCTTCACATATGTATGTGTGATACTGTATATGTTTACAGATAGGCTTATCTTTTAGGGATAGCTTTCTTATAAGTAAACATCTGACCTTTATTCTACTGAACTTAGATTATTTTGTTTAATACAATGGTTTTATTGAATCAATTTACCTACAAGTAATATAATGTCATTCTTTACATGGTAATAATACTTTATTAGGTATAAGATCATATATACATACACATTTTCTTACTTTATGAATCAGCTGTAGAACATCTGGGCTCTTTCTGTAACTTCTCTATTGTGAACAGAGATGCAATGAACATGAATATGCAAGCACTTCTATTGAATTCTGACTTACATTCCCTTGGCTATATGCCCAAGACAGACATTACAGAATTATATAGATCATACGTTTTTAGTTGAGAAACCTCCATACTGTTTTCCACAGTGGATTCATTTGTTTACACCCACCATCAGTGTATAAAAGAAACCCTTTATTCTATAACAAAGAAACATAGGTCCCATGGTTTCCCTCATTTGCAATAACTAGTATATGTCTGAAACAAGCAGAAATGATCAGTTAAGTTAATGTTAGGCGAAATTAACCCCAAGATAAGGATTCAAATGTTGTTTTTCTTTCTTGCTATTGTTTCTAACATATTTATAAGGTATTTCTTTGTTGCTTTGTATGTCCCTCCCCCACAGTATAACCCCTGTTTTCATTGCATTTGATGTTGATATAATTTGTGGAGGGGAAGGAAAAAAACAAATTGCTTAACTAGGGATACAGATGGACCCATTGTAACAATGAAATGTACAAGACGTTATGTCAAAAAACCAACTTTACAACTTTGGTGTGGGTTGGTTGGGTGATGGTCATGGGGAAATAGGAAAGGATGGGAAGGGGAAACAAAGGAGGAGGCAGCAATGCTTAACAAGGAATGTACTCATTACCTTGCCCATGTAATTGTAACCCCTCTGTATGGTATTTTCACAATTAAAAACAGAAACAAAAACAAAAACACATTGCCAACACTCAGTGATGCTATTGTACTTGATGGTGGCCATTCTGACTGTAGTGAAATTTCAATGTCACTTTGATTTTCATTTTCTCTTTTTCAATATGTTTTATTGTAAAACTACTGTACAGAGGGGTTACAGTTACATGAACAAGGTAATGAGTACATTTCCTATCAAGCATTGCTACTGCCTCCTTTGTTTTTTGATTTTCATTTTCTTTACTCCAGAGTTGTTGAGTGTTTCTTTACTGACCCTTGGTTAGTTTTTCTTTTGACAATTTTCTATTAAGGTCATTTGCCCATTTATTGATTGGGATATTGATTTGCTGAGAATTTAGTTTTTTCTCTCTCCTTGTATATATTCTTGTTATTAGTCCCTTGTCAGATATAAAGCTGGCAAAGATTCTGTCTGAAGCTGTGGGCTGTCATTCAAAACAGACACTATTTCAATTTTTGTGCAGACTTTTTTAGTCTGATTGAATCTCAGATTTGAGTCCTGCTGGAGTCTTATTCAAGAAGTTATTACTATCTACATGTTGCAGTGTTTTACCAATTTTTGTAGTATTTTCAAAGTTTCAGGTCATATGTTACAATCTTTTATTTTATATTTTTAAGATGCAGGCACTATCTTTGAAAGGTCTTGACACTGTTTCTTGTTCTCAAAGACAAACACGCTGCATTAGTTCTTCACTCTTTCTATTAATAAGCAGGAAGAACAGTACCATACTCTGCATAAAACAGGTTTGAAGTTGTCCTTGTCATTACTCATAATGTTCAGAGAAATTATAGCATTTCTGTATAGTTTTCCTTCATCTTGCTTTCACTTTGATATTCACAGGCAGTAGAACAATGCCTTGGAAAAGATATTAAAGAGTGTCACAGAGGAACTATTGTAAGGACATGGGATGAAGAAATAACAGAGATGGATACCTATTTATACACAGATTTGAATTCTAGAATCCCATAATGTAAAAGCAACTAATTAGAATTAATTAGAATATTAAACTATTAAGACACATACTTCAGAACAACTTTGCTATTCAATGATATCACAGGCTTTTCTGATGGAAAAATCAGCCTAAAACTTCAGAAGACAGGCAAATCATTTTCAAAATTCTCCTTTGGCAAAGCAAACATACAAAGTGACATGAAGTGCTAAACCTTGCAAAAGGGCAATTTAGTTGGTTCAAGAATAACTGGTCCAATTTTACAGGGAACGATGCTTTGAAGAGGAAAATATCAAATGGAAAGTAATCTCTGGTGATTTGGTCCTGACCTTCTGCTTCTAAAAATCTCCTTGTTGCCATTCTTTCCACCTGTACCTTCAACTTCATCTCTATACGGAAGATCATCCTATTTAACCTGGTCCTGTTAAGGCTCTATACATCTACGGTTAACTGGTGGCTATTTTAGACTTTGTCTCTCTGACACTTTAAATTTACCGCTGGCTACAGTTACTAATTCCTTTAAATTCAAGGTACTCCCAAAGCCATCCAAGCATTTACAACATTGTATTATCATGGTCTATTTCTATTTTTTTAAATCTCACCAATCCAATCACTCTTGGAGGAAGGAAATGAATATATTTTAATATCTCCACAGCCCTGCCAAAGTTTACATTACAAAATATTCATAAGGGTTTGTGAAGCCAAATTAAATACAATATTTATAAAGTTTTAGCTGGCATCAGAGTTGATTATTGTGCTTTAAAACACTTAGGACCTTGGCTTCATGCAGAGTATTGGATTTAGTAGCTGGTTTGTGGTAAGAAACCATGAATATAAAATTTTAACCATGATATGTGTGTGTATGTGTGTGTGTGTGTGTGTGTGTGTGTGTGTGTGTTAGATTCATGGCGAGAATCCATATATAACACAGAATACAGTGCTTGGTGCAGATGGTGTATGATGAATAGTATTAAAATCATTGCTCTCTTTTATCTGTCATGCTTGTTATATTTACTTGTTATATCTACTTTACATATCTGGGATTTATTACATAATCTATATTTCATCATTGTCAGGCTTTGCCTTCATCTCTAATATCTGTGCTCTTCATGTGGTCTCCATCCCTATTATATTTACTTAATTTAAGTGAGCACATACTCATTAAGCATCTATGTGTGCATTGTATTAGGCACTGAGGATGCAGGGATGATCAATGTACACTCAAGAAATGGAGATTATCGCTGGGTGCCAGTGGATCATCCATGTAATCCTAGCTACTCAGGAGGCTGATATCTGAGGATTGTAGTTCAAAGCCAGCTGGGGCAAGAAAATCCGTGAGACTCTTATCTCCAATAAACCACTCGAAAACCAGAAGTAGTGCAGTGGCTCAAGTGGTAGAGTGCTAACCTTGAGCTGAAGTGCTGAGGGACAGTGTTCAGGCCTAGAATTCAAGCCCCATGACCAGCCAAAAAAAGAAAAAGAAATGGAAACTATCTTAGGGATAAAGAAGAGCATGCTATTGTAATACTCACATGATGTGTGGTGTATTAGAGATAAGAAGAATGCATTAGGACAAAGAGAAAAAATGAAGTGTTCATAGGATTTGATGGTTTTAATATCTCTAGGGATTATATTCTGAAAATCTGTGGGATTGAACTAAATAAGAGAAGACAGGACTATTAATAAACTCTGCAGAAGAATAACTTGAATAGAAGAACTGAGGGGCTATGACAGGTAACACTTACATCCTAGCAGAAGAAAAGAGGAGTCAGAAAGCCATTTGTGGGCTTGAACTCATCAACTCTGATGGTAACAAACAGAAAATCATGGAAACACAATAAATGTCTTCTAAAAGTACTCTTGGCTATGAAAGCATCGCATAGACATTATGCTGGCCAATATTTTTTTAATACAAAATAGAAGTTGACCAGTACAGAAACATTAAATTGATCAATGAACTCTAAAATGTAAAAAGAAAACCCACATTGTAAGAGAGAGACATTCGGTAGTAGATCTGTCTAGAAGCTTCTGAGACTAATAGGGGCTTGAGAGATGACATGGATCTGTTAAACATCTTTCGATTTTAATGGCCCCAGCATTGCTCCAAGATATATTTTTCTTGTAGTGACAGCTGGTTAGTAAAAGTACCAGGGAATGTCCACTTTTCTGGTTCAAAATATTCTTTTTTACATTTGAATTAAAACAATACATTTCTACTGATCTGAAAGAACAATTTTCTCTTTCCTGATTGACTAAACTCTCCCAACACCTCAATGTTTCGTGATGCTCTATAATCTATATTATAATACTAACTGAAGGCACAGTGTTACATGGTTGAAATAACCCAAACCGTGAAACCACACTTCAAATTCAGAATCTGAATTCTACCCTGCCACTTGATGGTTATGGGATGTTGGGACAATTAACTCATTAATTTAAGCCTCATTTCAAAGTGAGCATGCAAGTAACAATCTAAGGGAGATTAATCTGTAAATAAGAGAAAATCTTATACAACTTCTGCTTCAATGATAGCATAATATGATAGTGTATGATAGGGTGAATATTTGTATCCCCCTAAAATTCCTAAACTGAAACACTAAGTCTGAAAATGATATATTTATGATATTTGGGAGGTAATTTCACTTAGATTAGGTCATGAGAATGGATTCATTATTATGAGATTAGTGTTTTATAAGAAGGAAAAGATAACCATTTTATAATCCCCAACCTGTATGGGAAACACAGAAGTCTTGTGAGCAACATTGGTGAGATGCCAGGAAGAAGGCCCTTAGCAGGAAACACATCTGCATGGACCTTCCAAACTTCATATCAATGAGAGTCCAATGTCTGCTGTTAAAGACAACCATGGTATTTTATGACAGTGACCTGATCTGACAAAGTAGTAGCAGTACTACCATGGCTATTACCCAAAAAATCAGAATCTTAAAAATATCCCCACAAAAGAGAACTAAGCAATTACTTAGCTCAGTTTATTTTATAAGGAATAAATGAGGAAGAGAAGGTTGTCTGTCAATTTCCTTTACCTCTAGAAAGTAAACTTGTGCTATAGAAGTAAATAGTCAATATATGCTAAAAGCAAGAGAACAAATTGCATGAATTTAAAGATAATAGTACTAAATGTGGATCACATTCTCTAATACATATAACAGTTTTTTATGCTTTACCTGTTTTTTGGTATTTTTGGCTGTAGTTTTATGGCTTTGTTAACCTCTATTTTCCATCTTTCCCAAGTATCAGACATAATACAACTTTCCCACACATCTTTATCTCATTTTTTTAAAAAATTGAAGTCTTTTTTTTAGCTGTAAGATTACTGATACAGATAGGCTCACGAGAGTAAAGCGATTTATTCTATTTATATGTCAGTGGAGAGACTTTTAATAACCTCCCGTACCAAGGTTTTATTACTACTTGCTACCTAGTCATTGAACTTCCAAACTAACATAGAAAGTTCTTGTTCCTTCACAGCTGGTAACTTTTAGAACTTCAGTCTTCAAACAAATGTTTGTTTGTGTGTGTGTGTGTGTGTGTGTGTGTGTGTGTGTGTGTGCGCGCGCGCGCGCGCGCGTGCGCATGCGCTTTTAAAAATAATCTTTCAAAACTTTGAGAAGCTCTTAAGACACATAGGCACAAAGTGTCCAGCTGTGGAAATGTTGTCATTATATATACAATAAAACCACCTGAGATTCTATTTTGTCTGGCACTCACCCACACAGACATAGCCACATGATAAAAAAGAAAGGTTGTCATCTGCCTGGTAAGTAGACAATACATGTTATTTCTGGGCTTCTGTTTATTTCCAGTTGATTGCTCTCAGCTTTCTTCTAAAAATACTCATGTCTGTTCATTTGTCCTTAAAACTTTTATAGGTGGACGTGATGCCCTTTGTAACTGAATCTAAATTAGAACACACAAACACCAGATCCAGGGATGTCTGAACTTCTGGTTTAATATTTCTGCAGCACAGAACTATTTAAGCCTCATTGATTGGGCTGAAAAATTTTTTTTTGAGCAAGGGGTATTTGCTGATGTCCCTAAATTCATTTCCCACTGAAATAGGATGTCAGCTCTCTTGGATGATATGATGAATGTAAGCCTATGTTGGAAGAGTTTTCTGAAGGATGGATATGAACCTTGCTCTACTGCCTGCTTAGAAAACACTCATGCTCCTGCTACCTTGCCAATGTATATCAAGTTTAAACAAATGTTTATCCTTTTAAGGAGTTAAAGGCTTTGGTAGAATATAAGAAGCAATTCTTAAGAGAGCTCATGTCCAAACCTCTAAAGCATATATTTCAGATTGAACTATTCAGTTCTAATAGTGTGTGTAACAAATACCCTCACCATTTCTTTTTTACTATTATTGTTAATTTATTTTTATCTACATGGGGCTGTGCAAAGAAATTACAATGACCATTTCTATCTGCATGTACAGTGCATCTCGATTATAATCATCCCTCCTCTCAATCATATCAAATTTCCTACTTCCTCTTTCATAAATTTACACTGAATATTATGGCTCCACCGTTCCCTTTTTCCATTCATTGCTCTTCTCCCACTAAGCCCCTGCCTCCTATTTGAAACACATTTCATTTTCCTGATAATTCATTTTGTTAAATGGTTGTTCAAAGGAATTGCTCTTTCACTTCTGCATGTACTATGCTTTAGAAAGTTTGGTCATGTATGTATGCATATATCCCTGTGTGTGTTTTTATCAGGAAGGTTGCAATTTGAGTCTATCATCCATATATAACAGAGAACATGTACCCTTTTACTTTATTGGGTGACTTACTTCACTCAGTATAGTACTTTCCAGAGCCATCCATTTCCCTGCAAATGACATTCCACTCTTCTAGATGGCTGAATACAATTTATGTATTTAGGTAGATTGATCAGTAGATCGATTGATAGATGACATTTTCTTGATCTACTCATCTGTAGTACAGCAGCTGGGCTTGTTTCCATAGTGTAATGAATGTGAGTGCACAGATTTAAAAGAATGCCTTTGTTGTATCCTATTTGCAATCTAAGTACAGGTTTTAAATTTCAAATCTCATGCTTTTTCCACTGTACCACATTACTGCTATTACTGTACTATTTAACACCAAACCAGAGTATTGTCCAAAGTGTGCTCAGAACTTTTCCTTGTACTTGCTTGACTGGTTGCACAATTACAGATAATTAGTGTATATATATATATATATACCTATGTATAGATACACACATGTGTATATATGTATATATACACACACATATATATGTATGTGACTTTCAAATTCATTCATACATACATAAATACATACCTATGTATGAATTTGAAGTTCAGATATTAAACTACTGGAAAACTAATGTGATAATAGTATTTTTTAATATCTTTACTGTTGAGGTTTGATATTAAACTGTGTTGAAACAGAAGAAGTAAGTTTATTTCTCAGCTAACATGATTAAATAGCATTATTCAAATACAAAGTTCATCAAAGTAATCTCTAGAAATCACTTGTGATGGCAAAACTCACCTTGAGATGAAAGTTAACAGGTTTTCTAAAGTTCTCCTAAGTAAAACATTTAGAAGAAGCTTATTAATTCTTTGGAATACGCTAGTTAAAAGGATCCAAGAGCATACTCAGCATGTCTTTTACCCTTATAATTTCTGTTTTTCCAAATTTGCCTCTTTTATACACAGTAAAGGAACGAGTGTGCAGTATGGGCATATACTATGTCATGGGTTCAACAATCCCTTTTCCAGTGATTTACAAAGTTTGTCAAACAAATGCTACCTCCCTAGGCTGTTAACAAACACATACAGATAACAAACAGTTTAGATATGATGATGTACCACTGGGCCAGTTTTTTTCTATCATGAATCCCTAAGTGTTCCTATGATACCATAGAGGGAAGGAGGGGATAAAGCAGACATAAAAATAATGAGACAGACTGAAATAAGACAGAAAGGTACACAAAGACAGATGAAATGGCTGTGTCTTAGAACACAACTGGTGGGGCTGGGAAGGTGGCTCAGTAGTAGAGCGTTTGCCTCGCATGCCTGAGGCCCTGGGTTCAATTCCTCAGCACCACATAAGCAAAAAGAAAAAAGCCAGAAGTGGTGCTGTGGCTCAAGTGGTAGAGCACTAG
>NW_012267259.1:4255443-4340576 GCF_000151885.1 Dipodomys ordii | reverse complement strand
AGAAGTGGTGCTGTGGCTCAAGTGGTAGAGCACTAGCCTTGAGCTGAAGAGCTGAGGGACAGTGCCCAGACCCAGAGTTCAGGCCCCACAACCGGACCAAAAAAAAAAAAAAAATAGAACACAAGTGGTGAACTAAAGTAGCTGACTGAGATTTCTGTTTTCTATTCCTTTGTGGTTTAGTTGAGCATGGTGGAATTTTTTTCTATTTACCTAATGTTGCTTGAAAATGAAACCACATAGAAGAAAATGTACACTGCAAATTATGCTTGATGTTCTTTAACATATCTGCTCATTTGAAACAAGTTCAAGTTTTCAAAAAAATGTATTAAATCAGAACTAGCAATACTATATGTGATGCAGGTATACAACCTAACATAACATATTACGATGAAAGATTTGGAATCATGAATATTTTAATCACTATTTTACTACTTTTGTAAAACATAATCTCAAATGCTTTTAAGGCTGAAATTACATCACAAAGGCAGTCATCTAATTTTGAAAGATATATTGAATACTGTTTTTAAGGAAATATTGTAAGTTCTACAAACAACATTACAAAATATGTATTTTCATTTTGTTAAGTGTCCAGCCAATAGAAATGAACAGACTTGGAGACAGAGATAAATGAATGGAAGTCTTCTTTAAATTATTATTTATTATTATTATTAATTTGTTAAATATTATTATTAAGTCTTCTCTAAAATATTTGTGATAGTGGAATTCTAAATGTCTGCAAAACTTCACAGGAAAAAATGAAGACTAATAATATATGTTTTCAAACCATACATGCAAATTTGGTTTAAAAACTACTGTAGGATTGAATACTGTAAAAACTAAGTGGGTGAACATGAGTGGAGTAACAGTGTTTAAAAAGAAAAGTACCCATTACCTTCCTTATGTAACTGTAACTCCCCTGTTCATCACTTTCATAATAAATTAAAAATAGAGAAATATCTAAAGCACAAAGCAATGTGCAGAAGGGTGTCCATTATTACATGCAGTGGAGAAACACAGAATCAAATATATCATAATGACTGGATTATTTAAATTAATTAGGACAAGTGTGAAGTCATTAAAGATCGTAGTATAGTCAATAAAGATGGTCTATTATCCCATTAAACAAATATGCCAAAGCATGGAGTCAGCTCCTGCTAGTGTTCATTTGTATTAATTACAATATTTTATTGTATTACTATTATGTTTCCCTGTAAGCAAGACTTTGAAAAACATAGTAATAATAGTTGAGATACTATTTTTTTTTACTTTTGGGCTTCTGGAAAATTGCAACTATATTGAATTTCTATAAAGAAACTTCTCTTTGTTTTCCAAAGAGAAAGACTAATTAGGTCAGTTTCACCAACTAGCACTGCAGAGAATGAAATCCAGACTCCTTGAATAAGAGCTCATGCCTTAATCTTGAAATCTCCCACTCAAGCCTGGTAATTTAGCAGAAAACAAATTTACATTCCCATTTAGTATAAAACCAAACTAAACCAAAACTAAAACACAAAATGAGTGATGGTAAATGATATGAAAAACAGATTCTTTGAAAGAAGAGAGGGAGTCTGAAGATATGAGTGGAAGAGTAGAAGGGGCTAGCCAGGTTGAGGAGAAGGGTGTATTCACAGGGTAAGAACAGACTAAACAGGGAAATGATATTAATGTGCTTGAACTGTCCAAGGAGCAGCAAAGGTGGCTGGTATGGGTGCAGCAGCATGCATAAGAAGAGAAGCAGGCATGAACTCAGAAAATAGATCCGTTAGGCCCTGAGAACCATCTGGAGAGTGTAGGCTTCTACTCATACTATATGAGAAAACCATTAGATTGATCATAATTGGTTCTAAGAATAGAATGTATGTGGGGAGTAGAAAAAAACAAACCCAGAGAGATTATTTGGGAGCAATGAAAATGACCAGAGGACTTTATTAATCCTAATGCTAATGTGACTACAGTTGATATTCTAGATTATATGGTGACTTTATTGTAAACAGTGTTTGTGGATCAATGAATTGAAATTTACTAGAAAGTGGGGGGGGTGTGCATGTGTTGTATGTTGGTTTAATTGGTAATGTTCTTTTTGTTTATTGTTTACATTTTGATCTGAATGTCTGTTACGATGCATTCTATATAACACTAAGACCTGGAAGATTTTAGGAGAGGTAAGATGACAGTATATGAGAAGAGCTGAGAATGTGCTTACTATTGTATTTGTATGAGTTGTCTACGAGACGTCTAAGAACATATATGAGTCTGAAGCATAGGACAGAGTTCTGTGACAGAAATAGGTAATTTGAAAGCTGTGTATAAAGTGATGATCTAAAACTAAGACATGGGAAAATAATCAGACAAGAAGCAAAAGGAAAGAGGAGGAGCAAGAACTAAGAACTAGGAAACTCACATATTAGGCATCAGAAAGATGATATGAAACTTTCAAGCGAAACTGAAAGAAGTGACCTGAGATGCATCCCAAAAGAAATACAGATTTTCCTGAAGGAAGATGTGCCAACCCTGCTCATGTTGAGAAATGACAGCTGAGGTGGCTGGACAATATACCAGATAGAGTGGGAGGAAAACATGGAAGCAGAAAATGTTTCAGAAAAGTATTCTTTTTTTGGGGGGTGTGGTTATGAGGTCTGAACTCTGGGCCTGGGCGCTGTCCCTCAGCTCTTCAGTTCAAGGCTAGTGCTCTACCGTAACTTGAGCCACAGTGCCATTTCCGGCTTTTTCCTTTTTGCTTATGTGGTGCTGAGGAATCCAACCCAGGGTCTCAGGCATGCAAGGCAAGCACTCTACCACTGAGCCACCTTCCCAGCCCTTCAGAAAAGTATTCTATTAAAGGAAAACAGAAGAAAAAATTAAAAGAAAATAAACAACAGAGGTTCAAGATGAAGGGAATGCTGGTTGGAAAGTAAAGCTTTGAATAGAAGAAAATTATTGCGCATTTGTGTGGGGGTTGTGTGGGAACAAACAGATGACGGAGAAGGGAGAGAGGACAAGTATTGAAGCTATTGGATGCTTAGGTCCCTGAGAAGGGAGGGGAAATGGAGTAGGCACGGAGTGATTGTCTTTAGGATGGCCACTTGCAAAGGAAACACATGCACAGTTAAGTTTAGAATCTCATGGATGTTTTCTGCTAATCCCACCATTCTCTTATAAAATGAAAGCAAAATCATGATCCACGAGGGAGGAAGCAAAGACGTGGTGGAGGAATGAGGGAAAGAAAACCAGTGAGAAAATCCTACAAGGGCATGAGCAACAGAGGGGATTAAGGAATGTGGTCCATCGTTGAGGGTCTGAAGGGGCTCACCTGAAATGCTATCCATGGTCATAAACAAGCACAGATAGTCAATAGGTTCTGTGTTGGTTTCCTATTCAAGTTTGACTTCAGGAGGGGAGGCAGAGAGCAAGTAATTGGAGTTAACCACTTAGGCTAGGTGCTCAATGTGAAGCTTGCCCCAACTACAGCGTCTTGTTTCTCTAGTCCTTTATATTCCTTCTCGATGTAACTCAGTTGGAAGTCTCCAGTCACTTACCACTCTGTAACTTAGCTTTCACATGGACTACAACTCTTTCTTTTTTTTATTTCAAACTCTCTCCCTATGTAAGGCACACTGAAGCAGAGAATTCTCAGTTCATTAGGACACTTTGAGTGAGCAACAGATATATCATTATATATATTTTCAATATTTCCTGTGGCTTGCAGAGAAAAGTCAGACCCAGAGTCAGAGAAAGCTTTGCAGAAGACTCTTCATTCCACCTCAACTGCTACCTGACTTGAACCGCAGGGTTTTCTTTCTTTTATTAGTAACTTTATTTCTCTAGCTCCAGTGCTCACAATTCTACTCAGAAAAGAATCCTGGTGGGCTGTAGACAGTCTGTCCCCAGAAGCTTTTACAGTACCCCATGGGACACTAGATCTTCTTCTCCAAGGGGCCCTGCAGGTATATTTTCCTGACCTATTGCTCTACAGAAATGCAAAAGTATTAAAGGTAGGGATGTGAGCTTTGCTATTTCCATCTGTACAAAATCTGATAGTGGGCAGAAAGCATGGCTAAGACTAAAGATTCGTACCTCCCAGACAGTTTTTCATCAAAGACACTGCAGATATAAATTAAAACTTTTCTTCAAAATCCATACCATGCATACAAATGTTTGTCACAATACAAATAACCCCATATTTCATGAGAGAAGGGTTCGATCAATAAGCTTCTGTTTTGCATTCAAAGTACTGACATCAGGGAAATGGAATGAGAAAAATATACACTGAGTCTCACTATTTGCCAGAAAACTATCTTTCCTTCAGGTGAAAAGTCTTAGACTATTTTCTCCATTCTTTTCATTCTCCCTAATAAAGAATTTACACAGAGAAAAATTGGAAGTAATATTGCTTTGTTTTGCCTTCTCTTCCCACCTCCTTCCTCTTTTTTTCCTCTTTCTCATTCTATTAGATTTTCTTTGTCTCTGACTTTTGATAGAGTCTATATCTTTGCAACATGAGTCAAAAAAAAAAAAGAAGGAAAGAAAATGTATTCTGTATTAATTCTCTGTAATGGCCTTTTCTTTTGAACCCAAACAGCTAGAATTTCTGTGACTGACCTGTAAAGGATGATAGTTCACAGATAACACTGTCTGCTAGACAGTTTGCATATTCAACAGAATAAAACATTCTTATATCACCGGACAAGTTCAGCCAAGAACACTAAATTGTCCCTCATTTTGAAAAATGGTTGAATTGAAAATTAAAATTAGTTAAATCTTCCTGTATACTGACATATCTGTGCATGCACACTTCAGCACGTTGATTTCAATTTTTTTAATGTAAGTAAAAACAAAGGCTACAAGAATATATCATAAAACCCCTAGGAAAGTATCTTCATAACTTATTAACCTACTGAAAATTTTAAATTGTTTTTCTTCCACTGTTTTCTTTTTATCAGCATCAATTAGGTGTACCAAAAGGTTTCATTTGACATACCCATATATCCATACACGGTACCTCGATCCAACTCACTGCCTCATTTCTTCCCAAACCAATCTCAGCTCCATTGTTTCACTTTTACACATGTACATAAATTATTTCAATTATATTTACTGTTCAATTAAATTGTTTTAAAATAAATTTAATGTTTATAACAATTTTATAAATTGTAATATATAATCTTATGACCAGATGACTCTAATGTAAGAAATCACAAATCCCAGCTTACTTTAAGCTATTTTTAGCAAGACTATCATCTATAAATCCATTTCTTCTTTCTCAATGATGTATTATTTTTTAAATTATTTACAACCAGCTAAAAGCCCACATTTGAGTGCTATTGTTCATTTGTTTGTGAATGAATTACAAAGAGTAGATTAAGATAAGTGTGCATTCCCAGTCAGTACAATGGTTAAAAAGGAAGGGGAAGTACATTAGTGGCTCACACCTGTAATCCTAGCTAGTCAGGAGACTGAGCTCTGAAGACCATGTTTCAAAGCCAGCCCTAGCAAGAAAGTCCACAAGACTTTTACCTCCAATTTACCACCAAAACAGTCAGAAATAAAGGTCTGGCATAAGTGTTAGAGTGCTAGCCTTGAGTACAAGAGCTCAGGGACAGTCAGGGCTCAGGCCTTGATTTCAAAGCCTAGGAGCAGCATGGGAATGAAAAAAGAAAGAAAGAAAAAGGAGGAGAAAAATGAGTAACTTTTCTCATTTCAGAATGTGTACTGCTCAGGTGAATCAATACAGTATGAGTTTTTTTATTTACTATAATTGCTTATTGGTTCATAACTATCACCTCCTGGAGAGCATTTGTACAGGTGAGCAGGACATTGCGTACATTAGTAGCATGACACCAAAAGCCCAATGGAAGGATTCTTGAGATTGTTGTTGATTAATGTTTGGACTTTCGTCTTTGGTAGGAATTTTAATATTAAATAAATAATAAAAAAAATTCTCAGACTTAGAATTTGTGAAAGACTTCAGGTAGCCTAATTTAAAATGATGTTTCATTGATGTTGAATTTTAATAAGTTAATGGAAATTCCAAAGTTCAGGTAGTAATAAACAAAACAAAATCCTGTGCTGCTCCTAATGGCCCCTCTGGCACATTTTGATCAGGATAATGGCACTTCCAATTAGCCTTGATGGCGTTATTTGTCTGAGCTGAACTCACTGTGCAGGCAATGTAAGCAATGTATTCCCTAGGATGGTATTAATTGGGACACACGTATTTCAGATGTGTGACCTGGGATACCATAAAAACGTCCATTTGTACTACCATTACTATGACATTACCCTTAAAGGTGTTTTAATATTTCTTTATCAGTACCACTAAGTAATCACTGCTCAGCCTTCCATGTTTACATTTGCTAGTACTAAACTGCCTTCACCTCTACTCTAATATTATGTCCTTTTCTCCTATGAAACAGATGCTCCCCTCCTAGCAAAGGCTGGTCCTTTGGCTAGATTCTCCTAGGAGATGAGGATAGAAAACAATAGTGCTTGTGTTCTGAGCCAAAGCTACACTACCAGTTTCAGTAGAGCTGTAACAGGAGTTGGGAGAGTGAAATGGAGAGAAGGTAAAGGAAAGAGGGGAAGAAAAAGTGGCAAAAAGATAACTAGAGACTATAAAAATAACTGATACAGAGGTGTATTAGAGGGCCCCAACCGCTCCATGCCTGAGTGTTTATGAAACACTGTTTTCCCAAAGAACCCACAGCTGCATCTCATCTGTCTCCTGTTGCCCAGTCCAGTGAACTATGATTGACATACAGAAGACCTACTACTCCAAATGTTAACTTCTTTTTCTTCCCCTTTTACCCCTGGATATTTTCTGTGTTTGTCTTGCTAGAGTGAAATATTTTAGTTTCTAAAAGGAATACTTCAGCAACAAAGAAGAGGTAAGGTTCCTGAAACCCAAATGGCTGGAAAATCAAGGAACCCGGGCAGAGCAGAACCAAAACAAAACGAGCAAGCTGAGACTGAGTCTCTTCTCACACTGGCCATTGCAAATGATTCTCCACTGGCTTGGGAAGATAGAGAGCTAGGGTTATCTTTTTTTTTCTTTTTAAATACATGTAATTGTAGTTATCTTCGGGCCATGTTTGCCTGTCCTGAAGAGACTGATTAAAGCTGTATAGTTGTTGGATCAGAAAAGACCCTTAGGAAATCCAAGATTAATGAATCAGCTGCCTAGATGGACCACAGTTAGAAGTCTGGTTAGAAATGATCAGAGCAGACAGACAACTATCTGATAGCTTGCTAGTCTTGGCCATGGGATGATCTTCTATAGGACAGTTAAGTAAGATATTTTATCTGTTTTTATGCTCTCCAACGAAGTATAAACATCTGAGATTCTTTACTTTCACTATGGCTTTAATGGAACTGTAGTTTTCTTACCACTTTTCAATTCTAACAGACATAACACCATGGCACTGATCCGTTCTGGAAGACAATGTTTATTTTAGAGAGGGAATTTTAACCCCTGGAAGGTTAGATTTTAATCCTATAATCATATTACCCTGTATCACCTGAATGTACCCTGAATAGTTTTTGCAGTGATGGGATATTTTCAAATGCTTCCAACTATACTAAATAAATGCTTTAAATTAGGAAAGGGAAACCTGACTTACAGTGTCTTCAGGAAATAAATTTATTCTTTATGCTGTGTTCACCTAGATCCTGCTTTCATCTCTTGAGAAGCATCATTTCACCAAAGTCTATCCTCTAGCTCAACATAATACTCTTTCTGTTGCTTTAAATCTGCTTGTTAAGCAACTGCTTGACCATGTTTCTAAGTCACTATGTGAGAATAATTTATTTACCTCAAATCAGTGACAATCCGGTATTATGCAATCCATGTGAAGAGAGACAAATTATAGCAAACACAGGAATTGGCCCTTTAGAAATAGTTCTAACCTTATTTAGAATCATCCGGGCTTATAGAGAGTAGTAATTGAGCCTGAGGTGGTATGGGTTATTTTTCTTCTTCTTCTCCTCCTCTTCTTGTTGAAGTAAAAATTATATATTGTGGCCAAATAGTTATTTTGTCTGCCACAAATAGCATCTACTCTTCTGGATATTTTTAATCTCGATATCTTATTAAAAATGATCATTTGCTGAATCCTGGACTATGTAATTAGCACTATTTTTGCATTCTCTGCCATTTGTTTCCTCCAACATTCATTACTCTGCAGAATCTCTATAATAAAATCACCTCTTATTCTGGAAAACAGAAGAAAAATGAGGCAGGATAATAAAGAACTTATTATCACTGGGTTTGAATTTTCCTCCTGAAACACAGATGACTTTTAGCAAATAACAACTCAGTTTCCTCAGCTATACACTGGCACGATTTGTGGCAGCACTTACACATACGATTCGTGTTAGAAAGCGGGAAAAACGCAAGCAGGAAAATGCATCAGACGTGTTTCCCTGGGTAGTTCTGTCATTTTTGGTTCTGCATCAATATTTATTTATATAGTACTTGAAATTGATTGGTTAAGCTCTCTGCTTGTGCTGTGCCTCAATTTCCTCTAAGGAAGTCATCAAAGGGTAGATAAATTGAGATGATTTTAATGGTGGAAAATAAATTGTTTCAGCATTTTCAAAGTTAGTGTTTCCTTGCTTGGCAGAAAAAAAAAAAAGTTCACCATGACTTTCTATCCTCCAAAACCATGCTTAGGAGAATGCTCCTGCGCAAAGTTTTTCACACCTAGTTAGCAAACACTTCCAGTGAATTGACACTTTCTGTTTTATGTTCCACGGCTGTCTGTCATAGCTGTCTCCAATATCCCACCCTCCCTCTCAGATCAGAAATTATTCCAAAGGAGAAAATAATAAAGAGAATGCTGATGAGTCTCTTGTAACAAAAGAGAAAATGACAACGTGCTAAATTCTGAAGACCTCTTAATTAGCCCAGAGGTAAGCAAATTATGTAGTCTGGATAAGTAAATACTGTCAAACAAAATGTACCTATAATTACAGCATAGTAATAGTCTGACTGATAAAACATTTTATTGTCCAAGTACCTGTAATTTTAACCACATAACCATACTGCATGATGGGGCAAGAGATCATCACATTTTACATAATGATGGAAATGGATAGTGAGCAAAAATTAGACCAACTGAACATTTCCAAATGTACAGTGGTACACTTTTCATCTCTAACTCCTGGAGAAAAGAAATGGTGATATTAAAGTTACTGACTGATCAAAAGAGATTAATTTAACATACCCATTTGTGTGTGTGTGTGTGTGTGTGTGTGTGTGTGTGTGTGTGTGTATGTGTGCATGTATGTATGCACCCAGTAGTGGACTTGAATTCAAGGACTTGTGCTCTCATTTGGCTTTTTCTGCTTAACACTGGTGCTTTACCATTTGAGCCAAACCCTGCTTCTAGATTTTGGTGTTTAATTGGAGGTAAGAGTCTCATGGACTTTTCTGCTCAGGCTGGCTTTAAACCATGATCCTCAAGATTCAGCCTCCTTAGTAGTTAAGAATATAGGTGTGAGGTCTGGGAAGGTGGCGCAGTGGCGGAGTGCTTGCCTTGCATGCATAAGGCCCTGGGTTCCATTCCTCAGCACCACATAAGCAAAAAAAAAGCCGGAAGTGGCGCTATGGCTCAAGTGGTAGAGCGCTAGCCTTGAGCTGAAGAGCTGAGGGACAGCGCCAAGGTCCAGAGTTCAGGCCCCATGACTGGACCCCTTCCCCCCCCAAAAAAAAGAATATAGGTGTGAGTTTCCAGTGCCTGGCTTCTGTTTTTTTGATATTATAGAGGCATGATAACTGTTTTATCTGGAAGAGAAGTTTCTGATTCCTGACTTTGCATGTATCTCATTGTGCTATCACATTTTTGTTGGACTTTCCTTCTGTACACTGAATTAAATTTATACTTTAACATTTGAGAGGTAGAAAAGCAATGATCTATTACACAATTGCCTCAGAAGCCTAAAGATATTATACTTATTTGGAATCGTGTTCTACTTTTTTTGTAGTAATTTTATCAGGAAAATGTGAGTGCAGTTTATCTGTTACTTTTTTTTTAATTAAGTTTTTTTATTGTGAAAATACTGTACAGAGGGGTTACAATTACATAAGCAAGGTAATGAGTGCATTTATTATCAAGCCTTGGTGCCTCCTCCTTTGATTTTCCCCTACCATCCCTTCTGCCTCAGCTACACTACCCCCTCCCCCCTTTCCCCCTTTCCCCCCCCACCGCCCCGGCCTAAATTGTAAAGTTCGTTTTTTGACATAGCCTCTTGTACATCTCATTGTTGCAATGGGTCAACCTGTATTCTTTTTAAACAATTTGTTTTTTTTTCCTTTACCCTCTCCAAATTATACCAACATCAAATACAGTGAAAACAGGGTTATACTGTGGGGGAGGGACATACAACGTGTCAATAAAAGCGCATGGTACTTTATAAATATGTTAGAAACAATAGCAAGAAAGCAAAACCATTTGTGTCCTTATGTTGGGGTTCATTTCACTTAACATCATCTTATCTGACTGTTTCCACTTGTCTTAGACATATACTAGTTATTGCAAATAAGGGAAACCATGGGACCTATGTTTCTGTGGGCCTTGCTTACTTCGCTTAATATAATTTTTCCAAGTCTTTCCATTTCCTAACAAATGGAGCAATGTCATTCTTTCTCATAGAATTCCATTGTGTATATGTACCACATTTTCTTGATCCATTCATCTACTGAGGGGCATCTGGGTTGGTTCCATATCTTAGCTATGGTAAATAATGCTGCAATAAACATAGTTGTGCTCGTAGCCTTAGTATGGCCTTGTTTGTGCTCATTTGAGTAAATGCACAAAAGTGGGATTGCTGGGTCATAGGGGAGCTCTATGTGGAGTCTTTTGAGGAACCTCCATACTACTTTCCAAAGTGGTTGAACAAGTTTACACTCCCACCAACAATGCAGCAGAGTTCCTTCTGGCCACATCCCCTCCAGCACCTGTTGTTATTAGAGTTCTTGATTACAACCATTCTAAATAGGGTGAGGCGGAATCTCAATGTTGTTTTGACTTGCATTTCTTTTATGGCTAGAGAGGTTGGGCATTTCTTCCTGTGTCTATTGACCATTCTTATTTCCTCTTCAGAGAAGTTTCTCTTTAAGTCTTTAGCCAAAATCAATAGAAAGCCCACGAATTGGAAGATCTTCACTAGCCATACAACAGACAAGGGTCTCATATCTAAAATATACTTGGAACTCAAAAAATTAAATTCCCCAACAACAAATCCTCAAAGAAATATCTATTACTTTCTTGAAAACTGTGACTTTAAGATTCAACATGTTCCATCAAAAAAATGATGTATTAGGAGAACTAGGAGGGAGAATTTTCACCCATAATCAACTTGGTTAATTACAAATTTCTACTTATCTGTTGCATAGAAGTAGTGAACTTAAATGTAAAATATATACTGTCATCATCATTATTCTTAGCATAATGACCAAATACTTGGAATCACTGTAAATTTTGATATCTTCACTGACATATATTTTCCAAAGATTTTGACAGCGTACATCTTAGTAATATAATAAGTAAATCCTGCCTTAAAAAAAATCTGATATGCCTGACTAAGCAAAATTTAAAATGTGACAGGCAATTTTCTGTAAGAACTTGTAACACTTTCTACAGATTATTATTTCACAAATAATAATTAAATTGTAGTGATGATGATCATAGCACGTATCAAAATTGTTGAATGATGATGACTCTTGAATACAGTGTAGAGGATAACATACACTAAATTCGAACATGATATTGCATGTGTTTTAATTTAGTAGGCTATCATGATAATTCGTATATCTATTCTATACAATGCTACAGATCTTTCCTGCAAATGAAAAAATTATTTTATCATTACTAAGACATAGTTTTCATATGTAGTTTTCTTTACAGTAAAGGGTAGCTATATATTCTCAAATGCATTACAGCTAAAACACTGTTTTGAGTTTCACTGGACTGACTTTTAGAATTTCCCCTTCCTCTTATCATCTTAACCTATATATTTAGAAAGACACCGTTTTTGGCACAAACCAAGAAATACTGTTTCTTTAAAACTCCCAATCATCATAAGACATTCCTAACAGTTTCCACCTTGTGATTGATATTATGAGTTAAAGTTAAAAACTATGAATTACTAGCTTTAATCCTTACTCATGCATTATCACTCTGAAACTATGTCTGTTGATCTGGGAGGAAATAACACAGATATACCCATTAATCATAATTTTATAATGCTAATAAAAACAAAATCTGAAGCAGATATTCCCTTGTATGTAGTGATGTTCTTCCTCATTGTGGGGTTAAAACATGGGGAGACTCTAAGCATTGCACAACTCAACATCAAGCGAGAGAAACTGAGAGCAAGCACAAAGAGAAATGGTCTGCTATAAAGAAATGTGGTTTTCTATGCCAAGTTTGCAGCTGTGTGATCTAGAAAGAACAATGACATTCACAAAATACCAGCCTCTTCACCCAGGCATTGTTTTTAATGTATGCATGATTTGAGAGTGTTTCTAAGAAAGGCATCACCTAATATATTAAGATGTCTCTATGAACTGTAATAAACTATGTTAATGTTTGTTTGGTGGTGTGGATGTGTTGGTGTGGATGTGTTGGTGTGGATGTGTTGGTGTGGATGTGTTGGTGTGGATGTGTTGGTGTGGATGTGTTGGTGTGGATGTTATTGCTGTTAATGGTCTAGATTGGTCTTTACCATATTTTTTCATCAACAGAGTTTCTCAGAAGCCTGTTCACTGCTGGGCTGTGACAGTCTTTTCTACTTTTATTATAAACAGTGGATTTCTCTGTAATCATTGTCCCAATAAACAGAAAGTGAAGTCTCTTTCCCTTATTACCATTACCTAACAAAACCTGCTGAGTCTTATATATACTGTGGTTGAAAGGGGAAAGATGAAATGAACTTGACAATGGTTATATTTTATTTTTCTAGGCTGTTATGGTCAACAGTGACAGATATGGGAAAGATACCACCCTATCTGATAGAGAATGCCTATGAATTGACCACTTCTGATGAATTCATGTAAAAAAACAAAAAAATGGCTTCAATGTCCACAGACTATCATTTGTGGTGGTAGTTTGTGGTAATGAGAAGAAATAAACATTTGTTAATGCATGAAATCTCATTTGGTGAAGACTGAAAACATTCCCATAGATCCTTACGGGATGTCTTCAAATTTCATTTCTAAAGAAAAGCTTAGGTGAATAATGAGGAGTCCAACATATCCCAGGTGGGATTTATTAATTCAGGCCCCTTTTTTCATGAAAGACATACGTTTAGTGAAGTAAAACCAAATTAACACTATGCTGAGAAGTATATTGCTTCCTAGAAAAGAGATGAAAATTTGATGGTGATTCTTTGTCTAAAATGGAACTTTTAAGTGACAGCTATGAACAATGCATTATTAGGAGGAAGAGGAAAAGATATAGAAAAGAAAGATATGTCTTAATATATTTCAAGAAAAACAAAATATTGCATCAAATGGATATTACATTCTTTCTTTTCTTCATCAAGAATAGTGCAATATATATATATATATATATATATATATATAATTTAAACAAACTCTCCTCAAATTTTTGAGTTTAGTAATTTGATTTAAAGATGCCAGGAAACAAGATTTAAATGAACAATTTTTCATGAATCTTCATCTATTCTTAGTGAACCCTCAAATGGTTATCATTCCAAAAATTTTAACCAGATTTGTAGCCAAGCTCACAAGTTTCTCAGCTTTTTGAGAAATCATGGCATTTTTCAAGAATTAGCCTTCTCTGCAATGTTTTAATTTTTAATATAAAATGAATGTGTTCATATACTACTTATGTAAATTTAAATTCCCTAAAAGAGAAGTCTATAATGATGATGGTTTTCTTCTACTCCTACAAAAATAGTGGGTTAAAAAAAAAGGTAGTGAAAGTATATACTTGGACTCGAGGCCTTGTGCTCTTGGTTTACCTTTTCCCACTTAAGGCTGGAGTTCTACCACTTAAACCACACCTTCACTTTTGCCTTTTTGTTTTTAGAGATAATATTCTCTCAGGTGTGTCTGCCAAGTTGGCTTCAAACCTTGATCCTCAGACCACAGCCTCCTCAGTTATTAGAATTATAGGTGTGAGCTCCTGGTTTCCTGCTTAGAGTTAATTTTGATATGATAGAGTTATTTTTGATATTTTTGATACCACAGCAAAATTTAGTGCTATTAACTATAAAAGACACGGCCAGTATATATCTATTGAGGAATAACAATTACAATCCCTTAACCCATAATTTATAAAAATGAACATCTATTAACATTGAAAAATAACCCTTGTAATTTTGTCTAGGATTTTAAATTGCATTAGTAATTATCTTCTTGCTATTACTCAAAAGCTGATCAAGGGACTTGAAACCAGTTACTGTGAAATAGTCCCAGCCTTACTATTTGGTCTTCTTTGCTGATATAAATTACTATTTTCCATTCATTGTGATCGAGTAGACAAAACCTCTGCTCATCTTGTTTTGATAACTCTGGCTCAAGGGAAGATTCCCTCAACTCATTTATGTAAAAAGAAATGCTATTAACTATCAAGAGCTATGTAGGTGTAATTTGCTAAGAATAACTATACAGATTGCTTTCACAGAATGGTTGTGTACTACTTTATATGGGAGCATTAGATACTGAAAACGAGGGTGGAGGGGAAGGGACGGGAGTATTAGGTTGGTGAACTTGCTTGCACAAGTTTCTGTCTCAAATGAAAATCATATCCATTACTCCTGATTTTAAACAATTTTCTTCCTATGTGAATGCTTAGGTTTACTTACATTTTGTATATATGTATCTTTTTATAGTTTTTTTATATATATTTTAATTTTTTATTTTATTTTATTTTTTATTGTGAGAATACTGTACAGAGGAGTTACAATTACATTGGCAAGATAACGAGTATATTTCTTATCAAGCATTATTGCCTCCTCTTTGTTTCCCCTTCCCATCCCTTCACATACTCCCCCCTTCCCACCCCCGATGCTCCCCCCACCCCCCACCAAAGTTGTAAAGTTCATTTTTCGACATAACGACTTGTACATTGTGTATCTTTTATAAAACACTTGAGTAATCTACTTGAATGGAGAACTAAACCTAATTCATTAAAAAAATAAATATAAGTTTGAGGCAATCTCAATCTGTTCTCTCCATCATAAATTTAACAATCCATCTCGTCTCCCAGTCAAGATGGAATCTCTTATCTACTAATTGAAACAACCCTTAAAATTAACTAATGTTCATGATAAGGAATCCATAACATATAAATAAATAGTTTACATAGAGCTAAAAATTTTACAGGTGTAAAATAATTATACTAACTACATGACCATGTGAAATTTGGTATGTTAATAACTATCACAGTAAGAATTTAGCAAGAATTCAGCTATCCTTGTCCAATCTTGGGGAGCAGATCATCCAGTAGATCCACTGGTAAGTGGTAGACACTGGGAAAAACTCTACAGGCAATGTTGCTTGAAATCCTCATAAACTCTATATTATTACAGCCAATATCTGAAGGGCCAAATAGATTACTAAATTCATTCAGCTGAGAAATGCCAAGGCATATTTCAAACTGCTTTGTTAATCGCAGGGCCCAGATCTTTAATGACATGCTGTCAAAACTGGAATGCAACAACAGACCTTATAAAGAATATTTTCTCTAGAAATGACATGGTATTAAAGATAAACTTACTTGTAAAATTCCATCATACTCGAGTTTCCTTATTTGAAGTTTCATATAATTGGCTTCATCCAAATACAGATAGAAAATATTCAGGAGAAAGTTATATCTATAGTGAAAATACACATAGTTTTTCTTATCTATCCATAGCTAATACCTTATTAAAACATTCTGCCCAGCATCTATCTTGTATTAGGTATTGTAAAAAATCTGATGCTCTGTGCACAAGTATTAACTCACATGAATCACTCATGAAGTTGTCTGTATTTTATATACTAATACCCAAAAATTTAATGTTAGGTACCCAAGTTTTATGAATTTTAGTGTTTATAGCTTCTTAGTGTCCTGGAACCAATATCCCAAAGCTTTTACTGATCACTGTATTTTCAGAACAATGTCGAAATAATTATTTTCCACACAACATCTAATTTTTGTATATACCAATAAATACTTGTTATTTTGTTATACTCTAAATACACTAAATTTATTGTTAGAAACTTAAAGGAAAGGCACTAAAGCACAGTGGAATATAACTGGACTCTCAAGAACAGAGATTGTGGGTTGGTGTATTATTTGATGTTTAGTAAACTTGCTCTCCAAAAATGACTGGATACATAATATCAGAGTATGTATTCTTAGGTTAATCCAAACATTCTGTAAATTTATAGCTCATCTATAAATGTACTTCTTTTCTTTGAACAATATTTTCAAACTTATACCTGATTAAAAGAATAATTTCTTTTGACAAATTTATATGTTGAAGTGAATTAATGCACGTATATAGAATACAATATTATTTATATTAACCTGGAAGCAGTTTAGAATATAGATACAATCACTGTTAATTACATCTAAATTACCAAAACCAACTTTGCAAATGACTGGTGAAAAGTAATATCCCATGCAGTGATTTGTAGGTGAGCCTGAAGGCTTTAGAATGAAGTCCAGATAAAATCCTCTGCAGCCAGTATCCAGTCTCTTCCTTTCCTCAAAACACTAATTAAGGTTTTCTAGAATCCATCAAGGCATCCAAGTTTATTTCCTTATCTGGCCAGCCTACAACTAGAATTAACAGCAAAGTGTTTTATTTCCCTCTATTATAGAAACACCTGCAAGAGCACGGTCTGATTAAAGCAATGAATTGAACTTGAAAATTAAATAGCCTGTTGAGTTCGGTCCTGAGGAATGCTTTGGTATATAACTGCACTTCTGATCCTTCTCTCCATAGAAATTTCCAAAGCATAGACACTCAAGTTCATCTAGACCAACATTTGTCCTTTTGGGATAGCTAGGAGTGCTGTGTTTCACAATTTCAACCATCTCTATCACCCTTACTTGACTTCCCAGTTCACTTCCCACATCACAGAACAAGATGCAATCATAGTCATTAGCAGACGAATCTGATTCTCTGTGCACAAGTATTCACTCACAGCTCATTCACTTCAATCGCTTTATAGAAAAACCTTCTGATTCATGTTCTACATTACTGTTTTCAGCTTTGGAAGACCATATAATTTTCAAAAGAACACTTTTTGCCTCAAGCCAGAAAAGCCAATGAGCTGAGTATTCATTCCCCTGGTGAGCCTTCAGAGGCAATCTCCTCCTTATTCACAGACTGCGCTAATCCTTTAGGACTGTTTCACCAGAAGTTCTTACCCCAGGCTTCCAGTAGGTTCTGCAAGGGGAGGGAGAACAACAGTTTCCTTTCTGCTACTTGCTTTCTAAGGTTCTGTCTGCACAAAAGCTCTTGTCAAGTAACATAGAATCTCCAGGGTCCACAACTTCGTTTTCCCTTTGCCCTCACTGATTAGAGCTGGCAATGAGCTGAGCTGGGAGAGCTGTTATGAACCCCGTATTTCAATATTTTCCTGTTGTTTAAACTTTATCTTCTTTTAAAAAGTCCATTTTATTAAATGTTACTTGTTTCCCCAGCTAAAAGAACAGGACTCTGATGTACTCTCTATACCATATAGCTCTCAAGCCCTACCCAGTGGAAACTTTGTTGATATGAGAAGTGTTTTCAAACAAAGATGCAAGTGGATAAAATAATATTTGTGACAACTTACCATGTGCCTCTCTAAATCTGGGCAGGTATGCACGCAAAGCTCATGTGGTTAAACATTTATATGGAGGGTTAAGAACTAATAAAAAGTAGGATATACCACATTGATTAGGAACAGGTATGACCTTTCTCTGACTAATGCTGGTTCCAGATAAATTCTGACATAGGTTCAACTTTAAAGAAAATTCCCCTGTACTTCATCAATGCTATTTGTAATTTTGTGAATATGTTAATACAGGTATCCATAAGCTATTGTAAATATTTTAAGAGAAAACCATAAAAGCATTTATAAATTGTTCATCTCTCATTGGTTTTACAATAGAGTTTAATCTTGGTTTCCTAGAAAAAAGGAATTGAATACTTTTAAAGCTGGGATTATAGATGGATAACCCATGGCCTAATTCAGGCCAAAATATGTTTGGTTTTAGAATAGACTGTCCTAAAACATAGTCTAGATTTTTACTTGAATGTTTCACCTAAGAACACAAATTTCAAGTTTCTCATATAAATAGAAAGCTAGCAGAATCAGGTTGATAACTCAGTTAGGCATGCTGACATGGAGCTGGGTAATAGATGGGTTTGTAAGCAAGGGACACATCTTCCAAATTTCCCACGGTCCCCATTCTGTCCCATTTCTCACACCAAATCTGATTCACTTTTAGTGAATATGGCCACAATCATTTCATTTTACAACTTCTTGTATCTCAGAAACATTACTCACTCTACTGTGTTATTTAAAGCCACCATGGAATTCCTTACATTTGAATCGTGCATCAAAACAAACTCTTTTAAATCTATAGGGTCAGATAGGAAATATCTCACAATTGTAAGACCACTAAGGTCTTGGCTTTGCTATTTTTATATGAAAGCAATAGTAAATAATTTATGAAATATCTGACATGACTATGATGTAATAAAACTGTTAAAAAAATCAACATTGAACTGGGTGCCTGTGGTTCATGCCTATAATCATAGCTACTAAGGAAGCTGAGATCTGAGGATCAGAGTTCAAAGACAGCCCAGGCAGGAAAGTCTGTGAGACTTTTATCTCCAATAAGCCACCAGAAAACCAGAAGTGGAGCTGTAGCTCAAGTGGTAGAGCGCTCCCCTTGAGCTGAAGAGCTGAGGGATAGCACCCAGGCCCTGAGTTCAAGCCAACAACAACAATAAAAAGAATACTGGGTTCAAACGGATCCACAGCCTTAGCCTTAGTTTGCCAATCTCTAGTTTAAAGAATCAGAAAATCTGTTATATATAATATATGTATGATATATATATATGTATATATATAAACGTGTGTGTGTGTGTATCTCCTTGGGTGAAGAATGAATCTCACATAAATGCAGGATGGAAAAAAACCCTACAGTATTTTTTAAATTCAGAGTTTAAATTAAGGTAATACATCTTGAAATCATGAAAACTCTGTTTTGTTGTTTAGTGAAGAACTGACATCATTATGCTTAAGTAAAAGAAGACAGTGATAATTTATGATTCCTTGAATGTCTTCATGCAATTTCTATTGTTTTTACTTGTGAAAGTCACATCCATCATGAAGTTTGAATATGTGTACAACAGTGGAGAAGAGATTGTTTTTCTGCATGGAGAAGTATTATTGTAGCTCAAATACACTAAATAAGAGGATTAAGATCCTGTAATAAGAGAGACTGAGCCATCACCATGTCTGAGTTGACATGGGGCAACTAAGGCTATGTCTATGGTAACTACAGGTTGAGGATGCTGCAATCTGTATGTGTAAATAAAGGTCGTATTAAAAGAAGTGTTTGTTGATTTGCTTCTATCAGCAATGAGTTATTGGGGAGACCTGGCATTGGTCAACTAAATTTAAAACATGAAAATGTACATGCTTTCCTGGGAGGTATAAATCTTTACCTACTTTTTACCACCTATGTTTATGGAATGTTGTAAATACCAGTTAAAGGCTGTTTACTGGACCCCATAATGTTAGAATTGAAATTCCAAACAGATATTGAGTAAATTTCCAGACTAAGATTTGCTATACCTGTTCATAAACAATCTTGAGTTAGCATTAGTTAACTGAAAAGGAAAGCACAAAAAAAATAGTGCTTCTTAATAGAGTGGAATAAAATGAGGTTTTCTGCTTAAAATATATATGCTTTGGAATGACTAATGGCATGTTATTAGATCAGTATAAGTTGTTTATACAAAAATTGTATTAAGGAAAATATATTTGCATGCTTTGAAGTATAATAATGAGGTGAACGTTTATGGACTCTCTACCAAACTTTTAAAAAATACAGCATACCATGACTGTCTAATAACATATTGCCTTTCATAAAACTAAAATGAGTGAAAAGCTCTAAAAATGATTTTTCAAAGCTCTCCACTGCACACTGACATAAATACATCTCTGACTGAAGATAACCCACTACTTCTCAGGTTTTACACAGGAAATTCTTAACAACTAACCACAAGAAAACCCAGTTTACTATATGCCTCATTCAATTTTAATTCTAAATATTAAAAGCCAATAGCCAGGCATAGTGGCTCATGGCTGTACTAATAGCTAATCAGAAGGCTGGAATCTGAGTTCAAAACCAGTCTAAGCAGGAAAGTCTATGAGACTCTTATCTCCAATTGACTGCCAAATATCCAGGCCTGGAGCTGTGGCTCAAGTAGTAGAGTGCTATCTTCAGAGGAAAAAATGCCTCAGGGAGAGCATCCAGGCCCTTAGTTCAAGCCCTAGGCCCAGGTCTGCTTCCACCCCTCCTCAAAAAAAAAAAAAAGCAAAGCAAAGAAAGAATATGTAATCAAGCATATGCATAAAGAAAGAATATGCAAAAAATCTTTTGGAAAAATGTTGTGAGATACCTGCCTATTGCCTATAAATTCCTCACTTCTGCAACAACGTTGTTAGATTTTATCGCACTATTCCCTGTGCTATTTCTCTATTCTCTAAAAAGAAAGTACTTGGTTACTATTAATGCAATTGACTCAGCAGAACAAATTCAAACTATGTATTTAGTACTATAATGACAGGTTATGACAGGTTTGAACACATTAAGTAATATATTTTGTGTTATTTCTAGTGGATAATGCAGTAAAACTAACCTAACAGATGCTTGCTAGTTTTGTGCTGAAAGTGTGACTATAATTCTCATAATTATAGAACTTCTAAAGCCAGAGCTAAGGCATAGCCAATGATCTACAAATGAATTTTCCTAAGTTAAACATGTTATCTGTTTTCCAAAGGCATGTCTCTTTTGCTTTGTTATAGCAGAGCATTTTCAGTGAATTATATTAGTCTCTCTGTCTGAACAGTGTTATACCCTAAATTGAAATGGGAACAAGTTCTGAATTAACTTATTTCCAACTGCATATTTGGCCCTCATATCCATACTCATCAGTGTATATTTCCCTTTTAAATTAGATACAGGAGATAAAAATAATATAAAAGTAAATTTGCTTTTATTTGGAGGAGACATATTCTCAAAACAAGACCCCTTTTTGATCAACTCTGTAGATATGTATTATTTAGATATAGACTAAAACGAAAGAGTGAAAACTTGACTATGGATAGTCATACACCATGAATGCTATAACTGTAAAAAAAATTATTCACCATACTTTCCCACACATTCTGGTGAAAGAGACATGGCCTTGGTAAGCTAAAAGTAATTAAGGACCATGTCAATGGCAACAACGCATACATCTGTAGACTGCCATGAAGCACCCCTAACCGTGACTTTGGATACGTTGCTTAAGAGATGTTGTTTAAAGAAAATTGTTTAAGCTTGGGATAACATCACAAGAAATGATTTTAGATTTTGTATGTTATAGGGATAAAGTAAGTCTGTCAGCCAGGTGCCGGTGGCTCACAACTGTTATCCTAGCTACTCAGGAGGCTGAAATCTGAGGACGGTGGTTCAAAGCCAGCCCAGGCAGGAAAATCAATGAGACTCTTATCTCCAATGACTCACCAAAAAAACAAAACAAAACAAAAAAACAAAACAGAAGTGGGCTGTGGCTCAAGTGGTAGAGAACTAACTTGAGCTGAAGTAAGTCTCTGTGGATCGCCATTACTGAAATATAGCTGCATTGAAAGAAAAAAAGAACTATAATTATCTACAAAAGTGTAGCCTCTTCTAAATAACACAATAGTATTTTAAAGTACTTTTCAAGCTACATTAAGCCCTTCTCACAACATTACTAACATTCAAAATATAGCTAAAGAGGTATTGAAGATAGCCAATTAATGATTAATTTAAATCATAAAATGTCAACAAACTTGAGCTGGGGAAAACCAGAAATTGCATTCATATTTAAGAGTGCTGAAGATTAATGATGTTAATGCACTATAAATGTTTTCATTTCAGCTACAAAGAAAGCTGTGTTGATCCCAAACTTTTCTTTTTCATGAGTGTAGCCAGCTGGTTGGATCAGAACATTTCAATTCCTTGAATATTGTGAATTTGCCACATGCAATTTTGTAAAGGAATTAAAAATCAGTTAGCAATCTACTTTATTAAACTGCTTATATGCAATTATTATCCTGGAAAGCAGGAAAATCATCAAGAGGAGAAATGTGGTGATATTCCAGAATCTACATTTAATTGTTGACATTTCTTTTTTCAATTACTAAGCCTCTAAGGGAATTTAAAGGATGGTAATTTTACATCAAATTTTTCCTTCCCTTAGCAGAGTATTAGTTGCATTCTAATTATAATTCTTCTGGGAGAAAATCATTTTAAATGAAATATATGCATTACACTTTGTATCCTTAGGGAATTTAATTAAATGGCTAACTGGATTGCAAAATTATACAGATTTCACCCTAAAGTAATTTCTGGACCACCCTTCTTTTGGTCTCCAAGAGTTTTGTTTAGCTAATGTTAGATGCATGTGAAGCATCTCATTCATTTTTACTAATAAATACATTGTAAGGACAATGATTTTTTTTACCTAATGATTTTACCTAATGATTGATTTTTAATATCCAAGAGCAAAACCCCATATATGTGCCTTTTCTCATCTCTACCATTCTTCTGTAAATTATATTTTTCAGGTCTATGTCTCATTTCCTCCTCTAAGTACTTACATTGAAAAGGCACAAGTAATTACCCATATTTTCCAAATAATTGCATAATAGCATATGTGTATATAAGAAATTCTAATGGTAATCTACTATTAAGTGAGTGATCTGTCTCAATCACTATAATGATGCAACTATAGACTGACTCTCAGCAAGTCAGCTGTTGGCCATATGCTCAACACACCTGGAATATACACTACAAATTCATATGATGTTAAGGATAGGTCCTCCTGTGATGTCAGTGAGCCTGGATTTGAGGTAGAGCTTCATATCCCATTAAGATCAACAATAGCACTCATTGTAGTAATGTCTGTAAAAGGAACATGAAAGTCATTCCTCTAGTAGCATAATCTTAACATGGGAAGAATTTATCCATGTTACATACTTCTGTGACTATCACTGAAATGTTTACCAATTTTAATAGAAGGCATATAATTGTCATGGTTTGCTTTTCTCTCTGTGGCATTAGCAGAATTTTTGAGGTTTGACAGAAAATATTCTTTAAACCAAAGTGGGAGGCCTTATATTGTCATTTCAGTTTCACTACTTGTTATGAGCCTATTTAATTAGTTCAAATCTTCTTGGTTTAGTTTGGGTATATCAGTGTTCTCTAGGAATGCTTCTATTTTTCCCAGATTCTCCATTGTGTTTACAAATAGGTTTGCAAAGTATTTCCTTATAATTTTCTTTATTGTTGTATTGTTTTCTTTTACATCTTTAATTTTATTGGGGTGGGAAGTGTTTTCTCTTCTTTTTTCAGTCAGATTTGCTAAAGGAAGACAGCCTCTTCAACAAATGGTGCTGGCAGGATTGGCTATCTATATATAGAAAACTGAAGCTAGGTCTTTATATATCACCGTGCACCAGGATCAATTCTAACTGTTCAAAGACCTCAATGTAAGGCAAATTACCCTGAAAATATTACAGGAAGGGACAGAGGAAACACAAGGACTTCTTGGCACAGATGGAAACTTCCCAAATAATGATTCAGAATCAAAATAAATCAAAGAAAGACTGGATAAATGAGATTGCATCAAACTGAGTTTCTGCATGGCAAAGGACACAGCTCTCAAGATAAATATTAAAGCCCATAGAACAGGAGCAGATTTTTTACCAATCAGACAAGGGAATCATATCTAAAATATACTTTGAGCCAAAAATTAAACCCCAGAAAAAAAAACTTTGAAATAAGCAACCTCATTAATAAATGAAAAGACTTCTTAGAAGAAGTAAGAATGCCCAAAAGACACATGAAGAAATGTTCAACATCTATGCAAATCAAAACATTGACATTACACCTCACCTCATTTAGAAAGGTGATTATCAAGAAAACTAATAATAACAGATACTGGAAGGGATGTGGACAAAAGGAAACTCTATTACACTCTTAGTGGGAATGTCAACTTGGTCAGCCACTCTGGAAAGCAGTAAAGAGGTTCATCAAAAGACTAAACATAGAGCTTCCCTATGGCCTCGCAATTCAATTTCTGGACATTTATCCAATAAAATATAAACAAAGCCATACTATAGCTACCAGCCCAACTATATTGATAACAGCATTGTTTGCCATAGTCAAGATATGGAATCAGCCCAGATGCCCCTCAGTGGAAAAATGGATTAAATATACATATATATATATAGTTATATATCATTATGTATATCATTATATATATGTATATATATATACAGTGGACAAATGGATCATATATACATACATAGTTATATATCATTATGCATATCATTTTAAATATCTGTATATATATATATATATATAAAATGAACTTGTACTCATCCATCATAAAGAATGATAGTGTACCTTTTATAAGGAAATAGAAAGACATGGAAAAAATTGTATTAAGCAAAATAAGGAAGACCTAAAGAAACATAGATTCCAGAGTTTCTCTCATTTGTGTTAACTAGAATATGCTTATAAACCTACAAGTAAATACACTGGATGGTAAAAGAAAAAACTGCACTGGGACATGATCAATTGTACAGGTCTCTAGGTGTTCACACAGACTGAGACCAAACAAGGATATTCATAGGAAAGGACCATAAAGGTATAATAGTTATGTGCATATGAGTGTATAAAATAATTACCAAAATGAATTCTAGGAAATGGAAACTTTTTTATATTTTTCTTTTCTTAGTCGCTGTTTTTGTTTTCATTTCCTTTTGTCTTCTTTGTTCATTTGTCTGCCTTTGGGAGCATAAGGGAGGCATAGAAATGGAAGGAAAAGGACAAAGGATGAACAAAGCAGCAGTGCTATTCACTAGAGTAGTGGAGCAAAAACCTGGGAGATAGAGTAAGAAGGAGTGGAATTGTTCAAAAAGAAATGTACTGTTTATCTGACTTGAGTAACTATAATATCTCTGTATATACCATTTACAATAATGATAAATAAAATTTTAAATGAGAATTAAGGGCTGGGAATGTGGCTTAGTGGTACAGTACCTGCCTAGCATGCCTGAAGTCCTGAGTTTGATTCCTCAGTACCACATACACAGAAAAAGTCAGAAGTGGAGCTGTGGCTCAAGTCGTAGAGCCCTAGCCTTGAGGAAAAAAAGCTCAGGAACAGAGCCCAGGTCCTGAGTTCAAACCCCAGGACTGGCAAAAATAAATAAATAAACAAAAAAGAGAGAATTAGTAGAAAGCAAAGATAGACTGAAGAGGAATTACACTCAGACCTTAACGCTTTTATGTGTTTTAAATTGTAGCTACAGTCATTGCTCATAAAAACCCTAATATTTTCCTATATCACATCACAATGCTATCTGGGTTTTTATTTACTGAAGAATAATTTACATTTGGAAAAATGTATAAATTTTAGCTGTTTAGGTTGGTTTGTGTGTGTGTTATTAACACCTATGCATATTCAAAATTTGCCCAAATTATGAATTATGACAAGTCTACTCCCATAAACTAATACAGCCTTTGTAAGATAAAATCTGATGCTAAATTATAACATCTATTCTTATTATGATTATCATTAGGCTTGCCTTTTCTTTAGCTTCATAGAAATAGATTTTTATATTATAACATTTTTAGATATTTTGGCTCCTAATCATGTTATTGAGATTTATCCAAGTTGTTATGTCAACTTGTGCATTTTTTTAGTTTTATTATTTTTTTGTTTATTTTAGTCATTTGTTTTGCTACCATTACTGGGAGCTTGAACTCAGGGATCATGCTCTCCTTTGGCTTTTTTACTCAAGAATGGGGTTCTATAATTTGAAACATGCCTCTAATCCTGCTTTTTGCTGGTGAATCACAGATAAGAATCTCTTGGATTTGTCTGCTTCCACTGGCTCTGAACCTAAATCATCAGATCTCAGCCTTCTATGTAACTAGGGTTACAGGTATCAGTTACCAATGTCTGGCTCAGTTTGCATGTCATTTATTAGGATTACATATTCTGCTATTTGATCCTGTCACAATTATTTTCCTATTGATGCACATTGACTAGTCTGTTTCCAATTTGATACTTGAATGAATTTGCACAGTAATTTATATTTATACACATTTTGCACATATTTGCATATATTTTCACATATATTCACTTCATAATGGTATGTGGAAAGTCTGGGTTCTAAGGAAGTGTACGTTTATTAGTCACTTTTCTCACCTGACATTTTATATTTGTCCTCAACAGTCTATGTGCATTATGCATCCACACCAATACTTTGTCTGTGTCTTTTGTAATATAAGCACTCTAGTGGATGCTGAAATGTATTTCATTGTTGCTTAAAATGCCTTTCCATGTTAGTCATTTTGTCTTTTATTCCTGACTATAGCATCAAAACAATTCATATTAGTTTTAACATCTTTTAAAAGTTTTAATTCAGATAATGATATCAGTATGTGACAGGGCCAAGTACTGAATAAACCTGTGCTGTATGTCAATATATAAAGTACAGGAAAGAGCTAGGCATGACTGGTTCCTAGTTAATCCTAGCTTCTAAGGAGGCTGAGCTGTGGAGGATAGTAGTTTGAGACCAGTCCAAGCAAAAGTCCATCTCCAAACTAACTGGTAAAAAAAAAGGCTGGAAGTGTAGTGCAAATGGTAATTAACAATGAGGAAGTGAGCCATACCACAGTCTAGAAGAGAGAAAAAACAAGGGGAGGGGAGGGAAGGGAAGAGAAGGGAAGGGCAAGGAAAGGGAGAGGAAGAAAGGGAAGGGGGAGGGGGTGGAGGAGGAGGATGGAAGGGTAAGGAAGGGAAAGGAGAGAAGATGTGGTTTCACTTGGTTAACAAAAATAAGACAAGGCTCATAAGCTGAAGAAGGGGATTTTGATCCAATTTTTATTTAATTGCAGAATGTCTATAAATTCAACTACTCTAATGTTGTTTCAAATAAAATTAAAATTCATTCATCTATAAATACTTTTACATAGCTCTCTTAATTCGATATTAACAGTCATTTCATTCATGTACTTTATTACTATTAAACTTACACTTGCAAAAGTTTCTTAAAATTAACTGATTTGTAATATAGTCAATATACTACTGTGGTATAGTAACATAATCTTAAATATATTAATTGGGGTATATTTTATGGATGCAACATAGAACTTATACTCTTAAATATTAAATATATAAATATAATAACTATAAAGAACACATTGTTTTATGATACATTGTGCTTAAATATTGAATTGAATTAAATTGAATTAAATATTGAATTGGTCCATGATATTGATATTAATTCTAGTTAATAAGTGATAGCTAGTATTTGACAAAGAAGTTTACCTTAAATTGAGATCTAGATACACGAATAAACAGAGTGTGTGTTTTATATTTGGCAAAATTAATTCTCCGACTAATGACACAGATAAGAAAGGAAAACAATTCATTATATTCTTTTAGGCTATCTAATAGCCAAAGCAATTTTAGATTAGATTAATTAGAGAAGCATAGGCATTTGAATTGCATCACAGCAGAAATAAAGCAATATCAGCTTACTATTTTCAATCATGATTACAGATCAAATTAGACAGGGTATTTTATTTCAGGTTTACACAACCAGATTCTGGCATGCAGAAAGAAAAGCTTGAGGATGAATTATATGTTTGCAAAGATTAATTGCAGCATTAAGGAAGCTAAACAAAACCAGTATGAAGCAAGATCACACAAGTAGGTCTCATCCATTTGGAGAGAATTTAAAATAGTCACATTTGATGGACTTGATTGTAAAAACATCTGTCATGTGTATTTCTTAGAGTTATTCCAGAGACCTCAAGGCATCTACTCAGAGAAATCACTCTGAGGTTTACCAGTATAATTCAAGGCACAGTGTGAACAATGGACATGGAGAATAATGAAGCAGATGTTTGACCTCATTTGAAGACCAAGGAGAAGGAAAATTTCCCAAGCCTCTGAATGGAAATTTATATCAAAACCAGAAAATGTAAATGTTTGATTAATCTTATTATTAAGCATATTGCTCATCTTGGTACTGGTATATATGAAGAACAGTGAAATTTTGCCCCTCACCCAGACATATGCAGATGGAGAAATATTCATACATAGAAATCTCAAACACATGGTTTGTAAAAGAAGGCAGCCTTGGATTCAAACCTGAATTTAAAGCTTTGAAGAATTCTTTACTTTTTCAAATTTTCTTTTACCATGAATCTGGAATTACCATCACCACCTCCTATTGTATAACAAACAGAACAGACATTCTTCTGTCACTGGTATACCATCATATAATATATAGCCAATCGTTGGCCTCCAAAGGTGATTCCAGGAACAATTTAACATAAGGACTCAGAATTTCACTGTATCAAATTGCTACATTTAAAAAGAAAAGCTAGATTGTATCTATCTCTTAAAAACAGGTTTTGAGAAATGGAGAAAATTTCAAAAGTTACTTCATTTAAGCATATCTGTAAATGTATAGGCTGTCTTCTTTTCAGTCTATGTTTGAAATAAATAAGAAAAATCATGGCCTATCAGCATAACTAAAAATTATGCTCCATTCAGAGTCAGATAACTTTTCTCAGTGCTCACAAATGACAAAATATTATTAGATGAGCAAAGGAATGGAAAAAGAATGATTAAGGATGTTGGTTATATTATTGCAATCCCATCATCATAGGAATATCAGTATTACTTATTACTGCTCTTGGTTTTTGTCAATACCAAATTTCACTTTTTTCAGTATTAATGTAGCTTATTGATAAATTACTTCTAAATTTACAATGTAAAACTTTTATTAATACCTGAAAGTATGATATATTCCTCTATTTATTCACAAGTATTTATTGAGCTAAAATGACATATTCCAGGAAAGTGAACATTGCCACTAAACTAATTTTAAAAATATCCACAGATTAAAATATTTGATACTCACATTCTGAGCTGATTACTAATGAAGAAAAAAGGTTGCTTTTGAAATCCTAAGAATGTATTTAACAACTGAATAAGCATGGCACGGCAAGTACTCATTAGGTAGAACAACGAAGAGGTGTAATTACTTTCTCTGTGGAGCATATTCCTTTCTGAAAATAGGTAAATACTACCAGATAGAAGCATATCCTGGAGCAATGTAAGGGTTCAGGTTTTAGTTTCTAATGACTTCCTCAGAAGCAAATTAGTTAGAAATTACTGAGATATCAACAGAAATGTAATTAAGTAGAATAGATACTAATGATCAATGGTAGCAGTGATTCACCATTCAGCAAATGTTAACTATCAATAAACACCAAAGTGGGCTTGAAGTTCATGGAATTAAAATACTAGCAGGAAACTTCAATCATGGAATTCGAAACATACAGGAAAACAATGGGATATTTCTTTATTTTAACCTGATTTCTTATAGGTAAAGACCCTAAAAAATAGATATGTGATTCAGATGAATTCTTTAAAACTAATTATTTCTAAATCCTGGAGTTACTTCATATATTTTAATCTCAGAATAGTAAAATCTCTTCCTTACATAATATGTCTTTAGGTAAATTAGACCCAAGTAATTATTGAGTGCTCTCAATTTGAATCCTCACATCTGAAAATCCTTTGGTAGAAATCATCATTTGACTTGGCCCTAACAAAAAAGATTTTGTATCAGAAAAGTGAATGGCAAGTCCTTGATGAGATCTCCCAGTGGTCATGATACTGACGTTTGCTTTCATATAACTTTGGCCTTTGGTGTTACCATCACATTAATTTTCCTGGTCCTGAAGCATTTGGGTTTGCAGTATCTGGAATGCACTTTTGTCATACTTGTTGCACTTCCTATTTGACATGCACTTATAATTACATTCATCTCACACATATTAGTATGTGTATATTACACATATGTAAGTGAATGCATTTCAATTATCTGTCTATATTCATATAGATATACAAAGAAATTTATTTTCCATTTTCAAGCTTGTAACTTACCTCTGAGTTCAGCATATTTTAGTTAAAACTTAATAGTTGATTTTGATTCCAAATTAGATTCTTCTTCCTGGTAAACACAGTTGCTACCTCAGCTTTTATTTAGTTCCAGACAATAGATTTTGATGGATTTACTCTATAAGTTGTCTGTTTTTGTCAAGTAATGGGGCTCTCCATAGAGCTGGCAGTTCAAAGAAAACTAATTCTATCTGTGGTTTGATTGCTTGTTTAATTGGCTGACACCACATCCAAACTTAACTGCAAATTTATTATGAAATTTATCATTGTCAACTTGGATTTCTCTATAAGTAACCTGATCTCCATGAATTATTAACAATTATAACTCAACTTCAGTGCTTTTCCAACTGAGGCTAGTTACCTCTTCCATAATGCCAGATGCAACTAATTTTGTCCTATGTGTGAAACTCAGAGTACATGTAAACAATTTAATTAGTTGTTTCACTTCAGTTAGGAATAATTTTTGTTTATTGCGTGTTTATTTTTTAAAGCTCTTTAGCATTCCTACAGACCAACCCCATCACCTACCTCAAATCATCCTTTAGCAATTAATAAGTGTCACTTTTGATAAAGGGTGCTTCGTGCATGGTATGTTCCAAAGTGACCTCTTTGGGCTCTATGGTTCTTATTGTTTCTGGAGAGGGCAAGCTGCAAAACATGACTTTGCAGTGCCCTTTTGGAAGAGGATCAGCTGCCAGATATTTATTGACAGGATTCAAGGCTTAAGTGCTCAACTCACCAGAACTGACAAGGTCAGAACAGCTCATAGGTAATCATGAAACTAATTCAAACAGCTGTGCTTGCACAATAGCTTGACATCTGTCTATTGCTTCCTGTCTGGCTTACATGAGTGATCAACCTCTAAACAAGTCAAAACTAGAAATGTAACATGGTGTTGCTTCATTTTGTCAATCTATTATCAACATCCTGTGATGTATAGCATTCAGGTAGAATTTTCAAGTTTGGCATGTTTGTGCTGAAGGTGGACATGCATATTTACCTCCATATTTATATTTTTCATGTAATACTTTATCATAAAATGCATCTCCAAAGTCATTTCTCTTTTGCTAGTATTTTTCCTTTTGGCAGTACTTTTCTTTTTATTCTCTTGAGTTTTGTTGTCACTAGTTAAGAATGTATGTTATTGCCTTATACTTAACAACTAGCCAGAGGACAAGAAGAGATTTGAGATAAGTGTTGGCATATTTAAGAATAATTATTCTAAATAATGCTCCTATGTAGAGATACCTTAGTGCTGAGTTTAAAGTCTAGTTCATATAATTTATATATCACATTTTAGGAATGGGGAGAAAAATTCTAGTTGGTTTATTAGAAAACATACAACCAGTTTAGATGTTCTATGTTCTTTATATTTGAAAGAAAAATTTGTAAGCCAGGCCCAAAGAAACATAGGTCTCATGGTTTCCCTTATTTGCAATAACTAGTATATGTCTGAGTCAAGCAGAAAAGATCAGATAAGTTGATGTTAGGGAAATGAACCCCAAGATAAGTATTCAAATGTTTTCTTCTTTCATGCGATTGTTTTTCACATATTTATAAGGTGATTTCTTTGTTGCTTTGTACGTCCCTCCCCTACAGTATAACCCCTGCTTTCACTGTATTTGATGTTGGTATAATTTGTGGAAGGGAAGGGGCAAAACAAATCGTTTAAATAGGGATACAGGTGGATCCATTTCAACAATGAGATGTACAAGTTGTTATATAGAAAAACGAACTTTACAACTTTGGTTGAGGGGGAGGATCAGGTGAGGGGGAGGGGGATAGGAAGGGATGGGAAGGGGAAACAAAGGAGGAGGCAACAATGCTTGATAAGTAATATATTCATTATCTTGCCCATGTAATTGTAACCCCTCTGTATGGTACTTTCACAATAAAAAGGAAAGAAAAGGAAAAAAATTTAGATAGACACATAAAGAAACCTAAAATGGGAGGGGAGATGAGCAGAGAATCAAACTATAAATAAAGACACATAAATGTGAGCAACAGGAAAGACAAGACGCTAACCCTAGAAATAAGTTTATCTGAGGTTCCTGACTGATTTAGTCACTTTTTTTTGCAGTGATATCTGAGTCTTCCTCAATAAGATTTTACTCTGGAGGAAGAGGCAGTTGGAGTTTCACTGATCCATTTACCAATCCCTAAACCAAAACTGCAATGAACTTTGCTCATGGAAAGAAGACCAGGGACAAACAATGAGTCAAGTAAAGGCATGGTGTATTATTTGCCTATCAGTAATTATTAAACTCAAATGAGAAAAAAATCGAAGTATCACCAATTATATTGCACAATAAATAAGATTATTTCCAAGTAGACAGACTTCAAATGCAACCTTGCTGTGTTGTGATAGATTTATATATATACAGGAAGTCTAGAGCTACCAATTTTCTTATTACAATATTAGCAATGTTTAAAATAGGGAAGCAGATATAAATCACTTCCCCAAAGATTCCAGGGTCAAAAGCATTGTGTTACCTAATTAAATAGACAATACTTATTTTCTCATAAAATAAGAACATTTCTAACATGCCTTTCTCTTCATTGGATATAAGCAGGAATACTGAGTTCATGAGCATATATTCATGGATGTGTGGTAGCACTGGGAACCAAACTTAAAGAGATGAAGGAGAATTATTGACCTTTAGTGCAATACTTTTTGAAGCCAGACTAGAAAAGCTCATCTGCAACACAAACTATTTCACCTCCCACAACGCTAGGTTAGGACAGAGCTTACCCAAGGCTTGGCCATAAAATTTGCTTTGCTTTTCTGCAGGGTTTTTTTTTTAATCTGTCACAATCACAAAAGAAATAAATGGCTAAAAAATTATTCTACTACCCACAGAAGTTACTTGGGTCAAAATAAATAAAAATTCCTCGCTACTTTAAAGAGTCCTATGGGGTGGGGGTGGGGAAGGAGAGAGAGAGAAAGAGAGGAAGAAGGAAGAGGAGGAGGAGAAAGGTTATTCTAATACAATGCAAAATATAACATGCACTATAAAATAAAGAAATGGTGAAAATTCTTAGTACAATTAATATACATTAAAAAGAATGACAAGAAAGTGAAGCAGGCTCTGTTGAGGTTAGTATAAGCAGAACAAGAAAAGGTAAGAGGAAAAGGTAAAGGCAGATGAATACTGTAGTAATTCATGTGTACATACAAAAACCTGTTGAGCTCATGTTGAAGCACACAAGATAATGGAATGAGATAGTCAGTGGGAATGATAGTGTACATATACACAGTCATGAAAAGGTCACCATGAGACTCCTCTGTACAAGTGGTACAAGCTAATAATAAATCTTAACTTAAACATTCTACCTAAATAAGCTCGTGGCGGAAAATACACAGACATACACACACAAATCACAACACAATTCAACACACAGGCATATGAATATCTACACACACTTACATGTTGACTTAGTAATGATTCACAAACATATATTGCCTATATAATGGATTTTAATAATAGAACTGATATGTAAAACAGAGAGTTAACAGCACCTTTAACATTGCTATATAAGAGAATTTTTGTCGGGGTACCAGTGGCTCATGCCTATAATTGTACTTACTCTAAGGGGTAAGATGTGAGTATCAAAGTGAGGTTCAAAGCTAGCTGGGGCAGCCATATCTAAAGACTATTATATCTAACTATACAGCAAAATTGGAGATGTGGCTCAAATGTTAGAGTGCCAGTTTTGAGTGGAAAAAACCAAGGGACAACACCAAGCTCAGTACTTGCTGAAACAAACAAACAAAAAGATAATTCTGAAACTCAGGCCTATACGTTCAGGAGCTTCAGACTGTATCATTAATCACAAGAAGAACCCCTTTAACAAGCACACACAAAGCCTTAAATACATTTCTAAACAATTTCAAACCATTTCATATTCAAACAACACAACATGCGGTTTATCCCATTGTAAACTGAAGCTTAAAGATATTGAATGGAGCCTAAACATGACATTTCCAAGTAATAGTGAATTAGCTGAGAAATCCTGATGACAGTGGTATACCCAATCTACATGGATAACATACAGAATAGGAATTAAAATAAAATTAAATGCACACTGTAGAACTTTGAATGACAAAGCACTAAAGTGAAACAACATCAAATAAGTGTAGATAGGAAAACTAATCACTTCTAATCCAGTAGCAGGAGATGTGTTTTTGTGTAGTATGTGTGTGTGTGTGTGTGTGTGTGTGTGTGTGTGTGTGTGTGCATGTTTGCATGCATGATTGTTTCCTATCTTACAGACTTCTGAAATCATGCAGAAGAAAAAAATAAACCTCTTGCTTCTGTCTTTGGACCCTCACCATGAAAGAAGCCTAAGGTTCATTCTCTACATTTTTTGTTTCCATAGAGTTCAAAAGCCTCATGATTACCACTGTCTCATTGCTCATTTTGATCAGACAAAAGAAATGTACCGTCAAACAAAGGCAAAATCAACATTCAACAAAATAAACACCAAGAGAGGATATTTGAAAGGTGTGAGGTAGAGGTCAAATGGAGGGAGTAGATGAATAAAGAGACGTGGGTGTGGGGAGACGGGGAATGCAGTAAAAAAAAAATCAGTGATATCCTACAACATTAAGAAGAGTGAGGGAAGGGGTGGGTTGGGAGGGATCGGTGAGAAGATTGGAAGGGGTGATGTTGATTGAGATCCATTATACTTATAAACTGCTTTGTTGAATAATAACTCCTTTGTACAACTACTTGATAATTTAAAAAAAACAGGTGCATACTATATCCAAACACAATAACTTTCCAGTGACCTCAGAATCACTCTATTACATTTAATATATATTACAGGTCCAAGAGGAAGGGATTCCTCTTTGCCGAACTGCATTTTCAATCATATATTGAATAGGCTGTCTTCAGTAATCCATAACTTAATTAACGTACAGAGATTTTTACAGCATTTTAATGATTCCTCCCACATCCTGGCCAATGAGAAGCCATGATGCCGAGAAAACAGAGCAGCAGTGGCAGTGAGGATAACACATTGTTCTCCACACCTGCACCTTGGACAATGTTTCTCCTACTCCAGCCAGTCAGAATTAGCTTGTAGAGATGTGTTGCCAAGTACATTACCAATAGTATTTGCCCTAAAGCTGTGTGCTCTTGGCTTCTATAAAACATTAGAGATTTCTAAACCTAGAGGTTTCTTTCTCCATTGAGAAGCTGTGATTGAAACTTGTGTCAGTGTTGGCAACATAACAATACAAAACACAATGGGATTTGCATCCGTTCCTAGCACTTCTAAAGGCCATGCATGTGCCAATATAGGTCCTTACTGGAGGACATTCAATCTTGCCTGTCAATTTATCAGGTGCAAATGTATCCTTCTTGTTCCAATCTTTCCCCTTTGTCTTTTCAAGGCTAAAACTGAATCAGAAACAAAGTGCTCTTAAAACATCTGCATGTTTATTATTAAAGTTCTTGGGAAATAAAAGTATGTAGAGAGATAATCTGCAGAGTTATGTCTTATTAGAAATGAGTTGTGTTTTTACCTCACCAAACACCATCTATGGATCAATGGTCTGTAGTGAGTTATTTGTACATCCTAACCATTTTTTTTTAGCATTTTGCCTATGATGACCTTAATGGTACAACAACGCTAAACTGCAAGGTGCCAATAGCTCAGGCCTGTAATCCTAGCTACTCAAGAAGGTTGAGATCTGTAAATCGAAATAGGAAGCCAGCTCAGGGAAGAACTCTTAATTCCAATGAAGCACATACACACAAAAAAAGTCTAGAAGTGTGATTGAGTCTCAAGGTAGAGTCCCTAGGCCCTGAGATCTTCAAGTCCCAGGTCCAGCACAATAAAGCAAACAACAACAAAACAAATTTAAAAAATACCCTAGATGACCCAAAAAGGAAAGTCCTTGAATTCATAGCAAAAGTTATTTTATTTAAAATTCAACATTTCATGATAAAAAAGAATCACTTTTTTTCCTTCACACAGAAAATATTGCTAGGACCCTTCAAAGTATGAAGCCTTTCTATTTTATACTGCTCTGAATACACTTCCCACTATTGAATAATGAAGGAGGCTTACACATCTCCAGAAGACAAAATTTTCAGTGACTGTGAAACTGGAGGACATTTGTGTGTGGCTAAAGAAAAAATATAAGTATGCCATTAGTTTAACTCTTCCAACTCTAGGCAGTAAATGTTCACAATAAAGTAGATGCATCTCACAAAAATCTACTCTTGCTTTGCCTATTGAGTTACAGAGAATTAAGAGGGAATTTTTTAAATTGTGGAGGTTTTTGTGGGACAAGCATTAGCAATACTCTTATGAGCTTAATAATTTGCCCAGATGTTTAAACATAGTTGCTAGCTGAGAGATAAGAAATTACAATAAAGCTATAGAATCACCTATAGTAGGTCATCAGGATCAGTTCCCCATTACATCACTGTCTCATGAAGGCTCAGAAAATAACAACTAAAGAAAAATTAAGATTTAGGAGGATTTTCCCTAGACTTCATCCACATACAACTCATTCAGTATGCCTTACAGTCTAGCCGACTTCATTGCCTTGAAGAAAGAATCATTACAAGTGAGAGAGAACAAAATCACACATAATTTATTTCAAATAAATCAGAGAAATTTACCTGTGTTAGCATAATGAAATAAGAATCAGTCTCTTGTACAATAAAGATAGTACTGAAACTTTTCAGTAGAGTTACCCAAGAGAAAGGTTATAGTTCAAATACAAAATCTGACTTACTTTTCTCCATTAATTGCCACTCAATTGTGTAAAAGCTGGGCGAAAAGGGAAACATATTGAAGAAGTTATACAGTTTTTAACCTTGATCCATTTTAGGAGACCTAAGTCATAAGAATGACGATAGCATCTTATTCCCTAAAATTTTGTCATTTTTAGGAAGCCTGGAAACTTCTTTATATTTATATATAACTTTATATAACTTCTTTATATTCCTAGCAGTCAGACTGGACTTAAAGCAGCTATGTCATAGCTTCTGGGAAGGCTCCTATAAAAAAAAAAAAACCTCTTTAGCCTCATTCAAGGGCTGTTTTTGTACACTAGTCTTGTACTCTGAAGTATTATTCAGTCATGAAAACGCCAAGTTAAAAAAAAAAACAGCAGACAGTTAGATAAGAATCATTCAATGATAGCTTGGAACATGCAACCACCAGCTTGGGTGAAGGTTGGAAAAGTGAAAGCCTATCTTAGTAATATTGTTGTTTCCTTTGGGATCTGGTTTCCTGCCATGATTGATGTCAAGTAACCATTCTGATTTCACTGAACTTGGAACTTGATTTTACTGAAGTTGGAAAGCAATTCACAGGAATACATCATCATATAATATATTCCTTCTGCAGATGTCAAAATCTCAAGAACACAGCCAATAACAAAATGTACTATGTAAGAAGTGACAAGTTATAAGTATCTACCCTGTGTTCAACATAATGCATTTATGTGTAAGCTTATGTAATTTAATTTTCATAATGAGTGTGTCTTAAAACCCCGTTTGTGTACCATGTGGCTTTTGCGAACTGTTATTAGGTTGATGTGTCACAATTCTGAATCTCACCTTGAAGTTAGATCAGCTTCCATTAAATCTTTTCTAGGAAAAAGACAATGTGGTAATCTCAAAAAAAAAAAAAAAAAGCAATGTGACAGGTCGTCAAAGCTTCTCAAGAGTTTCATTAGACCTTCTCCAAAGTTACCTAGGAGAATACCTGCATCATAATTATTCTCTTCTAGTTGTAATGTACACCCCAAAGAAAAGATCTAGTTTTTTCCAATTGCATTTTTATAATCTACATGTAGTTGTACAAAGGAGTTAACATCTAATGAATTAGTGTATGAATATAATGTATCTTGACCTGATCAATGTCACCCCACTCATAATCTTCCTACTACTCCCAATTTAGCCCCTCCCTTCAATTTTCTTAATTTCATAGGACATAAAATGAATATTATGACTGCATTCTATTCAGCCTCCATCCAATTCTTCTGTTCATTCCTCATCTCTCTTCCCCTTGACTTTACCCCCAACATCTTTCAAGTGCAAGTTTTGCTGGTATTCATTTTGTAAGTCTAAGTTAGCAAGGGTCTATTGTACTGGAATCCTCATAGTTGACTACCAAGACCTATTTTTGCTGTCTATTATACATTTCTTATCCCCTTTTCCCCAACCATTTTCCACTTGTCATGAGACAGAAAGGAAACAATTTTGGACTGTGTCAAAGACAAATAGTTTAATAGTAAATTGCTGACAGTCATTATCTGGTAATAACAATGACAACAACAGAGATACTCCAGCATGATTTGAATACAACTTCCTCAACACACACACACACACACACACACACACACACACACACACACTAAAACAAACACAAAAAATAGGAGACATTTTTAAGTCTATAAAGGCACTGGAGGGCAAAAGAGGGTTTGATTCATGCGATGATATAGTTGAATTGGGAGTAAAGTCAGTCTAGTTCATTACCTGTTACTGCTAACTTTGCATCCCCTGTCTTGACCTCTACTTAAGAAAGAGCTTGTCCAAGTGCCATATACATTAAGGGGTTTTCATCTGCCTGCTTACTTAATGTAATTCTGGGCCTCTATTAGGTGTTGAGCAACGAACATCCAAGAATAGAAGTATTTGCTTTCTAAATTTTCTTAACCTCTTCACAGTCAAATAATCAAATTCCTACTAAATTATTTAGTATGAAAGCACGTTTCCATGTAAGGTATCAAAATATTCCTTTCCAATATAATTGTGAATCATGTCTGATAGAGAAACACATATCTATGAGATTTTTCATTACTTATTCTTATTGGCTATTGTTGAGTAAATGACAAAATGGGACAATAAACTATTGAGGTATTCTTCACCATGATGCAATTCTCAAAGAAGGAACACAATTACCTGTTAGTATGGTCAGTTTATTTACAGTGATGGATTTGAAATATGGTAAACTTCATTAAAATAGAATGGACCCTGTAGATGCTTAGAAGTATTTTGGTTCTCCAGTACTAGAATAGTCCAAAGCTTTTTTTTAAAGACATTTAAGTAAAATACCTTTCCCACTAAATGTAATTTCCATTCTACAAAGCAAATGGTATATGCATCACTAATTTTATTCTACTAATTGTCTTTAACGTATGTTTACATAACATACTGTCCCACTGGAGTTTGAAACCATAATTTCCTGTCCAAAAGGAAAGCTAAGCACAACCGCCTACAACTATAATTTGCAAGGAAATTCTTCCATTGTCTTGACATAAGGATACTTACTCTTTGCTTGTTAGTTTTGTTTTGTAAAAAAAAAAAAAAGTACTCTAGTCCCATCGAAAACAAGTAATGAGGATTAAAAACTCATCTCCCTTACTTCCCATTCTTCAATTGGTGGAAATTATGAGAAAGGTTTGTTAAAAATGTATCCTATTGTTTATTTCCCTCAAAGATGACTTTTTGAAAAGAATATTCTGTCAATAAATTCAAATGTCAAGAAAAGAAAACACTAAAACCTAAAGGATCTAGATGGCTGCTTCTTATAGAAAATCTGCTGGGCAATACTAATTTTAGCATTCTGTGAGAGCCCTTCCCTAATGCATGCTGCTATCCTCACCTAGGTAGCGACTTCTTCTGTTAATGTAACTGGGATGAAGAGTCTGTCAGTGGGGGATAACAGTCAAGTTGGTTATCTCTATGATAACACACATTCTTGCCGTCATGCCCAATTATTCAGGACTGTGAATAAGTTTGTGAACTTTAAAACTTGCCCTGAATCCAGCAAAACTTTTCCTTGACCTTAACCCAAACATGACAGGAAGGAAATAAGAACGTTTCAGAATTTACACAAAGGGAAATTATGAGTTACGCATTATGGATAGGCAGACGTTCTATTTCTGTATATGAAACATGCACCAAAGGAAATGGCACAGTGGGTGGGTCTTCAATCTATAATATTTCCTGGGCATATTAGGAACTCATGTCATTCAATCTTTTTAATCTTTATACAAACCTAAACTTGAAATCTGCCAGATCGTAAAGCCACATCATTGTCATTCTCAACCAAGATTCATGAATACATGAAGTGCTGACATAGCTTCTCATTTAAACTTTTCTGTTGGTAGATATTATTAGTATAGGTGGTCAGTGTTGCTCTGAAAAGAAGTACTCATATGTCCCGTTGTATACAAGTGCTAGAATATTCTACTATACACTGTGTTCTTCACCTTCACAGCTTAGCACATTTTTGTACCTTTGCCAAATGTTCTTGTAATTTGGACTTAGACCCCACTTAAAAAATCCCTACATGAAAAGAAGACTTTCTGCATCCTTCCAACCTTTGAATATCCTGACAAGTATGGCAGCCACTCTTCAGAATTTTTATAGGCCCTACTAGACATTTCAAAAATCACTGTCTTTTTCTTGTCAAATATACTTTCTAATTTTAGCTTCATAAAGTTTTCTTTATGGAAACCAGAACAATCACTTAGGAAAATAAAAGTGTCAAACTTTCAGTCCTCTAACAAGATACTATTTTGAGGACAGTGATACATTTTGTCCAGAGGAAATGCCCACATCAATGGTTGAGAAATTGCATACTTGAGATGTGTTAACTAGTATTAACTATTGTCTTAAAAATTAAGACTGTGACGAGCACAGTAGTTTAAGAAAGTAGTATTTTTCCATATCTTAGCTATGGTAAATAATGCTGCAATAAACATAGTTGTGCTGGTAGCTTTAGTATAGTCTTGTTTGCGATCAGGTAAATGCTCAAAAGTGGGATTGCTGGGTCATAGGGGAGTTCTATGTGGAGTTTTTTGAGGAACCTCCATACTACTTTCCAAAGTAGTTGAACAAGTTTACATTTCCACCAATAATGCAGCATCTGTTGTTATTAGAGTTATTAAAGTTATTAGAGTTATTAGAGTTCTTGATTATAACCATTCTAACTGGGGTGAGGTGGTATCTCAGTGTTGTTTTGATTTGCATTTCTTTTATGGCTAGAGAGGTTGAGCATTTCTTCATGTGTCTATTGGCCGTTCTTATTTCTTCTTCAGAAAAGTTTCTCTTTAAGTCTTTAGCCCACTTATTTATTGGGCAGTTGTTTCTTTGAGGATTTATTGTTGGGGGATTTAATTTTTTGAGTTCCAAGTATAATTTAGATATGAGACCCTTGTCCATTGTTTGGCTAGTAAAGATTTTCTCCCAATCTGTGGGCTTTCTATTGATCTTGTTAGCTATATCCTTTGCCGTGCAGAAGTTCTGCAGCTTCATGCAATCCCATTTGTCCAACCTTTCTTTGATTTGTTGTGTTTCTGGGTCTCTATTAAGAAAATTTCAGCCTGTGCCAAGGTCCTATTCTTTCCTGTAATGTTTTCAGGGTGTCTGCTTTGACTCTAAGGTCCAACCCAGACGCCCCTCAGTAGATGAATGGATCAAGAAAATGTGGTATATATACACAATGGAAATCTATGCCTCCATCAGAAAGAATGACATTGTTCTATTTGTTAGGAAAAGGAAAAATTATATTAAGTGAAGTAAGCCAGGCCCAAAGAAACATAGGTCCCATGATTTCCCTTATTTGCAATAACTCGTATATGTCTGAGAGAAGCAGAAAAGGTCAGATAAGTTGATAAGAGAAATGAACCCCACAATAAGGACACAGGTGTTTTTTTCTTTCTTGCTATTGCTTCTAGCATATTTATAAGGTGATATTTTTGTTGCTTTGTATGCCCCTCCCTCACGGTATAACCCCGGTTTTCACTCTATTTGATGTTGGTATAATTTGGGGAGGGGACAGGATAAAACAAGTTGTTTAAATAGGGATACAGGTGGGCCCATTGCAACAATGAGATGTACAAGACGTTATGTTGAAAAATGAACTTCACAATTTAGGAGGCTGGGGGGGGAGTGTAGTTGTGGAGATGAGAGAGAACGGATGGTAGGGGAAAAACAAAGGAAGAGACAACAATGCTTGATAATAAATGTACCCATCACTTTGCTCATGTAAATGTAACCCCTCCTCGTATTCTCACAATAAAAAACTTATTAAAAAAGAAAGTAGTATTTTTAGGAAAGGATGTAGTATGTCGGGCACTGGTGGCACATGCCTGTAACCCTATCTACTCAGGCAGCTGAAATCTGAAGATCATGGATCACAGTCAGCCCAAGCATGGAAGTCTATGAGATTCTTATCCCAAATAAACTACTCAGAAAAAGCCAGAAGCTTCAAGTGATAGAGCGTGAGCCTTGAGCACAAAGAGGTTCAGAGACAGTGCCTAGGTCCTAAGTTCAAGCCCCTGGACCATCAACAGAAAGAAAGGAAGAATGGAAGGAAGGAAAGAAGGAAGGAACAGAGAGTGTGTGTGTGTGAGAGAGAGAGAGAGAGGATGAAGTCAGTGTCAGTCTCTAAGCATGAGAGAAAGAAATGAACTGCAAGAGAAAGGAATTAACCACAGAAAGGCAGAATTGAAGAGGTATTCAAACATTCTGCCTCTGAATAATACTATTGGGAACCTGCTTACTAAGCACTTCTAGGCAACAAGGGGATCCATTATACCCAGATGGACTAGGTGAAAATCCTCTTTCACAGGGAGCTGTAATCTGATCTCATTTTAATACACTGCAGTTAATTCTGTTAGTCAAATCAGGAACAATTAGGAGACCACTCCTGACTCTCTCCTGTTCTGTGTATTTAAGACATTCAAAGCCCTACAGAACACAGTCTCCTTCAATGGGTGTAAAAGCTATGGAAGCCTCCAGGAAACAGAATGGTGGAGTCTCATGCTTCTACCACTGGTATTTAGGCAAGTGTTTTGATGTTCAGAAGCTATAGGCTGTAACAGTAATACGGTATGTCGAGGTGTTTACTGTGCTTTTTAACCAACATGTCATTCTATAGGACCTCTTTAGGCACAGAACTTAGAGCAATCTATTCTTCCAATCCTGGCCTTCATAATATCAACATGTACATCAGTAGGTAAGATTCCTATGTGTTGTAGGTATAAGTAAAAAATTTAAAGTAAATCGTTTAAAAAATAACTGATAAAGTCAATTTTATTTGTTGAGTTTGCTATTTGGCTCTCATGAGAGAGAGAATAAGGTAATATTGATGTAAGCTCATTGTACTATACAAAGAATTCGTAATTCTGGATTCCACTTTAGTTTCTACCACTAACTTGCTGTGAGATATTGGGTGAATAAACTCCTGTAAGTTTGGCTTTTCTCATTGTAAAATTGGCATGCCAAAAGGCATGCATGGGGCATTCATTAGCATTCATCTATGCCAATGTGGTAAAGAGAAAAAATTCCATCTCCGACACTGTCTTGTTAGAGGAGCTGATGGAGATATTGGTCTCACTTGTAGGTTAACTGGGCCTGAGGTGTCCTAGCCCACACTTCTCATCCAAATAAGGATCCAACATCGCCAAATTTTATTCTGTCACCTCACTCATACCAGAAACCCTAGAAGTAGTAAATGTCTATTTTATTAAGTTGTGGAAAATTTAACTTAAATGACAGTAAGTTTCATCATTTATATTATTTTAAAAAATCTGACTTGCCTAGCACTGTAGAGAAGATGTGTCAGTTGTCAAGATGTATATATTCATGAAGTTCACGTTGCACCTATACTTACTTGGTTTCTCTCTCTCTTCTGTGTCTCTCTCTGTGTCTCTCTCTGTGTCTCTCTCTGTCTCTTTCTCTCAATCTGTGTTTGTGTATGTTTTACTGGGAATTGAGCTCCAGGACTTCATGCATGATAATTTAGTCATACTTCTTGACTTCTTTATTCTTTCAAGGAAATGAAAGAGTCAAAAATACCATGTCTTTGCACTGTATAGTCCATTTTCCAAAATTTCAGTAGCAAGAAATCTTTTAAAATAAAATTAATAATAAGTTGATGATTAATATACTTAGAGCAATATTTATTTAATCAAATTATTTTGAGACTGAAAATAATACAAATTCACCTCTCCTTTTTTCCCCTAAACCTGATGTTATAAAAGAGAGTAGGAAGAGCCTTTAGAATTTTACATCATTTTATGACATGTTAAATAGAATGGGTATTTATTGTTATATGTCTCTTTAAAAATCCATTTTATAGATAGTAAACATTACAATACTTTGGCAGAAGATTAAAGCTAGGATTTTCAAAGTAATCATGTAAAAACAAACCATAGTGTTTTTCCATTTACAGATCTATTCAAAGTAATAATAGATATTACATTATTTCCAGGAAGAAGCCTGACCCACTGACTAAGTTTTTTCAACCAAAGCTACTTTAAGAACAGAGTAAGAGTGAGAGAGAGAGAGCGAGAGAGAGAGAGATCTTCTCATACACAATTTACATCTTTCTCCTTTCTAATAGAAAGATTAAACTTTTATATGTATAATATATAAACAGGAGTAAAAATAAGTTAATAGAAACAAATAGTCAGCATAACATATTTTACCATGTAGAATGTTTATTTACTTTAGTTTATTTTTTTGTTCATGGGCCTTGAACTCTGGGCCTGGGAGCATTGTCCCTGAGCTCTTCAACTCAAGGCTAGTGCTCTACCACTTTGAGACACAGTGCCACTTCTGGTTTTCTGGTGGTTAACTGGAGATAAGAATCTCAAGGATTTTCCTGCCCTAGCTGGCTTTGAACCATGATCCTCAGATCTCAGCCTCCTGAGTAGCTAAGCTTACAGGGTGAGCCATCAGCCCTTGCTTTGTCTGCATATTTTTTGAACAATAGATTTGTGGGGGGGCAGCCTAATTATTTATTTTAATAGATATTTTTATTGTAATAATACTGTATAGAGGGGTTACAGTTATATGAGTAAGTTAATGAGTCCATTTCCTATTGAGCATTGTTACCTCCTCCTTTGTTTTTCCTCTACCATTGCTTCCTCCTCAATACTTCCCCCCCCACCAAAGTTGTAAAGTTTGTTTTCAACATAGTGTCTTGTATATCTCATTCTTATAATGAGTCATCCTGTATCCTTATCTCAGTATTTTGTTATTTCACTTCCCCTCCCCAAATTAGAAAAACATATATACAAGATGCAGGACACCTGAATCACATACAGTGAAAACTGGGGTTATGCTATGGGGAAAAACTTACAAAAGAAACAAAAAAATCACATAGTACATTATAAGTAACTTAAAAACAACAGAAAGAAAGATAAAACCTCTTGTGTCCCTATCTTGGGGTTCATTTCGTTTAACATCATCTTATATGGTCATATATACGTAGCATTTGGGCTTTTCTGCTTATCCTAGACATATACTAGTTATTGCAGATAAAGGAAACCATGGGACCTGTGTTTCTTTGGGCCTGGCTTACTTCACTTAATAAAATTTTTCCAAGGCTTTTCATTTCCTAACAAATGGGGCAATGTCATTCTTTCTGATGGAGGCATAGAACTACTGAAGACCCAGAAATGAACCCATAGACTTATAGCCACCTAATTTTCAATAAGGGAGCTAAAAAATAAAATAGGACGGAAGAAAGACAGTCTCTTTAGTAAATGGTGCTGGCAAAATTGGTTAAACACCTGTAAAAATCTAAAGCTATTTAGCCGGGCGCTGGTGGCTCACACCTGTAATCCTAGCTACTCAGGAGGCTGAGATCTGAGGATCGCGGTTCAAAGCCAGCCTGGGCAGGAGAGACCGTGAGACTCCTATCTCCAGTAAACCACCAGAAAACCGGAAGTGGCGCTGTAGCTCAAGTGGTAGAGCGCTCGCCTTGAGCTGTAAGAGCTGAGGGACAGCGCCCAGGCCCAGAGTTCAAGCCCCACGACCAAAAAAAAAAAAAAAAAATCTAAAGCTATTTAAACGATTTGTTTTTTTTCCCTTTGCAACAATGAGATGTACAAGTCCTTATGTCGAAAAACAAACTTTACAACTTTGCGAGGGGGGGAACGGGGAGGTTATGGGGGGGGGGCGGAGTAGGGGGAAACGGGAAGAGATAGGAAGGGGAAACAGAAGAGGAGGCCACAATGCTTGATAAGAAATGTACTCATTATCTTGCCTATGTAATTGTAACTCCTCTGCACGGTATTTTCACAATAATAATAATAAAGCTAGATCCTTATATATCACCCTGTACCAGAATCAACTGCAAATGGATCAAAGACCTTGGAGTCAAAGAAACACCCTGAACATATTACAGGAAGGAATAGAAGAAACTCTAGGGCTCCTTGACACAGGCTGAAATTTTCTTTCTTTCCTTTTTCTTCTTCTTTTTTTTTTTTTTGTCAGTCATGGGGCCTGAATTCTGAGCCTGGGCGCTGTCCCTCAGCTCTTCAGCTCAAGGCTAGTGCTCTACTACTTGAGCCACAGCGCCACTTCCAGCTTTTTCTGCTTATGTGGTGCTGAGGAATCGAACCCAGGGCTTCATGCAAGCAAGGCAATCATTCTACCACTGAACCAACTTCCCAACCCCTGAAATTTTTTTTAATAAAGACCTAGAAACACTAAAAATCAAAGAAAGGTTGGAAAAATGGGATTGCATGAAGTTGCAGAGCTTCTGCATGGCAAAGGACATAGCTAGCAAGATCAATAGAAAGCCCACGGATCGGGAGATCTTCACTAGCAATACAACGGACAAGGGTCTTATATCTAAAATATACTTAGAACTCAAAAAACTAAATCCCCAAACAAAAAATCCTCAAAGAAATAGCTGCCCAAATAATGAGTGGCCAATAGACACATGAAGAAATGCTGAATTTCTCTAGTCTTAAAGGAAGTGCAAACCAAAACAACATTGAGATTCCACTGACCCAAAATAGAATGGCTATAATCAAGAAATCGAACAACAACAGATAATGGAGGGCATGTAGTACAAAGGGAATCCTACTGCTGTTGGTGGGATTGTAAACTTGTTCTACCACTTTGGAAAGCAGTATGGAGGTTCCTCAAAAGACTCCACATAGAGCTCCCCTATGACCCAGCAATCCCACTTTTGGGTATTTACCCAAATGATCACAAACAAGACCATACTAAAGCTATCAGCTCGACTATGTTTATGGCAGCATTATTCACCGTAGCTAAGATATGGAACCAACCCAGATGCCCCTCAGCGGATGAATAGATCAAGAAAATGTAGTATATATAAACAATAGATTTTTTAATTTACAAATGATACTAGTATATAATTGGCAAGAACTGAATAAAAACCAGATTATGGTATGTGGCTGAGAATTTTCTCGTTTTAGACAAATGTTTGAGTTTTTCACATGCAATTGCTCTCTGCTATGAATTTAATTGTATCTATTGAAAAATCTTTTCACAAACAGAATTAAAACCTGTCAATCATCAGAATGATTCAGTATAAAATAGGTAGTCCTACACTGTATGAACCTTATGTTTTTATCTTGGTTGAATAATTATATTGAGAGAATATAATAGACTATACATGGACTGTATAGAATATAAAAACATGCATACTATTATATAAATATTTGATGTTTTCAATTTAGTAATTTTTTATTTTTTTAATTTTTATTGTGAAAATACTGTACAGAGGGTGTATAATTACATGGGCAAGATAATAAGTACATTTCTTATCAAGCATTGCAGCCTCCTCCTTTGTTTCCCCTTCCCAACCCTTCCCAATTTAGTAACATTTTTGGCCAAGTTTACTTTCATTGTACAATGTTCTTCAAATTCTAATTCTTTACACACTGTTTTTGATAATGCCCAAGACACTTCAGGTTGTGTTTGGAATAGAGTATAAATAAATAAATCTTCAAGCATAATATTCATTAACCAGTAAACAAAAATAATTACCTAAATTCCTGTACTGGCATAAAAGGTTATAAATATTGGCAACTTTGCTTGCTAAATAGTTTGAGCTTCTTTCTGGGCAGTATTGATAAGAAAATTACTACATCAGTAGACGGAAATGTATTAGGTTAAGCAAGAAATATGTGATATATAATTTTTCAGAGAGTTTGGCAGTATTTTCCATGTTATATTAATCAAATTAATAAGTGGCAGTCAGTCACATACTGTGGTTCAGACCTATAATCTCAACTATTTGAAAGTTGTAAATAGGAGGATTGAGATTCAAGGTCAGTCCAGGCGAAAGTGTTTAGCAGACCTAATCTCAAAAAACAAAATAGGAATAGGGGCTCATGCATTCAGATTCAGGATTATTTACAGTTCAAGACCAGCCCTAGGAAAAATTTGAAAAACAGATAAAGTACAAAAGGCTGATGGCAAGGCTCCTGGGATAGATCACACGCCAGCCAAGGAATTCTGCAGTGACTGTAGGAATTATAGACAAGAGGCATAGGCAAGGATTGTCTGGTATTGGAGTGTTTGTGATCAAAGGACTGTGGTAAACCTGCAGGATTTATAAAACCAGAATAGTACCCCCCCAAAAAAGGCAAAGAAAAAAATTTCTAAAGACTCAATAATCAGTAAGCAGAAGTATCTCAAGTCTTTAAGTGAATGAAACACTAAATGCATGATAACTAGAAGAAACAGATTACAGATAATTTACTCAGAATGCAAACACCCTTCTAATCAAATTGTAAGAGGATACAGAATTTAAAAAAAAAAGAAAAAAGAAACAGGAGATAATTCTGTTAAATTGAGTAAATTAGTCTCACAAAGACGTGATACATTTCATGTGATACCTTTTGTTTGTTTGTTTTTTTAAGATAAAAGTAGGATAAGGTCCAGGAATACAAAAGAAATAGAAGGGAAATAATAATTGTGATTAATGGGGAAGGGAGGGCTAAATGTGGTCAAAATATCTTATATACACGTATAAAAATGTCATTAAAATGATTTTGTACAAGTAACAAAGCTAAAATATTTTAATTGGGGAAAAGAGAGACAAATAACTTGGGAATAAAAATAATTGACGGCTATTCTTCAAAATACCAACAAGATATGGAACAGGATCTCGACCAACTCATCTCAGTGGGATATCAGATTTCCAGACTTTGTACCCAAATAATTTCCAAAGAAGAAAGGCTCGTCTATCTGCAAGGGACTAAGGACCAGATTGCTCTTATGTTTCCTTTGAAACATTATTTGAAAGCATTATTGAACTACCTAATATCATAAAATGATGTTTTCCTAACTATGAACAAAATATATTTGCATTTCAAACTTTAATTTTTGTTCTATTATAAGTAGATGACAAAATGATGATGTCTGAAATTTACAAGGAAACACAAGCTTTACTTTCCAAATATATTTCAGGAATATTGCTCATGATTCAAAATAAAAAGGAAGGAAGGAAGGAAGGAAGGAAGGAAGGAAGAAAGGAAGGAATGAAGGGAGGGAGGGAGGGAGAGGGAGGGAGGGAAAAGAAAGAAAGAAAGAAAGAAAGAAAGAAAGAAAGAAAGAAAGAAAGAAAGAAAGAAAGAAAGAAAGAAAGAAAGAAAGAAAAAAGAAAGAAAGAAAGAAAGAAAGAAAGAAAGAAAGAAAGAAAGAAAGAAAGAAAGGAAAGAGAAGGAAGGAAGGGAAGAAAACAAAAAGACAACTTGAACATGGAAAAGACAGAGGCCAAAAAGATAGCAAGCAACAGCAAAAAAGAGGGGAAGTAAAATAAAAGGTGTTAAACAATTCTGAAGTGACAGTTAAAGAATAGAACTAAGAAAAAGAATAAAAATCACCAATACAAATTAGAATACAGTTCCAGAAAATAACATAGGAGAAAATGATAAGTTTAAGAAAAAAAGGCCTTTAACTTTTATAATAGTATATGATTTAAAAATGTGTAGTCTCATTTGGAATTATAACCCTTTGTAATAATAATAATAATTGATAATAATACAATGTGTAGTCTCAGCAATAAGGTGAAAGCTTGTCATTACTTTTTAGAAGACTCTGTCATTTTAAAATTCCAGTGAAAAGGAAAAGCATAATCGAGCTACAAAGCAAATTAACATGAGTTTTGGTGGCCAAAAGTAGTTACTGCATTTGACATCTGTAACTTAAGAAGGCACATGTTTGGGGTCAAAGAACTGAACATTTCTTTTTTTGGGGTGGGGGATCCGGTCATGGGCCTGAACTCTGGTCCTGGGCGCTGTCCCTCAGCTCTTCAGCTCAAGGCTAGCGCTCTACCACTTGAGCCACAGTGCCACTTCTGGCTTTTTTTCTTTTCTGCTTATGTGGTGCTGAGGAATCGAACCCAGGGCCTCATGCACGCAAGGCAAGCGCTCTACCACTGAGCCACCTTCCCAGCTCCAGAGCTGAACATTCCTTTCCCCAGTCCCATTACAATACTTGCTCAGTAGGGAATAATTGGTTAATCATACTATAATACTGTGCTGTTTAATATTTATGTTTTTTTAACAATTAGTCTGTAATTATAGCTGACAAAGTGCAGGCATGAAGATAAAAATACCTACATAGCTGATAGAAAATATCATAAAGTTGATGAAAGTTCAAGGAAAAGGTAAATATATAAAAATCATTTTCAACCCCAATGTAATATCAGAACTTTTTAAAGCCTCATATATTATATTATACCTCTTCTGTGTATTAGTTTTCCTTTATGAAGATTGAAATCTCAACTTACTCCACTGAGTAAACCTAATATCCAATGATCAAAGAAAGAAAAGTCAACTATTTTTAAGGCAACTATCAAACTCAGTTAACTCCTCAGCCTCGAAACCTTTGTTTTCCCTGACTTCCTTGAATGTTCTAGATTGATCACAGATGAAAAAATGTTTCCACAGAGAAATTTTCCATTTCTATTATTTTGCATTCTGTTTCTATCAAACTGTAAAGCAACAACACAAATTATACCATTCAAGAGATACGTTACAATCTTCACTTATTCTAACTCTTCACATTTGAAAATAATTTCCTAGTGTATTAACACATGCTATTTATATGTGCAGATACTGGAGGTGCTCTATTTATATAATATGTACCACCGTGTACACTTGCACACACAAATACACATCGACTTAAGTTTTTGCATACTGGATCCACATTGGTGAAAATGTTTTCATGTGAGGCCTTCCTGCCATGGTAAACATTTTGATTGGGGGGAAAATTGGCTTAGCAGCCCCAACTCAGCTCATTGCCATAGGTTAAAAAAAAATTAAATGCAGAAGGCAGTGAAAAACGACCAGCCATTGCTTTTCTCCCAGCTGATACATATCTTATTTATTCTTCCTTGTAATGTGTGAATGCTGCACCATGCCCTATTTTGTCTTCTGCCTCAATTAAAATGTAAATTTCTGCAGCCCATCTCTATAATTCCAAACTGCTCTAGGCAGGGGAATTTAAACTGCTTTTAATAAAACCAACTACAGATGCTGAAATAAGATTTCTTCCCAAGTCTTTGAAATCTATATGTGTAATGGTGTGCAGGTCTTCTGTAGTTATGTCTCAGCTATAAACATTCAGATAAAAAGAAAGAGGTGATCGCTGCATTTTAATTCCGGGCACATTCAAGCCAATCGCTGGGGAAGTAACTGTCCTCCCCTCCTGGACAATTTATAGCAATCCATCCTTTCTGTTTCTTTTATCAAAGATAAATGTTGGTCACATTTATAATTTATAGCCTCAAAATGCCACTGCTCATTTTGCCAGATAGGATAACAATTTGATAGGTAGATTCAAAATTGAAGTCAAGTTTGCAAAAATTACTTGGGGGTTTGATTTTTGCCTGTTGGTCTAACGCTTCAATTTATCATGACACCATCTCTCTTTCACCATATAGAAAACATCCTTTCCCCTTTACCTTTTCTCCTTTCCTCGGTTAACTCTTAATGTCCTGTCAAGGCTCCATTCCAGTATCTCCTCCAGAAATTATTACCTGGGGCATCAAAGCATTCCCTGGTTGCCCTCCTATAATTCTGTATTATGTATTTTCCTTACTACAGTAATCACATTTATCGTACACCACCTTAGTTACTCGAGAGCATAAAAGGAGTTCAAACAAAATGGGAAAGGGGAAAACAGGTGCAAACCGAGACTCTCCTAGGAAATTCAGGATATAGACTACCCACTGGCTATATGAATAGAGTCACGTTATTGTCAGATACTAAAACAAAGTGGAAGACAGTTAAATGTGTTCATGGAGCATGTCCATCAAACACATTTATCCTATTAGAGGATCTTACCACGAAGAAAGGAACCACTCTCTTCCTATCGCAAACTTCTGCCTTTAACAGTGTAACTTGCTTTCCTCAAAACTAGTGACTCTCTTACAGGGGTTGATTTTCTTTTGTGCCAAGACATCTGGAAGTGTCTAGAACGTTTTTGGAGGGCTAGCGTTGCTCACAGCGTCTACTGTGAAGCATCTCCTGCTACTTCTGAGCATGCTAGCTGCCACCTCGAAAAACAACTGCGGGCTCACATCCTAATAATAGTGACAGGGCTGGGAAGTGTGTTCAATGCCAACAAGACAGCGAGCAAACAAGAAGGGAGAACAAAGGTAGAGATCTGCAGTCTTCACACTTACGGACTAATGCACTTTTGAGAGAAGACTTGGCTTAAGCGCCAACCTCAATTTGGCATCTCCTGTCCTGCTCCTATCGTTCCTGGAGAAAAGGCTACATCTGAGAGAAATGTCTGCACCTCTCGTAAGTATTTTTGTGTAACACACAAAAGTAAGCAACTACTCTGGACTGAACTTTCAAATTCCATTCCTTCTAAAAATTAGGAAGCCTTGCTTTCTTGCTTCATCCTACTCTGACAGGTAGAGCAAATCACCATCCATAATGAAAAATGAGGAGAAAAGTTTGTTGAAAAACATTAACTATGCCATGCCCACTCATATTTAACCCATATGCAATCCATGTTGTTGATAATACACCGGGAGATATATCTAGGAGTCAATAAGCTTCTAATGAGAGCAGTTTTCAAAGGAGGCTTTTTGTTTCTTTTTTAGTCTGAGTGAAAGAAAAATCTAAATCAGTCAGGCAAGTCCTTGGAGAAAGAGTTTCAGAATAGATTCATCATTGCTATCCATCTTTTCATTGCTCTTTAGAACTTATAAGGATGGGAAACCTTAGAAGGAAAATTCAGAGACTAAATTAAATAGGAGAGCCAGAGACAGATGGTAAATTAACACACATACAGAAGGAAAAAAATTGGAAAGGTTCAAGTGCTGCTGAAATGTAGTGTTCTAGGTACTGTTTTTCAATCTGAGTCTATGTATAATTTATTGGCTGATTTGTTTTTAGCTTTCTTTATAATCAGTCTGTGATCTTTACCATATTAAGATAAATATTATAGTTTGGAGATATTATTGATACCTAAAAGATACTTTCATGGAACAAGAACTGACTTTCTTAGCCAGGCTGGAGAAAGCATTTATTAATGAGAGTTTCAGATAGCTTTTCTCAAAAACTCAAGTTTTCTAAGCACACACATCTTCCCAAGTATTTTTGGTTCTCTTAATGGAAAATAATAGTCATGCATTTGAACTCTGAAACAAGGGAAGTCTGTGACTCACTGAGGCACAACTTAGTTTAGCCTGTCCATTTTTCAACTGATGTTCCCTGCTCCAATCTATGCAATCCTTTCCTTCACTCTAGTTTCTTGCTTCATGAGATAAATGAGGCAATATTCTTCACCAACCAGCCTGTTTTGATTTGTTGAGCTACAAGAAGTTTACCTAGCAACTGACTCATGTATTGACAAGGGTACACATTCGGTCCTCAAAGAAAATCATAAATTCTGTCATTCATAAGATTCCTTCTTTTGCTTTATAGCAATTTGTGTGGTTGTCATTTTGCAATGAAGCCTTTCAATAGTGTCATTTTACTGAAATCCCTGCTAAAGAAAAATAAGCATTTGTGGCTGACCTCTGATAGCATTTCCCTCTTCCTCATTTGTGGTAGAGCCCCTAAGCTTACTTTTTGAAAAGGAACCAACAAGAGGAGAGAGAAGGAAATGACTGAAAGCGATCCTTAAGCTTACAAGTTGAGATCAAGTGGAGCCCGGGAATGCTATGATGCTCTTCACATCCCCAAATATTAATTCCTTTTGTACAATAGAAATAAGTCTTCCTTCTAAAAAAATGACAAGTAATGGAATCCAATCTAAAAATAAACCCGCCAACCATACAAACAAAGAAAGAAAACCCAATGCATTTCATAAACCCCCTCATTTTCCTGCTGTTCTCAGCTGGATCCCCTTGATGGCTTCCCAGAGGAGGCAGCTGGGTGAATAAGAGCTCATCCTTTATTGAATTCCCTAATAATGGATGCACATCTTTGGGGATTTGCAGAAGCATCAAGCATCATTTTCCTCCCAAAGTTTCCTTGCAAAGCAGACAGTTGCGGGTGGCGGGGGCAGATAATTGAATTAAATACGATGCTTGAACACGAAAGCCATGCCTCCTCCTCAAGGGAAGACTGCTTTCTAGACAACACACATCCCCTTCTCTTTACAAGTTAGACTGACAGCGACAAGGCTGCCTGTGCCAAAGTTGTTGAAGTTGCCCTTTGCATCCAAGGCGCCTGTTAAGTGAGAGGGGGAGAGAGTCTGCACCAGGGATTTGAAGACATCTCTCCTCCATGTTTCTTGCAGCTTTGGTTCAAGATGTTATTAATTCAGTTCACATCCTTTCGGCAGGCGGGCCAATCACTGCCAATTCAACTTGGATGCGTTGCCCCGATGGTACTCTTCTAATTCATTACACTGAGGTGTAGCAGCAAAGGGCAAATCAATGTCAGAGACTCCTCGTGGGGAACTCCAGACACAAGCTATGCAAAAGTCAGTTCTTCGCCATTCTTTGATTGAGAGGTGCTTTTGTTGGGGACTGGCCTTCCCTCCACATGAAGAAGAGGACACATTTCCATTGCAGGTGGCTCATGCTTGTAATCATAACTACTCAGGAGGCTGAGATCTGAGGTTGCAGTTTGAACCAGCCCAGGCAGGAAAGTCTATGAGACTAGTATCTTCATTAATTATGAAAAAAGAAAGAGAGAGAGAGAGAGAGAGAGAGAGAAAGAGAGGGAAAGGAAGGAAGAATGGATGGAAGGAAGGAAGAAGGGTGGAGGGAGGAAGGGAAGAAGGGAGGGAGGAAGGGAGGAGGGAGGAAGGGATGGAAGAAGGAAAAGAAGCTGGAAATAGAGCAGTGATTCAATTGATAGAGCACTAGCCTCGCACAAAATATTGCAGCACTCAGGCCCTGAGTTCAAGCCCCAGCATTAGCACAAAGAAAATGCAAAGAAAGGGGGAAAATTAACTTCAATTTTAATAATACACTCTATGAGAAAAAATGGCCCAATCACGAATGGATATGTAGCAATATTGCAATACTGATCCTTCTTTTAAAAAGTGGGAGCATTGGCCATTAGAAAAGAGAAAAACCACACACCTGGACAGGCCCTGGCAAGTCTGATTTCATAGGGAGAAATGAAGCAGGTAAATACTAACTCTCAAATTCCTTATTTGCTCTTGTCAGATCCCTTTCTTTCCCCCTCTCATGTTCAAAGCAGACAATCAGGATTTCCTGCTCCCTCACTCCCTGCTTTTCCCCTGCCCTTCTCTTTCTGGGATAAGTACGTCAATGACTTGTCCTTCAGCTCTTCTGGCTTTCATCTCTCAACACATGCCTTTGCTCCATTTTCAAAGGTCATCACAAGTCCCTAGCAAGTCACCTCCAGTCTCCATGGTTTCATGCGTGTGTCTTTCACACAAAAGCCATTACAGAGAACACACTTCCTCCCTCTAACCCTCTCTTTCACCTTTCAGAGTTCAACCATCCCACCCTCACTGAGGTCTTCCTGAAGAGAGGCCACTTCCTGGTGTCCAGGTACAATGGTGCGCTCCAGTCCTCGCTCATTACCTCTGGGCAGCTCGTCAGAGCCATGAATGGCTCAGCTTTTGGAATCAGAACCTCCACACTCCCGTCCTTACAGTACTATTTAATAATTATGTGGATTTTGGCAAGTTACGATCTGTACTTTTTTTTTAATCCATAAAAAAAGTTAATCATAAGAAACTACTTCCCGAGACTTACGGTGCGAGTTAAGTGACTTAATACACATTAAGAGAAGAGAAAAATGTCTGGTACTCAAATACATCTAGCAATTATGACTCATCCTTAATGTAGAGTGTGACATGGCTGACTACTTCTTTCTTGCTGAAGTTCTCTTCCTGTTCAACTTTCAGAATATCATTTTTCCCAAGTATACCTTCGCTGTATTTCCTCCACTGCCATCTTCTCTTCTTCCCTTTAATGTCGCTTGTATTTATGACTCTCATAAAGGCAGACACTTTGTAGGGCCTAATTTTGTTGATCTTTCTTTCCTCCTAAGCAACTGATAAGCAGTGTGTTCTGTAGCTCAGCCTTCTTTCCTTAAGATCTGACAACATTCCATAACTCTCCATGAATAGCCTCCAAGTTGAGCATATTTTAAGACCTATACCCAAATCTACCTCTGTGAAGGATTCCACTAAACCACCTATTTGTAAAAGTTGAAGTTGCAGGTTACTGTCTATTTATAATATCTCTTGACGTGAATCTTTCTCCCTTTCCCACTGTGTCTGTGCATCTTATCCGGTCCTCATGTGGATTGCTACGAAAGCTTGACAATTTTCTTTTATTTTTATACTTTTTTTTGGTTGGTCATGGGACCTGAACTCTGGGCCTGGGCGCTATCCTTCAGCTCTTCAGCTCAAGGCTAGCGCTCTACCACCTTGAGCCACAGCACCAATTCTAGCTTTTTCTGCTTGTGTAGTGCTGAGGAATTGAACCCAGGGCCTCATGCATGAAGGCAAGCAGTCTACCACTGAGCCACCTTCCCAGCCCTTATTATTTCTTTTTAGGCTAGCACTGAAGCATGAACTCAGGGTCTGGGAACGGTCCCTATTTATTCACTCATTGGTGTTCTACCACTTGAGCTACAATTCTACTTCCAGGTTGTTAGTGTTTAATTAGAGTTAGAGACCCTTCACAATTCCCTGCTCTGGCTGACTTTGAACTATAATTCTCAGATCTCCTTTTTCTGAGCAACTAGGATTATAGGCATGAGCCACTGGCACCTAGCCAATTATCTAATTACATTGTTTTTTCTTCTTTCCCTTTCTCCGTTTTTTCCCATCTGGTAGTCCATGCAAAATTCAAATACTGAAAACCTGCTGTAGGCACATAGGTAGATAATCAAGGTTACACTAGGAAATATGAGCAAGGCCTGAATCCTAGAAGATGGATGTTCTGGCAAGGATAGTAAGAGACAACAGAGATAGACCTCTCCACCATGCAGGGATAGAGACAAATGTGCAAGTCTGTGCAGTTAACAATGGGGCCCTCCACATAAACTGACCCTGCCATCCCTAGATCTTGGACCTTCAGCCTGCAGAACCTTGGGAAAATACACATCTATATTTGTGGGTGGTACCCTGTTAAGACAGCTGGAGATCAACGCGACAGGTTCTTCAGCACAGGCAGTGATAGCTGGAAGGAAGCAGGAAATCAAAGAACATAGCATTGTTCTTACTCTTTGCCCAAGAGATTATTCTAGAGCACAGTGATATGGAGCAGAAATAGGATATGTAAGATTCCTTGGAAGTAAAAACCCACATGGGCACTTTTCACATATGCATAAGTAGATGTGTGGATTAACTTTATGTGTGACCTAACTCATAACAAAAATAGAATTTAGCAGAAGATAATTCAAGTCAATTATATTTTTTGAAGTATGGGGCTTTGAACTCATGCCCTCACATTTACTAGTAAGGCCTTCTACCACTTAAGCTATTCATCTAGGATTGTAATGCTATTTACACTTTTGCTCTAGTCTGGAGACAGGTGTGATCCGATGTGCCTAGCTCTTTCTTCCAGATGGGTTATTGAGAACTTATTTTACTGAAGCTGTCCTGGAATGTTGAGATCATTCTGATCTTGGCTTTCCTGTAGCTGGGATAACAGGCATAGAGCACTGCACTTGACTCTAGGGTAAGATGGGGTCTTACAAATGGTCAGCCCAGGCTGGTCTTGAGCTATAATCCTCTAGATCTGTTTCCCAAGTAGCTAAATTACAGGCATGAGCCCCTGATACCTGGCCCAATTATACTTTCTAGAGGTTAAATCTAAAGATTGATTGCTACAATGCAATTTTCTTCCCAACAACCTTGAGCCTTCCACCATACCATCATCACTTTGGGTTTTGTTTTACAATGAAAACCTAAACACAAAAACCACATTGTAAGTGGAAAATGACAAAGGAACATACTGAATTACTAGGATTCTTCTTACAATGTAGACTTTGGTAACACCATGAGAGTTTATTCAATGGTTCCTTGTCCTAGATTCTAAATGAGTGCCAGTAGATTTCCAAGCAAAATAATCACTATTATCTTCTTATAAATCCATCTTAGCAGCATTTGTGTTTTGATTTGATGCAAGTCCTCTGAAATGAGCATTCAGAGTTTTTTGGGCAGCTTCGTGGTAATGTGATGCTTTCAACTCACAAAATACATATTTTCTATTAGACAATCAACATGTCATTAATGTCTTGTTAAAGTGGGGATGGATCTTAATGATGACCTAGTTTACTTTCCATCTCCCACATAGCAGTATCTGCAACATGTAAGACTTAACTGTCTGCAAGGACATTATTCTATCTACCTAAGCAGTATGAGAGGATTCTTTATTCTACCTATGCACATTGCCAAGTTTTGTCAAGAATATACAACCTGCAAGGAATCTCAATGTGCAGGATAATAAATTGTGTTTGTCTTTCACTGGGCACATCTTGGAACCTCAAATTCTTTCTTCATCAAGAAAATAAGAATAAAAAACAGAATCAAATCATTGTTGTACATATGTATAATATACTATTCAGTATTTTTTGTTAAAAATAAACATTGCTATAAAGGTGATAATACAACAAACTAATTTTGGATCTAGGCTTTGAACCTAATGTAGTCCTCTTTACTTAAAGTACATTTGCCCAGAACAAGTGGCCACAACTAAACACAAGAAAAATAATTCAGTGATTCTTCTGAATCTGATCTGAAGAATGCTTATAAATCATATAAAATTTATTCTTATAAAAATAAAAGATAGGCCTGGGAATGTGGCCTAGTGGTGGAGTATTTGCCTAACATTTATGAAACCCTCAATACCACATACACAGAAAAAGCTGCAAGTGGTGCTGTGGTTCAAGTGGTAAAGGGCTAGCCTTGAGCTGAAGGACCAGAGTTCAAGCCCTACAATCAACAACAACAATTAATTAATTAAAAAAATAAAACTTGAACAAGCCTCCACTGAAAATGCATTGACTAAATATAAAGCTTCCTGAAATTTTAGACTCTGTTCATACCAGTTGCTGAACCTCCTATCTTTAGTCTTCAGGATTCCTTTGGATTTCAAATATAAAATGGTAAAGATGATACTTTTTGGACCACAATAAGCCAACTAAGTCACAGGTGAATGAAGTCTTTGTAGATGCTATGATATAACTCTGTTTAAACCTAAGGGACACAGGCTAGTCTAGGTTCACCCTAGTCCAGACAGAAAAGAGGAAGTAGACAGTTGGAGCTGTGGAAATGAGAAATGCAAGGATGTAGTGATTTCTTTAGGAACAAAAAGATAGGAGAGATGAAAAAAATTACTTCTGACTGGGAAAGGAAATTATATGACCATGTTTACACTTGATAGTGCCTATTTGTATATCTAAACTTGAGAGCTTGTTTGGAGGTTCTGGCAGTGGAGTGCAGCTACTTGACTGAAGACCAGTCCTCCTCTATCTGGGGGGGAGTTGTCCTCTTCGATGGAGCGCTCAGCTTTGGGAGACACACACACACATGGAATGGAGAGGGAGGAACAGGACACCCACCAAGTCAGTCACATCAGTCGAATCAACTCTGGCAATCAATAAACTTGAGGAAAAAACAACACAGTAGATAACAATATGTAGTACAATCTTAATAAAATCAAAATTTAATAGTGATTCAAAAAACTCACTCTAGCCTATTATATACTTAAAAAAATTTCCCTAGCACTATTCATCTGGAGAATTTTTGTTGCTGTTATGATGGTTGTTGTTGATGTTCTTTTTAGATAATGTCTTGTTCTATCTTCACGATGACCTGGAATTCACTATGTAGCCCTGGCTGGCTTTGAACTCATAAAGCTTCTGTCTCTGCTTCCAAAGGGCTGGAATTGAAGATATGCACCAATATGCTCCACATTAATTGGAAGATTATGATTCCTTGAATTATCATGATTAATATGAATAACTTTGGACTTTTGTAATATTCTGGACTTCTGAAAATTCTATGTCTGCAATCCTTTAAAACTTTCTAAACTTAAAAGAATAAGCCCCTTCATACTAAAAGAGTTCCATTTTCATACCTTTTATTACTATTACTCTGCTTCTAGGTAACTAAACTAAAGACACATAATAAATCTGTTTGCCACTTGGCCTGCACATCCCACCAAAATTTATGAGGCATCTATTTGTTTCCAGGATTTTGTTAACAAATAACAACAACTACAGCAACAACAAATACCTAGAAGTGTGGAGGCAGAACCTGACTGATGGATTTGCCCTGTTCTGCATTGTGATCAAATCCATTTCTCTGTTCTAGATTATAACTCCTTCCTTCTCAGGTGGAAGACAGTAGCTGCATACGCCCTCGCTCAGTGTACCTACACAAAATGGATGGTTCACAGAGACCCAGCCACTGAGATTGATGCAAGGCAGCCATGGATGCCAAGCAAGCTTCCCACCAAGCGTCAGCTAAATAGCATGTCTCCTCTTCAGGAGCAAGTTCGAGTACTAAGAAGGGAAGGCAGTGTTCCACCATACGTCCTCTAAAGAAAAGCATATTTTCCTGACTATTGAAGGGAGAGGAAAGCACAAATGAGTCATAAGTACTTTTCCTTAGAGTTTCGGTGGTTGGCCATGTATTCATGAGTGCATACGTATGAATATATACATGCCTATCTTGGTTCTTACTTGGGAGTTAACATTATACAAATACTATTTTTAAATGATAGTAAATTTCAGGCACACACCGACATATGCATACCCACTCATACAAATTCACATTAAACAGGTGACATGGTCACTGCCTTTCTCAGGTTCTAGGAAGCTATTTCTCTACATGTCTGTTGTAGCCTACCATGGAACTATTATTTATATCTACTTAATCTCTACTTAAAATTTAATCTACACTTATTTATATCTCCTTAGTATTTATTTTTATTCAAATGCTTTATTACACAAATCCATCTTGAGTCAACTTTCATGTGAAAGCCATAAAAGCTGAAAAATAACACTTTAATAAAGAAGTATGATTTATGGGTTTTTTTTCTGTCAATAAGAGTTCCTAGTTCAGAATCTGAACTAAGATGGAAAATGCCCTTCTAAATAGTTTGTTTGTTTTTTAGCTATCTACCAGAAATTGTATGTGTGAACATGATTGGATTCCTATATGTTCCTGAATGGTCTCTTTTCACAGTGCTGCTTTGAATCCACATTACCCAGAATGGGTCATTTGTTAACTTCAAATTAACAATAGGCACAATGATATGAGCTTGCTTTCTAGCAGATTACCAATGACAGTGGGGTTCTTGTGTGAAGAAGTAGTCCATTGTTAGCACAGGAAACTCAAAGATGTCATGTGGTTGCGATGGTTTGTGGGATTGTAGGAAGTATTTACTTGATAAAAAAAATAATCTAGGGACAAGAGAGGAGGGACAAGCATCTAAGATTGATTGTCACTGACACATGTCAACCTAGACAGTTTGACTGTCTAAAGAACCTGACAGAGTATTACCAGAAGAGATTTTCAGGAGTGTATGATTTGAAGTGGCATTCCTGAGTCACCTCCAGAGGTAGAGAATGCAAAAGTTGCCAAAGTAGAAGAACTAAAATTTGAAAACCATCTATCTTTTATCTTTTCTGAAACCAAATCCTCTTTGACATAGTTCTTCATTTCCTCTCTAGTCTATAATTCCCATTGAAGTAAGTTTAAGTGTGTGTGTGTGTGTGTGTGTGTGTGTGTGTGTGTCCCTCTCCCTGTGAATCAGGAGAGTACTGTAAACTTTGGAAGTTTTCAGACTATGCTGAAAACATTCTGTTCATATCATTCCGATGCCAACTCTACTAACTAGAATCATAGGGAATTAGACATCCGTTGCTAAATAGGCCACAGTCTCAATGGTGCTGAGCAAGCTAATTTCCTGGACTCAGTTCATAATGTTCAATTGGTAGCAAGGGAACAGGAACGACAAGGCAGTAAGCTCTGATATGACGACTAATCAATCAGAATTTGAAAGCTCCTGCACCGGGCTTTCTGGGAAAATTCAATAAGGCTTTGGAAGTGTCACTAAAGAGGAAGAAAAGGCCAAGGAAAAAGCTTTGGTTCCCCCCCCCTCTCTCCCCGCTTGAACAGCTGTCATCTGTCTAGGAGTAGGAATGGCTTCTCTAAGTAAAAATCTCATTTACATACTATAGGAAGTGGTGGGAAAATCAGTGAATAAACAAATTTGGCTTTAGTTCCTAGATAATAATTAGGAACCTTTCTTATTCCCTGGAGTTTCAATTCAAAAGAACGGAAGCTTCACAACATTAGTTTTAGCAGGCAGACTTTGAAATATGTTGCATAGAGGAAATGCCCTGATCTTTCTCCTCACAGCAGGGCACTGCTGTTGTAATTTTGCCTAATAATACCCCAAGCTCCACTTGTTACTAACTAAATAGAAATAATTCTACAGAGGCTTCAAATGAAATTGTGTTATCCAACATGAATTCTCCCAATGCACAGGCTTATAGAAAGCTAAAAGAGATTCCTTTATTAATGGAAGAAAGGTAACTTGCTCCTCCCACATTCTGCGTATAATTGCTTTCATTCATATGCTCTGTCTGAAAGGTTAAATCAATTTTGCCACACCTTTTTTGGTAGGTAATGATGCTTTGAGCTATGCTTAATCTTTAAAAGGAACTATTTCTATCATTTTTCTAAACAAGGTTTGCAAGTTTCCCACTTGGGGTGGGGAAGGTGGGGATAGAATCTCTGTAAGTTAAATTGCTAGAGAATAATGTTGATATACATATATGTGTGATATGTGATATACATGTGTGTTTGTGTATTTATATATTCTAAAGAAAAAGAAAGAAGGGAAGAATGGAAGAAGGAAAGAAAAAGAGAGTTCAGAAAGAACAGTAAAACAAATACAACTTACAAGGTAGAGAGACAAATGGCATGGTATCAAGAGCCTCATTTGATCAAGAGAAGTATTAGCAGTACTAGATTTAGTAAGTAAAAACACAGACTCCAGCCCATTTGGAATTACATATAAATAGCAAATAACTTAGGTATGCCAAGAACACTGCATAGAACAAGCTTATACTAAAAAAAAAGCCATCTCATCTGAAATTTAAAATTTCCTACTTAAATTTAAAGTTACTATTTATAATACAGGCTACCGTACATTTTATTTGTCAATCTTGTTTAAATCCTATGAGAACTGAAACCTTGTCATTGTGTCTGACAAGAGTAACTTGCATGCTCAAATTGACAGTTGATTTTACTAGCTGATTTAAACATACTTGCCATAGGTAACCAGTGGACTGGTAAGCAGGAAAAGCAAAATATTCTATTTAGTTCTTGGTTATCAAATAAGGAGGACATATAGGGAGCTGTCTAGAGTGAGACCTATAGTCTGAGTTAGTCAAAGACAGAAAGGTCGAACTATTGGGATGAGGAAGAAAGGAAGTCTGAATCAAGGACTCAGACACTGACTCCTCTTGACCCACAACCAAGCTCTTCCAGAAGGCTCTGCTGCCTGCATGTAGAAGCACGGATCCCTCCCTCTTCTGTTATTCTGCAGAATACACTTAGATTCTCTTTCAACACCCAGAACAAGGGAAAAGAAATATGTCTGGCCATTCTCATCAGAGACATTCATTTACATTATGTCACCCTAACAGCTTCTACCTGGATCCTCAGACTTTATCTTCAATTTTAAATCTCTCGATCACAGAGTCAATGGGGGCAACTGCAGATTGGTTCTGCTAAAACTTTATGATGCTCATTTCTTGAACAAGCGTCCAAGATGGGAGAAGGTAGTAATCTTTCCTAGTTGAGGCCAATTTACCCTCATGTATTGCTTATAGCAACTATGAGCAAAAATTTTTCAAGAATCCAAATACTAGTAAGTAAAATAAAGTTTAAAACTGATTCAGACTCTAAATTTGAATGAACTAGACTGCAAGGCAAGCATATAGACAAACACTATATCCAGCATCCATGAAACATTACCAAATTGCCTTAGTTGAATGGTTGAATAATCCAGGTTCCTGTATTTAATTTTCTGTTACTACATAAGGTACGCACCTCTACTAACCCTAAACAAATACACCAATTACAACACATGCATTCCAGTATTTTTGAAATTATCAAGAGGTGAATTTTGAAAGCTTGTCTTAGAAATATCCAATGTAACAGGAAAGGAGAAAATAGCAAAACAAAATCAAGATGGTAAATGGAAGACCAGTCATAACACAGACCTATCATAACTTCAGGAGGCAGAGCTTAGAGGAAGGGAGACACAAAACAAAGAAGAGTCATCTGTACTATAAATAAAAATGACTACATCAATAATTCAGAAATTGAACAATGAAATTCGAGGTCCTAGTTTAAAGTTTATACATATCACCCACCTGCATGGCTTAACAAGTGGTTCCTAATATCTGGGTTATAATATTGTCATTAAGAAAACCACCTGAAAATCAAATAAACAGTATTGATTATAAAGGTCAGTTACACTCAGTTATCTCTTCCTCAGGGAAAGATATACATGTCATCTGGGTAGGCAATGAGGCCACGATAGGAGAAATATACATTTATTTATGCAAAAAGGCAAAACAAGACTTGCCTGGCCTCCGTCTAGGTAGTCTAAATAACTAAAGTATAAACTGTAGGGTGTCTTATCTGAATTGTCTAGGCTGTTCTGCTCCATAGAGTTTAAAACTCTAGAAATGAGGGATCCTGTGTTGGCAATAAACTCAACTACATCCAGAAGGATTTGGATATTCTTCTGCAGAAATCCTCACCTCTGCACCGGTACAACTGCAGGACGGGCCAGTCAGAGGCTGGAGGAGGATGAGGAGAAAGCAGTCACGGGGAGTGTCTGAAGACACTTCATTGGCTATTGAATTCCCTCTTTTTATAAAATAAGCTTTTTATTGTGAAAATACAGAGAGGTTACAATTACACAAGCAAGGTAATGAGTACATTTCTTATCAAGCATTGTTGCTTCCTCCTTTGTTTTTCCCCTACCATCCCTGCCTTCCCATCTCCATGACTACAGTCCCCCCACCCATCAAACTTGTGAAGTTCGTTTTTCGAAGTAGCATCTTGTACATCTCATTGTTGCAATGGGTTTATCTGTATCACTATTTAAAAAATTTGTTTTTTCCCTTCCCGTCCCCAAATTATACCAACATCAAATACAGTAAAAACAGGAGTTATACCGTGGGGGAGGGACATACAAAGCAACAAAAAAATCACCTTATAAATACATTAGAAACAACAGCAAGAATGAAAAAAAAAACACTTGTGCCCTTATCTTGGGGTTTATTTCACCTAACATCATCTTATCTGACCTTCTCTGCTTGTCCCAGACATACACAAAGGAGACACCCTGAAAACATTACAGGACAAAATAGGAGAAACCTTAGGTCTCCTTGGCACAGGCTGAATTTTTTTTAGTAGAGACACAGAAACACAACAAATCAAAGAAAGGTTGGAAAAATGGGATTGCATGAAGTTGCAGAGCTTCTGCATGGCAAAGAACATAGCTAGCAAAATCAATAGAAAGCCTACGGATTGGGAGAAGATCTTCACTAGCCATACAACGGACAAGGGTCTCATATCTAAAATATATCTGGAACTCAAAACATTAAATCTCCCAACAATAAATCCTCAAAGAAACAACTGCCTAATAAATAAGTGGGCTAAAGACTTAAAGAGAAACTTTTCTGAAGAGGAAATAAGAATGGCCAATAGACACATGAAGAAATGTTCAACCTCTCTAGCCATAAAAGAAATGCAAATCAAAACACTGAGATACCACCTCACCCCAGTTAGAATAGCTATAATCAAGAACTCTAATAACAACAGATGCTGGAGGGGATGTGGCCAGAAGGGAAACCTGCATTGTTGGTGGGAGTGTAAACTTGTTCAACTACTTTGGAGGTTCCTCAAAAGACTCTACATAGAGCTCTCCTATGGACCCAGCAATCCCACTTTTGGGCATTTACCCAAATTATCACAAACAAGACCATACGAAAGCTACCAGCACAACTATGTTTATTGCAGCATATGCCCCTCAGTGGATGAATGGATCAAGAAAATGTGGTATATATACACAATGGAATTCTATGCCTCCATCAATAAGAATGGCATTGCCCCATTTGTTAGGAAATGGAAAGACTTGGAAAAAATTATATTAACTGAAGTACACCAGGCACAAAGAAACATAGGTCCCATGGTTTCCCTTATTTGAATTCCCTCTTATACACTAGGATATCTGTCTGTCTGTCTGTCTGTCTGTCTGTCTGTCTATCTATCTATCTATCTATCTATCTATCTACACTCACCAATTATATAGGCTTAATGGAAAACAAAATTCAGTTTCAATGTTCAAATGCTAATGTTTAATAAAGATAGACATTGCAATTCTGTGGGCTAGTTTGAGACACAACCAGAGACCATCTACAGACAGAAAGCCATGACTACTCCTAGGCCTGAAGAGCAAAAGGGGGAATGGTGGTTCTTATCCTGAAACCATAGAGGTCAGGATTCATGGAGAGTATCTTCTGACCCAGCTCTACTAAAGGAAGATGCCTCCCAACAGACAGAATAGAATAAAAGCCCCCAAAACCCTTTCCTTCTATTTCTTTTTTTTTTCAGTCTGTTATCGGCTTTTAGTAACTCACATAGGGAAAATTCTAAATACCAGCTGCCAGGAAAGTCCATATGATTCAGTACCAAGAAACACAATTCAGTATCCAGGGACATACAACATAGCAGTGAAAGAAAATGTATGACTTGGGGATGAGCTGAATGAATGAGCTTGCTCAGGACATTAGCCACTTCTTGAAAGTGTATGGAATACTTAAGCAATTCAAGAACAGTCCAAAAACTAGTTGTGGTCTCCTGGGTATTTTAAAGCATAAATAAATAAATGCTCTCCTTCTGGTACTCATTTCTGAAAAGTGAATCGTTCAACTTGTCAAAGTATATAAGTAACATCTCTTAATTCATGACCATAGAATAACCCCCAGCTCAAACATTTTTTTTGCTTCAGGCCATATCTCGGCTTCAAAAAACAAGGGGAAAAAAGGTTAGAGAGGATTGCTTGTTTACTATGAACAATGATGTATGGATTTTCTTAGGAAAGAATTCCTAGCTGGGCATCTCAGATATTTTCAGGTTCTTTAGCAATGGAGAGATGCACTTTTGGATGACAGTCATGATCATCTTTTACAACTCCCAACAGGTCCAAATACATCAGTACAGTTATTGAATGTACTAGGAAAATGTTCCTGCCTTGCAGATTAACTAGTTGATGAAAGGAAGAGGCTCATGGGTAATTTGTGCATGGCATTATGATCTAAACTCAAATAAAAATCACTGAGTTAATGAATCCAGTGGAGAGAAAACTAAATTGAGAAACAGGAAACCTTTTATTTATTAGTGATATTATTATAATATCACAAACCACTGTCCTTCCCTTCAACCTAGCCAGCACACCTTCCTACTCAAGAAATATTCTCTCTGGCCTTATCATATTACATTGCTCAGTATGTCAGTGCTTTGAGCTGCCTTTTCCGAACTGCTGTGCATATCTGTACAATTTCATTGTTCCAGTCATCAAATTGTATGTGACTTGCAAGTCCTTACTTCATGTTTTCTTTTAAAAAGTAATTTATCATTAAAGATATACATATATATATATATCCATACATGTATAAACAACCAGATTTAATAAATATATATATATATATATATGTGTGTGTGTGTGTGTGTGTATATAAAACCAAGTGATCACAGATATGTATGTTTTTGTATATGGGGATATATATATATATATATGTATATATAATCAATTTATTATCATTCCCTTAGGAAACATCTTTCACAATGGGCCTGGCTTTACAAATAGATTCTTTTTTTTTTTTTTGATCAGTCGTGGGGTTTGAACTCTGGGTCTAGGCGCTATTCCTGAGCTCTTCAGCTCAAGGCCAGAGCTCTAGCACTTGAGCCACAGCGCCACTTATGGTTTTCTGGTGGTTAATTGGAGATAAAAGTTTCACAGACTTCCCTGCCCAGGCTGGCTTTGAACCACGATCTTCAGATCTCAGCCTACTGAGTAGCTAGGATTATAGGCATGAGCCACCCATGCCTAGCTTTACAAATTGATTCTAAGGATGGTCACTGGTGGCTCACACCTGTAATCCTCCCTAATCAGAATGTTGAGATCTGTAATATCTTGGTTTCAAACCAACTGGGGCAGAAAAGTCTGTGACCCTTCATTCCAGTCACCAGCAAAATGTTGGACTGGAATTGTTACCTAAGTAGTACAATGATTGCTATGAAAAAGAAAGCTACGTGAGACCATGGGCTCAAGTCCTAGTACTGGCACATACACACAGAAAAAAGTTTTTAGCATATCACATAAAAATTTAAATTCAGTGGGGCTAGAGTATCACAGATATTACTTTAGTTTACTCAATTAATAATAAATGTGTTTCCATATTATTGGTCCTAATTGTAGAGGTAAAATTGCATGGTCATCTATGAAGTATCACCAAAATTCAATCTGTGACCTCTTTTAATCATACCAAACCTAAAAATAATATAAGATCGCAATATGGCATTTACCTGTAACTTCAATTTAGCAATAATTTATTGATTTTTGAACGTCTTAGACTTTTCAGAAATTGAATTTGGCTAGTCCTGCGAGAGCAATTGTGTTGAAGCTATGAAAGTGGGCAAAACAAAGGCAAATTTCAAATCTCAGTTTGGTAATAAAGTTAGCTTAAAATATAATAAACTTAAAGTCGAGTGTACTTTGAACTTCTGTAGTAGTATTCCAGAGTGGCTGGAATAGAGTAGCACTTACACTCCGGCCGCTGTCTTAAGTTTGAAGCCAATGGCTGATAAACTACAATAAACTATGATAAACATTTTAAGGATGTTTGCAAGTAGGTGTATGTGTGTGTGTGTGTGTGTGTGTGTGTGTGTGTGTGTGTGTGTGTGTGTGCATTTCAGATGGGTAAAATAAAAAAGAATGTATGCCAATTAGTAAGAAAGACATAGTAAGCCTAAAGCAACATTAAAAATGTAGAAGTTCAAAGAAACAAGTAGCATACCCAGACATTGGAAGATGTAGAAATCTAAACTTATTTCTGTAGGCAGTATAAAATGTAATATTTTATGTAACTTATTACAAATGTTAAAATGTTTAATTACAGGAAAAGAGCTTCAGGGCTATTCCCCTGATGAAGTTTTCCCTCTTTCATCTGTCATTCCCTAACTCCAAGGAGCAGCTTCAAAACCTAAAGACATTCCAAGATCTATGAATATGATACTCAATGAAATGACGGTTTCTAAGAATTTCCAACACGTGTAACATTTATAATGGCAGGGTACATGGAGATAGAGATGGTGCAGCAGATGAATGCAGTGGACAGAGTTAACAGGATGCACTGGGAGAAATGTGAACTAGTCCTGAAATCATCCAGTTCCCTTAGGAACACTGTCAGAAACAACTGATGTCTTCTTACCAATGTTAAAATTAACATACACCTCACATATATGTTTACTTACATTCATACATATAATGTTAATATAATCATCTATATTCTATATGAATCTGTATGAATGGATCCTAATATATTATTGCCTTTATATATATATATATATATATATATATGTATATGTGTCTGTGTCTGTGTCTGTGTGTGTTTACATGTACATATCCGTATCTTGTATATGTATGTGTCTCCTTAGCCTCATTTTGTAAAAGGACTAGGTGTTTTGTCTTGAGGTTGTTTTCTGGTGTTGTCTTCATATGCAGCATGAAGTGAATACAGAGCACTTCGTGCTCAGGAATGTATACACAGACAAAATGAAATCTTTCAGGGGCTGGGTGCTGGTGGCTCACGCTTGTAATCCTAGCTACTCAGGAGATCTGAGGATTGTGGTTCAAAGCCAGCCTGAACAGGAAAGGCTGTGAGACTCTTTTCTCCAATAAACCACTCAGAAAACTGGGAGTGGCGCTGTGGCTCAAGTGGTAGAGCGCAAGTCTTGAGCTGAAGAGCTGAGGGACAGAGACAAGGCCCAGAGTTCAGGCCCCATGTACAACAACAACAAAATCTTTCAGGGAAGATTCACTGCTGCAGAAACCACTTAGAATCTTCACCTGTGTCCCCAGCCGCATTCCCGTCACTCAATATTCTCTTATAGGTTTTTGAAAGGAAACTGATGTTCAATATAACTCTACTGCTTAAGTAAAACTAATACTTCCCAAAATTGTAAAGTAAAATTTACCTTCTGCTTTCAAAAGTTTGAAATGCTTACATTGAATATCCAATCATAACTCACTCACCAAACTGGACACAACTAGTGGGTTAATTTAACTTATCTTTCTTCCTCTTTTGGGATTTGGTTAACAGGAAGTATTTTTCTGTGGATGACCCAAGTAGGCACTCAAGATAGCAGCAAACCAACTCAGTTTACCCTTTTACCTCCTCTTGCTATCATACTAAATGCAGAAAACCAAACTACTTTAAAACTTGTTACTGAGGGGCTGGGAAGATGGCTCAGTGATAGAGCGCTTGCCTTGCATGCCAGAGGCCCTGGGTTCGATTCCTCAGCACCACATAAAGCAAAATGAAAAAATCTGGAAGTGGTGCTGTGGCTCAAGTGGTAGAGCGCTAACCTTGAGCTGAAGAGCTGAGGGACAGCACCCAGGCCCAGAGTTCAGGCCCTACGCCTGGACCCAAAAAAATCAAAAACAACAAAAAAAAACTTGTTACTGAATTTCATCTTCACTATACCAGTTCTGAATGCTTAAAGTGATAGCTATCCCTCTTGGTAATGTTATTTATTCATGTGATAGCCCCTAGAGCCTTCTTTCCATCCTCAAACATTTTTTGAAAGTCTGTCTTCAATGTTGTGTGTGGATCCCTTAACCTAAGTATATCTACAGGTAATCGTACCATGTCCACTCACACCTTCACTTCTCTTTCTACATTCTCCATTGAGGGCCCTCACCACCTCTGCCCTGCAGGCGAATCTTTTAGCCCATTTCCTCCTTCAACTCAAAGCCCTATGGCCACCATTTCCCATTCCTTCTGTCTCTGATATGTTCTGATAGCTCCACTTTCCTTGGCAATGCCTGAGTCTAGGATTCCTAGAGTTTAAGAAAGGTTTCCTATTTGCCTTTCCTGCTTCCTCTATCCAAACTCAACTTGTAGCTTAAACACACATCAGCATTATTTTTTAAAGTGAAGATTTAATTCCCAAGAGCTATAGTAGCTGGGCATTACATGGATACTGGTCCTCACCTGGGGCTTCCCTTCCACAGCGTTCATAGTTCCAAGTTATACTATTCAAATGTAAATAATAACATTTTACATGTATCGAGTTTATGATGTCATTGCTGATATGCCAAAACTAAAGCCAGAGTCCCATCCCCAAAGTAGACTACTGACAGCAAGATAATTACATCAACAGGAAATGCCAGGGGTTCATTGCTTGTACCTCTGAAAGTTAACATGCCAGAAAAATATTTTTAATGAGGAGAAGGAAAAAGAGGCAGACAGACAAAGAGCAAATATTGAAATGCCTTGATGGAACATTTTTAAATATTAGAAAGGAAAGGGGACATCAACCAAATGCCAGTTATGCAATGATCAGGTTCATATTACAACGTTTGTTTTGTTTTTGGGAGTAAGATTTCATTATATAGCCAAGATTGGACTTAAACTCATAATGCAGCCCACAGTGTACTTGAACTCTCTTCTCTTTCCTCAGGCTCCATAGTACTAGGTTCAGTGATATTTACTTTAAATAGTTACTTAAATACTGATTTAACAATAAATATTTATGGAAAATATTGATCTCTTGCACCTCTTTCACTCTGATGATAAAAATCCCAACTACTATTTGAATGATCATCTCAAGTTATCATTTCCCTTAGAAATGTACAGTTGCTCCACCTTTTGTGTTAGTATATTATAATTACTTATAAATGTCCATTTAATCAGCAACATTGTTATCTACTATACCAGTGGCATCTGGTGGTTTCTCAACACAGAGTTAATATGAAAATACAGAATGAATGACTGAATAATCCATACTAGATCCTTAGTAAGGTGTCCAAACAACATACAAACAAAGCACATTAATTTATAATGGTAATTAAGCATAATAGCAGGCTCAATTCAAACTAGTCTTTGGTCATTTCTTAGAGAAATTGAAATTAAAATATTTTTTATAATTCTTTGTCCATAATAACTCAACTATCACATACTTACCGAAGACTGAGAAAGAAAATGTCCAACTCCATCAGCACCATTAATAGTTTTTACATTAACTAAAATCATGTAGCTGTTAGCCATTACTTGCTGAGTGACCAACTATATGGCAATGTGACAACAGTCCTTTGAAGAGAACTGAGCTATGAATGTCTTATAAGTCAGAAGGTTCTCAGATATTTCTCAAATATGTCCCTATATCTTCTTCTACTTGTCAGATTTATGTGTTTTACTTCTTTAATTTTCCCCCACTCAGATTTTTGGTAGACTACAGGAAGTTAGATGAATAAAATGATAAGAAATAGTAAAATGACTAATTACACAAACTTGGTACTAGTTATGACAATCACCACCTGTGTAGCTGTCTCCCCATTAAAAGATAGTCGAAACTAAAAACTAACAGTAGAATACTCTTCAAGCCCATCAAAGGTCACTCTGTATTCATGACTGATCAGCTATGTTTTCCAGGTTTCTGCCACTGGTGGCCCCACAGCCTTCTGGCTTGGGTAGATTGTGAAAAGTGACTGACAGAAACAAGTAATTTTCCGCATTACTGTCAGAGGAGATGCGCAGAGCATAGGTAAGATGGAGGTGATGTTGAAGGCTGGCACAAGATTTCAAGGATCACTCTGTACAAAGATTTGGCTCACAGCGTGTGATGACATTTCTGCTGGGTAATTTAAGCTTGTGTAGTCACCTCCAGATTGCTAACATTGCTATTGTGTGTTAGCTTAAACCTGCCCACACTCAGAGAAGCTCCTGATTGCAAAGCTAGGATGAAGAGTAGACAGCTGGGTGGCGGGAGTGGTAATGTCACTAAAAAGCAACATGTAGTTAGTGTTCCTTCTGGAGTCATGCAGACTCTGTGAGGCAGACTTCTGCTCCTGTGTCTCTGTCATAGTGCTTGAGCCCTTTAGATCCATCAGCTCCAAACTCCTGCTCCTAACACACTGAAATGTTTGGCTAACCTGACAAATTTGTGTAGTAAATATAACTGCCTGGCAGGAAGCTTTCTGTCTGTTCTCTAGTCAGTGCTTTGGAATAATTCCAGCTGGAACCATTTGTTCAAGCTGCTTTGAAAGTCAGTGATACAAATGGCAAAGCGACACACTCTCACCTTCAGTGATACATGTGAATGGATCAGTGGGGTAGAGAGAGGATCCTGCTCTGAAGGTCCAAAGGACTCCACTAGCAAATGGAACTGGCAGACACAGGTTGAACTCTGTGGGGATCATTCAACGTACGATGTGTGAGAATGTGGGCCCTGCCACAGAGGCAGGAAGCCTAGAAGAAGCATTCAGTCAATATTGTGCATTGATATCCCAGGTAAGTGTTCTCAGATCCCAGGTGGTTCAGCGGAGGGAGGAGGATGGGGCACTTTAGCAAATGCTCTAATCACAGACAGAGCATGCTCACGATAACATTGATATACGTCTGTAACTCAACCACCTGTTTGTTAATTCATTTAAAACAATGAATATTTGATAAGCACATCTTTTTTGAATTAAAAAAAATGTTGGGGGCTACTGACATAGCCCCCTGATAGAATGTGTAGTGAGCATGTATCAGATGCCAGGTTCAGTGCCTACCACCGGAAGAAAAAAGTAAAAAATAAAATAGTAATTGTTAATCTGTCCTTCTGGGTTGGGTCATGTCAAATTATGCATTTGGGACTTCTAAACACATAAAAATATCACAGAATGGTGTGAGAAATCTAAGAAGTGTAAGTGCAATATTAGGAGATTCAAAGTAAGTGACAGATTACTTTGGGCTGATTGAACATGGTTATTAGTGTGGAAAAAAGTAAGTTGGTTCAGTTTATGAGGATGAAACTAAGCACTACAAAAGCCAAAGCCAAAAAGATTAAAGGAAATGTCTGAGCTGCGTAGGGCAGTTTATAAACAATGATTTTGTTAAGATCCTACTGACTTCTCACCTACCACTTACATATAGCCATTCTATGTAGTCCTTACAAAAATCATGGGATAAAAGCAAAGGAGAAACTATGAACTAATTTCGTAAATACAAAATGAATTTCTTGCAGTCTTGAATGATTATATCTTAGAGTCATGTATCTATAATCAAGTTGTGAACTAGCCTCTTTTTCCTTTACACACAGCGGAAGCCTCTTCCTGATGATTTAACTTCTAAGGATAACTGGTAAAGATGGAATAATCATAGAAATATGGGCCCCTTGCAATGTGAGTAGGACATTATTAAGAGGGAGCATTTTTACTTGTTGTAAATACTGTTCAGCTGCTTAAAGTGCTTTTTAGTAATTACATTCACTACACCATAAAATAATTGACAGACGTATTCCAGAAAGTAAGGAAAATAAGAACAGAAACAATTTCAGGTATAGAAAAAGAGAAAAAAGGTATAGCCCACTTGGACTATGAAAGATGATAGTATATGCAAATATTTGCCAGGTTTAGACAGAAATAAGCAAAATAACTTGGCCATAATATATAGTTGACCTGCTTTAGCCTCAATACAAGATCAAAGAAGCTTCCCCAAAATAACTCCTACATTCCTCCATATCTACATTCCAAATAAATTTATATGTCCTATACTGTCCCATACTGTATTTGGGCCTAATTGAATGATATTCCACAGAAAAATTTTATATTTAGATATCTTCATTGTATCATGAAAAGGAGCATCTGCATATTTCTACCTTATTATTTACATTCTTTGCACAAGATATAATGGTATTGTTCAAATCATTGACAACATAATAGTATCAGAAATAATATCAGAAATATGTTTAGAAGGCAATAAAATATTAATTAAAATATTCAGACTACTCCATTATCTATAGGGTAGAATGATATTTTCCCTTAGGAGCCTACATGCTGCTTTGCAAATATCAATTTATTTTCAAAGAATATATAAAGTAAAATAAATTTACCTTTGGAAACCAGCTTAGGGCAATAAAAAGTTATGGTCTGGTATATTAGAAATAATATTCTTATTTCTGAGCTACCACAGCAAGCCACCCAACTCTTCAACAGCTATACATTCTCAACTGAATGTTAAAGATTAGTAGCTTGTCACTCACTGGCAATGAAGGAATTAGCCACAGGGAATGTTTTTGAATAAAACCTTAGACATTTAAGATAAAAGCTGGTTGTCCACATTAAGGCAAGCCATAGCTAAGAAGGAGAACTAGTTCTTGATGAAGCAACATCTGTAACTCACTAAAACCCTTCTCTTTATGTGTTGTTACAAATCCACATTGATCAGTTATAAACACTTCTGGGTAAAAATGATAGAACCTGAGTATACTTGTCTAAAATAAGCTTGTTTAAACTTCTTTCAGCAAATTAGATTAAGTTTTCAATGAATTGAAACTCTGGTGTTAAACATGGTGAGTTGGTTTGTTAAAAGCAAAGATTAGTTAGACCTAACCAGATAGCATGGAGCAGACAGAAGGATCATGGATGAGCTTGTGACAAACACAGCCAGAGAGACTAAAGTCATTAACAATTATTTTTAACTAAAATAGTACAAAGAATTCAGATTTCTAAGAGATTTCTCTTAAAAATATTCCAGTGATAACTTTCTTCAACCAAGTACTATTTGTATTTCTCTCCTGAGGAGAGAAGTAAATATAAATCATCACCTGCATTAACATGAACTGAACAATACATAGGGAGATGGAAATTTAACTTCATCCAGACAAGAAAGAAGCCAATTGTGTCCCATACCTAGAAGATCAAGTAGGTGATCAGTAAAGTGTGTTCTTGCCTCGTAGCTCTTTTTGGAGTTGCGTGGCCTGCCTGTGTATCTTATAGATGCTTGACTCAGGATTCATATCCATTGACTTACTTCCCCGCCATATTGAAATCCCTGTGGGTCAGGCCTACTGCTATGTTCAGTCTTATCCTACCGATAAACACAATACATATATCCCTGCTCTCCTCACCCAGTACATGTTAGTATGTAAGGTAAGAAGCTAAAACCAAGTGCTTAGGTATCATATCACCTCAGTCATAGATGTAGAAGATGAATGAATCAAGACTCAAACCCAGGCCATCCTAATGCCTAATGTGATGATTTTGCCCATAATTCAACTCTCTCAAGCCATTCTGTGCTCCAGGTTGGATTTAAGGACCAAAATTTATGAACAATCACAGACACTAGGATTTTAATCTCCAACATGTCAATTACCAAGTCCTTTTTCTTCCCCACCTATAAAGCTGCGGTTAGACCTTGTCCTCTGTAAGTTGTCACTGCACTGAAGCTTCAACCAGAAATGAGGTCAGGAATGTCTTATGACAATGGCAGACTTGTACTCCTGTGTCCAGATACAGGTTAAGAGGGGTTTTCATATATACGCCTGGGCCAGCTTTGAATGTAGCCATCTCAAGACTGAGCCAATCTCAGTCTTTCAAATACCCATTATGACAAACCTGAATCGCCCAGGCCTGGCTCTGTAATATCAATACTAAACAAGTAATATTTTGAAGCACTAACAATAATAAAATATATTCAAAGAAAGAAAAAAGAGTAACGTTCATTCTTTCCCTTTTTTTCTTTGATATTTTGGGTGTGTAGATGTAAGTAGTCATTTATATCAATGTAAAGGTATAAATTGGTAATAGTACCAGTCTGCTTAGTTACTGCTAAAGTTAAATCCCACCAAAATACCTATACACTGAATACAAAACAAAGTCAACACTGAGTAGTATTAAATTGAAAACCAGAAAAATAAGACAGAGGAATAAATGAAAATAAAAACAATCTGAAGGTATATCCCATACAAACCATTATAGTAAGTGTTTTAAATCTAACATGTAACTTAAATGTTTATTAATTATTTATTAATGTGTCCAGACACATTAATAAATAGGTAGTCAGTATCAATAGTACCAGTTCTCAAAGCTAACCCTTAATGTTTTTAAATATTTGATTATTTTCATGACAAAAATACATTGCTGGGGGCTGGGAAGGTAGCTCAGTGGTAGAGTGCTTGCCTTGCATGCATGAGGCCCTGGGTTCAATTCCTCAGTACCATATAAGCAAAAATGAAAAAAAAATCTGGAAGTGGCTCTGTGGCTCAAGTGGTAGAGTGCTAGCCTTGAGCTGAAGAGCTGAGGGACACCGCCCAGGCCCAGAGTTCAAGGACCCACGACCAACAAAAAAAAGAAAAAAATGAGCTCCTCTATGACCCCTGTGACCCAGCAATCCCATTTTTGGGCATTTACCCAAATGTTCTCAAACAAGACTACACTAAAGTTACCAGCACGACAATGTTTATTGCAGCATTATTTACTTACCATAGCTAAGATATGGACCCAACCCAGATGCCCCTCAGTAGATGAATGGATCAAGAAAATGTGGTATATATACACTATGAAATTCTATGCCCCCATCAGAAAGAATGACATTGCACCATTTGTTAGGAAATGGAAAGACTTGGAAAAATTATAGTAGGTAAGTAAACAGGCCCAAAGAAACATAGGTCCCATGGTTTCCCTTATTTGCAATTACTAGTATATGTCTGAGACAAGCAGAAATGGTCAGATAAGTTGATGTTAGGCAAAATGAACCCCAAGATAAGGATTCAAATGTTTTTTTTCTTTCTTGCTATTGTTTCTAACATATTTATAAGATACTTCTTTGTTGCTTTGTATGTCCCTCCCCCACAGTATAACCCCTGTTTTCACTGTATTTGATGTTGATATAATTTGTGGAGAGGAAGGGAAAAAACCAAATTGTTTAAATAGGGATATAGGCGGACCCATTGCAACAATGAGATGTACAAGTCATTATGTTGAAAAACAAACTTCACAACTTTGGCGCAGGGAGTGGGGGAGAGATGGGAAGGGATGGGAAGGGGAAACAAAGGAGGAGGCAACAATGCTTGATAAGAAATGCACTTATTACCTTGCCCATGTAATTGTAACCCTCTGTTTGGTACTTTCACAATTAAAAAAATACAAATGAGAAAAAGCTATTTCTTAAAGCAAACTATTTCAAATTATTTAGATAGGAAAAAGCACAGGATACACTCATATGCTATTTAAAGAGTGACTGCCAGCAAACTTCCTACAATATGTAGAATAGTATTAGAATGCATGAAAGTACTTGAAATAAAATCAAAGGTTTATAATAATAATATATAATTACAAAATCATTGAATCATGTGTATAACCAATACGAAATCTGAAGCCACACTAAAAGTAAAGCAAAAATCTATAAGCTAAGTTTATTCCTAAAATATAGCAAAGCTCTAAATACATTCACAATTTCATATTATTGGGGTTAAAGTACTTTATCTTGACCATATAGTCTACATAACTAGCTAAATCCAGAAGTCTATATCTACTTTTAAAGATCATAAAATTGAACATTATAAACATCCATAGAAAATAGCATAGTTCCCTTTGGAAGATGAAGCCATGTGTGAACTTTTTTGTTTACTTTTATATACTTTAAAATTTGACCTACACTTACTGCTACAATTGCTTTCATAATGACAAATCTTCTATTTTAAATATACCAACCATCATAGAAATATACATTCATATGCATAAACGTGCATATATAAATAAATTTTTACATATATGCATATGACGGTGTATGTTAGTTTTAAAGATTATCTAAAGACTGTATAACACACTACATCAGTAATTGATTCTTGGACTTTATATTTCATGAAGTATAAGTTTGGATACTTTCATGAATATCTTTATCATAAAAGGTCCAAAATAATCTATTATTTCCCTTTTAAAATCCATTTTGAATCTCATCTTCCATAAAGAAATAGTCCTTAAAGTTCCCAGTTATCTCTGCAGCTTGTGTATGTCTTGTGCAAAACAAAAGCACTAAATTTACTACCAGACACATATAAAATAAATCCTACCCCTTCTTTCTTTGTCCTAAAATTTCCTTCAAGCTTCAGGGGAATTCTCATAGGTATCATATTCTTTAATTTGTTGAACAAGCTCATGTTCACTTACTTATATCCTTCATGGACATGGATTTGACTGTGTTCCTTCTTACCCATTCTTTTATTACTGAAAACTGCTCATCTGGTCTATTGTATTCCTTTGACAATTTGTATTAACCTTCTAGTCCATTCTGTTTTGTGGTTGTACCAGAACATACGGAAGAGAACTTTGAACTCTATTCCAAGAACAAAAACATTATTAGCTCTGTTCAAATGTTTGAAAAGCCATGTAATTCTATTTGTTTAACTTTCTCATGGTGACTTCTGACATTTGGTTCACTTGTTGAATTCTCTTTCTACACTAGCACACTAGATTATCTTCAAAGGATGGAAGACATAGATTATGATATGGTTTTGTTCTAGAAATAAGAAATGAGCGTTCATTTTGTCAGTATAGGTTGGATTCTGATTCCCTAGGTATATCACCTTGTAATATACACAGCAGAAAATATCTGCTATTATTTTTCCAACTCACACAGCTTTACTAATATGACACTAAGGCTGTACATCATAACTGTTATCCTCGCTTCTAAGAAGGCTGAGATCTGAGAATCATTGTTTGAAGCCAGCTTTGGCAGGAAAGACTATGAGACTCATCTCCAGTTAACCATACAAAAGCAGGAAGTGGCCAGGTGCCAGTGGCTCATGCCTATAATCCTAGCTACTCAGGAGGCTGAGATCTGAGGATGATGGTTCAAAGTCAGCCTGGTCAGAAAAGTCTGTGGGACTCTTATCTCCAATTAACCACCAGAAAACCAGAAGTGGCACTGTGGCTCAAGTGGTAGAGCGCTAGCCTTGAGCTGAAGAGCTGAGCTACAGTGCTTAGGCCCAGAGTTCAGGCCCCACAACCACCCCCCCACAAGAATATATAGATATCAAATTTGGTATCATTCTTGATCATAGCTACTGCATATTACACTGTTGAATTTACTTACATTTTTACTCAAAATGGGTTTCACAAGGAGTAACTACCAAAATATTACAACTGCAATTTAGAAAATGTTGTTATGGCTTACTCATGAACACAAATACAGACTGGATGTAAGAAGGCTCTAGATCTTAGGATTGTGTACATGGTTCTTCTTTGTCAAAGAATAGTAGCTTACTCTATCTGTTCGGTGATAACAAAATATAAAATATAATTGAACGAGTAGTCACAAAACAACACCAAAATTTGCTTGTCACCATTCTGGAGGCTGGGAATCTAAGATCAAGATACCCGAGACTGGGTTCTCATGAAAGGCCCCTTCTGGCCGGAAAACTCTCTTGACATCTCTTTTGTAAGGTTAGTTTTCAAAGGGAAGAGGTAATGTACACATTACTTGACCTGTGTAATGGTAACCCCTCTGTAAACCACCTTTACAATAAAAAGCTTAAAAAGATAACCTACAGCTCCAACTTACTAATGCCATAAGGCTTCTGCCACAAGGCTCTCATGCAGGATTTTAGGACACAGAATTTAACCAGGCTATTGAATAGCTTACCTCATTTAGTAGGAAAATTCAAATTCACTTATGAAAAGAATTAACAAAGCATATTTATTAATGATTTAATCCATAACATGTAATAGAGTATATTTTTAGGGAAATAAATATGCCTGATGCTTAATGAGACCCCAATTGGTGTGACTCTTTTGAGCAACTAACCACAAAAACAACACTGAGAAGACAAAATATGTTTTGTCAGGGGGGTTGAGGTTAAGCAGAAGGAGGAAGATAAATGAAGAGACAAAGGGTGAGTGAATGCAGTTATAGTAGTCAATGTATATATGGGAAAATGAAGGAATAGGTGGGGATGGGATCTATGTGGAAAGAATGGAAGAAGGGATGCATGATCAAGATGCAGGGCACTGATAAGCATATGATGAATGGAAGCAGATTTTATAACTACCAAAGATAACATAAAAGGAATCAATTTGGGTTATCAGCATTACAATGACTATTTTGTTGATACTGGAATTAGCAAGGAAGTACAGAAGCACAGGGAAGGGAAATGGCACCTAATGAGTGAATGCAACATCAAATGTAATGACCCGCCAGGATGTGTTCACAATTGGGTCTCATCAGTTCAAGAGGGTGACAAAGCCTGGCGAAACAGTCTTCACACCAACACCACTTTCACCTGGGTGTCAATCACTCCGTGTCAACCTTAGCTGTTCCCAACAAAGCATGGCACTTCACCCTTCGCCGATGCAAGCAGCATGCTTCACTACCTCACAAATGCCCACAGAAATTTAAACTCAATTATGGAAAGACAATGCTAGTAAAAAGTAAGCAAAGAATATCAGACATTTCTTGAGGAAAGATAAGTAAAAGACAAGCAAGCCAATACATAATGATACTTGATGTCATTAGTCATTAGAGAAATGCAAACTGAATCCATGAGGTGGTATAATCTCACACCCAGGAAGTGGACTAAATGCCATCTGTCAACTAATAGCAAGTGTTGGCAAGGAGGCAGAGAATTTAGCAATACTCATACACTGGTGTTAAGAGTGTAGAATGATGCAACTACTTTTAAGAGAATTCCTCCAATCATTAAAAATAGAGGAACTATTAGACCCCAAGAAATCCTATTCCTAGGCATAGAACTAAAGAGAATCAAAAAGATATACTCATACACTAATTTGTACACAAATATGTATGTCATTCATTATGGCTAAAAGGTGAAGAAGATAATTCAAATTCCCATTAACTGATGAGTGGATAATGAAAATATGGTATATGTATGTGATAAAATACTAGTTAGACCTAAGAATGTATAAAGCATTGATACATGCTACAAGCATGATGAACCTTGAAAAAATTATGTTAAATAAACAGCCACAAAAGGGCATATGTCCTATGACTTCATTTATATGAGATATACAAAGCAGGGCAATCTATAGGAACAGACGATAGGTAAGTGTTTGATGGGAAGAGAGGGCGCACACCTGACTTACATGTTTGTGCTATTAAATAAACCCACTCCAGTACTCCAGTTGTATAAAAGTCTACTATCAGTCAAACATGCCTGAAATCCCAGCTACCCAGGAGGCTGAGACTTGAGAGGATCATAGTTCAAAGCCATCCTGAGTAGGGAAAGTTCATGAGACTTATCACCAATTGACTACCAAAAAAAGCCAGAAGTGCAGGTGTAGCTCAAGGACTAGAGCATAACCTTTAGCAAAAAATCTTCAGAGACAGCACCCAAGCTCTGAGTTCAAGCTCCAGGACCTTCATACTCAAATATACACACACATACACATACATACATACACACACACACACACACACACACACACACACACAAATCCAGTACAATTGTGCATAGTACATAATATATGATGATAACATGTTACTTTTACTGATTCATGTACTTACTATATAAAACTTTTTATTATTTGTTTAAAGTGTGATACTTTTACTTATAAAGAATAAATGTTCTTTCTTTATGAGTCTTCATGTAAGTCTTCATATAAGAGTATATTCACATATACACATATTTATTCTTTTTATATATTTTGAAAAGTTGAATTGACAAAATTTTAAAATATAATGTGCTGAGTGTCAGCAGCTTGCAAACAAAGCTCCTCTGGAGTTTGAGATCTAGAAGAGCTCAGTTTAAAGCCACCCTGAGACAGAAAAGTCCGTAAGACTCCATCTCCAAGGCTCACATCTGTAATCCTTGCTACTCAAGAGGCTGAGATCTAAGGATCACAGTTCAAACTCAACCTGGGCAGGAAAGTCCATGAGATTTTTATCTACAATTAACCACCTGAAAACCAGAAGTGTATCTGTGGCTCAAGTTGGTAGAGTTCTAGCCTTGAGCAACAATGCTCAGGGACAGTGCCCAGGCCCTGAGTTCAAGCTCTACAACTGACAAAAACAAAAACAAAAACCAAAAAACCACACACAGTCATATCTAAAATAACTAGGAAAAAAACAGCAAAAATAAGATCAGTAATACACACTAGATAGTCATTTCTGTTGTAGCCATTCTGTGTTGTTGTACTCTGAAATTATGAATTTGAAAGTTTTCTAAATTCTTTGATACATTAAAATACAGAATTCGATTATGTTAAATTGTTGATATGTTAAAGGCAGCTTATATTGTATTTAGAATAGTGTTGCTTCTTTAATTAATTAAAGTCTTGCTCACTGCTAATTGAATAATTCTGGTTTAATGAAAGAATAAGCAAGTCTGTTGCCTAATCCATCATCTACATCTTTTCCAGCCCAAATAGGAAGTGCTTTAATATAAACTTTAATATAAAAAAGGATAGTATAACAGCATTCACATATAGTTTAGTAGAATAAGTAGCACAGGATATGTTTTCATTTCTAAGGAATACCAGTGAACTAGACTATGATTTTTTTTCTAGATTCTCTACAATAGACAAGAGAGGGGAAAAACCTCCAAAGATTAGTAAGCAATTTTTTGTAACTGTTCACAAAAAACAAAAACAAAATCCAAAAAAACCCAAATGTTATTACCTCCAAACTACCTGGTTCAAAGCAAACTGCATACAGAACTCGGGAATGCATGACAAAGTATTATTTCTTTGAATACTTAAGATACACAATAATTATTAATTTGTATGTATAAAATTGGATAACTGACTTATATATAATATTAGCAGATCCAGGCGCCTTAAATTTCTTACAATTATATCCTTGCTTTCAGAGTTTTCCATTTCTCTCTCTCTCTCTTTATATATATATATATATATATGTATGTATGTATATATATATGTATATACATATATATATCCTAAGTTGTAGTTCTAAAATAATAAATGAATCTTGCCAACACCTTGAATTACTTTCTTTTTTTGCCCAAGGCTAGCACTCTACTACTTGAACCACAGCACCACTTCCATCTTTTTCTGTTTATGTGGTACTGAGGAATCAAACCCAGGGCTTCATGCATGCTAGGCAAGCACTCTGCCACTAAGCCACATTCCCAGCCCCATAACACCCTGCAATTAATGTCAGAGATCCTGTCATCTCAAATAACATCTGCTTTTTCTACTGATGTAAATGTTGTATAACTCTCTTACTCTCATTAATTAATTTTTCCCAGATATGGTATTTTGGAACTCTTTAGTGTTATTCAACGTATCTTTCAATTAATAACTTGTGGTTCATTATAGTTTTATCACTAGAGTAATTACACTAAGGAGTGTTATATCTCAATTTCAATCGACCAGCAAGTTCTCAAAAACTGTATTTAACCCCCGTGAAATGAATCAGAGTAGAGTCAGGGTGTGTGAGGAATTCTGGGGCTTCATAAACTCACACAGTGATCTGTTCATGCATTTAAAAAGTCATGGTATTTCTGATGCAACAATGAGAAGTACAAGTTGTCATGTCCAAAACGAGCTTTACAACGTCGGTGCAGGGGGTGGGGGGAAGGGGG
>NW_012267259.1:4240335-4255088 GCF_000151885.1 Dipodomys ordii | reverse complement strand
AAATAAAATTTAAAAAAAAAAGTCATGGTATTGTATCTTGAAGGGTACACTGTAAACTGATCTCACTTACCCAAGACTGAGAGCTCAGCGGAGGCACTGATATTCTCATTCTTATAGGTGACGACACAGGTGTACGCTCCACTGTCATCATCTGTCACATTGGAGATGAGTAAATTGCTTCCACCCAATAAAGAATACTTTTTAGACCTATAAGACACAGCACATATATAATGAAGCAGTGAATTAATATATAGGTATACAGTACAAATACCAGAAATATAAGTGGATGTTACCAAAGCTTGACTTGAAAGTAACAAAGAAATTCTACATTAGAAAGGCTTTATAGCAAGTCTCTTCTTGAACTAAACTTAATTCAAGGTAAACTACTCTCACTGGGAAGCTGTGTGATGGTAATCTAGGAGATGCAGTAGACAAAACTTGGAACTAACTTAGAATGGAAAAGAAACTGGCAGATAATTACATCTAATTCATGCCCGAAATGTGGTTTCTCAGAGTGGAAGTGAAAGCCATATCCCTGACATCCAGTTTGGTGATCTTGAATAATGTAACATTTCAGCTGAATCAAGAGCTCCAAGAACATGTGGAGAACAATATGACATTCTAAGATTGTGACTACTTTTCTTGTACATTTTTTTATAATTTTAAAAACATTTTGAATGTATAACCATGCATTGTTGCTGGCTAAGTACATATTTAAATTGGGTAAAATTTAAAGGTGAATTTATGATCTGTCAATATATCTCATCTTAGAAAACAAATGCATTAAAAAGAAGTACAGCATTCCTCCAGATCGATAAAGTTAATTTCTTAAGTGAGTTCCATTTAATCAAAAAATGTTTTAAACTAAGTATTCCATTCTATTTTAGGCCTATTTTCTAACTCTGCCTTATTATGAATGCTCACATGATTCAAGGCCAGTCTTGGTCCTGAATCTTACCTTAAGTATTTGTTATAACTCAGATAGACAGAGACACAATTAGAGCTAAAATAATCACTCAGGTTTATAAGGACATGTTATTTATTGAACTAAGGAAATTCTAGTTTCTTTTCTCATCCCATTTTTTCTAATTAATTAAAGAAGGACATTTCACAGACTTATGGTGGGCAATTGATATTATATATATATATATATATATATATATATAATGTAAGGGATGTATGTACTGATTAATTATTAAATGATTACCATGCCAATTATGCCTCACATAATTGTCTATGTGCGTGTGTGTGACAAAGTTACTTGAAATCCACTTCGAGGACCACCCTAGCCTTCTCAGTCCTCATTCAGAAAAGACCCATAAACACTGGCTTTTTTCTCTACCCTCTCATCTCAGGAGGTAAATGCCTTTCTTACTCTGTCATTCCAAGAAGTGCAAGGAATTCTAGTTGTGATGAGAAAGCTAGCATTTAAGATGCTTATGTCAATGTGGATAACGATATAGACTTCACTAAAGGACAGAAGGTGTCATACCTGAGTTGGACCACTTCCTCGCCTCGTAACCAGGTAAAACTTGGTGGAGGATATCCAGAAACACAGCACTCCAGGACAGCATCTTTTCCTTCAATGGCTACGACATTGGATGGTCTTTGCAGAAAATACAGCTGTCTATGTAGTCCTGGATCTATGGAAAGAAAACACAGGATCCCATATTTCATGAAAAACTGCAAAGATAAATTATATAGCTTATATGAAGAGAACAAATCTGGCATGATAGCAGTGAAACTTGTATGTAAACTCCTAGAGGACTTTTTCCATTATAGATACTAGGATGAGAACATCAGAAGTGACTCATAATTCCTAAGCCACTCATTTTTAGTCACAGGTTTTGTTTGCTTGTCACCACTGAGGACCCAAACAACATGAACAACAAGCTTTCTAAATATTATCACCCAAAATATTTGACAAGTTCAGTTATTTGGTCACTAAAATGTCCTTCAGCATCTTCAGCTTTGTGTGCTATGTCTGTGACTTGGTGTATAAGATAAACTAACATTCAAATTATGTTAAATAGCACACAGAACAGAGGATTCCAACATGGGTTCTGAAACCATATTTTCTTTCTTCATAAAGGCATTTGCACTTTGTATATCAGAAATTTGCTTGTAGGCTTTGCAGCAATCCGTCCGGCTACCTCTAAGCCTTTCCTTAATGTTTACAATTTAAAACTTTTCTAGAGAGTGAGCTTGTCCCTAGAGCTGAAACTCTGGGTGAATGAAATATTGTGTTTACTTCTATTTCATCTCCAAAATGTATTTGTGCCACCCATATAGCATTATTCACCCTTACTGACAGGTAATTGAAGCAGCATCCATATAACCTAAGAACTTATTTGATACAAACTCATTGTTTTATATCAGATAGAATAAGAAAAATAAAACTCTGAGTTCCATACTGAGGAAATCTTCCTTAGAGTATACAGTATACCTTTCCTCTACTATGTAAGCTCCATTCACAGTGGAGCTTATACAGTAGCCTGACCCATCAAGATAGCCTTCCCTTAATATACCCTCTGACCTACTGACGAAATTTTCATGACTCATCACCTATTTATTTAACGTAAAATGCTCTTATTTGTTCATCCCCTTCAAAATCCACAGCATTCTAGAAATGTTTAATAAAGACTATTTTCAACTTGATACATTAAGCAGGATCAGCCTATAATCTGTCATGCTGCAGAGTCAAAGTAAAATGTCCACGCAAAGAAAATGAGGTAATGAAATCCTAAAAATCTAGGATTGAGATAGAAAGAATATCACAAAGGAGAGGAGATATAATTGTTCCATAACAAAGGCTCTTGGTGCTTAAATAGGAAGTGGTATGAGAGAGGACAGCAGGATACATTTTAACAATATCTTTAATTTTCTTCATCCAGGACCAACTCCATACAGGTTCACATAGGTAAGAAAGAACAGTAATGGATAGCTGAGAGTTAACTGGCATACAAAATACTCTCTGTGTGGAGAAATAAAACTCACACTTTCTTGTGATTTCCACATCTGTTTCTTGTTGTTCCAGCCAGCTAAATAACTTCTCTTCACAATGAAAATATTGAAAGTATTTTCCAAATGTGTTATCCTTATGAAACCAACATTGTAGAAAACTGCCTCCAAACTTTTGAAAGTTGCTAGTGGTATGTTTTGGTTTTCCTTTTCAAATTTAAACAAATGTGTTTCTAAAGAGAGTATGGCTGGCAATTTTTTTCTGAAATAGACAAGTTCTTCTACAATGTACATTTACAAAGAGATTGTCTGGACACAGAGGTTATTCATCTGGACACATTATGTTCACCATCTGCTACTCAGGAGGAATATTTTCATTGCATATATTTCATAATGTTCTATCATATCATCTCCAGGAAACATCAAGTGACCTCTACTTAAGTTATTCTTCTAGATAAATAACATTTACCTGGGACCACGCAGAGGTAAAATATTTGCCCATAGATGATTCAACATTTCAACTGAAACTATTATGCTAGTTTATCACAAAACAAAATCATAAAACACAAAATGGATCATTTTGAGAATGAGTTTTAAATTTCTCATTTACCAAAACTTTGAGTAGGTAGTAGAACGTTTCTACGTATCAGATCATCAGGTTTCTTTCTCCTGTCACTCATTTTCTCTAATTATTGTCTTCCATTAGTATGATTCAAGTATTATAGTAAACCATATTGACATTCTATTGCTGACAAAAATTGATAGTTTACAGTAAAGTTAAGTTTTGACAAAGACCATGTCATATATCTACCATGGTATTCTATACAGAAGTTTCACTCCCCTAAAAATCTCCTTAGCTCACTAATTCCTCTGTTTTATATTTATTATCTGTACTTTAAACCTCAAGCAACCATTGATCTTTTCACTACTTCTATCATTCTCTTCCCAGAAGTCATATCACTACAAACAAAAGTATGCCTTATGAAGTAAATTTTTCTTTGGTAAAAAAGGTGAAAAATTTATATGGTCTAAAGAGAAACCAGAGCATATCTGGTTGTCATTGTATTTGATTTTGGTACCCTGGGTATTGTATACACATTTATCTGAATTAGGGAAGGGAAGGGGAAACAACAAAATGGTGAGACATAGGACAAAGGGTGAACCAATGCAACGGCATTGAACTGTACAACATGACAGGAGGTTTGTGAGGGAGAAAGTGAGAGAAAATCAAGGAACGGGGTATTCAACTTTGATAAGAAATGTACTCACTACCTTACACAAGTAACTGTAATGCTCTGTACATCACCTTGACAATATAATTAAAAATAAGTATAAAAATGAATAAATAATAAATAAATTTTCCTCTTGGAACTTGCTTTGGGGAATACCAAAGATTCTGGAAGGGATTCTCTCTTCTTTACTAGATTTTATAAACCTTTTGATTTCTTCTCTCATTTCTTCAGTGATCCACTAGTCATTTAAGAATATGTTGTTCAGTCTTCATGTGTTTAAATAATTTCTGTGACTTTTGAGTTCCAATTCCAGATTTATTCTATTATGGTCTTATTGAATATGGGGAGTTATTTCATTTTTGAAATAATAGCTAAGGCTTGCTAACATGAGCCTTATGTCCTAAATCCTAAAATATGAACAATTTCAGAGAACTTTCCATGGGGTGCTGAGAAGAGTGTATGTATTGAAGCTCTTAACTATTTGAGTCATTTAGTGTTTTTGTTGATTTTTTTCTGAATTATCCATATACAGTTAAGAGTGGGAAATAGGAGTTGTTCAATATGATTTTTGTTGGGGGTCTATATTTTTAATTCTAATAATGTTCATTTAATAAAGTTGATTACATAGAAATTTGCTGTCTACAAATATTTGAAGAATTATTATGTCCCCTTTTGTATTTTTATCTTATTAATATGAAGTGACCTTCCTGTCTCTTCTGCATATTTTTTTTACTACAGGTCGATTTTGTCACTAGTACTTCGATTATGTTCATTTGATTTTTCTAACATATCACCCTAAATTAATGTTTGTTTTTATAGACAACAAAGAAAATGGTTAAGTATTTTTGCCTACAATGGATGTTTATATCATGCTTTCTAATCAGCTCATCAATCTGAAGCTTTGATGGGCAAATTGAGACCATTAACATTCAGTATTAATGTCAAAAGGTATATAATTATTCCTGCCATTGTATTGTTTGTAGTGTTTGATTCTTTCCTATTTTCCATTTGTTTTTGTACTCATCTAGTGATACTTATTGTCTCCCTTTTTTTTGCCTCTTCTGTGGGAAGGATGCCTTTGAGTATCTTGTGTAGTGCTGGTTGAGTGGTTATGAATTGCAATGATTTGTGTTTGTCTAGTAAAGTTTTATTTCTCCTTCTGCTATGAATGATAACTTTGCTAGCAGGGTAATCTAAGTTGGCAGTTGTTTCCTGTCAGCCTCTAAATACATCAGGCCATGTCTTCTTGGCTTTCAAGTTTGACAGAGTTGTACTGTTATTACGAGTTTCTTGCCTTTGTAGGTAACTTGGCATTTCCTTAATATTGAGTTTCCAAGATTCGCTATATATTTTGGAATATGAGTTCTTGATCAGATATTTGCTGAAAAAAAAGATTATCCTTTCTGTTGCCTGAATGTTGGAGCCTTCATATAACTGTATTTGGTGAATCTGTTCAGGGAACTATATTCTATTTGATTAACATATTTGCATATATACATCCATATGTATACATACAACCATCATATAGATATATATTGATATAGGTATATAAATGAGTCAATATAACTATGAAGATATAAATATACCCTTTCTCACTCTCTCTTTATACACACACACACACACACACACACACACACACACACACACACACATATGAATGTATTACCAAGACTATACTTTCTTGACTATTGTAACTGTATTTTAAGTACTTAAAACAGGTAGTATCCCTCCTCAGAATTTTAAGTCTTCCTCAGTTGTATGTTCACTATTATGCATTTCTTTCCCTATAACTTTAGAATAGATTGTTTCAAACCTACTTGAGAGGTTTTTTTTAGCTTTACTTTAACATATCATTAGTCTTGATATCACTAGCTTTATGTCATCACAAAAGAATGTCCTGATATTACCTACATTCTTGATCAAATCATATATTCCAGGTTAGCCAAATTCTGATATAGCTTCTTTTGATTACAGAGGCATTGGAGTTGTCACTCTGAATATAGGTATGAAAAAATGCTATCATTTTGACAAAGAAATACATTTCCATTTCCAAAAAGATGCTTCTCATAGATCATTTAATAAATTCTAGTTTTAGGGAAAGTCTCCACCCCCCCGGGGGGGAAAACAGAATAGAAATTTCCTTTAATGGTAAATAGTTCATAGGATACACACTGCCAAGGAAGATTAAAGAGAAATATGACTTATGTGAGGTTCCTGAAATCCAGCAGTGTCTATTTCCCTCTGCTTCAAATGTCTAGCATGGCCCAGTGTCTTGCTTTAGTCTGGAATATGGGTGATTAATGGTGTACAGTTCAAGAACCAAAAAGTGGAGAGATCTCCAGCTCCAGCCTTTGCTCTCGGAGACTTCCGTGTTACTGTGGCCAATAAGACAATGACTAAGCCCATGGAGGAGAACTAAATTCTTCAGCCACAGCCTATTTCAACCCTAGATACCTGAATAAGGAAATCATGAACTTTCTCCCTCAACCAAATACACACATGAAACAGAAAACTACTCAGAAAAAATGGGTAAGATTGTCCAGAATTATAAATGATTATACAGTGTCACTATCTTAAGATATAGTGTTTTATGCTAACTTGTGATTCAGTAATACATCTTTAAAATAAATGTAAATAGTAAAAAAAATAAACCAATTCAGCCCCATAATTTGAAGTTCCTAGTAATTGTGTGAGTTGTTACTTTACTTTGATTTTAGTTTCCATTTTGCTTCTACTAGAATGATTTTTACCATCTACAAATATAATACTCAAGTTGACATCTGCTTTATTTTTTCTCTTTCAAATGTGTAATTTAGAGATACTTTTAGGAAATATACTTGTCTTCAAAATAGTTTGGAAAAAATATGGCTGTCAAGCTTAACATAGTATGATGGATTCACAGGTAGCTTTTATTGTTGTCTCTGAGTTTTTAGTGCATTTTCTAAATGTTTTTAAAATATATGTAATATATTTAGAGTGAAGTGCTATTTTAACCTCTAATGTTGCAAAGTATATAGAAGTTATACAAAAACAAACAAATCGCAAAGGTTAATGACTAAAACTCAATGGAAATATTTAAGACCAAACAAAAGTTCCAAATCTAGGCTCCCTAAGAGTATAAACTAGAAAGCTTTAAGAGTTCTGAACTTGAAATTCTAAGATGTGGTTCTTGTTAACTAAATTGGTTTTCATTGAACTATGACAAAATTAGTAATTACTTGTAAAAGTCATTTGTATTCTAGCTATATAGGCACTCACATATTCATATCCAAAATAATTATTCCACCAACAGAACATGAAGAATTTTTCAAGTGAATTAAAGAACATGGTTCATTACCAAAAGAGTAATGGAATACATGTTTTTAATGTCCTGCCTCATCATATACTGGGTGTCAGGTATACACATGGAATTTTGTTTTTATTCCTTAAACTATATCTCTATAAATTCATGTGCATATACTATATATTTTTATGTATGAATAACATATTTTAAGACAAAGCTACGACAATACAAATGTTCATCCCAGAAAACATATTCAATAACTGCTTTACAATAAAAGCTGGAAAAGCCAAGAACTGGTAGCTCACGCCTATAATCCTAGCTACTCAGGAGGCTGAGATTTGAGGATCGTGGTTAAAAGCCAGCCCAGGCAGGAAAGTGTGTGAGACTCTTATCTCCAATAAAGCACAAGAAAACCAGAAGTGGTGCCATGGCTCAAGTGGTAGACTGCTTGCCTTGAGCTGAAGAGCGCAGGGACAGCGCCCAGGCGCAGAGTTCCAGCCCCATAACCCTCATCCTCCACATTCACACATATATACAGAGACAGACAGATTTGTTTCTTATGTCAAATTTTTATATTAAAATTTCAAAGCAGCCTCTTTACTGTGTTGTTCCTAAAAATGAATGCAGCAAATCATACTACTGTTTTCCTAATTGATTGCAATCAATCATGATTAGTTTGGATCCCAACCTAGTTCAAGCTTTTCCTGTTGGAGAAAATGAAACGTAAGCCTGATGCTTATGATACTGTCACCCTGTCATCAGAACTTGAGGACAGATAAATAAAGAAAGAAAAGACGGTCATTAAAGGGATATATTTTCTAGACTGGAAAGATATAAAATATAGGCCCATCATGTGACAATTTCATACCTATGTCTATTTCTCCCACTCTTTTTTCTTCTGTTTTAACATGTTTTAAATGGAAATTTTGACCTATTTTATATGATATGAGTTAGAAATGACTGATCTATTGTGATCTTTTTCAAAAACAAATAACAATATTGATATATCAATGTCAAAATGGTAGATATTACTGAGGATCCCAAAACACTTCTATGTATTTAGATAATACAAATATTTTCTAAACTAAATTTTAAAATGTGCTTACTAATTGTAGTTTGTTGATAATAGTATGTCAGAAATCAATGTATTTTTGAAGAACCAAAATGTTAGTGCAAATAGTAGTTGCTCTTTACATTCTTATAAATTATTTCAATGAGTGGTTTAATAGAAATAAGTTGGTGGTTAGAATACTTTCTGCATTCAGAATTATTCTCATATACTTGGCTTAATTAAACAAACCAACATTAAATAGATACACAGCTGGAAGTTATATTTTGATTGGCTTTCAGATCACTCTCCCAAATATTAATAAGCACTTTCCTGAAAGTTAGTCATCATATGAAATCTGACCTTGTATCCCTCAACTTTCTGTGGTATGCATTACAAATCCATTGATGGATCTGATACACTGAATGAATCTTCTGTCCATGCATGATTTTGTCACACCAATCAATAGTCATTTAGAATAGTACACTTTATTGAACAAGTCTTATAAATGTTGACTCTAGAGTATCAAAAACTTATCATATGTTTCTACCACCAATCCTATCAGAAATGACTTTTAATGTTGGGAAACTCTCATGCTCCCAGTGGTCAATGCAAGCTTTTCAATTTTTACTTTTAGCTTAAAAGCTTAAATTTCATCCTTGGCAACAAGCATTTTTCCCCTAATATTTCTGATTCCATTGTTCATTTTTTTTTCAGAAAATATCTAGCAAGTTCCCAAGTCTGAAAAGCTATAGTATTCCTGTTGATTGTCCTTTCAGGCATAAATAATGTGCCATAAAATGGAGAAAATGTAGCTAGTTCAGTTTGAAATTCAAATGTTTTTAGTAGTGCCTACAAGGAAAAACTCATTGCATTTTTATTTCCTTTACTTATGTTTCCTATTTTGGCACACCGATTATTTTTAAAGGTATAAAGCTAAGGATCACTATTTAATAGAGTTATCATTTCCTACTACGTTTTCAAGGTCATTTGTAAGTTAATATGGTGAAATATATAACATCATTAGTACAAAAATGAACTTAAAGATTTCCTTGCAAAAAATACAAAGCTCTATGGACTAAATTTTGAGAAATGATGTGATCACTATTTCAATGAGTTAGGTAATTCTGAGACAACCAAGAAGCCTATTTCTTTTGCATAATTTTATTTCTTCTTTCATTCCCTTACCCTCTTCGTTCCTGTCTACTCTTCTTATTGTTATTATTGTTTTCACTTGGGAAAGTGGTACAAAACCCAAATGTGTCCAATGATTAATTTTTTTTGGTTGGTCGTGGGGTTTTAACTCTGGGCCTGGGCACTGTCACTGAGCTCTCCAGCTCAAGGCTGGCACTCTATCACTAGAGCCACAGTGCCACTTCCAGTTTCCTGGTGGTTAATTGGAGATAAGAGTCTCACAGACTTTCCTGCTGGGGCTGGCTTTGAATCATGATTTGAGGATTACAGGCACGAGCCACCAGTGGCCAGCTCCCAATGATTATCTTTTAAAAAGAGTTAAAAAAAGACATTGGAAACATTAAACCAAATAGAATGGCACATTTACTTCTCCATAACATATCCCAAAGCAAAGACTCAAGTCATCACCATAGGTCATGTCCCTAACGAAGTATCAGACAGGTATATGAATAAAAGTGAGGAGATCAATTGGATAGGTGCCCAGGAGCGGGGCTGCTCCTGGGTCATAGGGAAGCTCTATGTTTCATCTTTTGAGAAACCTCCATACTGCTTTCCAAAGTGGCTGAACAAGTTTACATTCCCACCAACAGTGTAGTAGTGTTCTTTTTTGGTCACATCACTGCCAGTTACTTTTCTCAATAATGGAACTTCTAACTGGGGTGAGGTGGAATCTCAATGTTGTTTGGATTTGTACTTCTTTTATGGCCATTCATACTACTTCTGTGAAGTTTCTCTTTAAGTCTTTAGCCTATTTATTAAATTGGGTTGTTTTTTCTTTGAAGATTTGTTTATGGGGGGTTTAAGCCACCAGCACAACCATTTTCATTCCAGCATTGCTTACCACAGCCAAGATATGGAATCAACCCAGATGCACCTCAGCAGACAAATGTATCAAGAAAATGTGGTATATATACACAATGGAATTCTATGCTATCATCAGAAAGAATGGCATTGCCCATTCATAAAGGAATGGAAAGACTTGGGAAAAAATATATTAAGCGAAGTAAGCCAGACTCAAAGAAACAGAAAGTGCATCATTTCCCTCATTTGTAATAATTGTGCCTTTAAATCTACAAGTGAACCCAAGGGATAGTAAAAAAAAATACACTTGGACACAATAAATTAAAAAGGCTCTAGACATTCACACATTGAGACCAAAGGAGGATATTCTTAGCAGAGGATCACAAGGGTTCAATAGCTATGTGCATGTGATCATGAAAAACTGATGCTTAATGAAGAACTCCAACAAACAGATACAAGAGGATTTTTAAAATTTTACTTTTTGTGGTTTTTTTTCTGTCTTTTTTTCCCCAATTTTGTCACTGTTTTTTTAAATTTCTGTAACCTTTTTCTTGTATGTCAATTTATCTGATTTGGGGAGGGCAAGGAAAAGCACAGAAATGTTGGGACAAAGGGTAAACTATTTCATCAGTGTTACTCAGTAGAAACTATGTTGGACATGAAATATATAGCTAGGGGGAGGAAAGGGTGGGGTGGGGAAATCCTGGGAGAAAATGAGGAAGAGGGTAACACTGTTCAAAAACAAATACACCCAACATCTGACTTATGAACCCTTCTGTACATCACCTTCATAGTAAAAATTTAAAAAGAAATTAAGGACAATGTTTTCTGTTTTAAAGATATTTTCCAAAACAAATGTTTTTTCCTTGTGGTAGTGGAAACTTATCCAAGGGTTTCTCTTATGTTACTCAAGAATTCTACCATTGAACCATATCCTGAGCCTACAGCACAGACTCTTGTGAGCCATGGTCAATCTGTGAAGCCAGGTGGGACCTGGGCTGACCTCTGCATTAATAGATATCCTCCAGTGACTCAGAAGTCCACGGGAGTTCTGCTCTCATGACAGATGACTAGATGGCTATATTGATAATTCAACATGAGACATTATGTAGAATCATATGAAACTCTTTTTTATAATTGCCTTCAGACAACGTGTTCCATCACCACTATCCCATATAAACTGGAATGGATGCATCCTGTGATTGAAATGAATTTACTTTTAATGGGTCATTATTCCAAGACTATGATTCAGTAACCACAATGTTAAAGTTGCAATGCTGAATCTGAAGAGTATCTGAAGCATAGAGAAATTAAACTATGGACTGTTGACTTCTGTGTCAACAGAAAAATGTACAAATTTTCAAATCTTAATGATTATCATCCTCAACATAGTTGCTTTTAATTTCGTTTCTCCTTTCTTACTAAATGCAAAACCTTTTTCTGTCATTGTATACTCCTGGGTGCTTCTTTTAAATTTAAATCCCTGTCTTCATGGAATTTCAAATATATTTCCAATTGAAAATGAAAGCTAGAAGCTACAGTGGGACATTCTCTTTGGTTTCTTCCCAGGAATAATGATTGTACATTTAACTTCACATGGCTACTTTCCTCCGTGTGTACCCTTAATTTCAAGTTAACCTCATATCCATTTTCTGGCATCTCAGCCAACTTCCCTTTAGTTCTGTTTCAGCAGGGACTAGGTATCTTCAGCTATGTGAGATAATATATGCTCTAAGTAAAGAACTCAATGACATACCTCCTCTAACTTTGTGCTTAGTATTATTTTTATTGAAACCTAACCTAATCCAGGCTGATCAAAGGTATCAGAATTTGTTTCATAAAAAAATGAAAAACTCCATTGGGCTGTAAACCAAGGAGTTTTGAGGAGGAAGGGAGTCATTTCTTGGGAGCTATTTTTTCATCACTCTGTGATTCTATTATTTTCCTTCCTCTTTATACCAATTCAGTACTAAAAATGACATCTCCTCTCTGTAAATATTCCGACATCTGTTCATATTTCCTCTTTCTTTAAACATGTGCAGACGCGTACACACACACACACACACACACACACACACTCACACACACACACACAAGCACACACACATTGCTATTTGTAGTTAGAATCTGGAGGAAGAAGGGGAATATCTATTCCTATCACTGCCATATGGTTCCTTTCCTTCTGTCTCACAGGCAAATTTTGGTCTAATAGTATAATTTTGTAGCAGGTCTGAGGGAAGTGATCTTTATTTTTAGAATAATTTTTAATAAAAGCATAGCTGACAGAATTCTAGAAAACAAATGTCATTATGAAGTGTCAATTTAGTTTATGGAATCAAAAAATTATACCTATATATATATCCATAAGAAAGCACTTAAAACTTTCTAGAAGATGAATAAAGTTTTTTTATTTATGCATTTATATTTGATAACTAACTAAAACTATATCTATATTATCTATTTAATCAAAATGGAATAAAAAAAGTTGTGCCAGAACTTAAGAAAACATATGACTATTTTGCATCCCAGGAAAAAAAGGAGATCAACAGAGATACCATCTATGGAGGATTTTGCAGCATTATTTAGTATAGCTAAGATATGGAACCAACCCAGATGCCCCTCAGTAGATGAATGGATCAAGAAAATGTGGTATATATACACAATGAAATTCTATGCCTCCATCAGAAAGAATGGCATTGCCCCATTTGTTAGGAAATGGAAAGACTTGGAAAAAATTATATTAAGCAAAGTAAGCCAGGCCCAAAGAAACATATTTATAGCATATATTTCTAACATATTTATAAGATGATTTATTTGTTGTTTTGTGTGTCCCTCCCCCACAGTATAGCCCCAGCTTTCACTGTATTTGATGCTGGTATAATTTGTGAAGGGGAAAGGAAAAAACAAATAATTTAAATAGGGATACATGTGGATCCATTGCAACAATGAGATGTACAAGTCATTATGTCGAAAAACGACCTTTACAACTCTGGCAGGGAGCGGCGGGGAGATGGGAAGGGATGGGAAGGGGAAACAAAGGAGGAGACAACAATGCTTGATAAGAAATGTACTCATTATCTTGCTCATGTAATTGTAACCCCTCTGTACAGTACTTTCACATTTAAAAAAAAGGAATGAATGTGGAGGGAAATAGTAAGTAAAATTATTGGTCATGAAAATATTCAAAAATATTCAAAAACGCTGAACTAGTCTCATTTATTTATCATATTACTCCTGTGCAACAACCAGTATTCCTTGAACTATACATTACTGCAGGAAAAATAGGATTGAAGTACAGTAAGGATGGAAACCATGTAGCAGTGGGTATCTACAGAGGAAACAGTTGCAGCAAATTTGGTCTTCTCTTAGGTACAAAAAAGAAAAAAGAAAATAAGATGCAGAAACAGGGTAGATTATGGTCAAGTAACTACCAATGCATAAATGTATAATTGTATAATCAAGATTATCAAGTTTTTCACAGGGAAATAATCTTGACATGACAATAAACTCTTTGAGATTGGAAGAGTCTCTAAAATCCCCAAATAACTACACTATTTACCCAGGATTTCAATATTTCCAATAATATAGTTTGTTGATAAAACACCGAGCCACAGTATAGAATGTCCTTATTTTGCAGTATAATTAAAGTATTAAATTGAATTTAACTTAAGTATTATAACTTGCAGGTAATGAAATCAAGCTTTATACTTAGTCTCCTGTCTGGGCCTGTGAACCTGACTGCTTATCACAGTGGCATATCGGAAATATGAAATGCACATTAATTCTTTCATAATAACTCATCATGAACAAGATCCATGAAAGCAGATATGGTAGTCCAATTGAACACATTTCCATGCAATCTTCAAAATCATATCTAGGAAGCTTAGATACCACATGGTTTTAAATATAATATGATCATATTTTTCATCCTTTTCTAAGGGAATGAACAAAAGGAATAGAAAAAATAATTTTATCCAGTTTAAAATTATGAAAGTTTGGGCTGGGTAGGTGGCTCAGTGGTAGAGTGCTTGCTTTGCATGCATAAGGCCCTGGGTTTGATCCCTCAGCACCACATAAGCAGAAAAAAAACCTGAACTGGCACTGTGTGTCAAGTGGTAGAGCGCTAGCCTTGATCTGAAGAGCTGAGGGATAGTGCCCAGGCCCAGAGGGCCCACAACCGGCAATATATATATATATATATATATATATATATATATATATATATATATATATA
>NW_012267259.1:4195565-4236948 GCF_000151885.1 Dipodomys ordii | reverse complement strand
CTTATGTGGTGCTGAGGAATCGAACCCAGGGCCTCATGCATGCAAGGCAAGTGCTCTACCACTGAGTCACCTTCCCAGCCCTCATATATAGTGTTTCTATTGATGTGCTGGGTAAATTAAATCAATAATGTCTTGGGTAGAATGCATATTGTAGGTGTCATTAAGAACATTTGTGATGTGTGGATGAAGGTCAAAATGTCAGCAAAGAACGGGCTTTGGTAGAAGTTGATCTCAATGCGAATGGACAATTTTGAAGGGCTCAACACTTCTGTGGAATCAGTAGTACATACTGTGGTGATAGTAAAAGAGCTAGAATTATAAATATAGTCTGAAGGTGTATCTAAATTGCTAACAAGGCTGTGATTAAATTTTAATGGCCAAAAAAACATTGCTTCTTATGTATGTGGAAGAGAACATAGCTTGCTGTAATGGATTCTACCCATTTTGGAGATGCTGTAAAAACTACTGAAATGACAACACAGGGTTTCAAATGGGACATGAACTTGGTGGATAATGTAGAGCTTGAGACAGCTGATTCTAAGTCAAAAAAATAACTGCTGTAGCTAAAATATTTCAACTACCATTTCAACTACTGTAGAGAAATCTCTCCTGAAAGAGAGATTCATTAGTATGACAAACTTCACTCTTGTCTCATTTTAAGAAGTTGCCACAGTCATCCAAAATTTTAGTCCCTTACTGCCCTGATCTCTCAGTAGGCATCAATATTAAAATAAGAACCTCCAACATAAAAAAGATTATGGCTCACTAAAGGCTCATTCCTTTTGGTTAGCAATAAAATATTTTAATTAAGGTATATGTACCATTTTTACATAATGCTATTGCATAGTAACGGCATATACATTAATGTAAATATAAATTTTATGAACCCAAACATTGTGTGACTTGCAACAGTCTGTTGTTGATTTATTGCCGTAGTCTAGAATTAAATCGGCAACATCTCCAAAGTAAACCTGTGATCAACTCTGAAATATAAGTAATACTTAACAAAACAAAAATTTATTGCAACCATGAGTTAGTAATCCACTAGTAATTAATAAGTGTGAAACTTTTAAGACTAGAAATAACAGAAACCATGTCAAAATTTATTTCAATAAAAAGAAAATATTACAGAGAAAATTCAATACATCATGTAATCCCAATTATTCCACGAGAAATTCTTGTTCTAATTCTATAGATATTTATTTCATGTCTATACATAGCCCCCAAACCATCCAGTTACAGTTAAACAAAGGAAAAATAGATTGCATTTCTAATAGAAAGATTCAATTAGGACATTAAGGAAACCAAAATAAGAATTCCACTGGAGAGGCCAGTTCTTTTAGCAATCTAGTGTCTAAAGCAGATTTATCATTTTGCAATTCAATCTGCTTCTTGGCACTCGAATGTGATGAACCATGAATAAAGTGAACTTGACAACCACAATGGCTCTTCCAGTCCATCATCCATTTCCCATCACATATGATAAGACATTTCAAAATGTTTCAATGCTTACTGAGCACTTCTCATTGACATTTCCAAAAAACCCATTACAACTGTTTACTAGTAATTTATGCTGTTAAAAAGTATAATTCCTCACAAGTGAAAATTCAATTTGTCTTAAACCATTAATCAGCAAATTAAATCAGGAATTTTCTGCTTTTGAATGAAATAGTAGTACTATTCATCTGGAAATTATGAACTAGCATGGGGAAACTCTTAAAATATATCACTCATTTTACATAAGAAACACTCCTAGCTCACTTCTCTCTTACTGTGTTTCCTAAGCTCAGATGCTGTCTCATCTCTCATAAACCACACTGATAAGAATGCAAGACCTGACCTAAAAACGCCCCAGCCACCAGCATCAATAGCAGCTCCTTGCCAGGACTCACAGCATTGTACTGCCTCTTCCTTCCCAGTTTCACTTCCTTCCTTCCGTTGCTTTTTGTGCCTATATGGCAGAATGTGTGTAGTTACCCTAAAAAGCTTCTGTCCTCCTCTCTTTGCCTTGTGACTGCTGTTGTTCTCTCCTGGTGAATCTTCTCTGAGCCTAGTCACCTCTTCTTCTTTAAGATGATTGGCATGTGTCATTCCTCTCCCCTACAGAGTGCTAGTGTTCATGGCTTTCCTCCCTTACAGAGCAGCCTATTTTCCTTGTGTCTATTACACCCCCCCATACAGAACTGCAAGCTGTTTCAAGACAGTCTTCCAGCATCTCTTCTCTAGCAAGTTTATAGGTATATAAGGCATTTGGCAAATAGATAAGATTACCTGTGGAATAAAGAATTTCTTTAGCGAATAAACTGAAATAGGCTACTGAAAAAATCAAATTAAACTGCTATTTGATTGAATTTAATAGGGCTCAATTACTTTAGCTACCTGATATGTGTCTGGCGCAATTTTAAGTATGTTTCACACAAGCTTTACGGAACATTTAGTATTATTTAGAATTAAGTAAGTCATTATAAACACATTAACAAATACTATCTTTTAAGAACAAAGGTTAGGAAGAGCTTTAAATTTTTACAATAGTATTTATAATTTAAATAAAAGTAAAGAATATAAATAAGTCCATCAAGCAACATGGTACTTTAGTGATCATGGAAAATACATCATTTCGTATGTTAACTTCTGGTACCACTTTTAGTGTTCCTATGTGAATAATATGATGGACTTTCATTTTAGTGTGTTTATTTTTCCTATTCAAATGCAAATTCATGTAACCTATTATTACTTCACACTGGTATTTTCAAAAAATTGATATTTATATAGAAAATATTAACATGATTTTTAAAAATGATAATCATTACTAGAAAATAAGAGCAACTAGGATTTGTCATCAGTTCATTCTCTGACTCAATTCTGTACTTACTGCAGATTTATGCATTCTACCTCAAAACCTACTTAAAAACATGAGGACAAATACTTTAAACACATCATCCTTCAACTTGTACATCGTGTGGTAAATAGTAAAAAGAAAAGGCTTAGCCAAGTATGACAAAAACTTGTAGGCATTGCCTATCTCCATATTTTTTAAATTTATATTTGAATTCATAAAAATTCTCAGTAGATGATTTTTTTGATTTTAGTTTTAATTTTAATTTAGTTTTCAATTAGGTAAGAAATATCTACACCTCTCCAAAATATACAAATGCTTTCCAGGGCTTTTGCTTTGTTTTGATTTGGTTTTGTTCTGTTGTTATGGCTGTTTGAGCACAGCTTTTGAATTTGCCAGGCTGGTGCTCTACCACTTATGCCCCTCCTATAACCTATTTAATTTTTTGCTAAATATTTTTTAGATAGAAACTTAAGAGACTTTTGGCCTCAAGCTATAATCCTTCTACTCTCAGCATCTTGAGTTGCTAAGATCACAGAGGCATGAATGACGAGTACCTGACTACTTTCTTGGTTTTTTTTTGTCTTTTCTTAGTCAAATTAGTAATGTCATATTAATCTAAATGGATTACAATTGTCTCTGGCCATAAACAAAATGCAAATCAAAACAACATTGAGAATCCACCTCTACCCAGTTAAAATGGCTAATATCAAGAAAACAAACAATAACGAATGTTTGTATGGATGTAGCCAAAAGAGAACTCTGTTACACTGTTGGTGGGAATGTAAATCTGTTCGATCACTTTGGAAATCAGGATGGAAGTCCTCAAAAGATATAACACTGAGCTACTTCTCCTTAGCATTTATCCAATAGACTACAAACAAGACCACACTAAACCTACCAGTACAGCCATGTTAACTGCAGCATTGTTTACCAAAGCTAAGATACAGAATCAGCTCAGATGCCCTTCAGTGGACAAATAGATCAAGAAAATATGGTAGATTTACGAAAGAGAATTCTCATCCATTAGAAAGAATGATATTGTATCGTTCATACAGAAATGGAAAGATTTGGAAAAAATTATATTAAGTGAAGTAAGCCAGACCCAGAGAAAAACAGGTGGCATTGTTTTCCTTGTTTGTGGTAGATAGAATGTGCTTATAAATCTATAAGTAAACACTGGGTGGTAATCAAGTATTTACAAGGAAATTATCTGAAATGGAATATTCTCTATGGAGAGTGCAAATAGAATAATTCCTTAAACATGTGTTTTTCAAAGTGAACTTATAACACCAAATGTGAATTTGACGACTGTGATTTCTAAATGCCTTTCGAAACTTTCACAATTAAAAATGTGATAAGCAACTTGTTTCCTTAAGCCTATTAGAAAACATAACTCTCTTGTCATATTAAAATAATCAAACATATTCTTGCCAACTTTTTGTGAGACTTTTCTTAGCTTCCCATCTGACTTAACAGATGCAATAAATATTAAGTATATATGATTATAAATATTTAAATTTTCATGGATGTAGTGGATCCCTAAATAAATGCATGGCTGTGTTTGGAATAAATGCTACATTTCCATCTGTGACTGCAAAATGGATAGAACATAATAGTGTTGCCAAAAGTTATTAACACATTTAAGTCAGTATCCCTGCCACTAGAGAATGATGAACACACAAGAGAAAAGGATGTTAAAAACACCCTCTTGTGTCAGGCACTGGCAGGTAATCTTAGCTACTCCAGAGGCTAAGATCTGAGGATTGCAGTTTGAAGCCAGTAGAGGTAGAAAAGTCCCCTTGAACTTCTTATCTCTAAAACACTACTTATAAAAGCTGAAAGTGGTGCTCTGGCTCATGTGGTAGAAAGCTAGCCTTGAGCACAAGGAGGCTCAAGTACAGTACTCAGGACCTGGATTTAAGCCCCAGGATGGGCATGAATAAATAAATAAATAAATGATAAAAATATAAGAAAATACCCTCTACCCTCACTTCAAATATCTAGAAACCTTAATTCCTGATAATTTATCCTCTGCATAACCAAAATATGTGTGTTAAGTTCATATAATTAGAAGTATAGAGAAGCCATCTTCTATGTTTTAATATGCCCACATTCAATTACAAAGCTATGCAGTGTGTGTGTGTGTGTGTGTGTGTGTGTGTGTGTCTGTGTTTCAAACAAGTCCTTCTAAGCCTTACCAGTGTAAGAAAAGTGATAATACAACTATTACACAGTCATGCAATAACAAATAGTGATTGCAAGAGGAGAGAAGAAATTTTATAGAGCATTCAATCCAACCTCTCATTATTTAGGAGAGGAAAATGAGCCCAGAGTCCTGGAGATTTTTCCCAAGGAAAGGAAGATAAGAGATAAAAACAACTTACCTACAATCATAATAATCAACGTTTACTGTCATAATTTGTATTTCTAAGCTCACCTCTGACACAGACCAGCCTCTGTGTCAGTAACTATTTTGTCTCTTGAACTTAGCAATTCTTCTCAAAAAGGAATATACAAATGCATGGGTACCTGGTAGTCGGATATTAACTTAGAGACACATCACCAATGCTCATTCTCATGTTTTATATTAGAAGACAAGCAATTAATATATAAGAAATTTAGCAATGCTCATCATACAAAGAAGCATGCAGCAAACATTAATGCAATGAGGAAATGAGTGAATGAATGAATGAATGAGGCCCAATTATGCATGCCTGATTCTCCAACAAACTTCAGCAAAACCTGGAAAAATATGAACGGCTTTTGACAAACCCTCTTCAGATGCCTTCAAGGAAGAACGTAATATAATAAAACCAAACTCAAAGAACAGAACAGAACCTGAACCGACTGATAAGTCAAAGGAGAACAATCGCTCGCTTCAGTCAAGACATCATTCTGAAGAGAACAAAGCCTGCTGAAATAAATACCTGATAGAATTCTGACTTCGGCTTCATTTCCTGTTCTTGAACTGGCTGGATTCCTAGCTGTGCACCGATAAATTCCAATGTCCCCGGGTTGAAGCCGGCTGATCTGCAATGCTCCAGAGGGCAGGACCACCACGCGGGAGTCTCCTGAGCCTGGAGCAAGGTCTTGTTGATTTTTCTGCCAGTGTATGGTAGGCATGGGCTCCCCGAGGACTTCACACTTGAGAAGCACCGTGTCTCCCATGAAGGCCGTGACAGATTCTGTCTGGGAAAGGAACCTCAGGGGTCCTAGAGGGGGAAAACAGAAGGAAAAATGAGAGCCCCAATAATTGCCAATGAATAGAATCCTACCTTATGCTCATGATGGAAAGTTAGCGTGCAGAGAGGGTGTTTTCTTCACATCGATTCATTTGCTCTTCACAATTCATCATCTCACATAGTGGTCTGACCACTATGAGTTGGTCTGGTGGAAGACAAACCACGAAGATATGGCCATTCATCTCTGAAGCTTACTGTTTTACTCTTGGTTATAATATAGCCATGTAAAATAAACAGAAGCAAATGATAGTGTTCTAATTTTGTAGATGAAGAAATTGAGGCTCAAACAGCAATATTCTATAGGCAACTTCACCTTGTACTGGTGATATGCTCTGGCAGGTGTCCAACCCTTGGTCCAAAGCTATGAAGACATGGGGATTCTTGAAGGACTGGTCACATCGGCCTAAGACATTTTTCCCAAAGAAAGGAGCTGTCTCAATTGCCAAGTGTAAGAAGCAGTAAACTTCATCCATACCCTGATTGTTTAAGGTAGATGATCATCACTTAGCACCAGTTGGGGTGATGTTGTGGTTTTGTTTTTTTTTTAAAGAGAGAAATCATAAAGTTGACATGCACATATCTTGTGTTTTTGTGAATTTTTTGTAACTTATTTCATTTCTTGGCTATGAAATTGGATAGTAGTATGCTCATATGACATGATGATATTCCTGAAAAATAATGTGGAAAATCATGCATTCATGTGAGTGATTCAAGAAGTCAAGGGGATAAAGGAAAATATGTAAACTGGTCATTGCTGAGTATAAGCACAGTGTCTAAGAAGCCTATGTATCCTAATTCTGTAGAAGGGAAGGGTAGGAAATAATTTGATCTCACCCTGTCAACCCCTCTATAAACATATAGATATCTGTGATGAAAGTATTTTGGATATTTTTATCAATAAATTCATATGAATTAAGCAGCATCGATAAATCATTCACAGATATATTCTTACAGCTAATAGTACCCAATGGTTTTAAGTCCTGAATTCCTGTTCTACTCACCCTTGGTATATTTTGATAATCCCAACTACATTTTAATCATACTGGAATAGTTTTCATTGGATACACACTTCAAAAATATTGATTCCTTCATGAGTTTCTGGTCTATATCAGCTTGACCTAATCATATCTGAAGGTACTGTGATGTTTTAAGGTTCATTTTAATTAAGTCAAAACTTCCCAAGACCAGAATTAAATTTTGTCAAGAAGTTTTGATTTTTCCATCAACATTAGTCAATAACAAATCCTATTGTGTTCAACTTTCACTGTTAGTTTGAACTTGGGTCTATTAATTCTCAGAAACTTAATTTTCTCCTATAAGCCTATAAGAAAATTTAGGTAGTTACAGAAGGTCAAAGGTGAAAAGGCCTGTGTCAAACAGAATTTAATATGAGAAGCAATAAAAAAAAACATAGAGAGGATGCCCCAGGAAAAGTAGAATTTCATGGTCCTTTCAAAGAAGAGTCTTCTAACCACAAGATAACTAAAACTACAGAGGAGAAAATCACATCAATGTCACAGATGAAATGGGTGTAAGCTGCTGAAAGATACCATCATTATAGCTATACCTGCATTAAAAACAAAACAAAAACATCAGCTAGGCATCAGAGGCTTACAACTACAATCCACCTGAGGTTTGGGGAAGAAAAGAAACTCATGTCCAACTAATCAGGCTAGAAGTAGAGATTTGGCTCAATGGTAGAGCATCAGCATTGAGCAAAACATAAATGACCTATGTTTCTTCGTGCCTGGCTTATTTCTCTTAATATAATTTTTTCCAATTCTTTCCATTTCCTAACAAATGAGGCAATGTCATTCTTTCTGACAGAGGCATAGAATTCCATCATATATATATATATATGTGTGTGTGTGTGTGTGTGTGTGTGTGTGTGTGTGTGTGTGTTTGTGTGTGTATACATATATATGTACATGTATATATGTATATATATATATATATATAAAAATCATATTTTCTTGAAACATTCATCTACTGTGGGGCATCTGGATTGGTTCCATATCTTAGCTATGGTAAATAATGCTGAGATAAACATGGGTGTGCTGGTAGCTTTGGTATGACCTTGCATGTGATCGTTTGGGTAAATGCCCAAAAGTGGGATTGCTGGGTCATAAGAGAGCTCTATGTGGAGTTTTGAGGAACCTCCATACTGCTTTCCACAGTGGTTGAACAAGTTTACACTCCCACTAACAATGCAGTAAGGTTCCCTTTTGACCACATCCCCTTCAGCATTTGTTGTTACTAGATTTCTTGATTAAAGCCATTCTAACTGGGGTGAGGTGGAATCTCAGTGTTGTCTCGATTTGCATTTCATTTATGGCTAGAGAGGTCAAGCATTTCTTCATGTGTCTATTGGCCATTGTTATTTCCTCTTCAGAGAAGGCTCTCTTGAAGTCCTTATCTCATTTGTTAATTGGGTAGTTGTTTCTTTGAAAATTTGTTGTTGGGGGATTTAATTTTTTGAGTTCTAAGTATATTTTAGATACGAGACCCTTGTCCATTGTATGGCTAGTGAAAATCTTCTCCCAGTCTGTGGGCTTTCTGTTGATCTTGCGAGCTATGTCCTTTGCCTTGCAGAAGCTCTGCAGTTTCATGCAAACATAGGTCCCATGGTTTCCCTTGTTTGTAGTGACTAGTACATATCTAGGACAAGCAGAGAAGGTCAAAGGCTATGTACATATGACCACACGAGATAATGTTAAGCAAATGTACCCCAAGACAGGGACACAAGGGGTGTTTTTTTTTCTTTCTTGCTAGTGTTTTTAATGTATTTACAATGCACTATGGGATTCTTTTGTTTCTATTGTATTTTCTTCCCCCACGGTATAACCTGTTTTCACTGGATTTGATGCCGGTGTTCTGCACATTGTATATATATATATATATTTGTAATTTTGGGAGGGGAAGGGATATTGCAGAATGGTTAAATGGGGATGCAGGCTGACCCATTGTGACAACAAGGTGTACAGGACACTATATTGAAAATAAACATTACAATGTCGGGGGGGGTGGGATGAGTTGTGGAGGCAGGAAAGGAAGTGATAGTAGGCAGAAAATGAAGGAGGAGGCAACCAAAAAAAACATAAATCAGAGTCATGTCACCAGCGCGCGCGCGTACACACACACACACACACACACACACAACCCTTGAAATCCTGTACATATTATTAAGGTTATTGTTGAAGAAGATCTTATTGCTGGACAAAGAGAAAAACCTTAATGTTGAATCAAATGTACCAGTGGTATTCTACAAACACACATACACACACACACACACACACACACACACACACACACACACACATACAAACATAGATGTATATATGGATTAAAATTACTCATTGATTCTGAAATTAAAGCTCTGGATTTGGATCTATGAAGCTACCTGCTTCAACATCTATCACCTCTCACTTGTCAAATTCTATTCTTCTTTGCCAGTTATTAGAAGAACTAACATATGATTGTTGTATCTACCATTGGAGCACAAAAGCAAATGAAATCAGTTAACTTGTATCTTCACTATTCAAGTTTCAACCTCGTTCTAGGCTATTTTTAGTGTATAGTTTTGGATCCATTCAAAATAATAGAAATATAGTCCATTGGTCTACTACTAACTAATGTCAGTGTGGAGTCAGCATGTATATATAAAAAAATAATAGTTTGGCACTGGGTACTGATGGCTCGCTCCTAAAATCCTAGCTACCTAGGAGGCTGAGATCTGAGGATCACAGTTCAAAGCCCACCCAAGTAAGAAAGTCTGTGAGACTCTTATCTCCAATTAACCACCAGAAAACCAGAAGTGGAGCTGTGGCTCAAAGCAGTAAAGTGCTAGCTTTAAGCAAAAAAAAAGCTCAGGGACAGTGCCCAGGCCTTGAGTCCAAGTCCCATAAATGGCTTATATATATAAAAAAGAATAGTTTGTGTATACCTCACAAAGAAGATGTGCCACCAATAGTGGCAGACATTGTAAGGCTTGTGTTGCATAAGAAATTCCAAAGAAACTTCTTGCATTTTCAATTGAATAGCTATCCTCTTTATGCTCTTCTTTGTTCATCCTTAGTTGTTATTTTCTTCCCTTGTCATTGAAAAATAGGAATAAGTTTCTCATACATGCAAGTTATAGATTAAGAGGATTTGGTAAATTGCTAAAATATTTTAAGTGTACAAATAGATGGTCCTCTGTAAGTTACTTGCCTTATATATAAACATCTATTTTATGTCTGAATAGCTGTAGTAGGTGAAAATGGAATTGCGAGCTAACTCTATAGCATAAAACAAAACATAGAAAAGAATTTAAATTCCTTTGAGGCTTGACATTTCATGTTCATATCATGGTAAGTAATGGAATGGCTCCTATTCTGCATGTCATTTCAATATGAACTTTATGAGGACTTAAAATCTTAACAAACAGAGATAAGAACTATATCCTATTTGAAAGCTGAACATAAAACGTTTGGAAATAGCAAATAGTTGATTATTATTTATACTGGGAGATTATAAAAATAGTTTGTAATATTTTCTTTTTGTCTCTACAAAGATTCTACATAGTATCAAATCAAATCCAAGTTTACAAGAGTTTGTGTGGTCTGACTTAATCTTCCAACATTGGGGCACTCTGAGTTTTTTCTGAGTAGTTTATTAGTGATAAAAATCTCATGGACTTTTCTGGTCTGGCTGGCTTTGAACAATGATCCTCAGAGCTCAGCTTCCTGAGCAGCTAAGATTACAAGCATGAGCCACTTTTGCCTGGCTTAGTAGTGAATTTTCAATATATGAATATGGGTATCTAAAAAATGAATGCTAAAATCACCTTATTTGTAAAAATAAAACACAATGCTTTCAGAAGTTGTTTCATGCTGTAATATAAGAAAAAAATTTCCTGTGTTTCATGCAATTACAATGCTTAATAGATTCTTATAAGAAATTGTTACTTGCTCAACAAGAGCCAATTCAGTTTCATCAGATCATGAATTTTCTTTCCTTTATCCTTTCTTCATTCAAATCCCATCCAAAGATAAAAAGGTATTCCTAAATAACTTGTTTGGTGTTCTCTCAGGAAACTCTGACATTCTCAAATACTCCAAGTCTTTTGCTTAATTATACACCCAGAAATCTAGTACAATGTACCTTATAGGCTCATTCTCCACAATGTTGGCAATACACATCTTAGCTCTATTGAATCTGTCTTGAATCTAACCATGGCTTACTGTTGAATTATATTTCTTGATGTCTTTCCTCTAAAAATGAATGTCTGTCCCTTAACATCTACCTATCAAAACTTAGTCTATTTCCTAGGCTTACCAGAAACCACCTATCTTTAAAATTTTATATTACTCGTAATTTACAGTTGCCATAACATAGGCTAAGTATATAAATAAAACCTGAACATGTCTGTATGTTTCTGTTAGGTTTTCTGTAGTTTATGTCCACAGGGTATATTAAATATTTACTGAAAGATTAAAACACCAAGCATAAATATTTGCTGAGGGTCTGTGTGACTCTCAATGCTTTGTAACATTTACACATTGAAAATGGAGTTTGCATTTTGGCTCTATCAGGTGGCAACAACTCAGAGAGTTTGGGAGGGTCAATAATTACGTACTGGAATGCCTGGCTTCCTAGGGTCATGCTTCTGCTTCACTACTTTACTAGTTGGATGACTGAACAAGCTCTCAGTTTTACAATTTATTCTAATCGCCTTCAAAAATGGTATCTCTAACCTTTACAAGTGCTCTCCTCCTTCTTTCTTTTGCTTCTTTTTTCTTTTCTTTGTATGTATACTTTTACTGGGGTGTCATACACACAGGACAAGCGTTCTACCACTGACTTACACTTCAGGCTCACATGAGTCATTTAAGTAATAGCTCTTGGTAGATGCATTTATGTATAAAACTGTTATGGGAGCAAAACTCTATGAAATCAGTTAGTGTACTGTAGCAAGATTACAAAATAGATTTGGTACTGAAGTACTATACATCTTCAAGAAGAATGTCTTCTACTTGTCAACAATCTCCATTCTTAAGGCTCCCAGTTTAGAAGTGATGGGGATAAACTTTGTTGTTTGGTAAGTACAGTTGGGGTTGTGTAAGCATGAGTTCCACATCTGAGGATCCAGTCAATTGAGAATAATTGAATATATATATATGTATAAACTATATATATGTATATATATATATAGTTTATACTAAGCAGAACCAATTTTTTGTGATTCCGAAAGGAACAGATTGTAGTATTATGCATCACTTATATTCTTTTAGGTATTCTAAGTCATACAGAAGTAAAGAATACAGGGAAGTGTGTATAGATTGTACATAAATACCATGTCATTTTATGCAATAGATGAATTCTGCAGAGAGGTGATGTGGATACTGAGGGAACCACGTATATTCTACCTTTAATCATATTCTTACAGATAATAGTCTCATCTAGTCAGATCTTCTGAATCATTTACACAACATACAAACTTGTTTTTAGTGCTTTTAGGGGCTTTCCAACTTTAGCTTTGGGATAAGATAATTTTCCGTGAATGAACTGCAAACAAGGTTTGATCTGTCACACCTATCATGGCCTGGAATGTTACCTTAACTTTATTTCTAGGCACACCTAAACCTGTCTCAGCTGCCCCACCCTGCAGCAATTCCCAGGTTTAGATGCAATCTACACCTCTCTGGGTTAACCAAGAGGTGACCTAAGGAATTCTAAAGAAGAAAGAGCACCTTGTTTTCAAAATGGAAAAGTTGGATATATATGGAAACTTCATTTTATTCCCATCCTCAAAAATGATAAATTCAGCCGGGCGCTGGTGGCTCACGCCTGTAATCCCAGCTACTCAGGAGGCTGAGATCTGAGGATCATAGTTCAAAGCCAGCCCGGGCAGGAGAGACCGTGAGACTCCTATCTCCAATAAACCACCAGAAAACCAGAAGTGGTGCTGTAGCTCAAGTGGTAGAGCGCTCCCTTGAGCTGAAGAGCTGAAGGACAGGCCCAGGCCCAGAGTTCAAGCCCCACGACTGACCAAAAAAAAAAAAAAGATAAATTCAGACTCTTAATTCCAGTTTTATAGATGTGTCTAGTTGTTAACCTTAGAAATTTCATTAATGTCACCAACCCTCATTAGAGTTCTATAGCAAGCATTATATGCCATTAACAAGAGATCCATAGCCCTTAAGAGATAACCATAAGTGGCCACTCTGTTTATTTCTATTTCTATAAATGACTCCTCAATTATTATTTCTGGCTACCTTAATGCTCAAGGTTTTCATTAAGCTTCTATTCAATTCATTTTTTTAATCTTGGTTACTTTGTTAAATATTGCTGGAAAGTTAAACAGCCATAATTCCAATCGGTTTCTAGAATACTTGCTAGCTCTGCAGAAAAAAAAAAAAGTGAGGTTTTATTTCCTGTGGCCTTTTTGGCCTCCCCTAACTAGACAGAATTTGATCTTTCTCTCTGTCCTCAGACTTTCCCCCCAATTCATCTCCCCCGTCCTTTCTCTCTCTTCTCCCTTCTACTCTCTGGCCAATATCAAAAGTGGATGTTGATTATAGCCATTCTAACTGGAGTGAGGTGGAATCTCAATGTTGTTTTGATTTGCATTTCTTTTATGGCTAGAGAGGTTGAGCATTTCTTCATGTGTGTATTGGCCATCCTTCTTTCCTCTTCAGAGAAGTTTCTCTTTAAGCCTTTAGCCCACTTATTTATTGGGCAGTTGTTTCTTTGGGGATTTGTTGTTGGGGGATTTAATGTTTTGAGTGTCAGGTATATTTTAGATATCAGACCATTGTCCATTGTATGGCAAGTGAAGATCTTCTCCCAATCTGTGTGCTTTCTATTGAGCTTGCTAGCTATGTCCTTTGCCATGCAGAAGCTCTGTAATTTCATGGAATCTCATTTGTCCAACCTTTCTTTGATTTGTTGTGTTTCTGGGTCTCTATTAAGAAAATTTTGGCCTATGCCAAGGAGACCTAGGGTTTCTCCTATTCCATCCTGTTATGTTTTCAGTCTGCTTTGACTCTGAGATCTTTGATGCATTTGGAGTTGATTCTGGTGCAGGATGATATAAAAGGATCTAGCTTTAGTTTTCTACAAGTAGTTAACCAATTTTGCCAGCACCATTTACTGAAGAGGCTGTCTTTCTTCCATTCTATTTTTTTAGCTCCTTATCAAAGATTAGATGCTATAGGTCTGTAGGTTCATTTTTGTGTTTTCAATTCTATTCCATTGGTCCTGAGGTCTGTTCTTGTGCCAGTGGTAAGCTGTTTTGATTACTATGGCTTTGTAGTAGAGTTTGAAATTTGGTATTGATATTCCTCCAGCACTGTTCTTTCTGTTGAGGAGCGTTTTTGTTATTCGGGGTCTTTTATTGTTCCATGTGAATTTTTGGATTGCCTCTTCTATTTCTTTGAAGAATGAGGTTGGAATATTGATAGGTATTGCATTGAATTTGTAGATAGCCTTGGGAAGTATTGCCATTTTCACGATGTTAATCTTTCCAATCCAGGAGCATGGGAGGTTTTGCTACTTTCTAAGTTCTGTTTTGACTTCCTTTTTCAAGTTCTTAAAGTTTTCATCATAGAGGTCCTTCACTTCTTTGGTTAATTCCTAGGTATTTTATTTTTTGTGGGGCTATTGCAAATTGAGTTGCTTTCCTAATTTCAGCCACACTTTTCTCATTATTGGCATACAGAAAAGCCATTGATATTTGAGGGTTAATTTTATACCCTGCTACTTTGCCAAAGTTTTGAATCAGCTTAAGTAATTTGGGAGTGGAGTCTATGGGATTCTTTAAATACAAGATCATGTCATCTGCAAAGATGCAGAGTTTCCTTGTTCTTTCCCTATTTGGATCCCCTTTATCTTTGCATCTTGTCTTATTGCTGTAGCTAGGCCTTCTAATACTAGATTAAAGAGAGATTGGACATCCTAGTCTTGTTCCTGAGTTTTTTTTCTTTCATGTGATTGTTTCTAACACATGTATAAGATTATATCTTTGTTGCTTTATATGTCCCTCCCCCATGGTATAAACCCTGCTTTTACTGTATTTGATGTTGGTATAATTTGTGGAGGGGAAGGGAAAAAACAAATCGTTTAAATAGGAATACAGGTGGACCCATTGCAACAATGAGATGTAGAAGTTGTTATGTCGAAAATGAACTTTACAACTTTGTGGGGGGAGGGAGGATTGGGTGGGGTGGAGTATGGGAAGGGATGGGAAAGGAAAACAAAGGAGGAAGCTAAAATGCTTGATAAGAAATGTACTCATTATCCTGCCCATGTAATTGTACCCCTCTGTACAGTATTTTCATAAAAAAGTGGCTATTATTTTCTTGGTTTCCATTTTCCTTGGTTGTCAAATATAGGCATACTATACACTATTTAAAAGATAATTTCTTTTTGTTTTAGTCCCTCACCAAATTACAGACTTTAGAATTATCTTATATCTACAACTCCTGCAGATTTCCATATAACTAAGAAAATGAATAGCATAGTTCTCTTGCTATATTGTTCTCTATTGCTTTCTATTTTACACAAGTGGAGATAACTCTCATCTATTTTCCTATCTTAATGGTGTGTGTGTGTGTGTGTGTGTGTGTGTGTGTGTGTGTGTGTGGTGCTGTTCTTGGGCTCAAACTTGGGACCCAAGCACTGTCCCTGAGCTTTTATGCTCAAGGCTAGTATTCTACCACTTGAATCTAAGCTCCACTTTTGACATTTTGGTAGTTAATTATAGGTACGAGTCCCACAGACTTTCCTGCCTGGGTTGACTTTGAACCACAATACACATACCTCAGCCTCCCGAATAGGATGATAGGCATGAGCCACCAATGCCTGGCTGTCTTATTCTTTTTGACAATGTGTATTTACATATAAATGAATCTTTATGCCATTTAAACTACAATGAGTAAAGCCACACATTTGTGTTCAATCCACTATGTTTAATTACCAATAACATCTGTACTAGTGTTTTAGGAAGATAATTGGAGCAAATTTCATGGGCTTCTCTGACACTGGCCATTAAAGGAAGGCTAGCACTAACTAGAGAAGCAGGGAGCTAGAGGGAAATACAGTGAATTCTTCATGGAAAGTGAAAAAGAGCTAATGCTAACAAACAGACTCAAATCCACCCAGATATACATCTTTTCCTTTGAAAATAGACTGTTTGCAAGAGAAAGAGATATGCTATGTCAATGCAGTGTATGTCTGTACCTCCTAAGTTACATAGAGGACCTGTGGGTGTGTGGAAATGAATTTACCCATCCTTCTTTTAAATCACTCCTGGAAAAATAAAGTTATCAGAGATCTCAAGGCTAGCTTCATTCCAGCTAGGACAATCTGGGCAGGGACATTAGAACCGACCTTCTCCCCTAGGACATTACATATTTCCTCAGATGCTAGACCCAACCCAAATGGTTTTGTCACCAGGACAGTTGTAATGTGAATAGCAAAAAGCTGCAAACAGTTTTCATTTCAGCTTTTTTTCCTTTGTGATGCTAAAAAAAATAAAGGAAAAAAAAAGTATTAACAAATCACCATGGCAATGAATAGAAAGCAGCTAAATCTGTAGGGACATCAAAAGTGTGGGGCTCTCGGAATTAAAATAGAGAGAACAATTGTGACTCCCCCCTCCAGCTTTCCACTTATGCACACATGTACCACACAGACTCAGAGAAATCTTCTCATCAGACTCAGGCAGTCAGAAAGCTGCAATAGCTTAGACAGGCACTCTCCATTAAATCTCAAACTACTTCGGGTTTTAAGCAAATGTAGAAATAAAGCATTTCATAATCTAGGTTTATGCCAAGACTCATTGCCTCTCGGGATCTTCTCCTCCTCCTCCCACACATCCCCAGAATGGGCCTCTTCCTTCTCAATTCTAATCGGAAAGTGGCATATTCTTCTGATTTGCCCTCCAGCCTTGTTGGCAGATTATCAGGACCCACATCTTCTCTTATGGAAGGTCTAATTATTAAGTAATTAAAGTTCATTTTATAAAAAGTGACTTATCAATTGGGGGACAGACCTTGGGGTTGGAATCATGCCTTGCTTTTAAATATTCAGAAATCTGGTAATAGTCTGGAACCGCCAAGAGGAGAGCTGCCTTAGAAATGCTTTGTTTGCTCCAAATTAAAGCCTGAAGGTTACGTCCCTTCAAAGCCAGACTCTATTTGCCCCTGTTTAATTGTCAAATTAACTGCAGGGCAGAGAATAAAGGCAAGACAGAAAAGAACTTCTGGAGATTTAGTTCTTTGAAAAGGGCAGCCCAGAAGTATTAAAGAATATTCCTGTCCCATTCCAGGCTTTCAGAATACTTTTTTTCCTTCCTTCCTTCCTTCCTTCCTTCCTTCCTTCCTTCCTTCCTTCCTTCCTTCCTTCCTTCCTTCCTTCCTTCCTTCCTTCCATCTCTCTCTCTTTGTCTCTCTCTCTCTCACTGTCTCTCTCTCTCTTTTTCTCTCCCTCTCTTTCTCTTTCTGGTTACAGAATCCTATGTGATTAGTGGTTGACCAAATAGTTATGTGTAGACATTAAAATATTGGTCTAGTAAGCAAACCTGATAGGTCTCTCCAGTACAGTGATCTTGTAAGAAACAACCCTGTAGTTACTCAGTTCAATTGTACAAGTTACAATAGAGAAATATAAAGGAGAAAGGAAAAGAGTGTGGGGAAATTAAAAGACAAATCATTTTATCCATCTAGTTCTGCAAGTTTAGCAGTTTACACACAGTTAACTCATCTCCCTAGCTCCAAATAAAATAAAGGTCATCAAGTTTTCATGGAATCATTTTTGGAGTTTGTCTAATAGAAATACTTAAAGACTGACTTAGACATAGGACCTGGAAGCAGGCAATCATTTGGAGATTTCTAAAGTCCCAATGACTGTTAATAATCCGGATGCTGCCTTTTCACAATCTCATCTACTAGGCCTGCTCCATTATTTCTTACTTGTTTTTCAAATCCATGAAATAATTCTGAATTTGTTCAAGTCATTCTTAGTAATAGCATCCTCAGTATCATGGTACCAGTGTAAAAGTTAAGAAAGCATATTCTCTCTGAAGGGCTGAGTTTCATAAAGGTACTTACACAGGCTCAGCTAGCTAGTCCAGACATAAATTTCAGTACCTTCAACTTTCCCTGGAGGTTCTTATTAGGTATGAATTATATCCATGCACCAATGGACCTGCTCCTTTTGGGTTTCACAATCTAACCAGCATGATCTAGCTTGGCTCATCCAGATTCTTCATCAACTTCAAAGTCAAGAGTGTTTGGGGAAAATATCATTCTAATAGTATTTTTGCAACTTTCATTTTATCTGAGTTATTATATATCTATCTTCAGCACAAGATTAAATAATGAAGATCTTTACCATTTCTTCCTCAAGCGTCTATGTACTACCATCCCTAGATATATACTGTTCCTAAGTATAATCAAATTATATAAAATATCAATGTTATTATTCTACACAAATTTATAATGGAGTCCTCCTTAGTAAATCATAGAGCTAAATAATAAACCATGTACAATTGGTAACTACATTTCAGCTGGGCTGTGTAGTAAATCTTTGCTGACTGAAATAGGTTCTTCCTGTGAATATGTATGAATTTTTTTCCAAAGTAATTAGAAGTTAATTGCCTGATTTACTTTAAGTTCTTTGATAGGAATTCTTCAAAGGATAAACCTGTAATACAGAACTATTTACTGTAGCCAAGGTATATAATCAGCCCAGATTACATGCACTAGTAATAAAAATCAATGAATATTAGCAAAAATAATACAAAACGTTAGCCTATCATATCAAAGACTTTCAAAACTGGTAACTACCCTTCTGAAAGTTATTTTCTGAAATGTGATTTGGCCATGTGCCTCAAAAGTTTACACATTTTATTACTGGTAGAATTCTATCCATAAATCCAAAAAGAAAAAAAAACCTTTAGGGTGATATTGATCAAGAAGTGTTACATTCATGAAGTGCTTTGTATTTAAAAATAAATAAACAAACAAACCAGTACAACCATGTTCATTGCAGAACTATTAACCATAGCTAAGGTATAGAATCGGCCCAGATGCTCATCAATGGACCAATGCACTAAGAAAATGTAGTATAAACACAATGCAATTTATTCATCCATGAGAAAAAATGATCTCGTACTATTTGTAAAGAAATGGAAAAGCCCATAAAGAGTTATATTAAGTGAAAAAGTCAGGCCCAGAGTGAAAAAGGAAATATATTTCCCTTATATATAGATGCTAAATTTCACTTATAAATATAAGTAAATATATTGGGTGGTATGCAAGTATATAAAATTTTCTATCAACAGATATATGGCGATTCAAAAGAGAGCTCGTATAATGTAAATCCTTAGAAAGACAAAGTCAAAGTTTAACAAAATAAGTACCAGGAAGCAGGTATTTGAAATAGGCGGGCTGGGGTTAAGGATAAAAGGGTAGACAAATAAAGAGGTTAAGAGGGAGAGAATGCAGTAAAGAATACAATCTATATCCTACAAAATGAAGACCAAAGAAGAATGTGATGGATAGGGGAGAGATGGATGAGAATGTCAAAGAGAATGACTGATCCAGATGCATTGTATTCATAGACTGCTACATCCAATGGCAACTCCTTTGTACAACTGCTCAAATAAAGGTATGAAAATTTCAAAATATTTAATGCATAAAAAAGAAAAAGATTAGATGTGTGGAATTATTTAATGCAATGTTATTTAGTAAAAAATCAAAAGTGGAACAACTGAAAAATTGTTAATTGGTTAGGCTATTTCCACTAGACATATATATATATATGTATATATATATGTCATTATACAACTATAGAAAATCAGATCAAGAGTCTGGGTGGGGTGGCTTTTTGCTTGTTCTGGAGTAGGGTTCTGCTATGTACCCTAGAGTAGTCTTTGACTCATGATTTTCCTGAGTTCGGAGATTATAGACGTGTACCACCATGATGGGAAAACATCTTTCAAAGTCAGTGAAAATTACCTATATTTTTTCTTAAAACAAACACACCTTTAAAGATACCAAAGGAATCTTTCCACATGAATCTAATATTAATTATAGCATTATATTCAGTGAAAAGCACAGACAACTCTTTGTGAGCATATTGACTTTGTGAAGAAATGTTTATCTCCATAGGCTTTGCCAATAACTTTATTGCCTGCTCTACTTTGCAGGCAAAGTTCCTATTACAAGGTGAGATTGGTTTATAATCAACAGTAATGAATAATTTTACAGAAATTCAGACTCAGATTTTTCCATCAAGCTTAACTCTTATCATGCGTGACTAATGAACAGCCCCAATTCTCTTAAGTGTTTAGTATGAATGTGGCTGGTGAATATACATTTGAAAATGTATATTCAACTGAAGGCAGGAAGATTATTCAAAGCACAGCAAAACCAACTACCAAAAGTTGGCATAATATTCTGGTTTACATTCTGTCATTGTCACCATCCCTTTCTGACATTTCCAAAAACACATGTATTTACTTATTTTACTCATTTACTACCCTTCAGTAGTTGGACAAAAAGGTTTCAATTCGACATGTGAGTTTGTAAGTACAATGATATTGATCAATGTTGCCCCTTAAGTATTTTACCATGTCAAGGGCTAACTGCCCCTGGCAGCCCTGATTCTATTACATCATGGAATCATTCATTCTGTTAGTCAGGATGGTGGCTCATTTCATGAGTCATGCTGGCTGAACCACAGGCCATCCAGACCTTTGAACAAGCTTAATTTGAGGTGTGTTTATGACTATGTTTCTGGATGAGCTTAACATTTGTATCAGTAAACTCAAAAAGACAGAATGTTTTCTTCATTGTGGGTAGGTTTCATCAGATTTGCTGGGTATGTGAATAAAAAGAATTAGACATAGAAAAATAAATGATGTGTATGTGACTTTTGGCTCAGAGTTTTACTAGAACCTTTCCCATCATTCCCCCAGGTAAGTTTCTAGCTAGCCAACTGAAGATCTTGGGAAATCTTAGCCTCTGTAACTCTGAGAGGCAGTTCCTCAAAGAAATCAAGGCATATTACAAAGAAGTCTGTTTTTTTTCTCTTAGAATTTCAGTATATTTTTTCTTCCCCACAAAATCTATCCCATAGAATAAGAAGCAATTTAAACCCAATGGAAATAAGCATTTAAATTATAGAATTATAGCGGAACTATATAAGTTAAGGTTTTATTTGAAAGTTCCTGGGGAGGGAGGATTTGCACTCATAAAATGAATTTTTATGCTTATCCCACCCCACAATGAATATAAAAAATATTTCTGTTTAGTTGCATATTTATGTGATCTCTTTAATCTTCTTTTGAGATTCTGAAAAAATCAAAATTTAAAAATATCACCAAACATTTAGGAGCTTGACCCATCTAAGCAATTATACCTGAAGAATAAGCCATTTAAAAGAAAGAAATGCTTGGTTCCAATGTTTATAGCTTGATATGGGACTCAACCCATTTTGACAACAATTTTGAGACATTATTAAGGGAATCAGAAGAGAATAACTTAATCAAGTTTACATGTTTTGTTTTGTTTCTTATTACTCTGGCTCTGTATAGATTGAAGGAGTAAAGGCAAAATCAAGGGTAGAAAGAGTAATCCCCAAAAGAAATCTGACAGCAGTGAATATGGAAAGAAATATTACTCTGACCAGGGAGATAGCAGTTGGAAAAGGAGAAAAAGAAGCAGTCTCAATATATTTTGAGGTATAGTCATCAGGAACTCTTGAAGGTTAGGTGTGCTTTGCGAGGGAGAGTTGCAGGTTTGAAAATGAACCTGGGTTCCCAAATTAAATATTTAGGCTGCAATTTTGCTTGTTTTATGAGTGAATGTGGTTGTTTGTAAAGCAGCAAGATTAGTGGATTTGAGCAAGAGATGCTGCATTAAAGATTGATCAAGAGTAAGAACCTAAGTAAATTATCAAACCATAGCCTCTGGTCCTTAATAAGGGAGTTCTAGAGATACAAACTTTTAGAAGCCTTCCAATCATAAAATTACATAATCTTGTTATTCTGTTTAAAGGATCTAATATGAGGTCAGACCATACAGGTATTCATCAATATTTAACAAAACTAATACAATAGGCAGATATTCAGAGGCAAATAAACATTCTTCACCACTGTCTTGGTAGATCAAAGGAAAAAAACGTAGAGCTTACCAGAAAGCAATTACCATGAGGGACTTAAAACAAAGAACCTGATGATTTATGGTAAACAAGAGTCTATAAACACACCAATATTGCATCAACTAACTGAAAATAATACAAATAGCCATTTCCTTTGTACGTAATTACTGATAAACAACTCCCATTTGTTGTGCTTTCTCATTAATTTAGAGTCACAGAATTCTAATTTATTGGCTACGTAGATGGACTCTGATTCTCAAATTCTAAAATGCTGTTGTTTACATGTCATTTTGCTTTTTAACAAAGAGACAAGCTTCTAAGGTTAAAATGCCTTGATTTGGGGAAATGGCATTGTAGTTCAAAGTTGGAGAGTTCTAGCCTTGTGCAGAAAAGCTCAAGGACAGCACCCATTAACTGAATTCAAGCCCCATGACCGACACAACCAAAACAAACCTTTATTTTGCCTAAAGTTTGCCAAGTTGTTCACATTCACTTTGAATCACATTTTTATTTGGTGACAGTAGTGGGGCTTGAATTCAGGGTTGGGTGATGTCCCCTAGGTTTTTTTCACTCAAGGTTACTGTCCCACCACTTGAGTCACAGATCCTTATCTGGCTTTTTGATGAATAATTGAAGATGAGTCCCATGAACTTTTTTCTAAAGTCAGGAACAAGGCAAGGATATTCACTTTCTCTATGTTTCAATACAGTCCTGGAATTCCTAGAAAGAGCAGCAAGACAAGAGAACTATATGAAGGGTATCCTTATTTGCACAGGACATGATGTTTTATTCAAAGATCTGTAGAGACTCTTCCTCCAAGCTCTGGAAGCTGATTAAAAACTCTGGCAAATTGTAGGGTATAAAATCAATCCACAAAAAAAAGCAATTTCATTTTCAATAGTTACTCACAGAATAAAACAAATAAGAAGGAATGACTGTAACACAGGATTTGAAGAACCTCTACAATAAAAATCTATAAAGTAAGCTGGATGCTGGTGTCTCACACCCATAATCCTAGCTACTTAAGAGGCTGAAATCTGAGGATTGGGGTTCAAAGCCAGCCCAGGCAGGAAAGTCCCTGAGACTCTTATCTCCAATTAACCACCAGAAAACTAGAAGTGGAATTATGGTTCAAAGTGTTAGAGTACTAGAAACTTGAGTGAAAGAGCTCAGGGACAGCTCCCAGGCCCCAAGTTCAAGCCCCAAGAATGATGAAAAAAAACCTATAAAATTTTGAGGAAGAAAATTGAAGAAGACACAAGGAAATGAAAAGCTCTTCCATGATAATGAATTGACAAAATTAATATTATAATGTCAATACTGCCCAAAGCAATCTATAAGTTCAACACAATACTCATTTTTTTCTCTGAGATCGAGAAAAAAATCCAAAAATTTGTAGCCACCAAAGACCCCCAATTACAGAATCAATCCTGGGCAGAAAGAAGTAGTGCTGGAGGTATAACAACTCCAAACATCAAACTATACTACAGAGCAACAGTAATGAAAATAGCTTGGTACGGGCACAAAAACAGGCCTTAACCACAAAAAGTGGAGCCTTGGTTCAAGCTAGAGTGGTAGTCCTGAGCAAAAATGCTCAGGGACATGTCCAAGTCCTGAGTTCAAGACCCAGGACCAGCACAAAAATAATAAAAGGTAAACACTTCAGAGAGGTACATTGTGTACATAGTATATTAATTGAAATATGGCAGAGAATTAAAAACATGTAATTCCTGAGAAAGGTGAACTCAGTGTCCAACAAAATAAACATATCAGGAATTGAGTACTGAAGAGAAAAGTGGCATCATGGTGACGCATTGCATAAATGAAGAGAGGAAGTGTGGGAGAATGTAGTCATAATAGTCAACACATACCCTACAAGATTAAGAAAACTAAGGGTCTGGGTATGGTTGGGTGTGACGGGAGAATGCTGAAAGAGGTGACATTGATCAAGTTGCACTGAAGTCATCAGCTGCTTCACTGAATGGCAACTCACATGAACAACTAGTTCATGTTTTAGCTAGGATATAGTGTTGTGGATTTCTATGATCATCCACAGTTTCTTTCAGAGTAAAGACGCCAAACAGTATCTCTGCATGCTCACACTGAGGAATGATTATTCTTACTTTGCTTGTTCAGACAAAGGGCAAATAGTTGCCTTTCACTTAGAAAACTCTATCATAGTCTGCTTTAGTTGATTTATTTTGTGGTTACATTCTGATGATGGGGCTTTTTCAATAAAGAATTGGTGATGACTTATTGGTAAAGACTTATTTTTGTAATTTAGAGCTTATAATAATATAGAAACAACAGAGCTAGATTATCCTTAAAATGAGCTATGAAGACCAAGTTTTATAAGTGATTTAATTGGATGATAGTATTTACAATAAAGACTGCATTGTTTAAGTTGATCTCTCTTAATTGAGAAATGTAAGATCTGATTATGAACTCTCTTCCATCCATATCAATTCATGCTTTACCTTGATGGCTTAGAAGCCATTGTCTACATGATTATCTAAAATAATTCTGTGAACTCCTTGAAGGTAAGAAGAAAATTAAAGTTCCCTTGCAATCACCATAGTCCAGCCCAGAACTTTGAGTTTTGTTTTTGTTTTTGTTTTTTGTCAGTCATGGTGTTTGAACTCTGGGCCTGAGTGCTGTCCCTCAGCTCTTCAGCTCAAGGCTAGGGCTCTACCACTTGAGCTACAGCGCCACTTCTGGTTTTCTGGTGGTTTATTGGAGATGAGTTTCACCAACTTTCCTGCTCTGGCTCGCTTTGAACCGCAGTCCTCATATCTCAGCCTCCTGTGTAGTTAGGATTACAAGTATAAGCCATCGGCGCCCAGCTAGATTTGATATTTTTATCTGTACTCTTTCTACCAACTTTCCATTCACCAACAATCCTTCACCATCCATTTTAGAAGCATGAAGATAAACACATCTTAGATTCATCAATTCAAAGTTTTAAGATGTCTTAGTGATCAATATATTCAATCATTTCATGTATGAGAAAAAATTTCATCTTAAATATGAATACCTTTTACTCCATCTCCAATTCCTGGTTCTACACTTACATATTAATGTTCTCTGCATCAGAGTATATGTTTATGATATATTGACTTATGTAAATACATACTAATGTATATGATAATGCTTAAATATGTATTAATATGTGAATATATAGACTTATAAACAGAGAAAGGTATATGTATATGTAACTCAATTCAAATGCACACAAATAATAATATTTTATGTGGGATTACATAAAAATATACATCTACCTCACATATATTCCTGCAAAGATATCTGCTTAGTTATTGAAACATAGTTTATTTAGAAAAAAAACCAAAACAAAAAATACCAATCATATTATCACTGTTCATTGTTCTTAGTTGTTACGTGTTCATTTTAGGTTAAATCATGACTAACCAAAGTTGTATAATTTCTTTTTATTCAACCTACTACTTCCCAATTTCTTGGTATTTTTCAAGTCTTTTTTAAGCAATCAGAATTTCATCCAACATGCTGATTCCAGTTCTATCATTTGGAGAAATGGAAATCATCTTATCAATCTGGAACTAGTCCATAACAGGTTGTTTAATGTGATTCAAACTCATCAAAGAAGATGCCTTATTATTCACACCAAGCTGAACTGCTAATTTTCAGAGACAAATGCACCTGTGGAAAAAGAAATCATCTTTAAATTGTATTATCCACTGACAAGACCACATACTGTTTTGTCCTTGTTGTTAATACAGAAATCAGAAGGTGTAAATCTCTTCATGTTCCTGTCAGCACTTCTGGCCAGGGTGTTAATGGTCTGTAGCCAGGAAGTTATGTAGGCTTCCAGCCAATCAGCAATGAAACCATTTAATTGGCTTCTCAAACAGGAAGACACAGAGGTGGGGGCTTGGTGCAAATGCGTTTAGATGAAAACATATTTTCAAATCTCCAATTAAAAGACAGGTCTTAATCCTTTGTGGTATGAAGTAAATTTAATTTATTAGCTGATAATGGCTAATTTTACTTATTGAAAATATATTATTAGTATCTTCAGAGATTTCTTGTCAAAGAATAAACCCAGCTTCTGCCTGCCGAGATAAAAGTACTCATTTCTTCAGGGAGAAATTTAAGAAAGGTGCCCTGCTTAGAAACAACACACACACACACACACACACACACACACACACACACACACACACACACACACACACACACACACACACACACACACACCCTGAAGGTATGATGGTGGATTGGTCTAGTACAGAAGGAATAAGCCGTTTAATTCTAAAATGTTGATGCTCAGAAAATAATGTACAATAATATAAAGTATAGCATTTCGGCATACTGAATGCTATCATTAAAAGGAGACAAAAAAGCCTCCGAAGCATCATCTAAGCCCTTTTCCTGTGCTATTTCCTTCTATTTTTCTCTCCAAAAGTATCTCATAGAGACAATGATAACACGTCTCCTTGAACTAGAACTCTTCTCCCAAAGCAATCCATAAAATTAAGAAGAGATCACTCTTTCTGAATCTCTCTTATACTTAAAAAGATCCTCATTCCAGAGCGGCCCTGCCCCATACCTACATGAAGGGAAGGTTTCACAGGAAAGCCAAGAATTTGAAGGTCAGGCCCTGATGAATTTCTACCCTCATTCTATTGCCATTGGTTCAGACTGTTTTTCCATGAACATTTCCATAGCTACCCATTCTTCATAAGATCTAAACATAAAAATAGGCTTTGTTTTCATGGAATTTGGGGGGGGGTCTTCATTTCTAAAGGTTGCCACATCACAATAAAACTTTGATTTAAATCAATTTACTTGCTCTTTTTCTTCTTAATTTGTCTTTTGTTACACAGGTATGTCTTCCCTGACCTTATGATGGTTGAAGAAAGGTATCATTGACGCCACAAATCAAATTTCATGAAAAATAACAAGCTAATGTTCATAGCTTGATAAACACTGTTATAATAGTGGGAAAACCCTAACTTTGAATTCTATTTTGGAAAAAAATGTTCTAGAAATGAAGACACACAGTTTCATAAAGTTAGAGCTTAGAAAATCTTTAAGACTTGCATTATAAAAAGAGTAAAGATTATGTAATTTGTAAGCAATTAGTTAAACGTGTTAATGAAGGAGAGGGCAAGTGACCTTTGATTCCATATTGGTAGACAAGATCTAGACATGTAACTTTACAAGATTTGTGTCCTTATGTCTTAATTGCATAGCATTAAACTGAGAATACCTTGACCTTTGGCTAGAATTATCTATTTTTCTGTGGCTAAGATGACACAAGTGTAGAACGCACCACATAAAACATGAGACAGAACAAAGAGGAGGAAATACATGCTTAGCTTTCCATTTCTGCATATATATGCCAGTGGTAGTTATACAAAGAGATCACTGATTTTTTTCTAAAATGCTAGGACAAGAGTTGGTACAAGGACAAATGAGCCTGCATTAATTAGGTCTAAAAGTTGTGGAGTGTGAACAGGATTTAGAGAAATGTAAGAGAGTTTCAAAAGGTCTTACCAGGAGATAAAACTCAGCATTTGGTTTACAATACATGTCTCTAGTTGCTGTCTGACTTAACATCTTGTTCTTTTATTTTATTTTTGTAACATGCCCAGGATCTGGCTTCTGTTTATTACCTTTACTCTGTTTTTCAGGTCCTGCTCAGATTATCATAAGAAAACCAAGGAAAACGTCAATATTCTGTGGAAAAGCTATCTGTAGCAAGGGATAGTTCAACACTAAATATGATCTACCTTCTGTCTGTGTGAGTCCCAGAAGGTGAATATAGCCAAATAATATAATTTTTAAAAGAATAGTGCTTCATGACATGTAAAAGTTACATAATAGGTAAATTTCACAACCCATGAAACAAAGTAAGTTAGAATACCATTATGCCCCCCCTCTTTACTTATGGCTGTGACTGCTGATACATTATGAGGATAGAGTTAAGTTCTGACTGAAACCAGAAGCTTGTTCTAGAAATTCTATGATATTTTCTATCTTGAATCTTGAGAAGAAAAGTTGGGCAGCTGTAGTATTCCAAATTGACCAGTCGATTTCATTGATGTGTGATCAATGTGGATGGAAGAGAAATCTACTAACTTGGCATATTTTCCCTTGGTGATGAAGTGCACACAAATAATTGCTTAATACTTTAACCTCTCCTGTGCACACTGACCCAGGGTCATTTCCTTCCCTCAAATGCAAGTTCAAGGAAGGTAATAAAAGAGGCAACAGGAAAGAGAAGCACAGGCTTATGAAATGGCTTTCTTCCACTTTCCTTTAGCTTCAATTTGATTTCTAGCCCTACTCTACTAGTAACAAGTAATATAATATTTGTTAGATCAGCAATTGTGGGATTTGTAGCACCTGATATTATAGCAGCTCAAGCAGAGTAGCTTGTTCAGTGTCCTTCCTTCCAAACTGAAATCAGTGCAGTTTTTCAGCTTTTTCTTCATAAGTCCTCTGTGTGAAAGAAACTCAAGATAGGATTATAAAGCGATGAGTTTGTGTCTGAGGAATAGCTGAACAAGTTTCTTCCCTTCAAAATTACGCCACTCATATTCCCATGGATCAAATATATTTGAGAACAACTCCTTTCCAAGTGCCTTCAGATGTTACAGTACTTTATTCAACAAGTATTTATTCAACCATTACTTATTGAGTTCCTACAATGTGCCAGAAATAACAGTATGCTACAGAATATATGCAAGCAATCTTTCCCGTTAAGAAGAATACACTTGTGAATGGACTCTGATAACAAGTAAAAACAACATGCAGGAGAGTATGTTGACTCAATGGGAAGAAAAAACAAATAAGGGTGGGAATTAAGTGTGATATTAGGCATTAAGAAATGATACCCTAAACATGGCATCTTGGTATGCTGAGTCCTTTGAAATGAAGGGTACTGGAGGAGATTCAGAAGCAAAGTCTCATTCTAATCTCCCACTTCCTTCCCCCGTTACCTTTTCTCCTTCAAGGCAGGCCACAGACTCTAGAACGCCTCATTTCCAAAGCCTAATATAAAACCTAGAACTATTTTCCCTAGCTTTCTGTGCAAAGAAATTTCGAAGCCTACCTTATTTGATAGTGCATTATCTACTACTGCAGAATAAGTCTTACCCCATTCTCAGAAGAAAGGGATAACACATGGAGTCAACCCATGTCTAAGTAGACAGGATTTTTGGCTTTTGTTTCTCAGTAAATTATCATTAGGTCATGGCTTTGTTGTACAGTCACATTTCTATGCAACTGCCAATTCTTTGTTAAAGCTGAGTACAAAAATAGACAGCTTTCTCTGAATCTTTAGGTCTTCATTTCTGAACCATCTATGCCACATAAAACTTGGATTACACAAATGTGTCATGAACACTTTTTAGAACCTATCTTAGGTTATAAGACAGTTTGGCATGATGCATATGTTGGGAAGTTATATGGGGCATCTTTCTGCCCCCACCATGTGGAGTCTGGGGGCTGTGAGAACTTTATGTAAGGTCAGCGAGATTGTGGGAAGCCTAGCATCTCAAGCAAATGTAAACACATGCGCAATTGTGTCTAAATGGAAAAAACACTTGGAGAGGGCACAGGGATGGTGCATGGAAGATGTAAAATTATTTCAGTCACCAATTTATTCTAACATCTTTCCAGGTCAGTACAGAAGACAAGATACTACAGTTTCTAACCTATGGGAACATATACATTGTTCCTGTAAGAAAGACATTAAATACTGCAGCATCAAAAAGGTAAAATTTCAGGTTCTGGAAATATAACATTTCTTGGAAAGTTGGGTTACAGATGATGTAGTCCAGAATGACAAGAAACACCAGACACATATAGAAAATGCTTGAGCAACACAATAACTTGTGAACTTGCATAATCTGATGTAGTGGATTTGTGGAAGGGAAAAATAATTTGGGGAAATAAAATTTTAAAAAAATTACTGAGACCTGGAGAAAAAGGAGAAAGCTAGTAGAAGACAAAAATTACTGGACAAAAGGGTTTGAGTTTAACCCCAGAGCACATAAGACAAACATAAATAAGCAAATACATACATAAGTATTCATGTATATGTGAAGAATATAGGAAGGAAGTAGCTACTCACAACATAATATATAACAGTGTGAGTTATATGCCTGCTAAGTTGTGAAATTGGTCCTAGTGTTGGTGCTGTAGGAATAAGGTAACTGATTCAGAAGTAGATAGATAGGAAATAACTTCTTGCTTAGAAGACTTTCTGTTTAATCTTGTAATTTTCACGGAGCCTAAGAAAAGCTCATTGCAATTTTTTTTATCATATTTGCCTGGAAAAGACATGAATACTAAGATGTTTCTAATGTTTTATTTCTGTCCCATAAAAATACAGAAAAGCAGTAGAAGGGGTAAATATAGACCGCATACTCAATGAATATACGTGATAAAGGAAGTAAGTAACAGGAAATGAGTTTGGGGATAAAGTTGATGGGAGGGGGAGGAATAATGGGAAGGAAGACTGATCAAGAAGCATTGGGGACTTAGGTAGACATGTTCAATTGTAACTCCCTCAGACAACCTCCTAAAGTTGAAGAAGTTAGAGACACATGCACATGCACATATTTCTTTTAGACCTGTGATTCACAACCTTCTCCAGAATTGTTGTCTATATCTCCAGGCATATAGTACATGGAAGCCAAAGGTGCTATACACCTCCCCTACAATGTAATAAGCACATGTTTTCCTACAACAGAGAACTATCTGGCTCAAAAGTCATTACTGCTGAGTTTCATCCACACCAGCCATCATCAGGGCTCTAGACCCTAGGATAAGATAATTAGGTAAAATAAAGGATATCCAGGGACATTTAAAGTTCATATACATAATCAATAAGATTTCACAATCCACATGTTCCATGGAATGTGGAAAATATCTATTAACAAAGCGTATTTGTAGTTCATCTGAAATTAAAATTTTAATGGGCATCTTGAACTTTTATTTATGAACCCTGTCTTCTGAGGCAAAAGTGAGAAATTGTTAAAGGAAGAGGGCTTCAAGGGACAGTACAGATCAAAGGCCAGAGGGTAACCTTCTCTGGTGATGTTTACAACAGTTCAGTGAAGGCCTAAATTTCACTGGTAGCTCCTAAGAACTGCACATTTGTAATTTAACTCAAAAATGACTCTTATACCATACCCTAGACTAGTGAAACAGAGTCTGTATTAACAAAAAAAAAACTCATGTGTATTCATCAGCCTATTCAAATCTGAGAGGTCAACAGCTAGACCCTTCCTTATTTTAGCCATTCCATGTGAGAGTCAATCCTAGTGATTATAGACCTATAATATGGAAATTATCACCATCAAGTACAGTCTTACAACTTGAGGAAACACATCTAAATGATCTTGATAATCTACACGATCATCTATACATAAGGCTTTCTTAATAATATTGTCATTGAATGATACATCAATCAAGTATGGAAATTTATGTTTTGTGGATGAGTTTTGGTAAAACTGATTATCAAGATTAATAGCAATTCATTAATTGTAATAAGTTAGTAATATAACTCTAAATGGCATTGATCACTGATGGAAAAAATGTAGATCACAAGTACATTGGAATCTGGGAAAAGCTACGAGTTTCAAATTCAAAAAGAATATATTTGTCTGGGCTCTGATATGGGAAGGGAGAAATAGATATACAGGTCAGAGGAATGACACAAGAATTTATACATAATGATTGCTTTAGTTATTGTCTATTACTCAGTTGTTAGCTTACTTATACAGAATTGATGGATTCCTCTACCTTTAGATTTGCCCTGTATATAATTTGTTTCCCTGAACAATAAAAAGGAAACAACAAATTCCTAAGATCAGCAGGACTCACAATGAACAAATAGAACAGAAATATGTGGAGGTTCAGGAAATGGTACCCAAAGTCTGGTGCTTTGAAGTGAGGAAGAACTACGATCTCTTTCATCTCTTACCCACCTGTCTGTCACTCTTTTCTTGTTTTCTTTTTGTTTTGTTTTTTAAATCTTTTTGTATCTCAGCATCCTCCCTAAGCACGAGAAGGAACTTTCTGTACATTTCCTTCATCTGCCTACAAATGAATTTTCTCAGTTGTTATGAGTCTCCTCCTACATATGTCCTCCAATCCACTGTATGGAGGAAAGCCACCTTCACTGTGCACACTTTAGACAGTGCAGCAACCTGATTACCTGAGAGAATCCTACATCTATATAAGGCGAGTTTTGCTCATCTTGCATTCTCTCTCCTGTCTATAGCTATTGCCACTTTCTCCCCCACAAGGACCAGGGTCCCAATAAAAAATAAAAAATCTCCAGTCATTTGATGCTTCTGAAAATATCTTATCTACAGTATTGCCATGGATATGTGTATAACTAATTTGTATGTCATCTCTCCTGTTAGAGATTTTCATTCATAGATTCAGTCAGTCAGCCATCATATTGTAGAAGAGAAGATTTTTTTTCCTTCTGAATTAAATCCAAGCTACTTGGCTATACTTTTTTTTTCTTCAATAAATTGGTCCACAGACTAAATGGTGAACCAATTCAGCAGTGATACTCACTAGACACTGTGTTGGAAATGAACTTTACAACTTGAGGAGAGGAGGTCTGCAGGGGAAAAAGTGGGAGAAAATGAGGGAGGGAGTTCAAAAGGAAATGTACTCATTACCTGACTTATGTAACTGTAACTCCTCTGTATATCACCTTTTGGTGCCCTGCATCTTATATATACACTTCTTTAATTTGTGAAGGGGAAGGAAAAAAACAAAATGTTTAAATAGGGACACAGGTTGACCCATTGTAACAATGAGATGCACAAGACACTATGTTGAAAAACGAACTTTATAATTTAGGTGTTTGGGGAGGAGGGTTGTGGAGGTATGAGGGAAGGGATGATAGGAGGAAAACAAAAGGTAACAATGCTTGATAGGAAATGTACTCATTACCTTGCTCATGTACCTGTAGCCCCTCTGTACACTATTTTTATAATAAAAATATTTTTAAAAACTAGCCCACAAACTTGAAATGCTCTTTAAAAAACTGCATTGAGCATGGCCTAAGTATTAAGTATATAATCTGTAGTGTATGTTCCATCAAATGCATTTATTACTAGTGCTTTTCAGCTCTTGAGTCAACATTCATTCGAATGTAGTTCACTGGGAAGATTTCCCCTTTATAGATAGAAATCTTCTTCGCCAGGCAATTTGGACCATTGTTTTGTTATCAGGTAAATAGAAACCAGTGTTACCATGTAAGAATGTTTATTTGTTGCCCATTACTTTTTTTCTATAAAATAAATGTATAAGTTAACTGTGCACTAGCATGGGGATGAGAGGAAAGAAGGGAAAGACATGAGAGTACTCTTATTTTATTTTGTGTTCTCTCTCATTGAAAGGTCTGGGATATTTCAACTATCCATTGTGGGGTAAGATGTCTTCAACTCTAGCATATGGAAGCGAAGAGCCACCACAAAGGAATGACAGATCCTTTCTCTATGCAGTATTCCCTAGGAAATCTGGGAAGCAGCTGACCTCTGTGTGGCTGCCTAATTGCATTGCCTTTAGCTTCAATTTGGAGAGAAAAGACTTCAAATGGTACTATAGTCAGCTCCAACAAGGGCGAGCTCCTTTCTCCTTATAGAAATAACAGTGATGGCAACAGAATTGCAAACTTGAAAAATACAGAAGCCTCCTAGGGTTTTTAAGGGCTGAGCATCATGGCATTACGATGAATGTTTTACCACCAATTGCAAATAAATCAGTAGTTGCCTTCAGCACCAGTAACAACATGAATATTTTATACCACAGTGTCCCTGGCTGCAAATTTAGTTTTTATCAATAGCTGGGGATGACATGTAAGACCAGCATTCCTTCTGATTCCCAAGGATTATATTTTCTGCATCTGCTTCTTAGTGTTTTCTGAGTACACAAAGAAAATTATTTTAAAGTTTTCATGTCAAATCCATGTCTCTCCAAGGGACAAAGACTGATTATTACACTACCAAATTCTCCTTAGTAAACACTGGAACACATTTACATTTAGTGTTGCACTGATGATCAGACTGAAACAATGAAGTTGAGAAAATAATTTTTTTTTCAGTTTTGGGAGTAAATTTTATGGGTTCTGACAAGGAAAAACAGCAAGTAACTTTTTTTCCTAGAAAAGTGACTGAATTATGGATAGGTTCTATGTTTCTATGTATTACAATGTGTTTGCATCTTTAAATTTATTTCTGGCTAAGAGAGGTTGCTCTTCTTGGAGCTAGTTGTTTCTCATTTCTCGGAGTTTGCAAAAAAAAAAAAAACATTTGATATGCAAACTAACCCATTCAGATTCCCAACACCTACTATATCTGTCTCAAATAGCTTAGGAACTAACATTCCTCTGTCTGTATTATATCCAGTCCAGGTGCCAGGCAATTGGGAATGAGCCCACAGTCCAAACCCATAGCAATTATGCAAGCTAATCAATCTCATTATTTTCTTGGCCATGCCATTCCCTTTCCTATGGATACCGCAAGAAAGCCTCTGAAAGATCTGTTCTCTTATTTATGTGGCTGGAATGACATACCTCCAGATTCTAGGACCTCTAACTCTGATAACCTTTGTTCTCCAGCCACTTCTCTGTCTCCTCCTTTGATTACATCCAATTAACCATTTCATATTTTAAAAATACAGGACAGTTTCACAATTTCAAACAAAACAAATGTCCTATTAATTATTATTATGACTATTTTATTATCATTACTATTATCATTTTATTATAATTATATTATTATTATTGTTATTATTATTGTCTTTTCAAAACCTGAAAAGGAGAGATAATAGAGATAGTTTGGGAAATATATGAAAAAAATTAAATGTGAAAGGTTTGGTCAAAAGAAATTCATCACTACATTATGACAATTGAAAATAAAGGAGGGCACACTAAAATGTGACTGTCACCTCAAAATAATGTTGATTTTGTATCCAAGTATTTATATAACACACCAATATTGACAATGGTCAGTTTAGACTACATAGAAGTCATGCAGAATTAAAATGTAGCAAGTCATAGAATCATTTAGGTACAGTAAGTGAGCTTTAATTTATAATCTATATAGTTCTTATCACTGAAATAACATACAAAATAAGCAGTTGTGATTCAGTTCATTTCCTTGACCAATGATAACATTTAGTATTTTTCGTTGCATTTTACAGGATGTCAAGATGCATTGGCATCTTGATCCATTGGGACAATTTTAGCAAGTTCATGATACGGTTTTAATTTCAGGGATAATACCAAAAACAAAAACAAACCCCACAAAATTCATCTCCATCTTTCAGCCAATGAAATATAAGGATTTTTCTGTAAAAAATAAAAAAGCACTATAATATTGGGTATCAGAAAACAATGCCTCAAATTATGATATTTTGGCATACTAAATTATTCCAACTAAAAGGAACTATGAGCTCTCTGGCCTCCTTCCCAGTCCTCCCATCTCACGTCACTGTTTCATTCCCAGAGAGTAGAAAGGGTAGAGAGTAGAAAGAGAGTAGAAAGTTCTCTAATTTACCACAATCTAGATTCTCAGAAGACTACAAGAAAGTTAATAACAGAGCCCAGCAAAATTTAAGATGGGTTGTTTTCTATACTTTCAGCATATTCTTTCCTAAAAATCATTCCTCTGAGATGGCTTGCATTCCCTACTTCACACTTTCTTTGAAATAGACTCTTTATTTATACTTGAACCATTTGTTTCTTCTAGGAAGTTCATACTTTGTGGAACTCCTATGTGCTTGGAAGGTATGCCTATTTTCCTGGTAAACTATGGGAATCCAACTTCTTTTACAGATTCAAATGAGCAAAACTTCAGGTGATTAAGAAAATAAAAATTCCTTTTGAACCTCTAGTATTCACTGATTATGAGTAGGCTGACAAAAAAGACAAAATAGAATAATGTTTGGGGAAGAAAGAGGAAAATAAAAAGAAACAAGTTTTAGAGCAAGTCCTTCTTTCTAAATCCTTTCTTCCTAAAATAACCTAGTGGAAAAAAATCTATGTCACAACCTAGTTTTCACAAGATGTTGAGCTAAGAAATTAGTCCTTACTAGCAGTTGTGCATAGTTTATTCACAGATATTTTTCCCTTTTTTCCCCTCCCTTCCAACATCAACACCAACTATCTCAAAAGCACTCATCTACTTATGCCACTAACAAATTATTAACTATGATTTTTGTACACCAATGAGACAGCAATGTAGCTAAGAAAGAACAAAATATGCAAAGTGAGCCTCATTTTCCTGTTAACTCCTCTATTTCTCCTTTTCACATCGCAAACAGGATGTCAGTTCTAATTGTGAGGACATTGTATATCTTAGTTGTAAGGAAAACATTCAAGAGTTTCTTTTGGCATATGCATCCATTCAGATCCATTCAGATCAGGGCAGGGCCACAGTATGTTAAATGTAAATCCATAGTCCAGGTTGAATGAAAAGGGAAGAAATAATCCAATACATTATATTCTAAATTCATCCACTGCAAACTGATCTGGTTGTAGCGATCTCTATACTTTTTAGATCCTGGCTCTATCCATGACTGTAATAACCACATAAAGTCTTCAATAACCCAGATCTACATAGAATAAAGAAGACAAATTTTTTTTCCATTATAGACTATGTACTAGGAGATGGAGATTAACTACAGCAAATGGTACAAAGAGTAAAGGAAAAAAAATGACCTTAGAACACCCAAATATTTATGTCATAGCGCTCCTGCATATTAAAACTATTCCTTTATTTGGGGATGGCTTTGGGTAAGACTTGTGGAAAGATGCCATTATTTTTGTAATAATTTCAAAATCAGTGGGAGACTGATCCCAAGTTTTAAGTCTTGAACATTGCAATAAGTATTATTTATGTGTTACAAATAAAATGACAATAGGATTAACAGTTTATCTGTGATAGCCTAGAGATTTTCCAACGGTCTTTCATTTTCAGTTTGTCTATAAAAACGTAATAGTTCATTTCATTTTTACAGTTTGTATTTCTGACTCGCAGTGACCCAAGAGGGCAAAAGAACTGAGAGTGATTTTGTTTTCTCAACATATCATATAATCACTGAGCTTTTAAAACCGATCTGGAATACATCCTCATCAGACCAGGGCATTCACATCTCTGTCAGCCTCAGAAACCACAACCAGCATGACCCAAAGCTTTGCTTGGAATGTTCTTAGTTTATTACATTCGTTGGACAATTGGATTACTTCTCAATGAGGAGGCAAGTGTTTGGGCTCTTGAGGGGACATAATTACTCTGGTCTACCATCTCTAGGATATGGACAGGTCTGTTGTTGCTCACACAATTTCCGTCATTTGTTAGGGTAGCTATTTGAGATAATGCAGAGTGATGCTCTTTGAAGAGTGGAACGGCAATTTATGGTCTGTCCCCAGATTTTCAACAATGTGGTCCACAGCTCCTCCTTACCCCGTACCACAAAACACCACTACCCAATTCCAGGGTCTTGAGCGCCAATCTTCCTTCCCATCTTTGGCTGGATCTCTCCCCATTACAATATGATTTTCCACAGGAGTAGCACAAAGGGTCCATGCCCCTTTTCAGTTTTCCCACTGAGCTTCCAAGTCCTTATAAGGCATTTACCTGGAAATTAATTTCTGAACATTTGTGATCTAATGGCCAAATTTTATAGACCAATAAGGCAACAGATTTCAGGAATGGCAGTTAGAGGAGATAGGAACTCTGGAAGACATCCATGCACCTATTAAATAATATGTCACTGTGTTCTCTGGAGCCTAGGATACCCAACCCCACAAACATGGACAATTACTTGTGCATGTCTGAGTTCCAAATAAAATCTGCTCACAACTTAATTATTTCCAGCCTTATGACCATGTATTTTTTTCTCCCCTCTCAATTGATGCAATCCTATCACCTAGGCTACATTGGTTTGCTGAAGTTCACATTTATCTTACATGTTAGATGTACATCAACTTTTCTGGATTCTAAATCGAGTTCAAGCATCCCTCTGAACCATATGTCACATTCCATCTCCTTAATCTGTGAAATGGGTCTGCTAGTCCTTCCTATAGGGTGTTTTCAGCAAGACTAAAAGTGACTGTTTTGCAGAGTAAACATCAACTCTTTCCTGCAGAGATTGCATATTGGTCTCTGCTAGCTAAACTACATGGAAAAGAACAATAATGGTTTCAGCTACAAAATCAGGATAAGGTTGCAGCAATGAACAGAGTTTGAAAACAAGCAAAAGCCCTGTAATTCTTTCTCTCTAGCAGGCACTTTGGCATTCATTTACATATATTGTTTTAACCAAATAATAAAATTATTTTCTTCTTTTGAAAAACCCATGGCCAATATTTAGTCTAAAAAAGGGAGTTCTAATTATGAGGAGATTATTATTTTCCCATTTGCACAGATTTGGCTCATTAGAACTATAATCCTTTATCCTCAGCCCTCAGACAGAATGCAGCCTTTTTTTTTTAAATATGATTCTGAGAGTGAAACCAGTTACAAAAATTTCCAAATCACTGAGACCACAAGTCTTGTACAGTCTGATGCCTAATTAAAACAACAGAGATCAATTTTTATGTCCCATTGAAGGGGATTGTGAGTAATTATTCATAAAAGTAACTGGGTCTTAGCTTGGTGGTCTCATGAAAATGTGCTATTAAATGCAAATTATGCTATATCGCATCATGGTGTCTAGGCAGCTAAATTCAAATGACATTCCGTTTATACTTTCCTAATCTCTAAATGCTGTGCTGGGTCATTTATAGAATTGAGTCCTAATGGTTAGAAATTAAATTAGAAAGGAAATATGCATCTCTCCATGCTTCTACTGCACTAAAAATAAAAACTTTTCTTCCCCTAGTTAAGTGGACCATCTTTCTCTTTTGGATATTTAACAAGAAAAAAAAAGAATGAATTTAATGGAGTGAGTATATTATGCTATTCTAGCTCATCCATTAGCTTGGGTCTTTAAAGCAAAGATAGCAAAATGTTACTTAAACATATCCACAGCTTGAATGGACTAAGAGTACTTTCCACTCAGATTCACCCCATTAGGCATTTAGTATTTGTTTTCACCACAGTGTCCCATCTATTGAGAAAGGAATATGCATGATATTATATTTACCCTTTTTTTCCTGAAATGGTGATAGATCAGCTAAATAGCAAGATACTTGTGAGGCAAGAAAATTAAAAGAGGAGAACATGGATCTGTGTCTACATGTGGAATTATCCACTGATTTAAAGACAGATCCACACTAAAAACACAGACAGGAAGGTATGGTACATAAAATCAGAATTTCATATTTATTTAATTGTTATAATAGTAGTTGTTCCTAATCTGTGGGTGGGCATTGCATATTTTAGAATTAAAGAAAGGAATACTGAATCAATATACACATTAATCATTGCATTGAAGCTTCCAAAATACATTCAGAATTCTTTTTTTTGTAACTGTATATAAATCTCTAGTTTACTTGGGAGGTGGAGATTGGAAGGATCATGGCTAGAGGCCAGCCCAGACAAAAAATAAGCAAAATCATACTTTGACCATTAAGACTGAGCTTGGTGTCGTGAACATGACATTCCAGCTATGTGGAAAGTGTAAGTAGAAGGGATGTGACTCAAACTAGCCAGGGGAAACTGGAACATACCATGCAGAAAATAACTGAAATAAAAAATGGATGGGAATGCTGATCACGTGGCACAGTTTTGGCCTAGCAGCTATGAGATCATGAGTTCTAACTGTAGTACTTCAATTTTTTAAAAATCTGCTATGACCAATAAAACAAAGTACTTTTAATTTAAACCTGTAGTAAAGTCATCGTGGATCCTGTTTCATCTGACTTTTAAATTAATACCTACTGAAGAAATACTTGTTCCACCTTGACTTTCCTAAAAACATTTCACGAGATTTCTTTATGAACAGAAGTCAACTTAATTATATGATAGATATATGCATATATAAAATACTTAAATTCCAATTTAAATCTTGTAAGTGATTCCCTAACTAAATTTGGGTCAAATCTTTTAAAGAAAGGATGGTGTTGCTCTGAATTGAATAACTATGCTCATTTTGCTCACTGTTAAGGCCAAAATTTGGATTTTGAGGTTATTTCCAATTACCATAATGAGAAAAATTTGTCAAGATCATGTATTTTCACTGAACACCATCACAACTCTACAGGGTAGACATGGTGTACAGATTAACAGGCTTTTTTCTTTATATATGTTACCAAAAACTGGGTAAACCTGAAAACGAACCTATGACTTCTGGTTTCCAAAGTCTTTGTGTGCTCTTTGTATCACATAGCATTCATATCCTCTCTGATAAAAATAAATTATACAGGACAATTTTCAAGATGGCGGAGGAGAAGCTGGAATCTGAAAAAGCTCTCGCATAGAAAGCAGTTTTAGAGTTCCAGTGAACAGTCCTAAGCCAGAGAATCACACCAAGTGTGCCATCACGGGACAGAGAGTTAGACAAGAGAGGGAAGCCAAGGCAAAAAGACACATCTGAGCGCTGGCCACCAGCCGCGGCAGCAGCGGCAGGGTCGCAAGCGGCGGAGAACGCAGCTGGGCCATACCTGAGCTCTCACACAGAGAGTCCGGGACGAAGGAGCCAGACGCAGTGGGTGAGCGGATTCTACTCAACACCAGCAAGAACCAACACAGAGCGGACATCTTCATCCTGCAGCTTGCAGACCAGAGACGACCCAGGATCCAAGACTCGGCATGAGTAGAAGCCCAACATCCTCACTCCTTCTCAGGGAGCAGAGGAGGGAAGGCCACCCCTCCCCCCCCCAGCACCGGTGATCTCCATCTTGGATACCGACAAAGCTCAGAGGAGCTGCCAGCTCCAACCCAGGCCTTGGAATGAAATGAGTCATGTAGCAGGTCACAAGAACCTAACGGCGAAGTGACCTGCCAGACTCGGCTCCATCCAGGGAAAAGTCACCCAGCTCAGGCGCCAGCCATTGGAGTGGCTTTCCTCACTGGGTAACCAGAGCCAGAGGCTGCCCCTCCCTCTAGCAGCCAGAACAATCAATTGAAAAACAAAAACCCTGAGAATGGCTCCAGGCCGGGCTCTGTGAGATTTTTTTTGCACAAAACAG